>NC_039368.1:39273500-39953413 GCF_003573695.1 Papaver somniferum
AAGAAACCTTCATGGGATAAAAATGGTTAAAAATGCTCCCTCCATAAGCAACTTATTATTTGCACATGATTGTATAATTTTATGCAAAGCCAACAAAACTAGCCTGAAAATATGCTAAATCTAATAGCTCGATTCAGTAATTGTGGTCAGATGACAAACTTAGCTAAGTCTGTAGTCCTTTTTAGCAATAACACCTCTCTCAGTTAAGAATGGACATTACTGCAATAATGCAAGTTAGTCCAATTCCTCTAAATGATAAATACTTTGGATCTCCTATATTTACCAACAAATTAAAAGTAAAAGTTGTCTGTCCTGTAATAGATAGTATCAAATATAGAATGGCAGGTTGGAACAACAAAATAAATCCTTCTGAAAAAATGGTATTAATTAAACATGTTACCTTTACAATGGCCAATTATTAGATGAGTACCTTTAAAATACCAAAAACCACTACTGATGAAATGAACAAAATCCAAAGGGTTTTTTCTAGGGAAAATAAGATGACAAATCTAAAGGAATTTATATGAAAGCCTGGACTGTTGTCTGTTAATACCTAGAAGAAGAAGGCCTTAGCTTCCTGAAATTAGAAAATTTCAACAGTACTATCATCTCCAAAATGGGTTGGATAATGATGGACTACCTACTTGGAAATCAGGTGATGCAAGCTAAATACTTTACTGAGAGGGACATAGTACATATGTAAGTCATTCCCAAACCTATTGATTCATGGGCCTGGAAAGATATCCTCATCGGCATATCAAACATTCAAAGAATTGAGAAACCGGAAGTTGGGTCAGGATATAAATAAACATCCGACATGATAATTGGGTCAAAGGTTTGGAAGTTCCAACCTCAAAACAAATAAATTTCCTGCTACTCTGGAAAAGTTGGATAATTTATTGACAAACAATAATCAGTGGAATATGCCTCTTATTCATAGTTTGTTTAATGATAATATCACTAACTAAATATTAAATACTGATATAAAAGTTGGCAGGAGGATAAAGATTTTTGGCCACTAACCAAAGATGGAAAGTTCACTGTTAACTCTTTATACAGGGAAGTAACTAGAATGGTCAATCTGGGTCAAATAATAATAAGAGAAATTGGATGGCTATCTGGAACTTGAAAACATCGCTATCCATTAAAATCTTCTTGTGGAAATCTGCATATTCCATCTTACCCAGAGGGGAAAAAGTAGGAAAGTTCTTGAACTATATAGACGACACCTGCAAAATCTGTAACTGTCAAAAGGATTCGATATCCCACCTCTTCATTCACTGCCCTTTAGCTCAACAAGTTTGCCAAGAACTCCAATTTGACCCATATGAAGTCTATTACCAAAAGATAGACTCCAATTTGACCTCTTCATTCACTGCTCTCTTCATTCACATATATCTTAATTATCAGAAATAAAAGAGAAATCACTCTTGGCTGGTCTGAACTATGTGCAATTATCTTATGCATATATCGAAAGCTCGATGTACCCTAGCTTTTCAGAACATAATTCCAAATGCAGGAAGCATTCTTAAAGAGATCATAAGCTTCATAAATACTCATAAAGCATCCAGATACAAAAGTAAAACAAATCATGTGATGTGGATTACACAAAAGATGAAGCAAAAAGCCAAATTATTGGAAAGCTTCGATGCTTTTAACACTGAAAATCAATGCAACAATTATGCTAAATAATGCAACTAACAATTTAGGCATGTGCCTGATTTTCTACGATCACACAGGTAAATGCAGAGGAGCAAGGGGCTCAAACTTTGGCCAAGGTTTCACTGACGAAATGAAGCAAAGAGCAGCAACAAAAGCTTACAATTGGGCAGCAAAGTTAGGTAGCAGAATGGAATTCGAATCAAATTCTTGACACGTAATATAGTTGATCAAAAGTTTGCATGTTGAGAAGATTAATCGAGATTTAGCCTGATACATGAAGGAAAAATAAGTTTTTGAGATTGGTACGTGTTGTACAACCATGAAAAAAAAGATAACTATCTAGCTGTCAATCTATCTTTGATTAGCACATCCTGTAATTTTAATAGGTTTTGGGATCATAATTCCGTTAACAAATTGTTTCCTATTATCTCTGACAATTTCAATTTTAGCCCAAGAAATATTCAGGATATTAGTAGGGCAAGTCTACTATCAAATACAAAAAACCTTTGACCTGGATTATATGAGAAGTGAGAACTAGCTCTGAGTTGATGTTATCAGTTTAAGGTTTGTTTTAACTCTTTTTTTTTGGATTAATTTTTTTTTATCTAACTCCTTTAAAATCCTAACTCATATGAGCCCCCACGTTGAATGGGTGAGCGCCACCCTTCGTTTAGGAAAGAGCTTCGATATTCGCTGAGAAAAGAGTTTGTAAAATCGCTGAGAAAAGAGTTTGGATGTTTAATTAGAGAAGAGTTTGCACATTAAACCTGAATAGGACACTTGGCGAGACTTCATTGGTCAAGGGATTATAACTTGCAAAACACCGTATTTGCAATTCCGTAAGCATTAAACCTAAATCTTAAACCTGGCTTTTCTTATGCAGCAAATCATGGATCTTCATCATCAAATACTGGAAGTAAGCAAGGAGATCACTAAGTATTTTGAGAGAAAACTAGCAAATCATGATTGAGAGAAAACTAGCAAATCCTGACGTATTATCATGATTAGTATTTTGTAATATCAGTTTTAATTAAATTAAGTTGATTTTGCCAATAGTATTTTTCTTTTTTTTTTGTGTTTTTTTTTTGTTCTAATGACGTAAATTATGCATTGGACAGGATTAGGGTATGATGATCTTTAATACAAAACCTTAACCCTATTTTTTGTGTTCGTGATTTTATACACTCGGTCCATTGACGACTGATATTGCACCTCAACACGGTTTGCCAGATACTCTGATTCAACAACATGAAGTGCAACAGAAATCGAGGGTTTCTAATATATTTTGTAATTTTTCGTGCACATCCAACACCGTAGATGATGATTACCGCTCCATCCTTTGTTGTTTGATCTCCAAGTCCTAATTCTCTTATGTGCAAAGTGCAAACCCTATTTTTCTTTTTTTGCGGCATCCTTTCCTATCCACCTTTTCTGATTCCTAATGATTTCTTTTTTGTATTCGTTAATACATGGAAACATGCAAAGAGAATCAAAGATGTTGTATAAAGATTTCAGTTAGCTTAGATTTTTCTTTGTTCTCCTGTTTGTACATATAGGTATTAATTTTGTTCACCTTTGATTTTTCAAGCTTCTTCCTTTGACTATCCAATTATGACTTAATCATATCCTGTTCTATATTCTTAACTTTCTTAAACACAAAACAAGCACAAGTTTTTATGAGCTAAGGGATTGACAAGATTTTCAAACTCTACTGTCACCCTTGCCTCTCTATTGGTAGTGGAAACCCTACGAATAAATATGCATTTCTTCTTCACCTAATTCATACCTTCACGTAAGTAATATATTGTTGAGATTATTAGTCCCACATTGTATGAGCAATTAAGATCCAGCGTTTTATAATCTCTTAGGGCCTCTTCACTCATTGCCAATTGGTTTTGAGTTGGATGCCCGTATTCTAACATGGTATCAGAGCAGGTTATTTGCGACGAGTCATTTGACCGCGCCTTTACTCTGCGTCACCCGATTTAATTGTCCACGTGTTAGACCCAACGAGGCTACACGTGAGGGGGCGTGTTGAAATTATTAGTCCCACATTGTTTTGATTATCTAAGATCCTGCGATTTATAATTCTATGGGCCACTCCACTTATTACTAATTGGTTTTGAATTGGATGTCCGTATTCTAACATATATATATATATATATATATATATATATATATATACTGAATTTATGGTTAAGCTTCTCATTGCAGTGCTATATATACTGAATTTATGGTTGAGCTTCTCATAGCAGTGCTTATTGTTTTTCTCATAAGATTTAAGATTTATATATACTGTGCAACCTTAGGATAAGGTCTGTACGAGGATTTGGACTACCATTCCAACAACATCGCTAACAAGGTGATTTATATTTGTGCAATGTATTGCATACGTTTGATGTTAATTGAATAATGACCATGCTACGCTCTATGGTTTTTGTTTTATTGTTTGGATATAAGTCTTTAATGATTATTATTAACTATTCTCTCCGTTCTTTTTTAATGGCCAGTTTTACTTTTAGCGAAATTTAAGGAAATTAAGAGAACTAATTATTGAAAGTGATCCTCAAGACACTTGTCAATAAAAGAAGTGAAGTGAAATGGTTCCCATGACACTTGTTATAAAGTGAAGTAGTTCACATGACACTTGTCATCAAAAGAAGTTAAGAGAAAAGTGGTCCCAAAAAATTAAAATAACATTTGACTTTCCCAATTAAAAAACTGGGCTATTTTTTTGAATTTTTTTTTTATAGAAACTGGCCTATTAAAAAAACGGAGGGAGTATTAAATAACTTGTACATTTAGTCTTTGGACAAGATAATAGACACTACATTTTGACACAATAGGGCTTAATTTGGTGATAATACTTTCTGTGATTTTTTTTTCTTTTGACAACAACTTTCTGTGATTTCAGTTTGGCTTAGGGACTACAAAAGCCAAGGTGGTTGGTATTGAGCAACGTGTTCAAACAGAAGAATCTAGAATGCAATCTCGGATACAGGTAAGTGAATGCATATGCTTACATGTATTCACAAATAAATTATTTATTAATGTCTTACATTTCATATAATTGCAGGATGGCCAGTGGAAAAAAAAAGGGAAAACTAAAACAATATTCATGTAGGGAAATGTATTTAATAAAATATTTACGAATTTTCATAATTTATTTAGTGCCCATGCCGTTACGATTTCCATCCGGTTCCATCATTTTGGTCAAATCTAGTTTACTTTGTCAATTTCTCAATTTCTCATAACACGAGATGATAAAATGGTGCGCGTAATTACAAATTAGCCCATGATTAACGGACGGCTCAAAAGTTAGGTTTTTAATTTGGATGATCGTCGACCTTTCATTTGCACGATGTCAAACAGAACTTAAAACCCTAGCTAAATACGTGCGAAACCAAACAACATATTCTCTCTTTTCATTATCTTTTCCTTTGCTAACCATTCCATGATAGCCCAGGATGGATGCTCGTGAACATCCATTTTTTTACTTGATAGACAAAGAAAATCAAGGCTTGTTAGAGTAATTGTTGAGAAGTACTCGAATGATTTATGTTGTTTTTTTTTTAACAATACTATTCACATATCAGAAGAAAATTTTCTTCTTCTTAACCATTCTTTTGATGAAACAAGGGTTTGATTATGTTGGTAAGATGATGACGGAGTTAATATTGGTACTGTTTCGAGTAATTGAATCAAACTTCAAAAAACATGTAATTTAAAAACGTTTGATTTAGGATTTTCATATTCTTTTCCAAATTAGAGAATTAGAGTTTCTGTTTAATTTTGAATTTAGGGTTTGATACGAATTGATATGTGAACTGAGATAGGTAATGAATGAATGGGTATGTTATGGCTGCCACATAGAGAATGGTTAGATGTTGAAATAAATTTGCATGTATTTGAGTTGAATTGCAGGTGTGCAGTGTTTCCTTGTCTGATATCCATAGACAAGAGATTGATTTGTAATTGGTGATTCTATAATTGCAGTCGCAGTCTAGTCAATTGGGTAGTTGTAGTTTTACATCGACTGACTATTTACGATCTTCAATTGATCCAATTTGATGTTTGGAGTTTGTAATTTCTGAAATTGGGTTTATTATGAGATTTTTAGGGTTCTGGAATAATGGGGAAGAAGATGAACACTATGTAAATTTTACACCGTGTCACCCGTTGAATAAGTCTCACCGTTCCAACTCGGACTGATCCAATTGATTCAGGGGCTAGGATGTCATTTGACATAGCTGATTTAGTGCCAGGCATCCCCTAACGGCTGTGAGTCGACGGAAAAAGTCAATTCATGGATATTAAATAATTACGAAAAAAATGTGGGTATTTTATTAACAGCATTTCCCTAGATGGGCATTTTATCAAAAAAAAAAAAAAAAAAAAGAAAGAGAAATAGTTCAGCCACCCATGGAAGACGCAGAACTAGCAAATCCTGGTAACAAAGCTGTAAGTGGTCAGCAGTTGAGAACTTTTTGAAGCCATCCACAAGGAAATTGAGAACTAGCAACAACTAAAAATCATTATGCTCATGAGTTAGATATGGTATCAATATATCAGTAGAATATTACTGTAAAGCATGCGAAACCAGATGCCATGTATCCAACTGTACTTTGATGTACTTTGAACATTGCCAGCTTTATGAATACACTGTATCATGTCCAACTGGTGCAACTGTGCTAAAATCTTTGCTATGCCAAGATTCATAATGAAACTTTTTTCTATTGCAGATGAATACACAAGAAGAGCTAACAAATCCTAATTACGAAGCAGCATGTGGTGATCAGGTGCGAGTTCTATTCAGTAATACATGATCAAATAGAAAACTAACAAAAACTTAACGTTGTTCTGCTCCTGAGCTCCGGACTAATATTAATACGGTCTATCATTCTCAGCGATATTCAAAACCCAAAATTCAAAATATAAACCTAAACTTTGCTGTCTATTTGTACATTGCTAGATTTTACCTCGGCCATTGGAGCTGCTAATATAGGAGCTCTTGGAACCGCACTTCTTTGTTATGTGAAGGCTGGGGTTATCGCATACAAGATGCTCATGCAGCCGATTTAGCTAAAGGTCATCCAGGTGCTCAAGCCTGGGATGATGCATTGAGCAAGGAAAGATTCGAGTTTCGATGGATGAATCAGTTCGCTTTGTCGTTGGATCCCATGACTTCCATGTCCTTCCATGACGAGACCCTACCAGCCGATGGTGCTAAAGTTGTACATTTCTGCTCTATGTATGTGCCACAGTTCTGTTCTATGAAGATAACAGAGGATCAGGAAGTATGCTGAGAAGCATGGCTATGAGGATGAAGATTATATCTGAAACAAACTAAATTAACCACATTATCCCAAAATAAGGATCTTAATTTGTTTAGGAACAAAAGAAATGATAATCCCTGCTTAGCTAAATTCACAACAAAAAAACGATGGAAAATATACAGATCCCCATTAATAAAATTATGAAAAAGGTTCTAAATGGTGAAACAGTATCACTTGTTGCGGCAAAAAAAAATTGATCAACATTGCCAAGTTATTGTAACTACCGGATGAACCCACACAAAGACGATAAGGATGTAGTTGATTAAATATAATCTTTTAGAGTGATGGATTAATATTCTGACGACATCCCATACTACACTAAGGAAAAAGACCACAGAATCAAAATGTATCGGTATATTACATATTATCGTCATAGAATCAAAATGTATCAGCCACATCAAATCGGGACGGGGAAGCGAGGCGAAGCCAAAGCCAAGCTTTATCAAATCAAAAATATGGTTGGGCGAGGCGTAGCAGAGCCACACCAAATTAAATCGTGACGAGGCGAGACGAAGCCGAAGATGGAGATTTATATATTTTTCATCTTTTTCTTTTGTTGCGAATTTAGCTAAGAAGGTATCATCATTTCTTTTGTTCCTCAACAAATTAAGCTCCTTATTTTGGGCTAATTTAGCAAATTTAGTTTGTTCCACATCAAATGGGGACGGGGCGAGGCAAAACCGAGCTTTATCAAATCAAAAATATGGTTAAAAGAAAAAGATGCCCGAACATAGCACGGGTCCAAAATATAGTAATAATTAAGAAGTGGGACCAATAATATACTGGTTTTTCCGATTTGGCATCTATCAAAACGGAGTGGCCCAAAAACTATTGTATGTTTTGCTGTGTTATTCCGGAGCTGAACTATTCATTTCCCAAAGAGACTTTTTTACCCCATGGCTCTCTGCTTCCCTAGTCTGATGAATCTTACAATATTCTCACCTTCAATTACTAACTCACCATCTTCAAAATCTCGATTCTCATCATTTCAAAACCCACCATAAATTTCAGTTTTAACTTCTACAAATCGTAAGAGAAGAAAACTAATAATACAATCTATAAGAACTAGAGCTGTTAGAGAATGCAAGATTATGAAGAAGCAGTTAAACAAAAAGACTTAGCTCGAGCTCTTAGATTCTTAAAATCACTCGACAACCCTCAAATTCAAAAAAAATCTTCTTCTTCTGCTTCAATTGATCCTTATTTAGATGTTGATAATGATTTGAGTTTGTTACGGCCAGAAAAAGACTGGGAAGTCTTGGATGCTTGTTTAAATGCCGATGATATGAAGCTTGTTGCAACTACTTATAGATTTCTTCAATAACGTGGCTTGTTATCAAATTTCGGAAAGTGCAGGAATATTGGTAAAAAAATTCTCTCCTCCCAATTATTTGTTTTTTAAAAATGCTTTGAAGTTGATTTTGAAGAATTTTTTGTTTAATCATGGACTGACCATCTAAAGATAACCTTGATTTCTGGGCATCCCAGACGCTTTGTTGGTCGGCACTGTACGAAGTTCATTGAATTGGATAAAATCTTGCTACTACTTGTTCCCTTCCCTGAGCTTTTGCTATAGGAAAATTTGTCAAATTGTTTGGAAGCTGAATTACCTTTCTATGCTGTTGTAGTTAATCACCTAAGTTTTTGTTTTACAAGACCTTTTTTGTAATGTCATACTTTTTTGTTGAATCTTATAAGTTGTGATTGAAGGACTTGATGCCCACTGGGGCATTGCTATTGCAAAATAGTCATTCGTATTCCTATAAAGAAAATTCTGTTTGAATGGACATAGAGTTGGACTTGTGAAATGTATTGGGCATGTGGGATTTCTCAGGAGAGATTGAATGATCCAAAATAGTTTGAACATTAAAGGGTGCAGTGTAACTAGCATAAACATATCTGGAGGATATATTTGAATTAAAATTATTTTAAGGTCAGCTTATTGGAGATTACTCCCGTCTGTATTCACTTTGCATCAGCTAATAACCAAGCCTTTTATTCGCGCTTATGTGTTTTGATCGGAAAATGTACATGTTCTTGTTCAGCAGTTCTGTGTTTCATTCCTGATCTGTTTGTCAGTATATTATGATGGCAGTGCTGGAAGGCCCAAGAGATGTTACGCCAACAATTCTCAAGTCTTCTACTGGTTTGGAAGGTATAGAGACCTCTGATTGATTATTCTTTACAACACTTGAAATATCAAGATGCCTGATAAGATAGACTTTTTTCACAGTCTCACCTACAGCATACTTTCTCCACAGCGTCTAAGCTTGCCCCGAAGAAGTGGGGTCTTTCTGGAACCTCTACTGCTGTCTTAGTTGCTTTTCTTGGAGGGGTATCCTTTCTACTTTCCAAGGATATAGATGTAAGACCTAACCTCACCGCTATATTGGGGCTGGCCATGTTAGACTCTATTTTTCTTGGAGGTTCCTGCTTGGCCCAAATATCTAGTTATCACTTATTGGCCTCCATATAAGCGCCAGATTCTAGTTCATGAAGCAGGGCATCTTCTTACAGGTACTCATTTTCCCGTTCAGTATTACTTTCAAATAGCCAAATCATAGCAATTCAGATATTTTAGTCGTCTTTCGAGCATCCAAAATGGTGGATGCTATTTTTAAGTTAATATTGCTAGAATCGACTCCCTGTAGAATAAGCACGGGGTAAGAATGACTGATTTTGCAATCTAGGCGTTTTTAGTTTTGGAATTTGAAACTGGTGGTTAAATTGGACCCTGAAGATGAGTGCTCTTGTGGGGCTAGGTGGATTGTAAACTCATGCCTACTTGCATGCGCACTTTTCACTTTTCGGGTAGGTTATACAATGAAGAGACTTATGAAGCTATGAGCCAGTATTAGAAAGTATTTTAAATTCCATATGCCTTTTACTAGTGGGTGAAACGGTGCCCATTTAGTTGGCAATTGCCAAATTTGAAATTTCGTATGGTCAGATGACAATCATGCTCAATACCCATTATAAGCTAAGAGAAAGATTGCTAAGAACACCATTGTCAACTCTAATTGTTCTGTATAAATCATGGGCTGCACTTTAAAGAAGAAGACTTTTTTTTTTCTCACTCAAAATTTTATCATTTCATTATATAAAACAAATTGTGGCTACAGAACAATGAAGCCTAAATCAAAATTCTAGAGACCAATACATACACCTGGAAATCAGCCTAATTTAGCATTGTCTTTAATATATCATACATTCATACTGCAGAAGTCATACTTGACAAAGTTGCCATCTGAAAATGCCAATTTTGGAAATTCCGAAAAAGGGCCAGGGCTTAGCTCAAAACCCTTGGCAGCCCAAATGATACTCGGAATCCAGTCTAGTGTCCTGGATCTCATGTCGTGATTGCAGGCTCTGCACTTAGTTTCAAGCACAACTCCACTCATACTCAATTTGTAAGGGGTTGACCACAAGCAAGACTAGCCTCTTGGGATAAACAATTTCAACTTCCAAATCCTACTTGAATGTAACCCTTACTTCAAAACAAGCAACGCCCCTCACCTGGATTTATGTGTGTCCCATTTTTGTAACATAATGCATTATCACCATTATGCTTCCCTCTTGAACATTTCTATAGCTAAATATAGTTAGCAACAGGCGCACCGTTGCGTATTATTTATTTTATGCAAGTCGCTGAAAGTGGCCAGCATTGTGCATGTTCTTACTCATGCACAAGGTTTTCAACTTTATCATTCATTTTTCATACTTTACATTTAGGCTTAGGGAAGTTTAAGTTTGATATTTGCTAATTCGGTTTTCTATTTTTACATGTAACTTAAGCTTATCTTATGGGATGTCCAATTCGTGGGGTGATCTTGGACCCAATTGTTGCAATGCAGATGGGGATCCAGGGCCAGGTATTTCTCCACCTACATTTATATTTTAGTCTCTCTTTATCTCTATCTCACTCTACTTTTCTGAAAGGATCTGGCATTTCACTTAACGACTTGTTAATCAAGGAGTGTACCCGAGAAACATGAACTCGTGAAGGAGAGAAAGGAAAGAGACATAGGGATAGTATTAATACCAATTTAATGATGCAGCCAAAGCATTCTCATAAAAGCTTACATTATGATGAATCAGTCGATCACTTTCCAGAGCACAACACCGTAGCCAACTTGTAAAGAGCCTTGTTGAAATCTTTAACATTATACCCAGAAAATCATGGATGTCAAACCATTTTGCTTGGATCGAGTTGGTTTCTCATGACCTCGTGAGATTGCTAGCCCTACTGCCAATTTACTACCCCACATTTAATCTAAATCCCACTTAGGCACTTACTAATGGGGGTGGTTAGTTTATACAAAGGCGGATACTACATCTCTTTTTCCGGAATAGGCTCAATTGGCAGTAGGCCATGGTCGCCATCTGAACCACCTTCTTCAGTGTGCGAGTCCTAGCATCAAATGGCTTTTTTACTGTGGATGCCGTATTGCAATAGAACAGTTGACTTATGCAAGGTTTTTTTTATTTTTTTATAATAAAAGGAGCGCAGGTATCTCAACAAGTACGAATAAAATCCGACAACTAAAGGTTTTCTGACGATGAATTTACTTTACTTAGGTGGCGCAAGTTTTTGGATCTTATATTTAGGATTTGATATCTTTGTAAATGTTTCCCCAATTAAGGAATCTAATTGGAAATGAAAACAGATTGAATGTCTTAAGAAAGAGTTCCGTTAAGCTATTAAATCTGGTATACCACCTTAGTTAGGTGCTGTATACCTCAGTTGACATATCGCCAACCCTCTTATTATATTCATGATGATGAATAAAAGTAAGTCATTAATTTAGTAAACTAAATTCAGCATACTTTTTACAGGCAGGTACTCAGTTTTGGGATGAGAAGTTAGAGAAAGAGCTTGGTGAAGGTCGACTCAGCACTGCTGCTTTTGACAGGTCGGTTATACCAATATAAAAATTTATGTGCATGTACAAGCGCTTGTAGATGTCTAAATCTAATCGAAAATGTTCAGGTACTGTATGGTACTGTTTGCTGGAATTGCAGCTGAAGCTCTTGTATATGGAGAGGCAGAAGGTGGAGAAAATGATGAAAACCTGTTCAGGAGTATATGTATTCTTCTGCAACCCCCACTATCCGTTGCACAAGTTAGTATCTTGTTAAACTCGGCAAGGAATCTCTATATACTCTTTAACAAGTTGATTAGTAAATCTTTGTTTTCTACTTTTTTTTTTCTTTCTGGAAATCGTAAATCTTTGTTTAGTGGTTGATTTTATTATTTCATCCAGATGTCAAATCAGGCAAGGTGGTCTGTCCTGCAATCATACAACCTTCTCAAGTGGCATAAACGTGCGCATCGAGCTGCTGTTAAAGCTCTTGAGAATGGTAGTAATCTCAGTGTTGTGATCAAGAGTATAGAAGAAGCATTGGTTTCTAGTAAATAATCTGGGACAAACTGGAGTCTGGTGGAGGTTGCATTAGTTTCCAAATGCATAAGGTACTTTGGCTCTTCTCAAATGCTTAATATCTAGATGTACAGTATCTCTAAAGATATCATTTTCTAGGGGAAACAATGAAATACGCAAGTTTTTAATGCAGTGAGAAGACAACTGCATGCTTTAGTAAACGGTAATGCTGCCTTTTACCCTGCAGCATGATTTGGGGATAGAAGCACATACTAAATGTAACCCCTTTTTCAGTTTCCACAAAAATAATTCCCTTGCACTTTTAAAATTATGTTCCAAATGCACTTCTACCATCAGTCTGACTAAATTGTTCGTGGTATTTGCAGTAGGTACACATACATACTATAGTCTGTGATTGATTCCTTCTCTTGGGGATTCCAGCAAAATGGTCTGGTGCTTGTGTTAGACGTGACACTTACGGGTGTTTTCAGAAGACGACGGTGGTTACCTTATCCAGACATGGAACCGAAGGTGATGGAAGATGTAATATGATAGTCATCAATAGACAAGCTCCAAACTCCACTCTCTCAAGTAAATGATGATCAACCATTTGCAGGGTCGCAGACACAGAAAATACTTGTGTACCAGGGCACTGTGCGACACATGTTACACATCAACCCCAAAATCAACAGAGAATATCCTGCTTGTACCCAATGAATAGCTGTACTAACAACTACAAGCAAATTTTAAAATACTTAGAACAAAATTACGTGAGGATAGCTAAAAATCTAGCAGGTCACGTCTTTTAAAGCTGATTGTATAGCACTGTATTCTGTATATGTAACAATTCGAATGTTGTGATATGTACTACTGGTAGTGGACTGCATTGAAGATAAAACAAGCCAGATACGCTGTGATTTTTAATAGTATTTCCTGTCAATTGAAGCTTATTGCCATTACAGTGTTAGGCTTGTATGATGAAATGAAATACAGAAAACAAACGCTCTTTTGTGGATGCCTCTTTTATAAAGTCGTCCGGCACCAGTCTACGACGTAATTTACCAAACAAAGAGCAGTCCGTATGACAAAAGCGATAAGGGCCATAAGGCCCTTTTGCTTTGGCCTTCGGGTACATCTTGGCTTGGGCGTAGCCTCTACTCTCTAGACCCAAAGCAAAAGAAATACAGTCTAGGAGTCCGATGTTAGTATTTCAGCGACATTAATTGATTAATTAGAACGAATCAGAATGGGGAGCGAGAAGAAGTCTAGGAAAAGAAGTTCACCTTCATCATCCTCAGAAGGTATCTTAATCCGTTACTAAAGCTTCTATCCAACTTTTAGGGTTTCCCCGTATTCCAACTATTAATTTTTTATTTTTTCGTAGATGACAAGGTTAAAAGCGATAAACGGCATAAAAGCAGCAGCAGTAGTAGCCACAGAGACAAGAAATCCCACAAGCATTCTAAACATTCTGATAAGAAAGGTTATTATTCTTATTTCTCTACAAATATATTATTGATCCTAGAAGTTTATTATATGTATGAAGAATTTGTATTTCTAAGAATCTCTGATCGATAACTCAGAAGCTCACTAGGTTTTGTGTTTTCTTCTGCTAGTTATATGTATATACTGCATACTGAGACTGTTGGGGTAGGCTGAATTCTAGGAATGGTCGTGGTTTTCTTGTTAACATGTAGATGGCCATCAACTAATTTCAGCTAATTTCGTATAATATGTAAAAATTTGCGCTGTCTGTAGATGAATTAGAAAATTTGCTGTTGTTGAATACAAACGTTCCAGATCTTATTGTAGTTTGAGTGGGAAACTGGGAATTTCGTCATGTTGTTGAATACAAACTAGTTGAGTTTCTCCTTTCCCCTCTAACTGATATGAATTACGATGGGATACCCGGTTTATAAATTTTGTTTCATCTCTCTCAAAGAATCTTTTTATCTAACTTTTATCAAATGACTGGGTTATGATAAACCCATTAGCTTTAAAGAAGTTTTTGCTCTCTAGAGTTAGTAGAGGGAGATTGTAAGGGTAGATTGGAGATGGATGATTTTGCACAAAAGGAAGTCACCCAAACTTTAATGCCTTGTTAACAATGAAAATTAAAAGAACCCTTCACTTTACAAGTGTCGTGATTTAACACATACAACAAGAGGATCCAAAATGGGTTACACTGTTCCTTGTTCCCCTTTCAGTGAGTTACTTACGTGGCACCGCATATTACTTTCTAGTCTGGTATCTACCAGAGTACTCAATGATTAGATGTCTTCTGTTTCGGTTTTCTATTTAAGTGTCACTTTGACTTTGTAGCTACGACAAACATATTTGTATACATTTTGTTTGCTAGATTATAGTCTGCATATCCTCTTTATATTTTCTTTGATTTGGAATGAGATCCTTCAGAACTCTAAAAAATTTGATGGTACTTGGATGTTCTCTATCATTTTTTATGTGCTTCTGACTTCCGACTCTTGTTATGGATTATATGGTAAGTAAGATTTTCATTGTTTTTTGCTTAATAATAGGACACCATCCTATATTTTGTATCTATCAGGCTATAGCAACTTCCGCTGGGTGTTTCTTTACCACAGAGTGTCGACATAGTAAGCCGGGATTTAGCGCCCATTTAAAATCCATTTGAGGGGAACTTTTGGCCATTATCTCTTTGCGGAGCTCGAACTTTTTTTCCTTAGTATACATATTGTCTTTGGCTATGGTTGTTAGTGCTTTTCAGTTTATTATATCGAAATATTAATTTTAGATATTGCATAAGTTTAGTTCAACTACATAAGTGCTGTCCTTAACTGCTTGTCATATACTTGTGATCACTTTGGTTACATGTCTTAACGACTAATGAATATTTTGTTTTCCAGTAAAGAAGTCAGAAGAGAAGCGTGACAATAAACGTCGCAGACACAATCTTCTCCCAGTGAGTTCTTCTAGTTATCATACATTGTTGTAAGAGTGTTTTTAGAATCGTGTTTTTCCTCTACAATATGAATGTTCATAGTCATGCAAGTATCAATCAGAACTTTATAGGAGGTGATCAAGTATTAATAAAACACTAGAAACCTGTGAGGTCATGACTACCTGAATAAGAAGTATCACATATGTAAGGAGAGGAAGAAGATTACAAGTAAATTAAACTTGTTAGACCTTTGTGAAGGAAACATCAGTTAATCAGATTTGCTTCGGCCAGCGGTTGGCAAACTAAAATTGTCCATATTATTAACCGACTGCATAAGGGGGGTCGTATAGGCTCGAGGAGAAGGTGTTAGCTGCAAATGCTACCAAACATCACAAGTTGCCTTTGGTGCTGCAACAGTACACAATTATTATTCAGTAACTTCACTATCTGGGAGTTTTGTTCTAATATCTAGACACAAAGATAAAATGCCAGTCTGGTGTCTGCTTATCCACAAGATAAGATGAAGGCGCTCTAGTCTCCATGTATCTATATCTTTTTCTGTCTTCTCAAATGAATGAGGGAGGGACAATCTATTGGAGTATAGCTTCAACCAATTTTGTTACCTGTGGTGTACTTGTATAAATGATTAACATCACGATGAGACCATTATCACAAAAGACAAAATTTAGGGTCCACAGATATGCATACCAGTTTACTAAGTTGGATGTAACAACTGAAAACTTCTATGTGATCATATGTGCTAGTATAATTTGGGATTTTTAATTTCTCTGCTTATGATTCCACACTAGATGAAACTAGTTAGCACTTAATACAAAGTTAGATCATGTCTTCTAAAGATTCTGTATTGTAAAGAATGAGCTGTCCAGTTTGATATCTGTGAACTGCCATTTCTAATTTTAGTTCTTTGTAAAACATCAGGGGGAAGAGCTTTCCAAGGAGGACTATTTTGCAAAGAATAATGAGTTCTCAACCTGGTTGAAAGAAGAAAAAAGAAAGTTTTTCAGTGATCTTTCATCTGAAGCTTCACATGACCTGTTTTTGGAGTTCATCAAGGTCTGGAACAAAGGAAAGCTTGAAGAACGGTACTACAAAGGCATTTCAACTGCCCCACGAACTGCTCACAATTGGAAGATTAGACCTGAGAAGGTTTCTTGAGCAGTCCTAGGAAACCCCACTAGTCTTGCAGGCCTCTTTCATATCCAGATCCTTAGGGTACCTTTTAACATGTTCTTTTGGTTTGTCAGTCTGCGTCTAAATAGTCTTTTGACTGGCCTCGTATGTTCTTCCAATATTTTGAGTTAGCCTGTAGTCAACTCCAAATCAAGAATCTGGGTTACGATCAAAATATAATTGAACAGTTTGCATATCCAGGTCATTAGAGCACCTCTGTTACATGCTTTCTCTATGTAAGTTTCAACCTTTTTTTTCTTTTTTTTCTTTCTTTGAAGCAGAACTATTTGCTGTGTTAGCTTCTAATCAACTATAAGTTTAGAATCTAAGTTAGTAAGGATGGACAAGTATTTCCTCAAGGAACTGTTTAAGCTGGAAACGCCTTTCCAGGGAACTTTTTTATGTGGATTTTTCACAAGAACGCAAGGACAGACGATAGCTTTTAAATCTGTTCCCAAATTGAACACGAGTGATAATTAGATGGGATGCAGGTGTAGCAGGAAATTTGAATTTCAACAGGAATGCTTCTCACTGGTAGAAAACAAAATGTAAAGTTCGTGAGATTAAAATGTTTTTGAACTGTTAAAACCTAAATTGCTCCGGTATGCCAGGCTGATGTGATACTCTTTTTAGGACGTGTAGTTGCAGCCTATAATTTCTAGATGTATGATATGCGAACTTTGCATCATTTTTTTCCTTGGATGCTATTTTTTACCATAGTTTCTAAGAATTTTAAATCAAGGGGCTAAAAGGATTGACAGTTGCAGGTTATATTTCTTGAATGCATTATGCATTCTTTTTCGGGGGCCTAATTTTCCCAATCTGGATACTCAACCTCCCAATTTCGACTGTGCGAGTTTTTTTCCTTTCTTTTTTCCTTTTTTTTTTTTTTTTTGATAGACGACGGCCTTCAAAAAGGCTAATGATCTCCCTCAATAATTGATAAAGGCGAAATTGGAGGTACAAACTAGTACATAGTAGAATTGTTTGTTTTAGCCAATTGTGCTAATGCATGAGCCACAGAGTTGCATATCCTAGGTTGAAAAGTAAATAATCATGCCTCAAAACAAGGAGGCAAAATACTGAATATCCTTAAAGATAGCATCCGTTCTTGGATTTTCCTCAAACCTTCCAGGTGAAAATTGGTCAATGAGGTCCTTTGCATCACTTTCAATGATGATATGAGTAAATTTTTGTTCCACTGCTTTTTTCAGAAATGTCCAAATTGCTCTGGCTTCAGCTTCAGCTGTAGATTCAACATCAAAAACTATTGATGCACAAAAAGAAGCTTTATTGGAGAAATCCTCATCACATAGCCTGCACCATTATTCAAAGAAGTTTCATCAAAGGCACCACCAGTATTACATTACATTTTATCCATCCAAAGGGGTGGGTGTGTGGGTGAGGGGTTCATTTGTCATTATGACCAATAATGATACTAGAAGAAATCTGTAAGTTAGGTTTCCTAGTAAAAAGCATAGCTCTGGATCTATTGATAAATGCAGAACGGGACTCCTTACGATTATTGAAGACAAGATTGTTTTTGCTGCCCCGAATGGACTAAAGGATAGTAACAAACAGACGTATAGGCATTCATTAGGCAGTTTAGTGACAAGATCAACCAACCAGAAAACAAGCCAGTCAATAAAAGATTTATCCATGAAAGCATTAATGTTCACACATAATGAAGATATGGACCAAACATGACTAGCAAAGGGCATAGAATAAGAGCATCCATAACAGGCTCATGAGGGTCGGAACATCTAGTATAGTCACGCATATGCACTCAAGAGTGAAGAACAATCATAGCAGGTGTTACAGTTCTAACAGCCTTCGAAATAAAAATCTGAACACTTTTGGAAGCATGGAAGGCAATAGGAGTACCAAGGTATTTTTCACCTACATCCCGATTATGAATATCAAGGATATTAGAAAGATGACACATAAAATGCTCAGACAGTTTTTTGTTAAACAAGATACCGGACTTATCAAAGTTTATTTCCTGGCCAGAAGCCAAACAATATTTTTTTTAAATATAATCCTTTATGGTTCGAAAATCTTTGACAGTAGCTTTAGAAAGCAACAAAGAGTCATCATCAAAGGAGGTGGGTAATACTAGGGGCGTCCTTATAGACTTTAATTCCTTCCACTAACCCCTTTCTAGTCAAAGAGTCAATGTAGGAAGACTAGGCTTCAGAGCAAATAATATAGAGTAAAAGGAGATAAAGAATCTCCCTGTCTCAGATCTCTTTCTGGTTTAGTTAAGTAGTGCTACCATTTAGCAAACTGGATAAGACACAATTGAAAGGTATTGATTAATTAGATTGACCCAGTGGTCAGATAAACCCATCTTTTTAAAAACTTTTTCGAGAAAAGACCATGCCAACTTGTCATAGGGCTTAAACATGTCAAGCTTGATGGAAGCAATACCATCTTTACCTTTGTGATGATTAACAATATAAATGGTCTCATTAGCAAACAGAATGTTATCAGAGATAAACCTTTTAAGAATAAAGACACTTTGATTTTGATAAATTAGATTATCCATAAATGGTTTTTGTTAGAGCATTGCTCGTTCGAACTCACTAGTGCTGCTATATCAAGCTTGTTGTCAAATTTAGTTATCAAAACTATATTGATTTCTAGTCTACAATTAGTTAAGTCTTGGTCTAGGATAGAGGTGGCTGAGAAAAGAAACAGTCAATCATTTGCGTTCTATCGTTTGAAGGCGAAGATCAACCGAAACTTTTGGAGAACTTCATCAACAAAAGGTAAGTGAAGACTGAACCACCTATTTCTCAAGTTATATTCACCTTTCTATCCTTAAGAAAATTGTCGCATAACTAATTAGACTAGCTTGCATAGACAAAAATTTCGAGTCGAGAACTAATTATTTAGTTTACGAATTTCTCGAAATATAATGACTAATCTTAATGGACATTTATTCATACTTGATCAACTTCGGTGGAGAATAATTTATTGTTCGGAATCAAAATATTCATTCAAGTTTATTATTCGAAAATAGTCTGGAACGGTGATATGTGTCATTGATGTTATTCAGGAATGTTTCGAATTGATTCATAGAAATAATACTATTATGTTCAGATAACTGTTATTTTTCTGAAGCCGTACTACATGTATTCGTACACGTAGCGGAGTATCTATATATCGACTTGAGATTTATGTGATAGCATATTCGTATGCACATCATGGGAGAATCTGTTTGTTTCGTGATCCGGATAGATATGTATATTCATATACAAACCATTTTAGAACCGTGGTAAGGGAATAGGGTTTAAGTATCCAAAACGGTATGCGAACCAATACAGTTGTACGTTCTAGAACCAGTTTAGTACCCAAACCGGTACACAAACTGAAAAGGTTCCGTGAACTCCGGAACCGGTAAAGTCTTAAGGTTTCCAAACCAGTTCACAAACTGAAAAGTTCTGTAAACTCCGGAACTCAGTCTTGCACCTAAGTTTGAAAACCGGTACATGAACTGAAAAGTTCTGTCAACTCCGGAACTCAGTTTTGCTCATAAGTTTGCAAACCGGTCCGCGTACCATGACTCAACCGATTCACGAACGGCTCATGTATTTGTACTTTTTGCATTCACAAACTATGTCGATTGTGTTCAAATGCGATTAAATTATTTCTACGAGATGATTTGCATTTGATCAATTCTCTAATTAACACTAGACTTATTTAATCACATAATTGTGACTCGAGATTAATGTTTTTGTGCTCATGGAAATGAGTATTAAGCTTTTAAGTTCAAACCGGCTGGTTTCGGCTAACCATGTTGAACATAGTTACGGTTTACCTAACCAAAGTGTGTCTCTTGTTTATGTGAATAAGATTCAAAGCTTTCATCTAACGGTGAATATTGTTTGCTTGGTTCCAAAGCTATCTTAGCTTAAACCTAAACCAACCTAGGCTTTGAAGTCTATATAAGGGGAACTCTTGGCAACTGGGATTTTTGAATCCTAACACTATTTTTTGGTGTGTCCTAGTTGTATCTAGAGTCGTCCTCTCAAGAAACCCTTTTACGGTTTATCAACTACCAAAGACTTCATTGGGATTCGTGAAGCCAGGTCCAATTATCTTTTATCTTGATAACTTATGTATCCTGATCTTGTTCGATTGTTGATGTATCACTTGAACAAGATAGATAGTAATCACAAATTTCTCTTCGTCTCAACTTTGTGATTCCGCAAGTTTTATACTTGCGAGGTGAATAATAATATAGGCTGCACTTCGGGTTGCACAAGTCCGAATTTTGAGGATATGCAGACTTATGTCAAATTGCTATCGATTTCCATCACCTGGATCTTTCGTTTGATCTGATCATCCGTTTAGATCGTAAATCAGGAAATCAATTATATAGGCTTAATTTGTGGGAGGCATATTTGGTTTAAAGTCTTCAATTGAGTTGAAGCAACTCTTAGTTGGTGTGACGTCATCTAAGGGAATCAATTGCGCGGAGTCCTACTGGGATTCATGAGGCATAAGGAGCGTGACTGTACCTGAATCAGTGGGAGACTGAGTTCGGGCTCAACTACATTCCAGACCGAAGTTAATTGGTAGTAGGCTAGTGTCTCTAGCGGCTTAATATAGTTTAGTGTTTAATCTGTACTAGGTCTCGGGGTTTTTCTGCATTTGCGGTTTCCTCGATAACAAAATTTCTGGTGTCTGTGTTATTTCTTTTTCCGTATTATATTGTTTATCTTTATATAATTGAAATATCACAGGTTGTGCATTGATCAATCAAAGTAGATAGGTCCGACCTAGTTTGTTGGATACGACTTGATCGATCCTTGGACATTGGTCTTTGGTACCGTCCAAGAACTCTC
Source organism: Papaver somniferum (assembly GCF_003573695.1). Taxonomy (NCBI): domain Eukaryota; kingdom Viridiplantae; phylum Streptophyta; class Magnoliopsida; order Ranunculales; family Papaveraceae; genus Papaver; species Papaver somniferum. The sequence goes on from NC_039368.1 coordinate 39,294,844, forward strand.
TTTGTGACTAGGTTCACGGATTCAACTCTGTAAACGTTCTAATCGCAAGAGAGATAGAGACATAACTCTAGACACTTTCCTTGATTGAGTTTTAACTCTCGGAGTTGTGTTGAATTTGTCCATACAGATTTCCTACGAAAAAGTTGGTGGTGCATCTTGGTACCCCCAGTGTTTTCAAGTTTTAATTTATTTGAGAAATTTATACGAAATCATATAGATGAAATTACATAGCCCTATAGGTATGTGTTTGGAAACCAACTCAGTTAAAGGAACTTTAGGGAATAAGGATATATTGGTATGGTTAAAAACTTTATCTATGTGTCCAGTTCGAAAACAAGTTTGTGTCATATCGACAACAACTTCCCCCACAATATCGCAATGTTTTTGATAGAACAAGCTAGTAAAGCCATTAGGGGTCGGAGCTTTTTTAGCCCCCATTTGAAAAAAAACATTCTTAATCTCCCAAGCTTTTCTAATATCAATTTCTTTTTCCAAGCCAAGTCTAGACCACCACTTCTTCCAATGCATGGCACATTAAAAGTGCAGGGGAAACCCATGTTTCTCAGTTTCCTAGCCGCAATATCCTTTTTCATTTTTGTTTTAGACAAGAAAACAATATCAGGGTTGATGTTTTTGAAAAATTAGGTTAAGCTCTTTAGTAGGGTGTTTTTTCTTAGTCCAAGCACATTCCAGCATAACATGTTAAAATATTAACAGGATAATTAGGAGTATGAGACAGATCATCGGTAGAATTATTTAAAGGAAGGAGGATGGAAGAATTAACAAGATTGGTGGAATCAAAACTACCTTTCCGCTGTGTATTAGCATTATCACAATTCAGCTGAGTTCCTTGGGAATCATTTAGTCTATATTAACATCCTTATGAGGAGAATTATTACGGACGTCATTGTTAGTTGAAGAATCACCAGTAGGCTCATTGGAACTACCATAAAGATTGAAAAGAGAATGGGTATTGAGGGTACAGTTAGAAAGATTAAGGGTAGGGAGATTCCCCAATTTTGTGTGTTTGTGTGGTGGTGGTGGTGGTGGTGTGTGTGTGTGTGTGGTGGGGGTGGGGGTTGGGGGTTGGGAGGGGTGGGGGTGGGGAGGGGTAGAAATTGTTGTAGTCTAGTTTAGAACACTCAACAGTTTCGGGAATGACAACAGTGCTAGCCACGGTAGAGTTACTAGCTCTGGTTCTTTTCCGAAGATTAGCTCTTGTATTGATTTTTCGTTTAAGATTTGAAAGAGCATCATGCTCAGCTGCAATAGATACAAATTCTTCTCTGGAAGTGATTGGTTTCTGAGAAGGAATAGTTGAACTCTTGAAACGCCTAGTTGAGTTGGAAGTACGAATCGGACCGGGGATTGATGACTCATGAGTAAGAATTGAATCAGCTAGTTTGTCTGTCTGACTAGAAATATGCTTGAAAATAACTGGTAGTCCCTTGTCTATAGTAACAAGATGTTGTGCTTGAACAAGATCAACATCATAGATTTTCAAAGTACCAGATATGTTCTTGAAATGACCCACGTGAAAGTTTTGCTTCGATAATTCTTTATCTGCTCTTTTAGTACTTTGTGTAACATCAGCTGCTTTAATTTTGTTTATGTTGTTCTGATTAAGAATATCATTTTGAGTATCCAAAACTATATCTGCTTCAATCATAATGGAACCTTTTCAGAAGGATGTGCTGAGGGCTGTGGTGGAATCAATCTGGAAACTTTTGGTAGAGTGTATTTAGTTCCAGATGATCTTGCTTTTTTGATTGCCTTTTGTTTGGCTATCCAATTTGGACACACAATATCTTTATGATCAATTACACGACATGATGTACATAAGAACCTTGGTACCTTGAAGTATTTATTTTCAATCAAAATAGGTTGTATGCGTCCTCTAGTAACTAGAGGTATGCCTACTAGTAGAGCACGTTGAACAGAGATAAGAAATCAAAAGCTCACCAAGTTTGAAGGTAAGCTTTTGAAGATCTTCAAATTCAGTACATTCATTTGGTACATTACATAGGATGAGTCACATTAGTTCTTCAACAAAAGAAATTTGACAGTTAACCAAACAACCAGTGGGAGGAACAACTCTGAGAACAATAAATTATCCAGAGGAAAAGCATGGACGCTGCTCATTAACTCTGTTAAATTCGTTGTAGCTAAAAATCTTATCAGAGCTTTGTTTCTTAAGCCACTCAAGGTTGTGAGTTTTGGACTTCGAGCTAATGGTCATTGAGAGAAAATGTGGTGTCTGATAGAAGAAGTTGGAACCAATGTCTCACTGCAAATATATCCAACCATACACCATTTCCAATTATTATCATGTTCAACTAAGGCCATAATTTACCACAATTTTATTAATGAAAATCGGTTCAGTGAGAGTTGAAGGAGGGTTTATGGGTAATGTAAGTTTTTCTGCCATTTGAGAGGAAAGATCTAGAATATCAGTAGTAGCAGAGTTAAAAGCTTCTTGGGTTTTGGTGACTCAATATAAATAAGCAATTTGATTATAATGAAGAAGATAGGTTCTGAATGAATTTTGAAATGAGTGGTTGTGGTGTGTTTATACAAGCACATCTGGATGCAAAATTCCATATGATGGTAACCAATCGCAAGTACTCTCTTTCTGTCCTTTCTCCCTTGTCCTCTGCGACATAAAAAAAATCTTCCATGTACTCTCGTTTCCTGTTTGATGGGGTTCTTTAGGACCAAATCAAGTATGCAACTTATGTATATCTTGTATAATTAGCCTGTTTCTCTTCTTTTTCTTCCATGATTCAATCGATGGTGGTTCCATCTCTTTGATCTATTCTGATTAGGTCAATTGATAATGTTTATCGGGTTTTTTTTGGATGAAATATTATTTCATATGATCTTTTGTGGGAAGGAATTTCTGGGTGTTGGTTTGTTTTCATGTATGCTCTTTGTTGAATCTTCATCATCCTAGAGGTGTTGATGGTTCTGTTTTTTTTCGAAGTCGTGGATCTAGGTTAGTTTGCACAAACATATGCTCTTCCTACCCTCTTCTGGCACTGACGGTGATCCTAACTTCTGGCGGTGGTCATAGCTATTAGTGGTGCTGCTGTTGGATTTTCTTGATTTGGTGGTGAAAAGACTTGCTTTTCTCGGCGATCGGGTGATGTTGTTGGTTTTGCTCCATGAGATGATTCCGGTGAAGCTGGTGTCAGGTTCGGGTTGTGGTGTGCCAGTTTCCGGGCGGGTCTATTTCTCTTGAGCTTGGGATTTGGCCTGCCTTTATATAGGCCTTGTCTGTTTCAGTTTGTTTATAAGTTGGCCTTCGTTGGCGCGTTGTTAGTTTGTTCTGATGTTTGTCAACTATATTTGTTACCTCTACTTCTTTTAGTGGAATCTTTTCTCAGAGTCGGTTCCATATGTATCAGTTTGACTTCTTTAGTTGTCTGCAAGTTGTCCCTTATGATCTGTTCTGGGGATTTCCAATTAGTATCTAGTAGAAGCTCGTCGGTTTATGGGTCGCCGTTACGGCAACTGGTTTACTTTGTTACGGGTCTTGTAATGTTACTCTCTGGAGCTTTTGTTTAATGAAATATCCCCTATGTAAAAAAAATATCCCCTATGTAAAAAAAAATTCCAGATGATTTTGCTTGTATATATATTCCTGAAGCGACCGTACAAATTGGCATTCCAAGCAAAATCATGAAAAACCATTGATACAGGTATATATACAAATATCAAACAGCTTTACTTGCTCCCCAGGTCACGTTTTTCCATAAAGATTCAGAAGTTCCTCTTATTGGTTCCTCTTATTGAATAATGCTTGCAATTCTCCACAGTAGAGCGCCATATAATATGAATGTCCCCGCAACTCGAGCTTTTCTAATGGAAGAACCAAGATGAAGAATCTAAGTAGCTAAAATTGCAGCTGCACAAGATTACTTTGGTCGAACTGATCTCCTATCGTGTTAACTCCTTTCCGCCCCCTCTTCAATCCTCGTCCTCGCTGAGTGGGTTGAATTTAAATTCCCACTAGCTTATTATCCTGTTGGGGAGTCGTTCATAGGCGAAGTCTCTTCAGCTTCTGCTCTAAAATCATCAGGACTGAAGACATGCATAAATGGGTTGCTATCAGGATTTTGACCAACTGGGTTTGGTGCAGAAAGAACCGGTTCGAGGTCATCATTTACACTTTTCTTTGGCCTCCTCGGCTTCTTTATTTTTGGTAGCTGAGGAATTGTGGTCCCAGGGGAATCATGAAAGCCATCCACTGTATTGTGTTCATTCATACCCATGACTGAATCAGCGTTTGGTAGTGGTTTCTTAGAACCCCTGCGTTTTGGGTTGTCTGAGTTGGCTTTCCTCTGCACACAAAAAAAAAAGTTGTCAAGGTTAGTATCACTAAGATCCAACAAATTAATCGAGGACCATTCAGATTAATTTCAACACCCGAGGCAAAGGAATCCCCAAATCGTACTCAGATAAACATCGATGTCATTTAACTATATATGAGCAAATCTTCCATCAACTGAAGTATGAATAATAACAACGAATGTTATGGCAATAAGATCCATCTCTATGTTGCCTCAATTTCTGGAATAGGTTTCATAATCTAGAATAAAGAAGTAACACTGTAATCAGACTTCAAGATTACTGAAACACCCGAGTATCCTGATACCATTGATCAAGTTAGAGTAACATTAGTGGTTAGCCATTCACTACTGATATGACTAGTTAGGTATGGCGGCAACAACCACCAAGAAACAAATCTGTCCTGCTTAGCCCAAACATCACGAAAACCAAAACATATTGGATAGGAACATTAGAACTACCTAATTAATGTACCTTTTTATTTTTATTCGACTTGCCACTATCATGCACCGGAACAGGGTCGGCTGCAGCAGCATTTGATGTAATATTTGTGAGATCATCGAAGGTTGCAACTCCTTCCGCGTCGATCCTTATGCCTTTTGTTCCAGGTTTCTTCTTCTGTCGATCCTTCCCCTAATTCCGGGAATAATGTAAAAGTAGAACTATAAGTCAGATCCTCCGCAAAAACAATCAGAAAGTATTTGCAAACATCAACATACCAGGCAGGCTAACTGCAAGAATTTGAAAAAAATAAATAAACATGTAGACCATCTCAATTGGAAGCTTAGTTACCTGCAGTGGGAGTCCTCTAATTCTCTGCTCAGCCTCATCGAAAAGTATAGAAACCACATCCTCAGGAGCCACGAGATCTCCCTGAACATGGCCACCCGTCATGACTAGCTGTTGCACCGTATTTTTCTGACTGGCTCTTTGCAGGATCTTTTCTTCAACTGTCTCTTTACAGATCAACCTGTAAACAGTAACCTGCATGATAGTGATCCACCCTTGTTAAAAAAATTCTCTAAGCCCCTCACTCACACGTGCTAATACATTAATAACCTAGTGAGATTTGACTAATTGGGTAAACAAGCAGTGAATCCTACACAACAAGTAATTTCTAAGGCTACGACGAATGAAGATAAGAGCAGCTTTTGCCAAGACAAAACCATAACACAGAATTCCAAGGCATACAACTCTATGCCTAAACGAGAAGTATCTTTAGGCAGGGCTTTAGAAATGATAAAATTCCACAGAACATTCTTCCTTGCAACCTACAACAACAGAAGCACATTCCAGCAGATGTATTAAATCTTAATCCAAGTGTTAGATCCTTGGATATTGGAAACCAACCTCCTTTGTCTGACCCAACCTGTGGGCTCTATCCATCGCCTGTAAATCCAAGGTTGGATTCCAATCACTTTCATAGAAGATGACAGTGTCTGCAGCAGTCAAATTGATACCCAGTCCACCAGCTCTGGTACTGAGCAAGAACACAAAGATATCGTTCCTATAAAAGAAGACACGGTTTCTTAGTAATCATCACATGATTTGCACGAATGGCTTCATTAGAGACAATAATCAAAATCTGGTCAAAATGAGCACTAGTACAAAAACCAATTTGATGCAAGGAAAGTATCCTACCGACGCTGAAAGTCTCTAACCATGTCCCGTCGATCCATAATGGTGGAGGATCCATCAAGACGGAGATATTTATACTTCCTATAATTCATGTAATCCTGCAAGGAAATAAATTATTCAGCTCCCCAGAGAAAAGGAATATTTCACAGTATAGCAGCAAGGGAAAACTCAACTGCATAAATTTGTGGATGCCTAATAACACCAAGGAAGACACTTAGGTATCTAGAAAAACGTAACAAAAGGAGATAAAAGAATAAACATACCTCTATGATATTCAACATTTTTGTCATTTGTGCAAATAAAAGTACACGGTGATTTCCAGCTCGTAAGCGCTTCAACAATATATCTAGTGTTTGGAGCTTCCCAGAATCCTGACAAAAAGAGTTTATTCATTTAGTTACTGGTTCATTCAGGTTAAATTTTTAAAATGGTACGAACAGTTGATATGGAAATTCTGAGAGGAGATTACTGTGAGCATTTTCGCAGGGTCAAAGGTTTGCAAGGGTGGTGAAGACCCAAAAATCTTGTGAGTGAGCTGAAGAATTGGTTCAGTGACGGGTAATTCAGAATCTATCTCTTGTATCAAGTGGTGAGGAGAATTTGGCTCGGTTGGTCCATTACAGTCAGACGTGCGTGCAAACCCGAATAACAGCCTCTTGATCCAAGGGTGGTGTAGTCCTTCAATCATGTTATAAGCATGGTTTCTATCGGAGCAGTGAGCAGTTATCTGTCCAAGAGAGTTGCGAAAAGTTATATAGATGTTACTGAAGAAGGAGCTTTAAAAGCTAGAATAAAATAAAATAAGAGAGAACAAAGAAAGAAAGAAAAAATAGAAAGCCATACTGGTGGAGCTCTAGTGCGTGGTATGAACGCATATGTTGAATGAAGAAGCCTGATGTTTGCCATAAGTCTATCTTGATGAGAGACAACTAGAGCCTCATACATGTCCTGGCCAGTACATTCTGCAAGTTTCCTTCTAAGTAAATTTGATTCTGACCTTGATGGCATCAGTAACATCCTTGTAACAGCTCTCACTTTCCCTTTCTCAGGTTGATTATACCCAGAATCATCATTCTCATCTTCATCCATAATGAAGTCCAAAGTTTCATCTAAAAACTGCCGATACCACCTCATAACCGAAAACAACAGCCTCTCCAGTAAACCACCTTTTGCCAAAAATGCAACCTCTTCGGGGGACAGATCCATCAAATGGCTGAATTCAAATGTTTTACCATTAAAAGAACGCTGATCCGAAATTCTACCTTGAGGACGAATAGATGCATAGATATTTGCTGGAGAGAACACATTAAAACGCTTCTCAAACAATTCTCTGTGGATACCGCGCCCAGTTGTTGAGGTAGGCATTTTGGGACATTGGATGAATTCCTGATATACTAGCTTTGGCATTCTGTATGTGATAGGATTTTGATCTCCTGCATAGTGTACATCCTCCAACTCCCCAAAAGGAGCAGGAAGAAGAGAATTTGGGATCTCTCCGAAGTACAGGTATGTGCTTCCCTCATTCCGTTCGAACAATTCTGGGTGATTGCAAACCTAACAAGAACAAAAACACATCATTTATATACTTCAGTCGACAAATAGAGAAGAATTATATACATTGATACACTAGGAGACCTAGTCAAGATACCAGATTTCAAAATAGAGTACGGACCAGGAAAACCCCATGTAAGAAAAAATACAATACCTTCCTCAGCTGGATGACAATATTCATCAAGTTCAGAATTTTTTTCTCGTTAAGATGTCCACGACTGGTATCAAACAACTCCGCAAGAGATATCTTGTTCTTTATAGCTTGGTAAAAGGCTTGCTGCCTAGAACTTAATTTGCAATTGACCGTGACCTCTGTTTTTCCAGTCATCTCAGTAATCACATCCTTTTTAACTCGACGCAACATGAAAGGCTTCAGAACTGTATGCTGTAGAAATAAATACACCACAATAGACATGTAAGATACCTTCTTGGGAGAACCGACCAGCAAAGGTCTCTGGAAAGAATCCTAGTTTACAATGTCTCGTACATGGATCAACAGAACAAACAAACATACTGGGTTAAAAGAAGTGTAAATCAAACATAAAACTTTATGTGATGCTAAATACTCTTGGTCCAGATCATAACTCACGATTTAAGGTTGAAATAGTGAGTTATATACACCAGAAGGATGAGGGTTTCTTTATCCAGAGAAATCTGGAGATATGTTTACTATTTTTACCTTGCCGAGAATAAAAGAACGATTCGTGATTGTTGATTGGGAAACATCAAAACTAAAAGAGAACTCACCAGTCTATTGAGCTGATGCTCATTTAAAGTTCCACCGTGTTCAGCATGGTTCTCAATGCTGATAATGTCATAAAATACTGGTTACTGAAGGAAGCTAATATTTGTTAAAAAGAAAAAAAAAAAAAAAAGAACACTCAAATGGGCCAGCATAAACAAAGAAGTCAAGCATACCCTTTGGAGAACCACTCATTGAACTGTTCGTGGCTATCAAACAGCGTAGGCATAATGAAATGCAGAAGAGCCCATAGCTCTGCCATATTATTCTGTATAGGTGTACCAGTAAGGAGCAAGCGATTTCTACAGTTGAAGCTGAGAAGTGTTTTCCACCTTATACTGTAAAACAAACATTCATGAAAGATGAGAACTCAACAAACAACAAAAGGATATAGACCTACACAGTGAACTTAATTAATTAAAAAAAAAATACAAGTAATTAAGGTGCTGTCGAGTTTCGAATGCAAGTCTTCAGTATCAACGTTATACTGATATTCTAACAGCGCGACATGAGTAGTAAATATTGAAAGCATTATGAGATACCTGCTAGCACTTTTGATTGCCTGAGCTTCATCTAATACCATATATTGCCATTTCACACGTCGGAAGTATTTCTCATCAGACACAAGTAGCTGATAGCTGGTAATGAGTATATGGAATCCCGCATCCCTGTCAAATAAAGGAGATAGTTAGTAACCCTACTAACCAATCAACCATAATACAATAGAGCGGGCAGTATATCAATTGATGCTTTTTCCAACTAAACGCCACCATAAAGGAATAATGTATTTGCAAGGTGGAAGGACCGACACAATGACAAAATTGGATCTTTCTCCAACTTATGAGTTACCTCATAACCACTAAGTAGAAAGCAAGATTAAAAGGAACACGTAATCAAGGTGATGAAATGTTGCTATTAGACAATTACCTTTTATAAAGACGCTTTGGGTTGATGTTTTTCCTAAGAATAATTCTTTCCTGGAGTCCACCCCAGTACGGAAGTGTTTTCAAATCAGGACAGAAACGACTAATTTCGTCAGCCCAATTGTTCAAAACCGAAGCAGGTGCAACCACCAGAAAAGGTCCCCATATATCTTTCTCCTGCAAATTTTAGAAAAACCATGTTATAAAAAGACCATTGCAACTTCATTTGTACTGAAGGGTGAAGAGAATAAGTACTTCAGCTAAATGCGCCAAAAATGCCATAGCTTGGATTGTCTTCCCTAAACCCATCTCATCAGCGAGTATACCATTCAAACCCTGAAAATTCAAAAATGGAAGTTTTAAAGTTAACATACAAGAAACTTGTATCCAGTCAAAACCAAAGTTCTGTCTCACAGATTACCTTCTCATAACAGTTGACCAACCACTGCAATCCCTTGAGCTGATATTCTTTAAGAGAACCTTTGAACAACTCTGGTGTTTGAACAGATGATGTTACAGGCATGGTGGAGCTGAATGCACAAAAAAATGTTCAAAATCTAATAATTCCACAGAAGAAGGTATTCATAATCATCGTCAAATTACGGAATTTAAAGTGGAAACTTACGGATTAAGCAAGTCCACGCTACTAGATCCTGCAATAGGTGCCTCATCTGGTGGGACATCAGGCTCAGCTGTTTGACGCAATTTAGAACACTCATTGTCAAACGTACGAGTAATTTTCATCTGTTCTAAAACTGCGAGCTGGGCAACTTTTAGTGCCTCCCTTTTCATTTCAGACTCTTCGGGATCTTCCTCTTCTTTCTTATCATCTGAAGTGCTCAGCTGCACTTCCAGACCTTTTAATTCTCCATCATCCATAGACAAAGCTTCAGAGGGTTGTGACATCGACTTTTTCTGCATGAAATGATTGAAAAGCTCCGTTTGTGATATAAGAAAATCAAGCCTCTGTTGTTGTCTCCTTGCTTCTCGAAGCTCCTGTTCACGCTTCCGAGCTTCTGCCTCTTCTTTCTCCAGTCTCTTTTTCACTTCCACCTACAAAAAAATGGATATAGGGCCAGCAATTAAAAATCTCCATATGAGCCTCCTCTAAATCCTAAGGAATTATTAAGAAAGTGCCAGCTTACTTCATATGATCAAAGATGATAAGAGAAAACGCATAACAAGCTAATTTATGAAGCTTTTAAAATATATCTCAGATTAAAATACCTAAAACTTCACGTTGACGAAAGCAATATATTCATAAGCTTAAGATTTTTAAATAGCTCTACAAAACTAAGCATAGGTCGGATAATCCATCCCAACACCCACCCATGAGGTCTAACGCACTGGGAAGACTTAGCATTAGGACCATGAAAATGACAGCTTGTGAACATGACCTTCCATTTTAAACTCACCCTAATCTTATAAAGCTCAATTAGAATTGACCCAGAGAATAAGTTGTTGAGACGTTCACTCTCTAGGTAGGTTGGATACTTGTGGCAAAATATATAAATAGTGGATTAAGTAACAACAAATTAAAAATTCTTAATCTGGCAATAGGAGGTAGTAACAAAAAAATATATTCTCAGGCCATGTTATAAACCATGACTTTCAAGCTAGGCTCATAAAAAGATTCACAAGATAAAGAACCCCACCTGCTCCTTATCCACTTTTCTCCAAAACACCAGCATATCTCTAGCCAATTTCCTAGTGCGCGCTGCTGCTCCTCTCATCACTTTGAGTGATCTACTAACCTTTAGTTTCACCTGGAGGGAATAAATAAGCACTCAATAAAGCACACCAAATAATATATATCACATTTCACTCTCATGATCGAAGAAAAAATGGGAAGACAAATATCAATAAGAATAAGAAGATGCACAAAAAATTGCATACCTCTCTTTGACAGGTTTCGGAAACTCTCTTGGCATCAGTCATTTGTTTTCTATGAAAATTAGAGAAAATCTTGTGCTGTCTTGGGATTTCTCTTCTTGCAATGGTAACCCAAAACTTCCCAATTTTATCCATCTCTTCTTTCTCAATTAAGGCAGGATCTTTCTTAACCTTTTGCTTCTTAGGGAGTCTACGCTCAATAATCTGAAATTGAGAGTAAAATACATTAATGAAAAAATAACAAAGGGGTATGCATAGCCAATCAAGTACTAAGTAATTAGGGCAATGAATGCTGACCTCATACGTATCACCTTTCTCCAACACCTTCACATAGTAAACCTGCAAATTACCCGCCTCAGAAATGATAGACCTTCTTATAGCTCCAGCGGCATCCTCCGGGATGGAAGAAGAGTCCAACCCCGTTTCGCAGACTTGGAGAGAAAATTTTGGGGCCGACTTAGAGGTAGACAATGCCTTTAATTTAGCCTGAAGTGATTTATACTGGGGCTGAGGATCAGCCATTCCTGATCGACCATATCCAAACCTTCTCTCATTAGCCATCATAGCAGCTAAGGATCCTAAATCCAGGGTGCCTTTTAAGTAGTAATCTTCCACCCTAATATCTGAAAAGTTAGGCAACCTCAGGGATGCAGCAAGCTTATCATAAGTGGGAGGAATTCTGTAGGTAATCCCCTCGCCGATATCGAGATAAGCATTATCGAGTGAGGAAGGAAACCTATCGACCCCGTAATCTGGAGTGAAATCTGACTCATAATGATTAGAATTCTTTAAGGGATTAATTTCAGGAGTGTATTTAGCTGAGTTTTCCATCCCATTTACCATTCTTTCTGCACTTCCAATTTTCTTGCCTTTTGATCCAGGAATCCGATTTTGAACTGACATCTCTCCTCGAATCGAGGTAGGCCCTGGTGACTCCTTTAACCTCTTGATCCTGTATTTCTGGATGTGCTCACCAAGCAACGAACGGTACCACTCTTCTGAAATGTGTCCCCCATAATTTCCACTGCCATTGTCTTCATCATTACTGTCACTCTCTCTTTTGGACGATGAATTTGAACCAGCCTCACCCTCTATGTGGCGCCGTTTATTGGTGGTCTTCCTTGTTAAACTCCCATTACTGTGGTCTGTCATAGCCCTACGACCTGTTTCATGACCACCCAAAACACATACATTAGCCCTCAAATTTCTCAAAGTCTTCCCTAACTAAATTCGCAAGTTAGAAAATTCAGTCTAAAGGATGTGAATTGTGCAATGCCAATCTATCATCTAGCGCGAACTAAAAAGAGTAAAGCAATGGTGATGATTTCCTTTGAAAAAAAGAAGAAGAAGAAGAAGAAGAAGAAGAAGAAGAAGAAGAAGAAGGAAACGGATAGTTATAAGCCTACCTTGGCTACCTCTGCTCTCACTCTGACTACTATTCCCATTATTATCAAAATCATCATCTTGTTGTGGGAGTTGAAAGTTCATCAAAGACTAAAATAAAAGATAGATAAAATAAAAAATTCAATCAACTAAAACAAAAAATAAAAAAAATCAAATGTCCTCAAAACAGTCATAAAATTTCACAAAACCCTAAGTGAAATCCAATAAAGCAAACTAATTTCCTACCTAAAATTACTTGTTCCAGTTAACATCACGTAATCTGGATGGTTACAACAACAAAACAGACAATTGAAATCACTAACCTCAAGATTAAAAAGATTGGAAAACGTAAGTTCTTCTTTAGAGCTGCGCTTGTACTCCATTGATCAATGGGTTTCCAAAGAGGAACCCTAAACTAAGAATTTATAGAGGGAACTCTAATTACAGACTAAGATTTGGAAGGTGCTCTGATTGGTACGAAATTTTGAGGTGGGAGGAGAAAGCATTATATTTATCTAGGGTTAGGGTTATGACGACGATTAATAAAGAAGATAATAAGAATAAGAATGGGAATAGAAGAAGAAGAAGTTTAAGGAGGAAGATGAGCGAGGGCAGAAGATCGAAGAGACAAAAAGGTAACCAGCAAATCTAGGCCTAGTACTATAATGCGCTTTTGGTTTACTGATTCTTAACGTGCGCCACGTATTTGCTACGGTGTACAGTATTCTACTTGGTAGTTGTTGGGAGATTGGGGAAGAAACCTCCATGCGAGGTCATGTTGTGCATAACTGGAAGTCTGGAACATTCAGTTTCAGCTTCGCCACTTGGCCACCTTTTACTTAGGTGCGCAAGTCCTATGAGACTGTATACAGACCACCAGTGACTTCTCAAATTAGAAAATGGGGCTAAGGAGATTTACAAAAAAACAAAAAAACAAAAAGAAAAAAAAAAAAGGTGGACATTCATAATTATTGGATCAGTAAAAAAATATTCAAGCCAGGGGATACCCCACAGATTGGAGACTATATAAATATATATGATCGTGCTTGTAGAAGAGATAACACATTTGGGGATACCCTACGATTAAGGGGTATGTTTATTTTATTTTGCAGTCAATAGCGTAAAATCATACCAACTGTAATAATTGACACCGAAAAACTATGCTGACTGCAACAAAAAATATCTCCAAATATAGGTTTTATTCAAACAAATGACGCCTTACCATTATCATATTCTTCAACTACAATGGCGGTACCAGTAACGTTAATTTTTAAATTTTCTACCTAAATATTAAGAAGGAGGAGGCAGATCACAACACAATAAGGTTGTGTTGTGATGAGCATCTTTTGGCTCATCATGGATTATGAAATCCTTTACCTTAAATTTTTGTTTGACTCTAACAATACCATCTTGAATCTTGTTTGACTCCGTGGAGGAACTGTAGTTAAAAGGAGTATAATTACCTGAAAGAGACTCCCTTTTTTCCCTTTTGATGCCACGTCTCAACCGTCTCGTTAGAATTTCTGTTGAAGTCTGAGATAATGCAAATTGTGATGAAGAATTACAAAAAAGGAATTCTTCAAGGAAAAAGTTCGTTTTTTAAGCTATCCTTCTTCGTCTCACTAGACTTGAGAATGAAAACACCTTCGAGAATCTGATGCAAGAATTTTTGTAGACAAGAAATTCTCTTACGCTCAAGTCGTGAATGACAAAACTTTTTACCATTGTTGGATATATGGAAAGGAATTTCCATGTGTGAACGATTCTTTTTCGATTGTTTATTGCTCTGCTTCAGAGTGTGACCTATCTTACCACACATATAGGAGATTTCTAAGATCTAACGTGATCAGTTTTGAATTTTTTGATGGTGCAGTGACCGATTTAAGAGGTTTTGGATCTTTATTCTTTTCACGTTGTGGTAAAGTGAAAAAATCATGCTCTGTTCTTCAGTCTTTAGTCTTCAAGGGTTATTCCGTGATGTCTGATACTCAATTACCATACCCTAATCCTAGTTTGATACCTGATTAGTAGACTAGAAGTCAAGATGTAGTTTTGTACATCTAACATTGACAACAATCTTGAGATAAAAAAAAACTTGCGAGTTCTACCGAGCGAGGCTCTAAGTCTCCTCCTAATTTAAAAGCTTGTTTTCCTACAAACTATTTTATTTTCCTTTTATCGATAATGGACATCCTATTTTGGAAACCGTAGTCTTTTTATTAATCGCATAAACCATAAACCTAAAAGTTTAATCATCTTCAACTTGAGGAAAAGCGGCTATTGTGAGAAACATAATCTCACAGTATCTAAGAATTCTCAACCAAAACTAATTATTCTCATAAAAAAAAATGGTAGGTGCAACAATTGGCAGTGGCTCTAAACAGCCTCAAAGAAGACAATTAATTTCTGCATAGGATATTGATAAAGCGGCTAGCCAATAGTCTAATAGTTTTACTGGAATATCATTGCAAAACACATGAACTCAAAGTGAAAGATGTCCAAGAAGATGTATACCGAAAGCACAGGAAAATACAAGAATGTACAAATCCAACAAGAAGGTACTAATTTATATGTTTTGAAATTCAAGAAGGATGATGATTTGAAAACATTTATTAAGCAAGTTCCTTGGACGATCCAAGGTTATCTTGTTGTGCTGGAAAAATATGACCCTAAGATAATGTTATTTGATCTCAAGTTCACTCATCAAGTCTTTTGTGTTAACTTCAAATATTTGTATCTAGAACATCAAGATAAAAAAAATGATTAATAAGTTGTATTTATATTGAAATAACGAGGGTACCAAGTACATCGCAATCTTTTCGATATCAACCTATATGACCGATACCGTGCGTAATCTAATATAAACAGGGATAGTCAAGAAATTAGCAACCACGGTGTATACACTTGGTATATAATACAAGTCCGAAATTGAACCTAACTATAAGGATCAACCCAGGTGTTTTGATTAGCGTATAAGTGCAATTACTTTAATTCTAACTAAAGAATAATTATAATGTAGAAGTAAAGTAAGCACACAACAATATTTTGTTGACGAGGAAACCACAAATGCAGAAAAACCCAGGGACCTAGTCCAGTTTTGAATACTCTCAGAGTTAAGCCGTTATACAAAGACCACTACCGACTTTGTATAGTTGAGACCAAGTAATCTACCCCTAGTTACCTAATATCTGCAGTATCCTTGCGTGTACAACCAATCTGGCCTACGCAAGCGAATCCTAAGATAAAGTCTAGTATCTTAAGTTTCTTCAGCCGTTGTGTTGATTTCAGGCACTCAACTCCTTTGGATCGTCTTCCGAAATAGTACAAAATTAATCAGTTTTCGGTAACCAGTGTATCAATCTCAAGAACTAAATCAAATATTATTGTTAGTTCAACAAAGACTCTTTCGTTTAATCTAATAAAATCCCTCGTTCAGTTGGATCAACCAAGATCTAAATTATCAAGATAACCAGATCTAGGTTTACGAACTATCATATTCAAATACTGAAGAATACTGTTAGAGCATAGCTCGGCTGAACTCACCAAGCGTTTGTATGTGAAGTTTGGTTGTCATATTTTAGTATCAAAACTCATCTAGAGTCAGTTGATTAAATACTATAATCAATTTCGTTTAGGTTAGACTATAAAGTCTAGGAATGTTGAGGCATACAAGTATTACTCCGAAGACCCGAAGAATGTAAAGAAGTAGCGAACTACAACAACGACATCATCTTTCCACTTGAGGTTAGTAATACTGACTTGAACTTGTTTTATTACTAGCGTATCTTCCAAGTCGTGTTATATTAAACACATAATTGCGAAGCTGTATATACTGTACGTATTGTATAATACTCTAGTGATGTGACATGATCATAGTATTAGGAAATTAGACTACGAAGTATAACGCTTATCTTTTGAACTTCCTAGATATGACATCGACATAATCTTGTATATATTGTTATGATTATGTGAATGGGTTATGGTGAAGATTTCATCCTAAGAAACAATGTATTACATTTGTTTAAAGGAAGTACATTCATGAACTTGTTTTAAGTTAAGAAAGGGAAATCGTTAGGCTTATTGATCCATCTATTCATTACAAATCTTTGGATGACCAATATGTGTGAGATGGTATAACCGATCTTAACTTATGTTATGTATGTTGGTATAACTAATCACAATGCCTGACTTATGATTTGGTATGACTGATTTTTATTAATTGGTGTAACTGATCCTAAGTAATCACCATGTGATGGTATGATCGATCCTTGTAATTGGTGTGACCGATCCTAGTAATTGGTGTGACAGATCGTGAGGATGTATAATCGATCCTTGTAACTGGTGTAACCGGTCATCGTAACTGGTGTGACCCATCACAAGTAATACCATGTGTATATGGAATCGATCCTTGTAACTGGTGTAACCGATCCTAATGACTGATGTGACCAATCACAAGTATTTCCATAATTAGGTATAACCGATCCTAGTGATTGGTAGAACTGATTGAACCCATGTATGTGATTTGATATTTGATCAATCACATAGTAGTCTTGGAATACAGGTGAATCAATTCTAAACTTGTTTGGAAGTGTGGTATAACCGATTCCAAGAATGAAAATCCATGTAAAATGAAATAAGGATTTGCAGTGAAAAGATGTCAACATACTTTGAATACGATCAATAACTCTTATAATTTATTATTCAAAGATATTCCTTAGTACTAAAGGTTATCATGTGCCGAATTAAATTGAGAATCTTTTAATTAAGGTTTTTTGTTTTATATGCTTTAATTACCAGCAATTAAATGCATATCTCTAGATAATAAAAATTAGTAATGTGCATTTACTAATTGGAGATTTTCTATTGAGAGATTTTAGAAATACTAGACAAGCATTTATTGAAATTATGAAAACCAAATTTTGTCATTCATTCCATATCTTGAGAGGTTTTAGAAATTCCTTGGTGTCCAAACATCCTTAGCCTATAAATACCTAAGTTTGTATTTCTAGTATACCATCCTAAGAGCCAGGCAAACTTCATTTCTTGTTTTTTCTGGTGGAGCCGTATATTCGGAGAAGAAAGTATCCTAATTAGGTGAAATCTTTTACAACTGCTCGTTTAAAGACTTATGTGGGATCAAGAAGCTCTACGAGTACCGTTGGTGGGAAACTAGATGATTGCAGCGTTAGTAATTTTCCATTGATTTGATTGATTAATGGTTGTTAAAACTTTTGATTGCACCTAGTTTGTTTATTCTTGAGAATCTTCTCTTCTGATATAAAATTCACTCAAACTATATCGAAGTATCGACGAGATCTTTAGAACTGCTTTTAGATCTAAAGACATCTTGTGATAATCCATTGTTAACAGAATCCTTTTTATGCGTGATTGATCACAAGAGATTCAAGTGGTGTTGTGCAGGTTATTGAAGATTAAAGAAGATTTGAAGACGAAGAAGATTTCTTATTGATTTTCGTATCTTGTGAATTGTGTGCACAAACCTTGATCGGCTGAGATCCAACTAGAATCTAATTTATTCGATTGATTAGTTGCTGAGATCGACATTCTCAATATATCTCTTTGAGATCTATTTTGATTGAGTGCCGATCTGTACTTGACTATTTCGGTAGTTAAAGTTAAATTGATCTAACCAGATAAAGGAGTTTATTAGATTAAATGGAAGTGCCTTTGTCAACGACACATCTATCCTTAGAAAAGTTTGGTTAGAGTTGTTACCAAACAAATTCTTCCTTTGCTATTTGGAATACGATCCAAAGGACTTGCTATTCACGTGCGTGACTCTATAAGTCGAAGGCTCGGGGATACTGAGGGAACTAAGTACCTCCGAGAGTCTGCTTGGTCTCAACTATACTAAGTTGGTATTATATTTTTTATAGCGGCTTAATTCTGAGAGTATTCAAAACTAGACTAGGTCACGAGGTTTTTCTGCATTTGCGGTTTCCTCGTTAACAAAATCTTGCTGTGTGATTTACTTTAGTTTTCAGCAATTATATTTGTTTATATAATTTAAAGTAAATACACTTTTATGTTAACTTTGTTATACTTGATAGTGATCTTATAGAGTTTGGTTATTACCGAACCTATTATCAAGCAGCACACTTTGATTGTCGTATCGTCTCGATCTTGTATCCATAGTCAATCACACAAGTTATATTGTTGTCGTATTGTCTCGATCTCGTATCCATAGACGATCACACAAAGTGTGAATACCAAAGTTGTTTTATTATATCGATCTTGTCCATAGACGATCACACTTGGTAAGAGGACTTATAGGTTGAAACAAAAAGATTTTGGTGTATTTGGGTACCCTCGTCTTTTCAATTGGTATCAGAGTAGGCAAACACGAAAAAATCTAAAAATCCGTGTTTGGTACGGTCCAACCTATAAGAATTGAATCTAATGACTGATTCAGTTAACGTAGTTGCAAGATTTGATATCCTCAAGGTCCCATGGTGGAAGACACGAATGAAGGATATGAAATTCTCTTTCGTGGAACCGTTTAAAAGTTTGTCAGAAACTTATGGGTTCTCAAGAAAAGGTCTCTTAGATCTAAGAGACAACCCACTGATTTCCTCATGTGATGGATCTTTCAAACAAGGAATTCAATACAATTCAAAAAGGTTTCATAATGTTGACTTGGATGGATTACGAAATATCTCCTTAGTTGCTTATATTTCTCACTGTCAACATATCTATGAGGGTAAATTACCCGATGGACACGTGTCGACATCTTAAGGGGTGAATCCATGATAAGATGAGGAGATATATACATCGAATCATACTCTAAAAAGGAGAGTTTGTCTGAATCGAGACGCCTTCTACAACGTCACATGAATGACGCATGTAAGGAGTGGTCTAATCCGCTCAGACGGTCAAGTCTAAAAAGAAGGACTGCATTTAATGAAGGATAAGAACGGACGTGAACGAATCTACATACCCATGGAAGGCTCAGGTGATCTATACTACAACCCAGAGGTGATACATCACGAGGTTCTCCATAGAAGAACTATACGATGACCAGTGGAGCGAGAGAATCGAGGGAGAACCAAACAAGCCATCACGAGGGATAGTATAGAACCCATCCGAATAAGCAAAGACGATGTACGATAGCTCCACCAGACCAGGCCTTCACGAGACTAATTTGCCTATAAATACCAGTCCATGTAGAAGGAGATGGACAACATATGTAACATTTAGATAGTCTTTCTGCAGATAATTTCTGAGAGATATATAGAGATAGAGAGAACAGGAAGTCTAAGTGACATTTATAGTTCTTTCAAGGGTAAGACCTTATAATCAATAAAGAAAACATCTTCTTTCCCGTGGACGTATGTCTTCATGTCCGAACCACGTTATATGCTTGTGTTTAGGGCTTCACAACGGGTAGGGTGGGTAGGATATGGCCTATTTCGCCACCCTACCCGCTGACTGGCGGGTAAGAAATTTTTTATCCGCCATCCTACCCGTCACTAAACGGATAAGGTCCTACCCGACCCATTAATTGGCGGGTCGGGTAGGATAGGGTGGCGGGTATAACCGTTTTTTTTTTCTTTTTTAGTTTTCTATATTCTGGATTTTCTGGTTACTAGTTACTACCTTGACTGTGTATACAAGAAATGCTTCCCAAAAAACAAAAATGAAATCTTGCAACAACACAGCAAATAAGAGCCATCCTATCTAAATATGTACCCAATGGTACTGCCAATCTAACTAGGGAAAAATGAACAAACAAAAGCATCATGCCTTCACAATGGTTACACTTCCCCCATTTAATACCATCTTCATCAAAACTCGTCGTAAAATGCCCCCATACCCAAGATGTCCACTTCCTCTTCTTACTTTCTCTGACCTCAAGTTGAGAAGATGGTGGAGGTGGAGGTGGAGGAGATGCAACAGTGCTGGCCCTTCGTTAGAGAGGAGAAGTATGAAGAGATGAAACGAAAATGAATTTAGTTTTTAGGTTGAGTTGATTAATAAAAAACCAACGACAAAGATGATCAATAATAGAAAGATCATCGGCTACTAACGGCTGTTAGATAAATAGGCGGGTAGGCGGGTAGGGTAGGATAATTTCGAGATTTACCCGTCACCCTACCCATCTAACGGCGGTTAAGAAAATCTTTACCCGTTACCCTACCCGCCAAATAGTGGGTAGGATAGGATACGGTTAAAACACTGGCGGGTAGGGTAGGATTGGCGGATATGGGTAGGGTATGTGCACCCCTACTTGTGTTAATATTTATTTTTCATATTATTTACATCTTGTTCATCTTGAATCTTGAATGTTTCAGTAGTTTATAGCCTTTGGATTTACTTGGGTGTAGTCATTAGAAAAGATGCAACTACATTTTGGCGTTAGAAACATGAAGGTATGAAGATCTATTCTACCTCCCTAATAACAGCTCTATATCGTTTTCATAATCTCCATGAGAGAAGTGGATTTCATACCACTGTGTAGAACTCTGTTAGAATTTATGAGTAGAGCTCGGACTCAAACACGATCCATGCGATCTGTGGAGTCTTGAAGACCCTCAAAATCAACAGAGCTACCTCGTTTTCACTGATTCTCTTTAAAATTTTTGTCCTTTTAAGATTTCTATGTCTTCCTAAAGACGCTCAGGAGAGTTGTAGATCAGAGTAAAAATGAGGTTTTAAACACTTCAATGCTCAAACGATCTCCTCCATAAAAGAGCTGGGAAGAAATACTAGTCATTAGACTTCACAAGAGAAATATAATCCCATGAAAGTTAAAAAGACAAATTTTTCATGATGTTCTTCATCAAACTCAAGATAGTCCATAATCTCCTTCTTAGAAATCTAACTCTAAGTCAATTAGAAGGGTTAATGAGTACATAATCATTCATCAAACTCAAATTTTATTCAAAATCAAAAGTTTAAAGATGATGAGAAGTACTTCCTAGAATGGGAAGATACACTCAATCGTCATAATTTGGTTTTTTCCCAATAAAGGTATAACATGTTGGAGGAGGTATTTTTCTCGAAAAGAGAGACAGATAAAACACCTTTTCTTCATCACTGAAACCATGTGCAAGTAGGGAATGTTTTGACATCTTCACATGTCTCCAAAATTTACTGAAAAGTCTTCCTGTACAAAAGTTGTCAAGTCTGAACACTGATTTAGTAATTGCATGTGACCTGAAAATTTAGGGTCCCAATTTTCTAGAAGAATGGACAAATTAAGCATTATTGCATATATCACAGGTAAGGCAATGGTGACCAGGCGATATGCTCGAGCGAACCAAGATGAAACTGGTGGAATCCACCAAGACGGTCTAGACGATGAAAAAGCAGGGGTACAACAACCACACCCAATATTTCGATTAGAAATTTGTATGGACTAACTCCAATATACTTTCAAGAGAATCAAATAGACTCAATCTTAATAAATTATATCAAAGAGTTATATCTCTCTTTCTCGATTCAATTCTTACTCAAGTAAATAGAAATCTGCGAGTCTAATTGAATACAAGAGAAATCACTTGAACGGTACCAAAGACCAATGTTTAAGGATCAATCAATTTTAATCAACAACCAAAGGTAGGATTTCCCAATTGATTGATTCAGACGCATAACATGTGATATTTCAATTATAAAGATAAACAATATAATGCGGAAAATAAATAACACAGACACCAGAAGTTTTGTTAACGAGGAAACCGCAAATGCAGAAAAATCCCAGGACCTAGTCCAGATTGAACACACATTGTATTAAGCCGCTACAGACACTATCCTACTATAAACTAACTTTGTTCTGGACTGTAGTTTAACCGCAATCAATCTCACACTGATCCAAGGTAAAGTTGCGCTCCTTACATCTCTGATCCCAGCAGGATACTACGCACTTGATTCCCTTAGTTGATCTCACCCACAACTAAGATTTGTTACGACCCAAATTCGAAGACTTAAATAAACAAATCTGTATCACACAGAAAAGTCTACGGTAATAGATAAATCTATATCTCACATAAATACCTACGAGTTTTTGTTTCGTCTTTTGATAAATCAAGGTGAAACGGAACCAATTGATAAACCAGACCTATATTCCCGAAGAACAGCTCAGTATTATCAATCACCTCACAATAATCTTAATCGACGCGGCGAAAGAAGATATTGTGGAATCACAAACGATGAGACGAAGATGTTTGTGATTACTTTTATATCTTGCCTATCGGATATATCAATCTCAAGCCAATCGTTACGATTGTACTCAATACGATAGAAACAACAAGATCAGCTCACACAACTACAAGACAGTAGTATCGGCCTGGCTTCACAATCCCAATGAAATCTTCGAGTCATTAACCTACAGGGTCTCGGTAGAAACCTAAGGTTAAAGGAGAATCGAATCTAGCTAATACAACTATTATCACACAGGAGATGTGGGGATTAGGTTTCCCAGTTGCTAGAGTTCTCCCCTATATAGTCTTTCAAATCAGGGTTTGCAATCAATGTTATCTTAGCAACAAAGCATTCAATATTCACCGTTAGATGAAAACCTGATTAGATTCAAGCTAATATCCTTCAGCCGTTAGATCGAAAACTTATCTTGTTACACACAAATGAAATGCACGATTTTAGGTTTGTGTAACCGTACCCAAACATGTACATCCATTGGTTCAACAGTAGTGTGAATACCAATATTCTGTGGAGAACGTGTCACGATCTTAGTAGATGCATACAAATTCAACTGTGCAGCCTTCGCTAACAGAGGAGCCCGAGTAGCAAAGGATACCTCCACAAATCTACTTTATCTCATCCCAAGAAAGAAGGCCTAAACGGTTAAGATGAGAAGAGTAAAATCCTAGTCTACAAAGAGGCAGGCGAAGGGACAAAGGTAGATGACGCATCTAATCAGCATTAAATGCACAAATCTCTTATCTACATGCATGAACCAAGGCACGTGGAGAGAGGAGGTATGGCAGAACCCGATTGGCAGAAGCTGGCGGTGAGCGAAGGTACAACCTGTACTAAGGTTGGGTGGTTCCCGAATGAATGTGGTCCATCTGAGGTGGCGGAATACGACTGGAGAAGGTACGCGGTGGACGAAGGTACCATTGGTAAGAAAGGTATATCAGCAGACGATGAACCCAGAGGCAGCAAAGAGATACCTGGAGCAGAAGGGGCTATAAATACCAAGCCTTACCAACAAACTAAAGATATTCAATATCTAGGAGAGAAGATATAGTATTAAGCTTATACCTCTTTAATGTTTATAACTTAAGGATTTACTTCAACTTGAGTTCTCTCTATTAATTTGGGAAACAATTAAGATCTCTTGTAACCACCACAACATAATACAAAACAATCACTCATTACCCCGTGGACGTAGACAAATGTCGAACCACGTAATCTCTTGTGTCTCATGATAACTTAGAAGCTTTTACATTATATTTGTGTTCTTCGTTATTATTGTGATCTTGAATATCTTTTATTACTTAGCATTATCAGTTCAACAGAGGTATCGATACTACTTAGCATCATATCCTCTGAGCTGCATACATTACGTAGACTACGGGAAAACGAGTAGTCACAGTTTTCCGCCCACCGTGTTTGGCTCACGAGCTTGAGTTTAGACATAGTTTTAACTTTAACTTATCTTATGTAAGTTTTACATATCTTCTGTAACGAAGGGATCTATTTTTTAACGATGAATCTCACTCTTTAGCGATTTGTTCATCCGTTATGTGTGTATGTTTTTTGAGTTCATAGCCTCTAAAAACGCATCTTGTTACAAATCTACAAAAATTTCACAAAAAAGCGTGCTCACAAAACGCAAAAATCTTTGTTTTATACTAAAACAACCCCTTTTTAACAAAGCATACTTCAGATCTGAGAACCTTTGACTGACAGAGGAATCTCAGTGAGATTTTAAGGAAGAAAGATCTTCTAAAGCATTTAATAACCTTGTTTTTCACGAGATATGACACCCTTTTTTTATTGGTTTTCAATGTCTAAGGTTGTCTTTTCCAAGGGTGTCATAAACATTTAATACTTGTCTTTCAAAGACATTATTTCAGTCCTTTCTCTGAAAAAACTGCTTAGCTGTCTTCTGTGTCAGAGCATTAATTGCTACTTTTGACAAAGGTACCCAAGTAGCAGATTTTTTCGCTTTTTCTGTGACCGCAGGTAACAAAAGCCAAAGGCATGCAGAAACCAAATGACATACCAAAAAGCTCACGACCAGCAATCACCAGAGGAAGATCCCAAAAGCCGTCTCAAGTAAATCAAAGGAATGAAGCAAAGGACGGACAAAGCGAAATAGCAAGAAGAATAATTGTTAACAAATCACCTATTCTGACTGAAGGGATGGGGCAAACATCGGGAGCTCAACCACTTTACGGCATGACGTTACCAGAGCATCCTACCACTACAAAGCCACCCGCGGTCAACGCAGAGTTACCCAGAACCTTAGCTCCTATGGGACGAGGGTTGAGAAACTTAACCCCAATTCAGATAGATCCAGACGCACCAATCGTAGATGAAGGAGTGGAAAACTCTGAAGATCCAGCCGACAACACCCCTCAAGGAGGTGGAGACCACATTGAAGATCAAATGGCGGCACAAATAGAAGCTTTGTTACTCCGTAACAAGGAGATCGAGGATGTAATACACGAAATGGCCCAAGAGAACCAGAACCTCAAAGGTATGCTAGACATACAGATCGAAGGTTCCCAAACTTACCCTCCACCAAAGAGGCGTGATAACGGATCTACCTCAGGAAGACTAAGGGTGGATCTCAACCCACCAAAGGTCAATCAACCTAAGGAAACAAGGAGAGCGCACCACGATCCAGACGAGATGGACTCGACATACAAGCCCTCTCAATCCTACTATGACGAAGCATTTTCCAAAGATACTCACAATGTGAACATGGTTATGGAGCAAATGGAGAAAATGTGGAAGGAGATACAAGGCCTAAAAACTGGCCACGCGGGCGCAAGACTAGAAGAAGTGCTCCAAGAAGCAACCACGTCCCCACTATCTTTTCGCATTTTAAGGGAACCCATCCCTCTGAAATGCCCGGTACCTGCGTAACAAGCATACAACGGTACCTCAGATCCCGCGGCCCACCTACGGTATTACACTTGTGTCTTTTCCCATTGAGAAAGAGATGAGGTAGTACTCTGTATGTACTTCCTTGCAAGCTTGACGGGATTAGCACTAGCCTAGTATGACAACTTACCAGCAAACTCAATTGACTCCTTCGAGCAATTGACTACGGTGTTTTTGAAGACATACATGTACAACAAATCAACAAAGGCAGGGTTATATAGGTTATTTGATTTAGCTATCGTACCCTGGGAGACATTGATGCAGTACACAGACAGGTGGCAAAAGACGTGCCAAGCAATCGGCAAAGTCAATCCAGAAATTAGCATTAACTGTTATAAGTATGGACTTGATAGAACCTCAACCATCTTCATGGAGCTTCACAACAGATCCCTCGATTACGAAGGCGAGCTCAGGATTGTCCAAGACCGCTACATCAGACTCGAAGAAATCCAGAAGGACAACCCCAGGGCACAAGCAAAGACGACAACATCTCCGCAACGAACCTACTCTCTGGAACCAATCCCGAAGATACCTAAGCGACAAAATGAAGCCGGGGGAAGAACTAGCTCTCGGGACAAACGATCCAAATACGGAGACGGAAAAAGAGGCAAAGGAAGAGAAGAATTTATGGATAAAATCTATACGAAGCTAAAGACAACTTTCTCTCACATCTTAAGCAAGGAGGGAGCAAAGCCAGGCTTTTCTTACCCTAATACTAGGGGAAAGCAACCAGAAAAAACGAAGGAGGCCAAGGAGTATTGTGCATACCACCAATACTATGGGAACACAAATGATACGTTCTACCACTTACGTAATGTGATCCAAAAATTCATCGACGAAGGCACATTCATGGAGTATGTACATCTACAACCAGCGGAAACTGAGGAGACCCCAAAGAAAAGGGTAGAACTACCTCAGGATGGAAAATACATCAACATGATCACCCTCCAACGGAGGCCAAGAAGAAATGCTCGAAGATATCCTCGAGTTAGCTCTAAATAGAAAGAAGATAGAATCCCATGAGGTGTTCAAGCTAAGTGGACCACCTACCAGCACTTGGGAGGAATGGATGTCCACGCCATTAACTTTCTCAACAAAGGACGTCAACCAGGAGGTTGAAATGCACAATGATACATTAGTAATCACTCTTCCAATACATGGATGGAATGTTACGAAGGTCCTCGTTGATGGGGGCAGTTCGCTAAATGTGTTATTTTACGAACCCTACCTACGCATGGGTTTGACAGCGGAGCAAATGGATTCTTCCACTTACACAATGTACGGTTTCAATGGAGCAGTCTCTAGACCAAAAGGAGAAATTGTCTTGCAGGTACATGCAGGACCTTTAGTAACCAATACACGGTTATGCATAGTGGAAGCACCTTCGCCCTACAATGTCATCATGGGCAGGATATGGGTCCATAGATTGTGAGGAACAACTTCGACATAACACCAATACCCACGCTTTCTCACACCTATGGGTGAAATTGAAATCAAAGGTGACCAGCAAGACGCAAGTCTATGCAATCTAGTGGAAATCAGACTCAACGAAGAGATAACTGCTGCTCAACAACGCGAAAGACAAAGACGCAAGGTAAACACCAAGGAAGTACAGGATGTATCCTCCTTAGTACCGAAAGCTGTCTCAGCACCGGAGACAAGTACCTCCGCCACTCCAGGCGCAAATGTCTCCGCCAAATGACAATTACATAAAAGCACTCCTCAACGACTTCAGCAACAAATCTGCTCACCGGTGGAACCAACGAAGAAAATCAACATCGGGAGGAAGGCAGAACCAAAGATGCTCAACATCGGAACTCTACTTGAAGAGGAAGAGGAGGTGCAACTACAAAGGTTACTAAAAGAGTACGCGGACGTCTTTGCATGGTCAATGGAGGACATGCCAAGAATTGATCCAAATTTGGTCTCACACCACCTTCGGCTCATAACGGAAATACCACCGTTCAAGCAACGGATACGTAAAGTGGCGGACATCTACCACGAAGGGGTAGAAAAAGAGTTGCAAAAGCTACTTACAGCTGGATTCATACGAGAAGTCAAATATCCCACGTGTATATCCAACATGGTCATTGTTCCTAAGAAGAACGGAGGCGTACGCATTTGCATCGACTTTAGCAATCTTAACAAAGCGTGCCCCAAAGACAGCTATCCACTGCCAAACATTGACCAACTGGTCAACGCAACCGAAGGCCACCAAAGACTATCCTTCATGGATGGATACTCAGGCTACAACCAAATGGCCCTTGCGGAAGAAGATCAGGAGCATACTGCATTCTTTACCCCACGAGGCCTATACTGCTATACAAGGATGCCTTTTGGACTAAAGAACGCGGGGGCAACATACCAACGATTAGTAGACAAAATCTTTAAACCATGGATAGGCAAAATACTGGAGGTCTACATGGACGACATGCTCGTCAAAATCAAAGCAGCAAAAAACCATCTCTCAGACCTAAGGGAGATATTCGAATCCATGAGGAACTTTCACATGAAGGTGAACCCGGAGAAATGCACGTTCGGAGTTACCTCAGGAAAATTCTTGGGATATCTGGTGACTATTTGAGGAATTGAAATAGACCCCGAAAGGGTCAGAGCAATAATGGAGATGACATCTCCACAAACCCTAAAAGGAGTACAAAAGCTAAATGGAATTTTAGCTTCCATGGGAAGATTCATAGCAAGATCGTCCGATAAATGCAAAGCATTTTTCGACACGCTAAGGAAAAGAAACAGTTTCATGTGGAACCGCAGAGTGCGAACAAGCCTTTCACAAAATCAAAAAATACTTAGCATCAATACCCATTATGCATAAGCTGGAGCCAGGTGAGATACTCACCTTATACCTAGCAGCAACAAGCTACGCTGTGAGCGCAGTGTTGGTACGAGACCAATGGCAGGGAGAAAAAACCGTATATTACATCAGCAAGACACTCAGTTCAGCGGAGCGTGATTACACCATGGTGGAGCAACTCATATATGCCTTAGTAGTGGAAACATAGAAACTAAGGATATTTTTCGATGCGCACACCATTCGAGTTTTCACAAAAGCTCAAATAAGTCAAATCCTCGACAACACGGAGAAAATTGGGAGAGTGGCAAAATGGAACGTCATGATCAAACAATTTCACATAATCTTCGAAACAAGGAAAGCTGAGAAATCACAAATCTCAGCAGACTTCCTAGCAGACCTACCTATGAACGACGAAGCGGAGATAGATGACGTCCCAGGAATGGAGGAAGATAATCCAGAATCAGAAGATCTCCTCGAACCGCAAAATTCACGAAGGTGGGAAATCTTCGTAAATGGCTCCTCAAACGGAGAAGGAGCAGGCATAGGTATTGTGATAACAACCCTTACCGGAGACCGACTTATCTATGCATTCAGATTAAAATTCGAACAATACACTAACAACATCACGGAGTATGAGGCGGTCATACATGGTCTACGCTTAGTACATGAGTTGGGCTTATCGGATGTTTGTTTAACCAGTGACTCACAATTGGTCATTAGAAAAATCAAGATCAAATATCAAACTCTGGATCCAATACTGTCTTCGTACCTAAAGTTAACACATGAGCATGCATCAAAGATCAACAAGGTCACATTCAGACATGTCTGTCGAAAAGACAACAGACACGCAGATGCCTTAGCATTCATATCATCAATGCTGAGAGACAGGAATACCACCTCGGTCCAAATTGGGAGAATTTATGAACCTTCGATAGAAGGACTAACCTCAGCAGTTGAAGAAACCCTAGCCTTCCAGACCAGGGCCATGAGAGAATCAGAGAAAGAGAAAGAAGATGAAGGAATATAAGAACCAGATAACGAAGCATACGGGTCTTACAAATGTCAATCCATGTCAGATGGAAGCAACGAAGATGAAGGGGAAGACGATTGGAGAATCCCAATTCACCAGTATCTTGACAAAGGTACTCTACCCGCGGATGTCAAAGAAGCTCGAAAACTCGAGTCAAATGCAGCAATGTATAGCCTACGAGATGGAATACTGTATAGAAGGTCATTTTTTGGACCTCTGATGCGATGCCTCTCACAAACCGAAGGAAGAAAAATACTGCATGATATACACAGCGGAGAAGCTGGAAATCATAGCGGAAGAAGGTCTTTGGCGATCAAGGCCAAAAATGTAAGGATAATATTGGCTAAGCATGGACGAAGATGCAAAGAACGTAGCAAGGCGTTGCGAAAGATGCCAACGCTTTGCCAGGAATATTAAAGCACCAGCAACGGAGCTTAACTCGGTCATCAGCCCATGACCATTCTCCAAATGGGGAGTTGACATTGTTGGACCCTTGATAGAGGGGACATCGAAAAGAAGATACCTTATAGTAGATACAGATTATTTCACCAAATGGGTGGAAGCAAGGGCTTTGGCCAGAATTAGGGACACGGATGTCTTTAAATTCTTGTTTGAGCAAATCATCTATAGGTTCGGGATACCAGCCGCCATAGTCTCTGACAATGGCAAACAGTTGGAAGGAAAAAACATAGACATGCTATTTAACGCTTTCAACATTCAGAAAAACAAGTCTACTCCAATATATCCTAAGAGCAGTGGACAAGCGGAGGCCATTAACAAGACGATAGCAATGAACTTAAAGAAGAAGCTGGGGGAATACAAGAAAAGATGGTGCGAGCAGCTGTACAATGTCCTATGGGCCCACCGTACTACGAGAAGGACGGCCATGGGAGAAACTCCGCTCTTGTTAACCTACGGAGCCGAAGCAGTCATCCGACGGAGATAATACTGCCAACAACAAAAACAGAGGCATGGGAAAAGAACCTGACAACGGATCTTATGCTAGAAAATCTTGATGACCTTGAAGAAAGGCGGGAAGTGGCTTTCCAAAGGATGGTGAACTACCAACGAAGGCTGGCTCGTGAATACCAACAACGGGTAATTCCTAGAAACTTTGTGGTTGAAGAGTACGTACCACGTCAAATACCACCATATCAAAGGAAGAAAGAGTGGGGAAAATTAGCTCCGACATGGGACGGACCCTACATCATACACGATATTTCCGGGAAGGGTTCATACTACCTAAGGAACCTCAAAGGAGAAGTATTGCAACACCCTTGGAATGCAATGTACCTAAAGAAGTACTACTCGTAAGTGAATGGTTATTACTCAGGAGAAGAAGGGAAGGGGCAATGGCCCACCATGTTCTATCCCTGATCAAAGGTATTATAAACCTAACTAATCAATGAAAGAAACTTTTTGCTAAGAAAAAGTGCACGTTGATTAAATACAAACTAGGTTAGAATAGACACCCGCCGTTAGAATTGATGATGAGGCAAGGCACGGCATAACTGCGCATATGTCAATCTCGGATCCTTAGGGCAAATGAATCCCACTAAAATGCAAATAATAAGCAATATATCCCACAAAGAGAGATACCTTGTCGAAGTAAAGCAGCCATCACGCTGACACATAGGGTTACAGGAAAATTATTACCCACGTAAGAGCCCTCGCCACCACGGTACCTTCTGGCCAAAGGATACTTTGGGTAGGATGATGAATGTTCCACCAAAGGTTAAACATACCTTAGCACCTTGTGATGACTCGAATGTGCAGATAATTAGACACAACACGTCTACATATAATAATAAAGGTACTATAATAGTGCTACCAAAATACGACTAACACGTCTCAAAAGTTGCAGATAACAAAGGTTCAGAACATAACAAAGAGTTGTTTCAAGGAAAGGAGACAAAAAAGGCCCCTCAGCTGGGGGCATAATACAACAAAGAAGTTCAGTTGAAAACAAAGTCAGCATAACATGATCATGGATAAGGAAGACGAGGGAATACAACACCATCAACTTGAAGCTCAGCCTCCTTAAAAGCATCGTTAATGTAGTCAATGGCAGAACGCTCGAGATGCACCTTTATCTGAGAAGCTTGAGCCTCTAGATCCGAAGCCGACTTCTGACGGAGCTCCGTGATCTGAGCACTAAGCTGATCATTAGCTTTCCGAAGTGCCTCAGCTTTAAACTTAGCAGCATCATCAAACTGGCGAGATATTTCTAACGCAGATATCTGACCCTCAAGGAGGCTAATCTTGGCGTTTTCACCCACCAACTGCTCCTCGAGACCTGCGCATACGAAGGGTATCGGCAATAAGAAAAAACAGTTGAAGACACAAAGGATGCTATGGAAAAATAATTATCCTAAGCTACCTCCGGCATGGCTAAGGGATTCTTCTAAACTATGTTGAGCCTCAGCAAGATCCACCTCAGCAGCAGCGAGATCTTCCACAAGGGTATCCCTTTCCATCCGGAGATCATCAACATCTATCCATAACGAAGCATTCTCAGAGGATAAAGATTGGTACACACTCTCTAACTCTTCAAACCTTTTTACTAAGGATGCACGAGACATGCAAGAAGGCACGGAGCTGGCATCGACAAGTTTGTTCTTAAGAGAACATACCTCAGAAGTTAAGACATTACCCTCCGCAGTAACCTTATCTAAGGAAACACAGGCATCTTCAAAATCGGCATGATACTTCTTGCGAATAATTTCTTGAGCTGAGAGACGTTTCTCGACTAAGGCAATGTCCTCCTTTTGCTTTAAAATGAGACTCTCCTTCTAGATAAGGGCTTCATGACACTCCTTACGAAGCAAAGCCATCTGCTTCACTAAGTCAGCATTATGGGCAGACTCGAGGGAAAGTTGGGCTTCATTATGGACGATTACGTTCATCAGCCTATCAGATTTCTTTGGATAATACCAAACGTCGGAGGTTAAATTGGACACTTGATCTTGGATATATCTAAGTTCACTAGAGCTACCGGCTGGCAGATGAAGGTTTTCTTAGGACTATACAACCAAAAATGAAGAAAAAGCTAAGGAGAAGAAGAAACAATCCTATGGCTTTAGAGGACTTAGCAGCTAAGGCAGAATCGGTAGCTTTGCGACCATCCTCAGCAACCTTGGCAGCATTATTGGCCCTCTCAAGAGCCAATAAACAAGATTTTAGAGATCTCTGAGTCTTCCTCAGATAATCTTCCAACGAAGATATCTTAGCAACAGAAGCAGCATCACTCGACGAAGGCCGTTGTGCGGTAGCAAGTGCATATTCTTGACGAGCACGTTCCAACAAGGCACTCAAATGAGTACACTTAGCTCTATAAACCTTGAATAAGGTATAGTCAACATCGATCTGCTTGTAAAGCTGCAAAACGAAGGAGTGTATGAGCAGACTAAGGATCGAATTAAGCAGAAAAGCAATAAGGTGAGAATCACTTACTGAGAATTCTGAAAGACGAGGGAGGAAATTGGCGTAGGTGTCCATGAAAGCCTCCATATCTTGGATGCTACCCCTGCGGATCTCACCAAAGCTCTGACTAGAGCGAAGACAATCAGGGTCGAAGAACAAGTCTTTAGCTGCACGATACTAGGAAGATAACACATCCAGCTGCGAAGCTATCTTGAAAGAACTACCAAGATGATGATGATCAACTCCAACATAAAAGGGACCCTTGGAGTCCCGCAGGGTGGCTTCAAGAATAGCATCATCAGAACTACCTAAGCTCAAGCTCTCCAGCAGCTTACCTTGGCTAGATTTAGCAACAACTCCCTCGTTCGTTTGAGCACGAACATGGGGCACGACTACTGAACCCTCACCACGACGAAAAGACGGCATGGTGGATGAGCTAGGAACAGAAGGAAGAGTTTGAGTACCGCCTAAATCCATGTCACCAGCAGAAGGAAGATTACCCAGTACGGTCCAGTCTGGTGACGAAGGTGGGGGTCCAGTATCTTTGCTAACAAGGGCAGTAAAAACAGACTGAGCATTCCCTAGTGAAGCAGGAGCAGCATTGAAGGAGAATCTAGCTAGTGAAATCACAACATTCTTCTTCTGCTGCGAATATGAGCTACCAGCCCTCACCGTGAGGGTAACAACCTTAGCAAACGAACCACTTTATTGAAGGGAGGTAGCAGGAGACGAAGGGAGACTCTTAGAAGCCACAACAGCAGCTCCAGCAGTGGCAGAAATAGCGGTAAAAGCTTTGCTAGGAGCAGAAAACGAAGGCATCTTCAAAGACAAGGTAGAAGCAGGGGCTTGAACACTAACAAGCTTGACCAACTGAGCACTAGTGCTAACAAGAAGGTTCTCACCCTCAACTGAGGAAGCTCGGACCGGACTAGGGTTATCTTTGGCAAAATCCTCCTCAATATCATCCAAATGAGGGTTGAGTCCAGTATCCTCGATATCCTCCATGTCCTCGTCACTTAGTACTTCACCATCTGCCTTAGGATCCTCATCCAAAGCATCAATATCAATAACGGTCTTCAATTTACCCTTCCTCTGGGAAGACTATAAAGAAACACATGCGTCAGCTAAGAATAAGGGGCAAGGCACTAAGGAACTTACAAGCGCAAAGGTATGTCAATGATCCTTACCTCCGCAGGTGTTTCAACCAAAGCCTTTCTTTTCTTAGTCCTTGTAGCCACAGAGTTACCAGCAGAGCCTAGAGAAGTCCCAGCAGAAGAAGCAGGGGCAGACTGCGAAAGAAAACCATCAGAAAAACAGCCAAAGACGCATAAGTATCCAAAGACACCTAAGCAGACAAAGATATCAAAGAAGACGAAGATATTAAAAGCAAAGGTACCTCATGAGAAGCAACACGATTAAAAATCCAAGGCATATACCCATCATACTTCTCGGGCAAAGAACGAGCTGAACGAGGGACAAAGGGATCTGCAGTGGTGAAACCATAGGCCTAAGGAACAACTACACGAAGAGGAGTACGAGCGTAACGATCATCATGATCAAGACGGATGCGGTCAGACTTCGACAAAGGTAGCCTAGCAGAATAAGGGATGGTAGTCGAACCAGTCTTATCAATCTCCTCCATCAAGCGAAGGCTGTTACCCTCCCTAACCTGCCTAGCAGTAACATGAATACGACAAGGGCCAACACTCCAAGGAAGAAGGTTACTTTTATGAATGGCATCGGCATATGTAGTATTGAAGTTGGTGGGGGTATAATCCTCCTGCTTAGATCTCCCTTCAGCAAAGGGGTCATAGGACTTCAAAGTAGTCTTTACCTTGCTACGATACCAACTCTCACGAACGGCACGCCAGTAATTACCAGTATACAGCATGACTCCTCGGACCTGAGTCTTATTTGTCGGGTCATCCATGGTAGACAAGACGTCGTAGTAGAAATGATCCTTTCTACTAAACAAAGGCAGGAGCATACCTGCGGCCAATTGGCCAATACTAATCATAAGATTATTCCCATCGTAAGAAAAATCTCGAATAAGAGACTCGATGTGAACATCAGGGACGTTGAAAAAGGAAATCTCAAATTTGTGAAGACGGAAAGACTTAGCAATCTCATCCAAAGTCAGATGGGAATAGCTATCCTTGTCACGAAGTGTCAGCCTTTGTAGTTCATAATAAGGAGGAGGAGGTGGAAGATCCTCGATAACAAATCCTCCAACATCAGGGTCCACAACATCCTCAGGGACCGTAGCCACCTCAGTACCAGCAGGCACCTCTGAGTCCTTAGGAGGGGGGGGATGGCGTAGCATCAGGATGATCCATTTGCGGAGGAGGATCCGTCGACGAGGATACTTTGGACCTTTACGCGTAGGCTTATTTGGGAGCCTCATAATTCCTAACATCAACAGGAAGAACATCTTCATCAACAATGGCAGAAGAAAATCACAGTTCATTCCAAAAGCAGAAAAGAGGCAAAAACCGACATACTTTGGGCATGGGTTTTAATAAACCAACCAAAGGAAACGGGTTGAACACATCATAAGGCGAAAATGAATATCATACATCACGAAAAGCAAGATTGCAGGAAAGGAACGATCATGGCGAAATCATCATCAAAAATCAAAATGGAACAAAACCCAAGTTCCCATACAACGTGAGCAAGTAAAAAAGAACGATAATTCTCACATTTAATTATAACCTCAACATCAGTAATCCCCTAGTCAAATAAAGAGACACGGGGCCAAGCATGAAGAAAATCAAAACTAAAATACGAGTATCACTTACTTGTACGATCATCTGTGGAGCCAAAACACTCGAATAATCAAAAGGAAGAAGAAGAAGTTAGCAGCAGGAGAAGGATCTCAATGAAAGAGATAGAGAGCGACAGTTCGAAGAAGAAGAAAGGGAATTAATAAAAATTCCTTCTCTTTGTTCCCCTCTTATAGGCGGTTGTAGAATCCAAAAATTTGGATATCCCGAAATTCAAGGGGAAGTTATTGCATGAAAGGACATGTAGGGACCACCCAATCGGTACGTGCAAAACTGGCGGCGTAACAGAAGTTTTTCTCCCACATCTACCAAACAGTAGAATATGAAAGAAAAGGGGCAAAATGCGAATACCAATATTCTGTGGAGCACGTGTCACGATCTTAGTGGCCGCATACAAATTCAACTGTGCATCCTTCGCTAGACAGAGAAGCCTGAGTAGCAAAGGATACCTCCACGGATCTACTTTATCTCATCCCAAGAAAGAAGGCCTAAACGGTTAAGATGAGAAGAGTAAAATCCTAGTCTACAAAGAGGCAGCTGGCGAAGGGACAAAGGTAGATGGCGCATCTAATCAGCATTAAATGTACAAATCTCTTATCTACATGCATGAACCAAGGCACGTGGAGAGAGAAGGTGTGGCATAACCCGATTGGCAGAAGCTGGCGGTGACCGAAGGTACAACCTGTACTAAATTTGGGTAGTTCCCGAAGGAACGTGGGCCTTCTGAGGTGGCGGAATACGACTGGAGAAGGTACGCGGTGGACGAAGGTACCATTAGAACGAAAGGTATATCAGCAGACGATGGACCCAGAGGCACCAAAGAGATAACTGGAGCAGAAGGGGATATAAATACCAAGCCTCACCAACAAACTAAAGGCATTCAATATCTAGGATAAAAGATCTAGTCTTAAGCTTATACCTCTTTAATGTTTAGAACTTAAGGAGTTACTTCAACTTGAGTTCTCTCTATTACTTTGTGAATCAATTAAGATCTCTTGTAACCACCACAACATAATATAATACAATTACTCATTACCCCGTGGACGTAGACAAATGTCGAACCACGTAATCTCTTGTGTCTCATGATAACTTAGAAGCTTTTACACTATATTTGTGTTCTTCGTTATTATTGTAATCTTGAATATATTTTATTACTTAGCATTATCAGTTCAACAGAGGTATCGATACTACTTAGCATCAGATCCTCTGAGCTGTATACATTACGTAGACTACGGGAAAACGAGTAGTCACAAGTAGTTAACCAAATGGTTAGCCATACGAGCACTTTCATATCAACCATGTTCTTCTTTACCATTACTAGTTCAAATGACTCAAATTAACTAGTTAGAGAGTTTTTCAATTGCTTAGATCTTATAGAAGTATACAAGACACAATCGAAGAAAAAACGATTTGATTTACTCGAATCGATTCATGAACTTTATAGCTACGGTTTGCAAACTTGCATTCCTTAGTTTATATAAGTATTAGTTCACGAATAATCTTTTTTATAAAATAACCGAGTCCGCGTACTTAAGTACCCGGAATAAGTTTGTAAACAGTTCACAAACTCCAGCTGATTTTCTCGGGACGAGAACTTCCGACAGTTCGCGGACTCTGTTCCGGTTTTCCTGAGCAACAAAGTACGCATACTTTGGTTCAAGGAATAAGGACTTATACATATATGTGTTACCACATAATGCTTATATCCAACAATGGTTATATATTCTAAACTCTCATTCCAATCATTGAAACATTCTTAGAGGACGTTATATAGTTGTTATTTACAAACTATTTTTCGTCAAAGCCATTTTCAAGTAATTGAAACATAATATGACTTTCTTCACTAGGTAAAGATGAACTTGGACAAAGCGAAAACTTACCAACACATATTTCGAGAAATAGATAAGCGAGATAAACTCGGCTCGAAATCAAAGTCTATATAGTAAAATGACTTTTGTCTCAAGATAGGAGATAGAATAGATAGAATTTTGAGTGATAGATAAGTTCAAGTCTCCACATACCTTTTAGTCGATGAAGTTCCACCAGTTCCTTGAGTAGTTATTCGTCTTGTATGATGATCGCTATAGAGTTCTTGAGCTCAACTACACTTTCTATCCTAGTCCGAGACTTAGCTATAGTAATCAAGACTTATAGTTTTGATCACTAACATTGACAAACATGCTTGAGATAGAAACACATGCGAGTTCGACCGAGCAGTGCTCTAAAAGACGACATGGATCTAAGCGAGACGATGTACAACGGTGCATTCCTTGGATACAGACAACCCTATAACCAATATCGGGAGGGGTTAACAGATAACTCCAGCTCTGACGAAGAGGGAAACCCCTTCGAAGGGACAAGACGATATCCATCTAACTCAACAAGGAGGTTTGAATGGTTTTCCAAGGCAAACGGTAAACCAAGATACGAAGAAGAACGATCCTTCTGATCTTGGTAATACCACCACGACCATCGCTGCCATCTTGAAAACACAGGAGGCGCATGATGGGAGAATGAAAACAGGAGGCTAGAACGGAGAAACCGCATGCTAAAACGCAGAGCAAAGAAAAGGGTGCCACTCAC
Organism: Papaver somniferum; assembly: GCF_003573695.1. Lineage (NCBI taxonomy): Eukaryota > Viridiplantae > Streptophyta > Magnoliopsida > Ranunculales > Papaveraceae > Papaver > Papaver somniferum. The sequence continues at coordinate 39,333,050 of NC_039368.1, forward strand.
TACCACAGAGGAGACCTGCGAGGAGGATAATCCGTTTGAAAACTTGCAAGACGATGAGCGAGTCCATACCCCTGACACCTCGAACGAGGAAACAGCGGATCGCTTTCCCAAGGGAAGCATATGAGTCCTAAACGAGGAGGATAGTCCGTCCGAGGGATCATCCTATGTTGATCCCAAGCACAGTCGAGAAAAGAATAAAAAAGACGAAACTAAATGTGTGGTCGAGAATCTCTCCACCGCTAATCCCAAGCGAGGGGAGACCTGGAAGTCAACTCGTTCTAAGATTGTATCGTACACCACGCAATCAGATGAGGACTGAGGGCGATCAAGATATCGCTGTCAAGAAATTTCTTTCTCACCCGAGAGAGGACAAGGAAGAAAGAAGAAGGCCGAAACGAGGCACATAGACGATCAATTATAGGCCATACTCTGCCAACTTGAGGCTATGTGTCTAGAAGCCACAGGAAAACAAGAAAGCAAGAAGTTGGCGGAAGTAATGCAGGAGGAAGGATAATCTCCCTTGTTCGAGAACCTATTAAAACAATCATTTCCAAGGAAATGTTCCCTTCTGATGTTCACAGCTCCATTCACTGGAATCAGGGATGCAATCGAACATCTTAGAACTTACCGCATGACCCTAACTCAGTGGGATCATACGATGTGGTGTTATGCAAGTTTTTTCCATCAAGTCTAAAAGACGAGGCCCCTAATGTGGTTCAACAATTTTTCAAAAGGATCAGTTAAGTAATTCGCTCACCTATCCGAGTTGTTCTTAGAAACATACATTCACAATAACAGAGTAAAGCCTGAAGTTGACGCACTGTTCCAGTTAGCCCGAGGACCAAATGATTCACTCCACTCTATGGTAACACGTTGGAGAAAATTATGTGCCGAGATCGGAAGAGTCCCCGAGGCCTACGCGTTCTTGGGCTTCAAAAATAGTCTAAGAAAGATAGACCCTATATTCGTCCGCATGTATGAAACCATGCATAAAAATATGGGAAAGTTGAGAGAAATCCAAGAGGACTACGTGGCCTTGAAGAACTTCAAGATGGTACTTACGACAAACTGGTAAAAGAAACCAGCAGAGGAGCAAATGTGGTAGAACCACAAAACCTCCAGGTGCCATCCCAAGGAGCAGGGCGATCCAACAACCCAGTTCGATAAATATCAGAGTGGAGGATGGAAAGGGCGAGACCAAGCCCAGCAAAAGAAGGGAAAACTCGTAGACCCAGTTTGTCGTAAGTACCTATTATGAAATAGATCTCACTATGAGTCTACTGTATGTACCTATGTATATAATATACATCATATAGATAGATCTCGGCCCGTTCAAGACCAATCAAAAACAAATTTACTTCATATTTTTTTTTTGAGAAGTCTTGAAAAATGTAGTGCATTAATACTGATAAAATAAAATATAAAAAAGCATTTTTCCTAGACCGCCCCTAAAATATTTTTTTACCCTCATCAGAATGAGATTCGTTTGATTGAGACACAATTCGACGTAGATCCAAGATATTTCATCAAATCATTGATGAAGAGATTCGACACGTACCCTACAATTTTTATAGAAAAAAGAAATTAGATGGAATCATGAAAGCAGAAAATATTCTTCGAATTTAGTCATAGCATTACATTATATTTACAATTACAAAAAACTGTTCATACTATCAGTATGGTAGGCGATCAGGCGGGTATGCCCCCATCGTCTAGCGGTTCAGGACATCTCTCTTTCAAGTAGGCAGCGGGGATTCGACTTCCCCTGGGGGTAGGGTACTACGAAAGGAGGTTGATCATGGATTTATCCATAAGTCTTAAATGTATTCTTCCTGGGTCGATGCCCGAGTGGTTAATGGGGACGGACTGTAAATTCGTTGGCTATATGTCTACTCTGGTTCAAATCCAGCTCGGCCCAAAAATCCGCCGATCAATCATGAGATAATAGAACAAATTTTGCCTCCAGAAACTAGACGAAGAAAGAAAAAAAATACTTTTTTACTCTATATCCTTAATTTATTTGTTCCCATAGATTATACTTTCTAATGGTCAGGTCTGTAACCTTAATATATAAGGGGAGGTAAAGAAAAAAGCTTTTTTCTTTTTCACCGAAAGATTTATTATGAAATGATTTTACTACTAGTAATACGTGCCGTTCTCACTAAATCCCGTACCCATGTGGATATCAACATATCGCTTCTATCTCTGTTACAACATATCGATTCTAAATAGAAATATGCTATGAATTTAATAATAATAATATGTTCCTGTACATCTTATTTCTCTGGGATTGTAGTTCAATTGGTCAGAGCACCCCCCTGTCAAGGCGGAAGCTGCGGGTTCGAGCCCCGTCAGTCCCGACCTAGGATCCGATGAATCCGTCAACTCATTTCTCTATTTTCAGTTAAGAGAGAGGACTGAAAGCAAAATCTAATTCCCGCCGGAAGTCTTTTTTATCATCGAAGAAATACAAGAATTTAAATTCATTCTCGACTAGTACTGATTCGTGGGGAGAGCTAGATTGGTACAATTGGTGGTAGGGTCCTATTCAGGATTTCAAGAGATACCGCATAGGTTTTACTTTTTCTATTAGTTCTGATCCATGGAATTCAATGTAATACCCACCCGGTTCCCGAGAGCATACATACAAATTGGATTCCTTCATTGTGTGATACAAAATGAACTTGACCTTAACAGAGTTGGCGCGCCAGAATCGTTTTTATATTCTACTAAAACCTCCTCTTTATTTTCTAGCTCCGATTTTTTGGAACCTCAATTCCTAATTGGAAACAATCTATCTATCTCACTTCCATACTGAATTTCGGATATGATATATGTCCGATTTCAATCCAAGGAAAGAAGCTTTTTTTTTTTTTAATAAAAGAGAGATCAAAGAAAGATCTTCCCTACCGCGCTTAATAAGGAAATGAATAATATTTCTTATCTCTCCTGTTTTTTCTTTGATGAAGGAGTTCTATCGAAGCAAGAGTAAACTCCAAAAAAGTACATTTATAAAAAATGAGATCTTTTATACCTGAATCCACCTTTATCACACCTCTTTGTCTTCCAAGAAATTTAGATCATAACAAACTTAATTAGTTTTGAACTTCACTTTTTTCCATTTAATTTCTACTGTTTGGGTTTGTGACCAACTGAAATGGAAGCCGGGTCAGATGATACCTCATCAGATGGTTGTATACGAAAAACGGTAGGTTATAAAAAAGAATGAAAAAAGAAAAGGGATTCTTTGTTGTATCAAGAATCCCCCCTTTTGGATTGTTATGGATAAAAGCTCCTCCTATGTTATATTATTCAATTCTCGACAATGAATCGATCTGAAAGCTCAGATATTGTTATTCATGATATTGATCCGATGCAATATCAAATAACATTGGGATGCAAATTCATTTCATTGAATTTAAAGTAGAAGATTTATCATCTCTATGGGATTAGATCCCGAGTTATTGCGAAGTAAAAAACGATGGGATTATGGAAGTAAATATTCTCGCATTTATTACTACTGCGCTGTTCATTCTAGTTCCTACTGCTTTTTTACTTATCATCTATGTAAAAACAGTCAGTTAAAATAATTGATTCGGATGAAGCTTTACTTTTTTTTTCTTATCAATGATTGAAGAAATAAAAGGGATTTTCATTCCACGTCTTAAATGAAATGAGCGGACTAGAATCATCAATATATGAGATCTGGTAGTATGGTAGAAAGATATCAATTTCTTTCTACCATACTTTCTGTTATCGTATTGTCTAAAGTTGTACTGGTACTGTATAAAGAGGTATAGGCTTCATCTAGATTAATCTACAAGATGTATCTTGTATCTTCATATATGTACATATCTATAAATTTCATATATGTGATGTACGTCATGTAACTAACACCCCAATTTTAGCTCTTCCTTGCATCTATTTTCTTTGTTTGATTGAAAGATTCTTTTTAATATAGTCCATTACTGTAATCCAATATAATTTTGAAATGGATATTTAATATTTAAAATCCCTTTGCAGAATAATATATGAAAAAAATGGCTACAATTTGATTACTCAACTCAATTAGTAGTGCTTTTAGAGTCCACTTCTTCCCCATACTACAAGTGAAAGGGAAAATGTAAAGACTACCATTAAAGCGGCCCAAGCAAGACTTACTATATCCATGTAAATTATGTCCCCTATCTCTATGAATATAAAGGAATTCGTCCATTATTGATCACTAATAATTCAGAAAACACGAGTTTTCTAGAAGCCTCTTGCTCATATATCTCATCAAAGGGTGCTATTCGACAATGCCTATCTAGCAGATCCCCCGCTAACCCGAGCGAGCATTCAAATATATGTCCTACATTCATTCGTGAAGGTACTCCTAATGGATTGAAGACCATATCAACAGGCGTTCCGTCTTGTAAATACGACATATCTTGTCTAGGAAATTTTTTGGAAATAATACCTTTATTCCCATGCCTTCCAGCAACTTTATCCCCTATTTTTATTTCACGTTTCTGTGAAATATATACAAGAATCATTTCTGGATTATGACTAGAACCCCCCCCCCCCCCCCCCCCCCCCCCCCCCCCCCCCCCCCCTTTTCATGATCCATCTCACATCAATAACTCGACCTCTGCTACCTATAGGTAATTTTAGACAATTTTCCTTTGCAGTGGATACTTGAATGCCAAGTATAGCCCGTAATAATCTATCTTCCGGGGCATATGATGATTCTTTCGTCATCTGAGGCGTTAATTTACCTACCAAAATATCACCTGTTTCTACCCAAAATCCCAGCATCACAATTCCGTTTCTATCTAAATTATGGATTAAGTGGGCTTCTAAATGCGGTATTTCATTAGTGAACCTTTCATGGCCTTGGCTTGTCACATGAGTCTGAATTTCATATTTACATATATGAAAAGAAGTATAAACATCGCCATATACTAGACATTCACTAATAAGTACGGCGTCTTCAAAATTGTAGCCTTCCCATTGCATATAATCTATTAATACGTTTTTTTCCCAAAGCAAGTTCGCCACCAACTGTAACAACACCATCTGCTAAATTTTTTCCCTTTTTAATGCAGTTACCCCATTGAACTTGGGATTTTTGATGCATACAAGTATTTTTGTTGGAACGTTGATACATAACAAATGGAATGCTTTGAGTGTCTCCATTACCTGAGAATACGATCTTGTCAGTATCGGTAGAAACGACTTTTCCCTCGTGTTCCGTTATAGAGGAAACTCCTGAATCTAGAGCTACTTGGCGTCCCAACCCAGTTCCAACAATGCACTTTTCAGACCGAGAAAGCGGAACTGCTTGACGTTGCATATTAGAACTCATTAAAACCCGATTTCGCGTCATTATGTTCGATAAAAGGAATAAGGGAAGCGCCAATAGAAAAATATTGGAAGGGAAAAATGCTTCGAAGATGAATCTGTTCCCATGCAATAGTCAGGTATTCTTGACGATATTGAGCTGGAACAACCTGTTCTTCTTGAATTCCCTGATTCAACGCCAAAGAATTTCCCGCCGACACCATATAGTATTCATCTCTGTTTGGCGATAAATAAACTACCCGTACCTCTTTGAATCTCTCATCAATTTCAAAAAACGGACTTTCAAGAGACCCCCAATGACCAATCCTAGCATGAATAGCTAAGGATCCAATAAGTCCAACGTTGATTCCTTCAGATGTGTCAATTGGGAAATTACGTCCATAGTGACTAGGATGGATATATCTCGTATCCGAAAACTAGCAGTTCGACCTGTCAATCCTCCAGGACCTAAATAACTCAATTTTCTCCCATGAACTATTTGTGTCAATGGATTAGTTCGATCCAAAACATGAGATAATGGGTGTAGACAAAAAAATGATTCATAAGTGAGGGGCCCACGACAATTACGGAACGCTCCGAATAATTGACACGTTTACCAAGCGAAGTCTCACGAAATCTTCCTTCTTTGCCTTCAATTACATCTGAAAAATACTTATAAACTTTATTATGACCATCCCTCATTGGTTGTCCGCGGATCCCATTGTCAAGAAGTGTATCCACGGCCTCTTGCACTAATTTTTCTTGACACATAACTAACTCCCCTGGCGTAGATCTACTTGTTGTTAATAGTTCGGTAAGAGTATTGTTTCGATAGATAACTCTTCTACAGAGTTCATTAATATCCGAACTCATCAGTTTACCCCCCATCTATTTGAATGATCGGTCTCAATTCGGGGGGAAGGACTGGTAATGGGCACAAAACCATCCCTTCTGCTTCCACATTTGTTCGAATAAAATGCTTAGCTAATTCCATGCGTCTAACCAAAAAATCCTTTATTCTTCCAATTTTTCTATCTTCCCATTCATTACCCGTGGGCCCTTATTCCCCTAATTCTTTCTATTCTACCAATGAACAATCTATAATAAGTCGCAAATCTAAATCAGCTAATTGTTCTCTGATAGCAGTTGCTCCAGTAGAGATTTCTCTATTTCGAAATGTATCGAAGCCTTGAGTAGTAAAAAAAAGCGGGATGCTGTATTTCCAAGATTGGATTTCATATTCGAATAAACCTCGTAATTGTAAGAAAGTAGGTTTTTTAGCTACTGTCCTAGCAAAAGAAAAATTTGGATAGGTTCCATTATAGTATAGGATTTCCCCATTTAAAAATCGGACGCGAGGGTTTCCTCTCATCCGGCTCAAGTAGTTACATCAAATAAGGGGTTCTCGTTTAATTTTTTTTTTATAGAAAACCCCCAACGTTCTACTCCTACTAAAGTTCCTCAATCAGGACCAACCAACATTTCAATGAAATGAAATGTGAAATTATTGAGTAGTATACTCCCTTCGAATGCCAAATCCCTTTTTAAAGAATACCTTGGAACTCATAAGGGAGATCCTCAAGAAGATTGACGGAAAATAAAAAATTACTTACCCATGAAACAGAGGTCAACATCCCAAGCGGGCCAAAAATAGAACAAACTTTTGCGAGTTCCACCAATTCCATAGTCACACGACAGACTCGTGCAGAGACTTGAAGAAGATGGTGCAGGATATGATTGACGAAGACAAACTCTTAGAGTACATCGCACAACCAGCGGTCCAACCAGCCACTGGGGCACCGATACATCGTGTGGAAATCCCTCGTGAGGCGCAGTATCTAGGATGCAATACGATATCGCACTCAGCCATCGTTGCTCCTACACATGAAGGAAATATTATAGGGCGAATTCACAAACGAAACTTCGAATGCGACGAAGTCTTCAGTGTAGTAAGAGAACCCCCCATGGAGGAGCGGATGAAATTTCCCATCAGCTTTTCAGCCTCGGAGGCACCTGATGGAGGTAGGAACCACAACGACCCACTAGTGGTCACGATTGCCACTGTACTTCCCGAACGCGAAGGTGAGGAAGAAAGACCTAAGGTATTGCCATGGGCCATGCCTAAGATTTTAATTAATGGAGGAAGCTCTGTCGAAATATTATTTTATGAAACATTCAAACAGATGTATCTTAGAGACGACTGCTTGATACCCTCTACTTACAACATATTTGGCTTCAATGGCTCGTCAACCCGCCCAAGGGGCGAGGTGACACTAGAAATTCGGGTAGGAAAAATCCTCACCCTAACTACTTTCTGTGTAGTAGATGTACTCTCACCTTACACAACTATTATCGGGAGATCCTGGGTCCACGGGATCAAAAGAGTTGCCTCGACCTACCACCAGAGGCTGAGGTTCCCTACGCCCTACGAAATCGCAGAGATCATCAGAGACTCTGGTGAGGTAAAATACTGTTACAGCATGGATGTACAGAATGACGAAAACAAAGTAACTTCCACAAGAGCGAAGAAGAAAAGTGCCAAAAATGCTAAGAGTCGGGATGAAATCGATGCCTACATAGAGGTAACAAACGAAGCAAGGCGCTCAAACGACATATCGATTTCGGACAATCTTCCCATCTCGGACTCGCCCATGGATCCCATACAAAACCTCTCCTATATCGGAGAACTTAAGTCAAATTTCTCTGCCTCAGAGCCGGCGAAAGAAGTGAACATCAGAACACCCGAAAATCCGGGCATGGTTAGAATTGGAACTCTCCTCGACAAGGAGGAAGAAGAAAAATTAATACAAGTATTAAGAGAATATTCCGATGTCTTCGCATGGCGCATGGAAGACATTCCCGGAATAGATCCATAAGTCTGTTGTCACCACTTAAAAATTAACCCAAAGCACAAGCCCATACGACAAAAGATGCGAAAGGTAGCACTAGAATACCACGAAGCCATTCAAAAATAACTAAAGAAAACGGAGGCATCGGGAGTAATAAGAGAAGTAAAATATCCAATATGGATATCTAACATGGTGATAGTGCCTAAGAAAAATGGAGGAGTAAGGATCTGCATTGACTTTAGCGACCTTCACAAGGCCTGTCAAAAAGACAGCTTCCTACTCCCCAGCATCGATCAGCTAGTAGAAGAAACCTCCGGATACGGATTGCTACCCCTCATGGATGGATACTCGGGCTATAATCACATTCCCCTCGCCGAGGACGACCAAGAGCACACTTCCTTCTTCACTCCCCGAGGTCTATACTGTTATACCAAAATGCTATTTGAGTTGAAAAACGCAGGTGCTACCTACCAAAAAATGGTGGAAAAAATGTTTGATGGTTGGATACACAAAACCTTAGAAGTATATGTGGATGATATGCTCGTCAAGAGCAAGCTTCCACGATACCATGCAAATTATCTCAAGGAGATCTTCGAGCAGATGAGGAAATTTAATATGAAAATTAATCCTGCAAAATGTGCTTTTGGGGTAACCTCTGAAAAATTCTTGGGATACTTAGTCACCAAATGCGGAATTGAGGTGTAGTCTCTAGGCAGACTGATGAGGCTAAAGACATTATGCGAAAAAACAGGTCTTTCTGAGAATACATCGGTGATGATCGAGAAACCGGAGCAAGAAAACCCGAAGCAACACGCAAATGAGAAGACATACCGTCATGTTCGAAAAAACATGAATAAATACCTTGTTTCCATGGAGGACGAGGAGGAAAACGCTCACCGGACATAGAAAGCTTTTGCAAAAATGTCTCTAAGTTCTACAGAAGGGAAAAAGAGAATGAAACTCATTTCTCCACCACAAGAGGATTTTTATAGGAATATAAATCCCCGAAAATCCAACCAGCTTTTCCAAACCCAAGACGGTCAAGACGCGGTAAACAAGGAGATGAAAATCTTTGAGGATGACCATAAGAGGGAAGATATCCTCTCTCTCCCAAAAGTCTAAAGGAAGCCAATAGGCGCCTAAGACCAACGGACAAGTACACACATGGCGACAAGGACAGGGCGGCTACAAAATTTTCTTCCCATCATGCCCATGGCAAGTTGCAAAGAAAATGAGCAAAATGTGAGGGTAAATTACCCGATGGCCACGTGTCGACATCCTAAGGGGTGAATCCATGACAATATGAGGAGATAGATACATCGAATCATACTCTAAAAATGAGAGTTTGTCTGAATCGAGACACCTGCTACAACATCACATGAATGACGCGTGTAAGGAGTGGTCTAATCCGCTCAGACAGTCAAGTCTAAAAAGAAGGACTGCATTTAATGAAGGATAAGAACGTACGTGGACGAATCTACATCGCCATGGAAGGCCCGGGTGATCTATACTACGACCCAGAGGTGATACAACACGAGGTTCTCCAGAGAAGAGCTATATGATGACGAGCGGAGCGAGACGAATCAGGGGGGAACCAAACAAGCCATCACGAGGGATAGTATAGAATCCATCCGAATCAGCAAAGACGATGTACGATAGCTCCACCAGACCAAGCCTTCACGGGTCTAATTTTCCTATAAATACCAGTCCATGTAGAAGGAGATGGACAACTTATGTAACATTTATATGGTTTTTCTACAGAGAATTCCTGAGAGAGATCTAGAGATAGAGAGAACAAGAAGTCTAAGTAACATTTGTAGTTCTTTCAAGGGTAAGACCTTATAATCAATAAAGAAAACATCTTCTTTCCCGTGGACGTAGGTCTTCATGGCCGAACCACGTTATATGCTTGTGTTAATCTTTACTTTTCATGTTCTTTACATCTTGTTCATCTTGAATCTTGAATGTTTGAGTAGTTTATAGCCTTTAGATTTACTTGGGTGTAGTCATCAGAAAATATGCAACTACAATATCAGTAAGAGAAATTGTCATATCAAAATCTTAAGATTTGTGAATCTTACCTTTGGTCTTGTATCATCAATATTCACAAACAATCCTGTTGGATTAGATTTTAAAAGCAACCATATGGAAAGTTATTCTCAATCAGAGAATCAAATAATTCGAGACATTACTAATAAAGTAAGAATTCTTACTGTATTAAAAAACAGTATTGTAATAAAATCCTATTACAATATAATTCGAGTTAACAAAATACTTTAATCTTAGGAATTTAAGAAAAAAAACTTTTTCTTTACTTTTCTAAAGAAAGTAGTCACATGCACTCTCCACACAATGGTTTCTTTGGAACTGGTTATAAGCTAAAAGGAATCAATAACCTTAATAAGTTAAGTTATTATATGTTTAAAATTTCCCAAAACATAACATATAACTTATAGTTCAGTTTCAGGGCCTATGGACAAATTCGGGCCTTAAAAACCCATGCGTGGATCGGTATCGCATCAATCATAAGGGCTTGTTTCCAAAAATATGTTTTCTTAATAATAAATATGTTTTGAATATCGGAAATAAAAACTTGGGTTATTCTGCAAGTTTTTGAAATATTTTCAAGCAAGATAAATATTCTGATATATCAAAATATTCATCTTGAAGTTTTCACAAGCAGGATTTCAAAGATGATGTCGAATAAAGATCGGTGGAGTAGATTGACATCTATGATTCTCACCAACAAACTTGCTCGCATGTTTGCAGGAAAGTGTTATAAAATCCTATATGTGGTGAATGGAATAGTCCGCTGGGAGTTTGCGAGTGACCACTGTCTTCACAAGATTGAGAAATATCTTGATTCCTTAGAGTCTGACAGGATAACTCTATGCAACAAGACTTGCCATCATTCTATTTAACTCACTTCCTCTTCAAGAGTGCATGTATCTTACTCGGTGGTGTACTAGACCTAATAGGAAGAAGAGTTTTGCTTGATGAAAGAGTTGATGTTGAATGGAAAAGAGTACTCTCTTATAAAGAGTTACTGAAAATAGCCCATGTGAACTCCTCAAGTGATGTTATACATCTTATTAATACTCTTAATCACCATGAGGATGTTTTGACGGAGTTCCAGTCTTTACTCAATGAGATTTCCTCCTAAACGGAATTTTCGCTAAAGGGATTAAAATAACCCGTGCATGAAAGCTAGTAGAAGACAATAGAAATAAGATTAAATTTTTTTTTAGAGAAAATAAACATCAATGTTTTGATTCACTTCAATTATTGTATAAGGTCTATTTTTGAATAAAACTGTCATTATTTATGAATAAAATTATTATTTTATAATTATTATTTTTGTGATAGTTACCGATTACATAGCCTGTGAAATGAATAATGATAGTTTGATTTATGGGATGTCTGATTTCGGTTTTCATTGACCTTAATAATCGATCTCATATGATGTAACCCTTATAATTTATGTGGCTTTTTGTTTTAGCGGGGTTAAGTCCTAGCCCAAGTTGGAAGGCTTTAACAAAGGATCATGAGGTGTTCCTAATGAAACTGATATGTAAAAAGCCACAATATGTTGAATCAATTTATGTTTACATGAGTTGTGTTTAGCGTAACATATGTGTTTCGGGTTTTCAACTTTTTATATTGGCACGCATTAGTTAAAACCGATTCAACCTTTCTCTGGTAAAGGTTGCTCTTGTTGTTGTTCTTTTGTTCTTGCTAGAGGATGATAATACACTGGGGGAGAGTTCTTATTTGAACTTGCGTTTAATGATATGTCTTTCTGGGGAGAAGAGGCTACAAATTTGAGGTAACGAATTTGTTAGTTAATCGTTTTCCTGTTTAAGAAAAGCATATTTATATTGCATATATTTTGCTTTTGCTTAACAAAATTTCGGTACAACTGATATGTTCCGTTATATTGTGTACGGATGTGTGTGTATGATTCAATTGTTTCCGGTTAAGAAAAATTGTGTCAATTTATTTGTCTTTTTGTTTGGTATCTTCTTTATTGATGGGTATCAAGTGTTTTTGCTTAACGAAATTCGGTGCAATTGCAGTGGTATAATGTTTATGTTTGTTTCGATTGCTTCTGGTTAAGAAAACAATTATGCAAGTTAATTTATTTTGGTTGGTATGTATTGTTTACGGCTTAACAAAATATAGGATCATTTGTTTAGTCCAAATTGATTATGGATAAGAAAATCTAAGTTAATTCTGATCTTAGTTAAACTTATCAAATTGGAGGATTCGGTTATTCAAATTTAATTGAATGTATTAGCAACAGAGACTAGTTAACTAACCTAGTGTTTGTCTTGTCCAAAGAGAAAGGTCTAAGTTATTATCTGAATAATTAGAACCTGGTGAGAGAAATATAGTTAATTATGATCTTTATTTTGGTCTTATAGAAATAAGTGATTGTACATACACAATCGATTTAACAAGGGAATTCAGTTTCTTAGTCGATTTTTTAAACTATTAGGGAAAATTGCTTCGGGCAATTGTTTCCTTGATAACATATTAAAACTAAATTACTTGTAGTTTCAGTTTTAATATTGGTTATCTAAAGTGGTATGTGAAACCTTCGTGCTTAACTCTTATAGGTTGTTTACAAGTCATTTATATTTGTAAGATTCTTTCGGTTTGTCATTTTGTGACAAAAAGGGGGAGAAATATATGGAGTAAACAAGTGATTTTCAATCACTAAGGAAAAGACAATTGTGCTTAAACGTCATATCTAAAGAAAGAGTAAAGCATTGACTAAGGGGGAGAAACATATCATATTGTTGTTGTAGTAATTTTACTACAAAAGGGGGAATAACAAAGATGTTCGGATTGAATATTTACCTAGCTTACCTTCAGGGGGGTAAAAGCTTTTGTTATTCAAATGTCAACAACGACATTTATTGATTGAATGTATGCAAGTTATTGTGTTTTTGAAACTTGGAATCAAGCGTATGTAAAATGAATTCTTTTGTAATTTGTTTATCCATATAATAAGAGGTTTTGTCACTAAAATTGACAAAGGGGGAGATTCTTAGAGCATAACTCGGTTGAACTCACCAAGCGTTGGTATGTCAAGTTTGGTTGTCATATTTTAGTATCAAAACTCATCTAGAGTCGCTTGATTAAATACTAAAGTCAACTTCGTTTAGGTTAGACCAGAAAGTCTAGGAATGTTGACACATACAAGTATTACTAAGAAGGCCTGAAGAATGTAAAAAAGTAACGAACTACAACGACGACATCATCCTTCCACTTGAGTTTAGTAATACTGACTTGAACTTGTTTCATTCCTAACGTATCTTTCAAGTCGTGCTATATTGAAAACATAACTGTGAAACTGCATATATTGTCCATATTGTATGATATTTTAGTGATGTGACATGATCATAATAGTATTATCATAATATTAGGGATTAGACTATGAAGTATAACGCTTATCTTTTGAAATTTTTAGATATGACATCGACATAATCTTGTATATATTGTTATGATTATGTGAATGGGTTGTGGTGAAGATTTCATTCTAGGAAACAATGTTTTACATTTTTTTAAAGGAAGTACATTCATGAACTTGTTTTATGAATCGAAAGGGAAATCATTAGGCTTATCGGTCCGGCTAGTCATTGCAAATCATATGATGGCCAATATATGTGAGATGGGAGAACCGATCTTAACTTATCTTATGTATCTTGGTATAACTAATCACAATGCTTGACTTATGATTTGGTATAAATGGTTTTTATTAATTGGTGTAACCGATCCTAAGTAGTCACCATGTGATGGTATGATTAATCCTAATAATTGGTGTAACCGATCCTAGTAATTGGTGTGACCGATCATGAGTATGTGTAGTCGATCCTTGTAACCGGTGTAACCGGTCCTGGTAACTGGTATGGTCTATCACAAGCAATACCATGTGTATATGGAACCGATCCTTGTAACTAGTGTAACCGATCCTAGTGACTGGTGTGACCGATCACAAGTATTTCCATAATTAGGTATAACTGATCATAGTGATTGGTAAAACCGATTGAACCCATGTATGTGATTTTATATTTGATCAATCACATAGTAGTCTTGGAATATAGGTGAACCAATTCTAAACTTGTTTGGAAGTGTGGTATAACCGATTCCAAGAATACAAATCCATGTAAATATGAAATAAGGATTTGCAGTGAAAAGATGTCAACATACTTTGAACACGAGAAGTAACTCTTATCATTTATTGTTCAAAGATATTCCTAAGTACTCAAGGTGATCCTGTGCTGAAATAAATTAAGAATCTTTTAATTAAGGTTTTTGGTTTTATATGCATTTCCAGCAATTAAATGCATATCTCTAGAGAATAAAAATTAGTAATGTGCATTTACTAAATGGAGATTTTCTATTGAGAGATTTTGGAAATATTGGACAAGCATTTATTGGAATTATGCAAATCAAATTTTTTCATTCATCGCATATCTTGAGAATATTTTCGTCTTTGGAAATTCCTTGGTGTCTAAACATCCTTGGTTTATAAATACCTAAGTTTGCATTTATAGCAAACCATCCTAAGATCCAGGAAAACTTCAATTCTTGTTGTTTCTGGTGGAGCCGTCTATTCGGAGAGGAAAGTATCCTAATTAGGTGAAAACACTTATGACCGCTCCTTTAAAGACTTTTGTGGGATCAAGAAGCTCTACGAGTACCGTTGGTGGGAAACTAGATAATTGCAGTGTTATTAGTTTTCGATTGATTTGATTGACCAAGGGATATTGAAACTTTGATTGCACCTAGTTTGTTTATTCTTGAGAATCTTCTCTTATGATATAAGATTCATTCAAACTAGATCGAAGTACGACGAGATCTTTAGAACTCTTTGTAGATCTAAAGACATCTTGTGATAATCCATTGTTAACAGACTTCTTTCCATGCGTGATTGATCACAAGAGATTCAGTTGGTGTTATGCAGGTTATTGAAGATTAAAGAAGATTTGAAGATGAAGAAGATTTCTTATTGGTTTTCGTATCTTGTGAATTGTGTGCACAAACCTTGATCAGCTAGGATCCAACTAGAATCGGATTTATTCGATTGATTAGTTGCGTAAGATTGGAATTCTCAATATATCTCTTTGAGATCTATTTTTATTGAGTGCGAATATATACTTGAATATTGCGGTAGTTAAAGTTAGATCGATCTAACCAAACAAAAGAGTTTATTAGATTAAACGGAAGAACCTTTGTCAGTGACTCATCTATATCTTTAGCAAAGATTGGTTATAGTGGTTACCAAACAAATTCTTCCTTTGCTATTTGGAATACGATCCAAAGGACTTGCTATTCACGTGCGTGACTCTAAAAGTCGAAGGCGCATGTATATTGAAGAATTAAGTAGCTCCGGGAGTCTGATTGGTCTCAACTATATGAAGTTGGTATTAGATTTTATATAGCGGCTTAATTCTGAGAGTATTCAAAATTGGACTAGGTCCTGGAGTTTATATAATTTAAAGTAAATACACTTTTACGTTAACTTCGTTATACTTGATAGTGATTCTATAGAGTTTGGTTATTACCGAACCTATTATCAAGTAGCATACTTTGATTGTCGTATCGTCTCGATCTTGTGTCCATAGTCAATCACACAAGTTATCTTGGTGTCGTATTGTCTCGATCTCGTATCTATCGACGATCAACACAAAGTGTAAATACCGAGGTTGTCATATTGTCTCGACTTTGTTCATAGAAAATTACACTTGGTAGAGGACTTATAGGTTGAAAAAAAAATTGTGGTGTATTTGGGTACCCTCGTCTTTTCAAATACCACCAAATGATAATTTGACAATCTAATACGAGTAGAAATCAATTGTCTATCAAAGATAAACAAATCTTAGTCGGATCCTAGCCATTTAAGTATGTGCACGAAGTAAGTCACAAGAGATACAAAACCAATAAGAAATCTTTTTGTCTTCAAATTTTCAATCTCTTCTTCTATACATACACAAATAAACTTGATTTCAACTTATGATCGATCAAGCAAAAAATAAAGTCTGTTAACAATGGATGATACAAGTGTACAATCAGATTTAAAAACAGATCTTTAATCTAGTTTGAGTGATCAAAATTGTTAGAGCATAGCTCGGCTGTTAGAGCTATGCTCGGCTGAACTCACCAAGCGTTTGTATGTGAAGTTTGGTTGTCATATTTTAGTATCAAAACTCATCTAGAGTCGCTTGATTAAATACTAAAGTCAACTTCGTTTAGGTTAGACCAGAAAGTCTAGGAATGTTGAGACATACAAGTATTACTAAGAAGGCCTGAAGAATGTGAAGAAGTAACGAACTACAACGATGACATCATCCTTCCACTTGAGGTTAGTAATACCGACTTGAACTTGTTTCATTCCTAACGTATCTTTCAAGTCGTGCTATATTGAAAACATAACTGCGAAGCTGTATATATTGTACATACTGTATGATACTCTAGTGATGTGACATGATCATGATAGTATTATCATAGTATTCGGGATTAGAGTACGAAGTATAACGCTTATCTTTTGAACTTCGTAAGTATGACATCGACATAATCTTGTACATATTATTATGATTATGTGAATGGGTTATGGTGAAGATTTCATCCTAGGAAACAATGTTTTACATTTCTTTAAAGGAAGTACATTCATGAACTTGTTTTATAAATCGAAAGGGAAATCGTTAGGATTATTGGTCCGGCTATTCATTGCAAATATTTGGATGACCAATATGTGTGAGATGGTAAAACCGATCTTAACTTATGTTATGTATCTTGGTATAACTAATCACAATGCCTGACTTATGATTTAGTATGACTAGTTTTTATTAATTGGTGTAACCGATCCTAAGTAATAACCTTGCGATGGTATGATCGATCCTTGTAATTGGTGTGACCGATCCTAGTAACTGGTGTAACCAATCCTAGTAATTGGTGTGACCGATCATGGGTATGTGTAGTTAATCCTTGTAATTGGTGTAACCGGTCCTGGTAACTGGTATGGCCGATCACAAGTTATACCATGTCTATATGGAACCGATACTTGTAACTGGTGTAACCAATCCTAGTGACTGGTGTGACCGACCACAAGTATTTCCATAATTAGGTATAACCGATCCTAGTGATTGGTCGAACCGATTAAACCCATATATGTGATTTGATATTTGATCAATCACATAGTAGTCTTGGAATACAGGTGAACCAATTCTAAACTTTTTTGAAAGTGTGGTAACCGATCCCAAGAATGCAAATCCATGTAAATATGAAACAAATATTTGCAGTAAAAAGATGTCAACATACTTTGAACACGATAAATAACTCATATCATTTATTGTTCAAAGATATTCCTTAGTACGTACTCAAGGTGATCTTGTGCCAAAATAAATTGAGAATATTTTAATTAAGATTTTTGGTTTTATATGCTTTAATTACCAGCAATTAAATGCATATCTCTAGATAACAAAAATTAGTAATTTGCATTTACTAATTAGAGATTTTCTATTGAGAGATTTCAGAAATATTAGACAAGCATTTATTGTAATTATGGAAACCGATTTTTGTTAATTATTACATATCTTGAGAATATTTTCGGTTTTTGAAATTCCTTGGTGTCCAAACATCCTTGGTATATAAATACCTAAGTTAGAATTTCTAGCAAACTATTCAAAGATCTAGGAACTTCATTTCTTGTTGTTTCTGGTGGAGCCGTCTATTCGGAGAGGAAAGTATCCTAATTAGGTGAAATTTCTTACGACCGCTCGTTTAAAGACTTCTGTAGAATCAAGAAGCTCTACGAGTACCGTTGGTGGGAAACTAGATAACTGCAGTGTCATTAGTTTTCGATTCATTTGATTGACTAACGGTTGTTGAAACTTTGATTGCACCTAGGTTGTTTATTCTTGTGACTCTTCTCTTCTGATATAAGATTCACTCAAACTAGATCGAAGTATCGGCGGGATCTTTAGAACTGTTTGTAGATCTAAATACATCTTGGGATAATCCATTGTTAACAGACTGCGTTCTATTCGTGATTGATCACAAGAGATTCAAGTAGTGTTGTGCAGGTTATTGAAGATTTAAGAAGATTTGAAGACGAAGAAGATTTCTTATTGGTTTCGTATGTTGTGAATTTTTGTGCAAAAAACTTGATAGGTTGGGATCCAACTAGAATCAGATTTATTCGATTGATTAGTTGTGTGATATCAACATTTTCAATATCTCTTTGAGATCTATTTTGATTGAGTGTGAATCTATACTTGACTATTTCGGTAGTTAAAGTTAAACTGATCTAACCAGACAAAGGAGTATTAGATTAAACGGAAGACCCTTTATCAATGACTCATCTATATCTTTAGCAAAGATTGATTAGAGTGGTTACCAAACAGATTCTTCTTTTGTTGTTTGGAATACGATCCAAAGGACTTGCTATTCACGTGCATGACTCTAGAAGTCGAAGGCGCAGGGATACCGAGGGAATTAAGTAGCTGCGGGAGTCTGCTTGGTCTCAACTATACGAAGTTGGTATTGGATTTTGTATAGCGGCTTAATTCTGAGAGTATTCAGAACTTGACTAAGTCCCGGGGTTTTTCTGCATTAGCGATTTCCTCGTTAAAAAAATCTTGTTGTGTCTTTTAATTTGATTTCCGCATTATAATTGGTTATTATAATAAAGTAAAATACACATACATTAACTCCGTTATACTTGATAGTGATCCTACAGAGTTTGGTTATTACCAAACCTATTATCAAGTAACACACTTTGATTGCCGTACCGTCTCAATCTTGTATCCATAGTCAATCACACAAGTTATCTTGTTGTCGTATTGTCTCAATCTCGTTCCATAGACGATCACACAAAGTGCGAATACCAAAGTTATTGTATTGTCTCGACTTTGTCCATAGACGATCACACTTGGTAAGTGGACTTATATGTTGAAACAAAAAGATTGTGGTATATTTGGGTACCCTCGTCTTTTCAAAAACTATATACTTGATTTTTAGTCTACTTATAGCTATGTCTCGCATTAAGATAGAATGTGTAGTTGAGCTTTAGACTTCACGGCGTTCACCAATTGAAGAATAAGATCTACTGAGGAGCTTGGAGGAACTTCATCAATAAAAGGTATGTGGAGACTAAAACTTATCTATCACTCAGAAGTCTATTCTATTCTATCTTCTAATGAGACTAAGTCGTATAACTATATAGACTTTTACATTATACACATTTGATATTTCGATCCGAGTTTATCTCGCTTATCTATTTCTCGAAATATGTGTTGGAAGATTTTTGCTTTAGCTATGTTCATCGTATTCTTGACGAGTTTAGTTGGAAAAAATTTATTTGTTAGGAACTAAATACTATGTCAAAAGATGATCATGTGAAAATTACCTTGAACATCTTATATGATTTGTGTGAGACAGTCATTTGATGTTAGCTCGGGAAGTTTCGTATTGATCATTCGATCACTTGAAAATTACTTGAAGCTAATGGTATGTGTGAGATTACCATTGTCGTCTTCCAAGGATGTTTCAATGATTGAAATGAGAGTTTAGAACAATTACCCATGTATGGATACAACACGGTATGCATACCTAGTTTGCGATCTGTATTGTGGTGATTCAGATCCGGAACTCTTGTTTGCGTACCTAGTATGCGAACGGGTTTACCTGAGTTGTTTCCAGAACAGTTTTTCGCGAACCGGGTTTGCAAACGCTTGACTAGACCAAGGTCCGGAGCTGATGTTCGCGTACCTAGTTTGCGGACACAATGGTGAAGTTCTAAAACCGGTTATGTATGATTCTCATACTCATGAACTTAAACATTTATGATTTAAGGAATGAAAATTAACTTTTCAAACCGTGGATTAATGTTCATGAATCGATTCTTGTATAAGCACTTTGTACTATTACGAATCAAACTGATTTCGTTTCAATTTTTTCATATATATTTCTATGAGTAGTGGACAATTGAACGACTCTATTAGAAACACAATTATGTTCATTTGATTATTTATCATGATTGACTGATCTTCATTTTTGATCTAGAAGTGTTAGATGAATACGACTAAGACAAAAGTGTTCATATGGCTAACTTCGGTTAACTACTATTGAGCCAACTCAATATACATGCTTAGGTATGGTAAACCATATCTAAATATAAGTATATTTCATTTGTGTGTAACAAGCTAATACCATCTAACGGTGGAGATTGATTACGTAATTTCTAAGCAGACTTAGCATGAATCTTAAATCAGGAGTTCATCTAACAATGAATATTGAATGCCTTGTTACTAAGCTATCTCAGCTTTGATTGTAAGCAACCCTGATTTTAAAGACTATATAAAGGATAACTCTAGCAACTGTAAAACATAATCTCGACACTTTCTTGTGTCCTAGTTTCAAACTAGATTCGATTCTCCTTTAACCTAGGTTTTCCAAAATCATTATTAGGTTGACGAATTGAAGACTTCATTTGGGATTCGTAAAGCCAGATCCAACTATTTTCTCTATAGTTGTGTATTCTGATATTACTTGTTCTATCATATTGAGTTTTATCTTGTCTAAGATTTACTCGAGATTTTATCTCCGATAGGTAAGATATAAAAAGTAATCACCACAGTTCTTCGTCTCAGATTCTTGTGATTCCGCAATAACTTCTTATGTTAATCAGTTAGTTCATTATGAGGTGACTAATATTTCTAGGATGCTCTTTGGGAGTATAAGACCGGATTATTAGTTGGTTCCTGTTTACCTTTGAAAAAACGGCGGTCTAACAACCACACCCAATATTTCGCTGAGCCATCTGTATGTACAAACTCCAATCTGATTCCAAGAGAATCAACTAGACAATCAGACTCAATCAATGGAAATATATCCAAGAGTTGTATCTCTATTTCTCAATTCAATCCTCAATCAAACAAATAGGAATTTGCGAGCCCGATTGAATATAAGAAATAACTTGGATGGTATCAAAAACCAATATCCAAGTGTCGATCAATTTAATCAACAACCAAAGGTTGGATTCTCAATTGATTGAACTTATGCACAACCTGTGATATTTCGATTATATAACAAAACATAACGCGGAAAAGAAATAACACAGTGTTGATGGTGGTTTTTAGCTTAGGGTCAAAATCATAAAACTGTACATCTGACATTAAGTCACTATGACCATTAGCATATTTATTGAATCAATCATCATGCCTACGTAATAATTACCGGGGTACCCTTTTTTTTACATGGGTCATGTTCCACGGCAGAACCCTAAACATTGACTGACATCATCTATGCCAAACCCTAATTCTCATGCTACCGCGCCAAGGCATGCCAACCATGCCAGCCGCACCACTGTGCCAATGGAAGACCATGCCAGCCACGTCACCGCGCCAAGGCATGCCAGCCACACCACTGTGCCAATGGCATACCATGCCAGCCACATTTCCGCGCCAAGGCCTGCCCACCATGCCAGCCGCACCACTGCGCCAATGGCATGCCATGCCAGCCGCACCACTGCGCCAATGGCATACCATGCCAGCCGCACCTCCACACCAAGGCATGCCAGCCGCACCACATGTGCCAATGGCATGCCAACCACCTTGCTGCGCCATACCATGCCGGCCTTCCCTATGCGGCTACCAAAACGAAGGCGTGCGATGATCAACGACCACCCTTCCATCTTAGATGCAAATCTTAACCGTCCAAGGTCGCCAAACAACGCATGGTAACCTTTGGCCCAAACCCTAGTTTTGGCCACGCCAAAACGCGCCAAGGCATGCCATGCCACATGTGCCAATGGCATGCCAACCACCTTGCCACGCCATACCATGCCGGCCTTCCCTATGCGGCTACCAAAACGAAGGCGTGCGATGATCAACGTCCACCCTTCCATCTTAGATGCAAATCTTAGCCGTCCAAGGTCGCCAAACAACGCATGGTAACCTTTGGCCCAACGCCAAAACCCTAGTTTGGCCGCGCCTAAACCACGCCAAGGCATGCCAACCATGCCACATGTGCCAATGGCATCCCGCGCCATCCACCTTGCCGCGCCTAAGCCATGCCATGCCGGCCTTCCCTTCACGGCTGCCAAAACGAAGGCGTGCGATAATCAACGACCACCCTTCCATCTTAGATGCAAATCTCAGCCGTCCAAGGTCACCAACCAACACATGGTAAACTTTGGCCCAACGCCAAAAACCTAGTTTTGGTCACGCCCAAACCGCGCCAAGGCATGCCGGCCATGCCACATGTGCCAATGGCATGCCAGCCACCTTGTCGCGCCATACCATGCTGGCCTTCCCTATGCGGTTACCAAAACAAAGGCTTGCGACGATCAATGACCATCCTTCCATCTAAGATGAAAATCTTAGCCGTATAAGGTCGCCAACCAACGCATGGTAACCTTTGGCCCAAAACCCTAGTTTTGGTCACGCCCAAACCGCGCCAAGGCATGCCGGCCATGCCACATGTGCCAATGGCATGCCATCCACCTTGCCGCACCATACGATGCCGGCCTTCCATATGCGATTACCAAAACAAAGGCTGGCGACGATCAACGGCCATCCTTACATCTAAGATGCAAATCTTAGCCGTCCAATGTCGCCAACCAACGCATGGTAACCTTTGTCCCAACGCCAAAACCTTTGTTTTGGCCACGCCCAAACCACGCCAAGGTATGCCATCCATGCCACATGTGCCAATGGCATGCAAACCACCTTGCCACGTCATACCATTCCGTCCTTCCCTATGCGGATACCAAAACAAAGGCTTGCGGAAATCAACGGCCACTTTTCCATATAAGACGCAGATCTTAACCGTCCAAGGTTACCAGCTAACGCATGGAAACCTTTGGCCCGACGCCAAGCCCTAGTTTGGTCGCGCCCAAACAAAGACAAAACCCTAACTTTTGGACGCGCCTAAACTAGGCCATATTAAAGACGTACCGGCCATGCTTTCATGCCACTGGCTACCAAACGAAGGGTTGCAATAATCAATGGATACCCTTCCTCTCAAGATGCAAAATCTCGACCATCGAAGGTCACCACCGAGCCGGCAAGTCTCCCAAGCTCAACTTGCTGAACAACAACATGCTAAATGTTTTCCACGAAAACACTCGAGACATCAACACATGTCACAAACTGGGGGATGCTCATTGGTTATTGGTTTGGCGGTTTACAGCGTGGGGCACACATTACGCACGTTATAAGATAGTGTCATAAGGATGAGGCGGTTAGTAAATACAGGGAGTAATGGTGAAACGCTTTTTTTTATGGAACATCAATTCCAGGCGTTACCGGTTACCACCTCCTCCCATTTACTCATCCGTTTTCCATTTCTTACGAGACCAGAGTATGTTTCACTTCGACTTGTATAAATAGGTCTTACCTATTTCCACCGAACAACAAGTTCAGGTCAGGAGGATACAACACTCAGAAAATATTTGCTAGCTTTCCATCTGTTAGCTTCCCATTTTCTGATACAAGTCGTGAAACAACTACTCTTCCAGAATCAACTATTCTGGTCTCAACACTGTCTTCGCTTCCCTCCCCAAAACCAACCCTTCTCCTTCACTTTGTGACCGAAGCAAGTCTGGAACGGCCATTTCTTGGTTTAGGCCGGATTTGTACAAATTGATCTCTCGAGTCTAAAGTACTTCCTTGCAGTACATTGTTTAGGGTTTAAACTCGTTTCTCACCCACACACCCGAAATTACCAAAATCAACAGAAATCGTTTTCACCCTCAAACACAGACACCGAAAATTTTATTAATGAGGAAACCGCAAATGCATAAAAACCTCGGGATTTAGTCCAGATTTGAACACCGCACTGTATTAATCCGCCACAAACACTAGCCTACTCCAAGTTAACTTCGGACTAGAATGTAGTTGATCCCTAATCAATCTCACACTGATCAAGGTACAATTACGCTCATTACGTCTCTGAATCCCAGCAGGAATTTATGCACTTGATTACTTTAGATGATCTCACCCACAACTAAGAGTTGCTACGACCCAATGTCGAAGACTTGATAAACCAATCTGTCTCACACAGAAAAGTCTATTGTATAGATAAATCTATCTCCCACAAATAAACCTATGAGTTTTGTTCCGTCTTTTGATAAATCAAGGTGAACAGGAACCAATTGATATACCGGACTTATATTCCCGAAGAACAACCTAGAAATATCAATCACCTCATAATAATCTTAATCGTATGGTAGCGAAACAAGATATTGTGGAATCACAAACAATGAGACGAAGATATTTACGACTACTTTTTAACTTTCCTATCGAAGAATAAATCTCGAGCCAATCTTGGAGAAGATAGTACTCAATACGATAGAAGATGCAATATCAGATCACGCAACTACAAAGAAAATAGTTGGGTCTGGCTTCACAATCCCAATGAAGTCTTTAAGTCGTTAACCTAGAGGGTTTTGTGAAAAACCTAAGGTTAAAGAAGAATCGACTCTAGTCGCAACTAGTATCACACAGGAGGTGTGGGGATTAGGTTTCCCAGTTGCTAGAGTTACTCCTTTATATAGTCTTCAAATCAGGGTTTGAAATCAATGTTACCTTGGAAACAAAGCATTTAATATTCACCGTTAGATGAAAACTGATTAGACTCAAGCTAATATCTTTCAACCGTTAGATCGAACTTAGCTTGTTTCACACAAATGAAATATACCTTCATTTAGATATGGGTAACCATACCTAAACGTGTATATTGAGTTGGCTCAATAACATTTAACCGAAGTTAGCCATATGAACACTTTTGTCTTAACCACATTCATCTAACACTTCTAAATTAACTATGATGATCAATCAATCATGAAAGATAATCAAATGAATCTAATTGTATTCCACATAGAGTTGTTCAATTGTTCACTATTTCACAGAAATATATATGAACTACTTGAATCAAAATCGGATTGATTTGTAAGAATCCATTCATGAACTTTAAGTCACGGTTTGCAAAGATTGCATTCCTTAATTTATAAATGTATTTGTTCATGAGTATGAAAAACATAACTAACCGATTTTAGAACTTTAACCACTAAGTTTGCAAACAGTTATGCAAACTATAGCTTCCGGACTTTGGTCTTGTCCAGCCGTTTGCAAACGGCTATGCAAACAACAGTCCCGAACCTAACTCAGGTAAAACCGTTCGCATACTAGTATGCAAACAAGGTTCCCGAACTTAACAGTTAAAACCGTTTGCATACTAGGTATGCAAACAAGTTTCCCGGACCTGAATCATACCAAAACAGTTTGCATACTAGGTACACATACTGTGTTGTATCCAGAAAAAGATTTTTGTTCTAAACTCCCATTTCAATCATTGAAACATCCTTAGAAGACGAAAATAGCTATCTCACACAAACTGTTAGCTTATAAGTAATTTTCAAGTAATCGAATGATCAACATGAAACTTTTCTAGTCGACATCAAATGATTGTCTCATATAAATCATGTAAGATGTTGCAAAGACACTAGCCTACTCCAAGTTAATTTCGGACTAGAATGTAGTTGATCCTTAATCAATCCCACACTGATCAAGGTAAAGTTACGCTCATTACGTCTCTGAATCCCAGCAGGACTCTACGCACTTGATTCCCTTAGATGATCTCACCCACAACTAAGAGTTGCTATGACCCAAAGTCAAAGACTTGATAAACCAATCTGTCTCACACAGAAAAATCTATTGTATAGATAAATTTGTCTCCCACAAATAAACCTATGAGTTGTGTTCCGTCTTTTGATAAATTAATGTGAATAGGAACCAATTGATATACCGGACTTATATTCCCGAAGAACAACCTAGAAATATCAATCACCTCATAATAATCTTAAACGTATGGTAGCGAAACAAGATATTGTGGAATCACAAACGATGAGACGAAGATATTTGTGACTACTTTTTATCTTGCCTATCGGAGAATAAATCTCGAGCCAATCTTAGAGAAGATAGTACTCAATACGATAGAAGATGCAAGATCAGATCACACAACTACAAAGAAAATAGTTTGGTCTGGCTTCACAATCCCAATGATGTCTTTAAGTCGTTAACATACAGGGTTCCGTGAAAAACCTAAGGTTAAAGGAGAATCGACTCTACCGCAACTAGTATCACAGAGGAGGTGTGGGGATTCGGTTTCCTAGTTGCTAGAGTTCTCCTTTATATAGTCTGCAAATCAGGGTTTGCAATCAATGTTACCTTGGTAACAAAGCATTCAATATTCACTGTTAGATGAAAACCTGATTAGACTCAAGCTAATATCTTTCAACCGTTAGATCGAACTTAGCTTGTTACACACAAATAAATATACCTTCATTTAGATATGGGTAACCGTACCTAAACGTGTATATTGAGTTGGCTCATTAACAATTAACCGAAGTTAGCCATATGAACACTTTTGTCTTAACCACATTCATCTAACACTTCTTGATCAACTATGATGATCAATCAATCATGAAAGATAATCAAATGAATCTAATTGTGTTCCACATAGAGTTGTTCAATTGTTCACTATTTCACAGAAATATATATGAACCACTTGAATCAAAATCGGATTGATTCGTAAGAATCCATTCATGAACATTAAGCCACGGTTTGCAAAGATTGCATTCCTTAATTCATAAATGTATTTGTTCATGAGTATGAAAAACATAATTAACCGATTTTAGAACTTTAACCACTAAGTTTGCAAACAGTTACGCAAACTATAGCTTCCGGACTTTGGTCTTGTCCAGCCGTCAAACGGGTATGCAAACAGCAGTCCCGAACCTAACTCAGGTAAAACCGTTCGCATACTAGTATGCAAACAAGGTTCCCGAACTTTAACAGTTAAAACTGTTTGCATGCTAGGTATGCAAACTAGGTTCCCGGACCTGAATCATACCAAATAGTTTGCATACTAGGTACACATACTGTGTTGTATCCAGAAAAAGGTTTTTGTTCTAAACTCCCATTTCAATCATTGAAACATCCTTAAAAGACGACAATAGCTGCCTCACACAAACTATTAGCTTATAAGTATTTTCAAGTGATCGAATGATCAATATGAAACTTTTCTAGTCGACATCAAATGATTGTCTCATACAAATCATGTAAGATGTTTCAAGGCAATTTCCACATGATCATCTTTTGACTTATTATTTAGTTTCCAACAAATATATTGTTTCCAACTAAACTCGTCAAAAATATGATGAACATAGCTAAAGCAAAATTCCTCCAATACATATTTCGAGTAATAGATAACCGAGTTAAAATCGGCTCTAAATATCAAATGTGTATAATATAAAAGTCTATATAGCTACGTGACTTAGTCTCATTAGGAGATAGAATAAAATAGACTTCTGAGTGATAGATAAGTTTTAGTCTCCACATATCTTTTGTTGATGAAGTTCCTCCAAGCTCTCCTCAGTAGATCTCCGTCTTCAATCGATGAACACCGTGAAG
This sequence comes from Papaver somniferum, assembly GCF_003573695.1. NCBI lineage: Eukaryota > Viridiplantae > Streptophyta > Magnoliopsida > Ranunculales > Papaveraceae > Papaver > Papaver somniferum. Next base: position 39,360,705 of record NC_039368.1, read on the forward strand.
TCTAAAGCTCAAATACACATTCTATCCCAATCCGATACATATCTATAAGTAGACTAGAAATCAAGACTATAGTTTTGATAAACTAAATTTGACAAACAAGCTTGAGATAGAAACGCTTGCGAGTTAGACCGAGCAGTGCTCTAACAGAAGTTGAAGATGGTATAGCAGAGGTCTTAGAAGAGTTTGCAGACACAATACCTGCAGAACCGCCTAAGTCGCTACCACCACGGCGTAGGATTGATCATATGATTGTCTTGGTGCCAGGGGCAAGGCCGTATGCACAAGCACCATATCGTATGTCACCATTAAAAATCGAGGAAATGCGCAAGCAGATTTCTGAAATGCTGGAGGCAGGTTATATACAACCGTTTAAAGCTCCATTTGGTGCTCCGGTTCTGTTCCAAAAGAAGCAAGATGGCTCGCTTCGTATGTATGTGGACTACGGATTTGAATAAGCTAACTGTGAAGAACAAGTACCCAATTCCTCTAGTGGCTGACTTGTTTGACAGATTAGCTAAGGCCAAGTTCTCCACTAAGTTGGATTTGCGCTCAGGTTACTACCAAGTGCGCATGGCAGAAGGAGATGAACCACAGACTGCAATGGTAACCAGATATAGCTCGTATAAGTATTGTATAATACCATTCGGCTTGACAAATGCTCCTGCAAATTTTTGCAACCTGATGAATGATGTGTTTGCGGAGTATATTGACCGCTTTGTAGTAGTATACTTGGACAACATAGTTATTTATAGTGAGACTTTGGAAGAGCATGCGATGCATCTTCGCAAAGTGTTTGCAAAACTTAAGGAGGCAAGTTTGTATGTGAATAAGGAAAAGTTTGAGTTTGCCCAGACCACAATAACTTTCCTTGGCCATGTGATATCGCAAGGGTGCATGCATATGGACCAGAAAAAGGTAGATGCCATTATGGATTAGCCTGAGCCAAAGAAGCTAGGAGAGCTTCTTTTTTTCTTGGGTTTGGCTAACTATTACTGGCGCTTTACAGTTGGATATTCAAATAAAGTAGACCCATTGACAGATTTGTTGAGGAATGACAAATCATGGGCATGGACTGACGAGTGTCAACGGTCATTCGATGCATTAAAGGAAGCGGTCTCGACATAACCGGTTCTTTGCTTGCCTAGCTTCGATATACCATTTGAAGTGCACGCTGATGCTTCAGACAGGGCACTGGGGGAGTCTTGGTGCAATATGGCCATCTGGTAGCTTATGAGAGTCGTAAGCTAAACGACGCTGAAGGGAGATACATTGTACGTGAGAAACAGATGTTGGCAGTGATACATTGCTTAAGAACATGACATCATTATCTGTTGGGAACTTCTTTCATCATAAGGACGGATAATGCGGCCATTACGTTCTTTTCCATCCAGAAGAAACTTTCGCCAAAAAAAGAAAGGTGGCTTGACTTTTTGAGCGAGTTCGACTAGAAGTTAAAGCATAAGCCAGGAAGTCTTAATTCTGTACCAGATGCGTTATGCAGAAAGTTGGTAAGTTGGTGGCAGAATATGTTGCGGTATTGACCATGATTGAGGCAGAGTTATTGCCTCGAATCAAAGAAGAGACGAAGAATGATTAGGCATCTGGCGCCTGACTAAGCATATATGTGACGGGATCGTTCGTTGATATTGGATAGATGATGGAGTCACCTATGTCAAAAGATGAAGAATTTATGTACCCAATTCAGGTGGATTGAGAAGGGAACTCTCGCGAGGGACGCGTGATTCTATTTGGGCTGGTCATCCAGGCATGGAATAAACTCATGCTTTGATAGATCGTTCATATTAGTGGCCTAAGATGGAAGAAGGTGTTGATTTATATATGAATACATGCTTAGTGTGTCAACTAGATAAGACGGGAAGGAGGAACGTAGCAGGATTGCTACAACCTTTACCGATTCCAGACAAGCCATGAAAATGCTTGTCGATGGATTTTATCAATGGGCTGCCAAAGGTGCAAGGCTTTAGCTCGATAATGGTCGTCGTTGATCGCTTTTCGAAGTATGCTATATCCCTTCCCTGTCCCCATTCTTGTAATGCAGACGTTGCAGCGGATCTGTTCTTCAAGAATGTAGTGAAATATTGGGGACTTCCTCAAGATATTGTGAGTGGTAGAGACTCACGGTTTATAGGCAGGTTTTGGACTGCCTTGTTCGAATCACTTGGGCATGAACTAAAGTTTTCTACTAGCAATCACCCCCAAACCGATGGTCAGACGGAGAGGATAAATGCATTGCTAGAAGATTACTCACATCATTATGTGACGGCAAGCCAGGGATATTGGGTGGAGTTGATGGACACGGGGCAATTTTTTTATAATTTGCACAAGAGTTCATCAACGGAGTTGAGTCCTTTTGAGTGAGCAACAGGTCAACAACCATTAACCCCTCATGAGGTGCCGAAGGATAAGAAGCAAGGATCCTGTCCAGCAGCATATCACTATGCAAGGTCTAAAACGGAGATGATTGATCAAGCACTTGACAGTTTATCCAAGGCGCAGAGAAGGATGAAGAAATATGTTGATTTACATCGCAGAGATGTGAAATTTGAGGTGGGAGATATGGTGTTGTGGAAGCTAACACCCCATATTTAGAAGAATATTTCTAGCAAGACAGTGCGGGCCTAATTCCAATATATGATGGTCCTTTTGAAGTGATGAAAAGAGTTGGTAAGGTGTCTTACAGTCTCGTTTTTCCGGAACGATTAAAAGTGCACCCTGCTTTTCATGTCAGCTTCTTGAAAAAGTATCATCCTGATTTGTTGGACAGTTCGAGATAACAAGCGAATCGTGCACCACTAGTAATCAGATCATAATTCGACAAGCAAGTTGAGGCTATACTTGATGATCGAGTTGAGGGGAAAAACAAGAAGAATAGGAAAACTTATTATTTGATAACGTGGCATGGTTTGCCAGACTCTGAAGCTTCTTGGGAGAAGGATACTACATTGTGGAAATTTGAAGAACAAATTCAGGTTTACCTACATCAAAAAGAATCAACGAGGGCGTCGAGTTTAGATGGTGGGGGAGGTCTATAAACGGTTGGTCAAGCGGCCTAGAAATAATGCACAATAGTTGTGCATTATTGGAAACATGGCAGAGGCCATAAATACGGTGGCGCATTCAGAGTTACAACTAGGCAAAGGCATGGGACACACAGGGTTTGGACATGGCCAAAGATGCGAGATTAGCATCAAGAGGTGCCAAATGAGTTTGTCATATAACATGTGTGCATGAGGCATGCAGGCATGCAAGCAATACTTGCGTTAGCACACTTGCATCATTGGGAGAATGATGCTCAACAATGATTGCCGGACTTTGGCTGGCCAAAGCTATCATTGCGCAACAAGGCTGGATGACATGTGCCGGGCACATGGCCTTGACGGTTATGAGTTGGTTACTCGCAAATAATGTTTGCTTTATGCATTTCTAAGGCTAGGAACTGTATGGTTGGATTTGGGAAAGGAGTTAGGCAAGTTGGCACAGTTGGCCAACTGCCTTGTGTAAGATAAATCTGTAACTGCCTAACAGTAACTTGTATATAGTTTTGTAAGGCTATATAACCCTGATCTTGTGAAGGGATTGGGGATCCGGAACAAAAAGAGTTGTGTAACCCTAAGTGTGCAGTAATAATAAGGCTTCGGCCAAGATTAAAACTAAGTTTTGTTGGTGCATTTGTTCCTTGTTTTGTGTTGCTGTTTTATGCATCAAGTGGAGTGTGTGTGTTGGTTTGTTGGCTTGAAAAGATTGTGAATAGAACCTCTCTTTAGTATGGGCTAGAGTTTTGGCCAAGATTTGAAGAAATTGGCTAAGTGCAAGTTGGTTGAACTGTGTTGTGGAGCATAGTGCCATTGTGCAAACCTGTGACACGAATAATTGTGTTATGTTATATTATGATGCTTCTTACAGAGATAATTCTAATAGAATTGATATTGGCATTTATCTCATTGATGAAGCGGGGAATTATGGAGGTTGCAAAACAACCATATGCATAGCTAGAGATCCAGAAGAAGCTGAAAGTCTCGCAATCCTTGCAGCTGTTGAATGTGCAATGAATCTAAATTCAGAAGTGATCTGCAACAACAGTGATGCTAGGAATCTCTTACTTAAGAAATAAAGACAATCAGACTAGCTGGTTTAGTAGTTCTAGCTTAGATGATAGCACTTTCATTTTCAAAAATTTCAGCTTTTATGAAGTCAGACATGTTAGTAGAAATACAGAGTTTTTATCTTTAGTTGATGCAAAATATTGTAGACAGCACAATAGCTCATGTGAAAGGATGGGATCAGTGCCATCATTCCAAAACCAATTGTAAAACTCTTTTTGTTTAGTATAATTCTTTTTCCTAGCAAAAAAAAAAAAAGAAAAAAAGAAAAGAAAAGAAAAAAGTTATGGATATTCGACATGTTATATTGCAACAGGAAGCAATGAAGCTTAGCATTTTACTGAAATTCAAATTCGTAGCATTTCAAAAGGTAAGCTCAAAGGTCAATGCAATGATCAACCTGATTGAGAACAAAAAGAAAATTATTTTGCCACAACCACTCGAAAGCATATATATTATCAGAACATCAAGTATTAGAGCACTATAAGAACATATATATAGCCAATGTCAATGTAGTACGGTGGTAAAGTTATCGGGTGATGATACCAATAATCTGAACTCCAAACTCGTTCTTACTAAGTCCTTTATTGATTAAGAAAAGGGCCAAATTTTTCACCGATCAAAAAAAGAACAAGAACGGATATAGTGTATCTTTGAGTTAAAGAGGTCATTATTCTAAACATTTGCCTGGGACACGTTACACATTTTCATCACCACTAGGTAGCGCAGAATAGCCGTCATGATGCGTATCGGTAGAGTCCTTTCTAACTTGCTCAACAGGAATGCATTTTAAGATAACTGCTACTACCAAGCTGACTGATCCTATTAAAATGCTTAGCAACCATAAGTGCCAACTTAGAGGAACCGTACTAGCAAAAGTTCCAAGGAACTCAATAATTAGTATCTGGAATGCCACAGTAGAAGTCATGACGCTTACGAATACCCAACTATCAAACATTCCACGAAAAATATTTATCTTCTCCATTTCACGGCTGTTTATCTCATTAAATACCTGTCAAAGAAAGACTTTGGTGGTTACTGAATCTGCAATATAAGAAATATGGTGCATGCCTTAAGTTTCAAGAAACGATATGCAAAGAGCGTAAACCACATACCTGACAAAATACAAAAGTATTAAAAATGAAAGTATTGAGAACCATAGTATCATGTGAATTATCTCCAAGCTTCAGAAGCCGTTTCCCGTCAAATTCAAGAATACCAAGAACAATTAGTTGATAAATACTCTGCCCAATTATATTCCTCCACATTGTTTTGGTAATGAAATTCACTCCTCTTCCAACAGGAGGTCTTTGCATTAACCCATTATTTGGCGGTTCTGTAGCTAATGCTAAAGCACCAAGGGTATCCATGATCATGTTAACCCAAAGTAATTGTACAGCGGTTAAAGGAGCAGACCCTGCAAGTTCCATGAAAAATATGATAACAGTTTTCTACTAAGAACAAAAAAAAAATGGTTCTACAATGCATGAGAGTGCATGGCATTATGATCATAATAGCAAACTTACCTGACAAGCACGCGGAAACAAAATTGATCATAAGAGCAACAACATTAACTGTCAACTGAAACTGCACGAACTTTTGAATGTTTATATAAACTGAACGACCCCATTTAGCTACCTTCACAATCGTTTGAAAGTTATCATCTAATATGATGACATCTGCATTCTCTTTTGCAACCTAGATACATTGACGAGATATGAAGTTAAGTATGCATGATAAGATACTAAAGTAAGGCGTGTTTTATTTGCAGAGCTGATCTTTTTTCTTTTAATAAGATGCAACTTCAGATACAAACCTCTGTGCCTGCTATGCCCATAGCTAGTCCAATATCTGCTTCATGTAGAGCAGGAGCATCGTTCGTTCCATCACCAGTTACTGCAACAACTTCGTCGAACATTTTTCTCAACTGAGTCACAAACGTGTGTTTGTCCAAAGGCAACGAACGAGCCATTACCTAAAAATAATGTCTCTTCCATTTAGATATCATTTGAAAGTTTTCTAGTCTATTAAGATTAGTTAAAAGGACTTTTAGGGGATGAGTCAATATGAACCTGAATTTTTGGTATCAGCTCCCTCGTTTCTTCTGGGCTTTTACTACGGAAGTCTGCGCCTTCTATTGCTATACCACCATCTGTAAATATCCCACACTCTCTAGCTATGGCTTTAGCTGTATTAATATTATCTCCAGTGACCATTCTCACAGTAATTCCTGCTGCTAAACAAGTCTGAACGGCTTCTTTTACTCCAGGTCTAAGTGGATCCTTAATTCCAACAACTGCTATAAGTGTATAACCTTCTTCAGGAATGTTAACTTTCTTCGACGTTTCCTCCATGTCCTTGTAAGCTAAACAAAGGGTTCTCAATGCTTCATTTGCAAAACCATCAATGATTTCGATAACTTTTCTGCTCTGGGTTTCTGATAGAGCAACAATTTCTCCTTTGTCATCAATTATCTTGCTACACATTTTTAGGATGATTTCCGAAGCCCCTTTGCAGAATGCTCTGGAACCACCATTTGGTAGACTCACTAGAACTGACATCCTCTTTCTGACTGAATTAAAAGGCTCAACTTTCACTATTTTAAATTCCTGTCGCTGACTATCAAAATCACCTCCCATTACCAGACCAAATTCTAACAAAGCAGATTCTGTTGGACTACCAATAACCGTGTTCTTTCCATCTTTTCCTTTGACTACTTCAGACCCCGTATTTTGAAATATGGATTGTAAAAGGGTGTCCATAGTTTTCTGGTTTAGCATAGACTTCAAATTTTCCACACCTTTATTCCCTTTGATTGCTTCAGTTTTATTGCTGACCCATATCTTGTCAACTACCATATGATTAGTTGTAAGTGTTCCTGTTTTGTCTGTGCATATACAAGTGGACGAACCCATAGTTTCACACGCCGAAAGATGTCTGACAAGAGCTCTATCATTCATCAGTTTCTTCATTGCAAAGGCAAGACTTAATGTTACAGCCAACGGCAAGCCTTCTGGAACGGCCACCACAACTATAGTCACAGCAGTAGCAAAATAATTGAGAAGCGTCAATGCATCGTCAGAAGTCCATTTTGATAACTCGTTGTGCATTACTTTTGTCACCAGAAGTCTTCCCGTAAGAACCATAAACGTCAAGATGGCAAAAGCCAAACCAATTTTTCCGATGATGGTGGCAACACCATTAAGCTTCACTTGTAATGGTGTCTCATCTTCACCTCCTTCATTCAAGGTTTCCATAAGCCTACCCCATTCAGTTCTCATACCCACTGAAGTTATCATCATTTTACCAGACCCGTCTTGTACTTTAGTCCCTGAAAGAAGAAACGGTTTTGCTTCGGATATATTCACTGGCTCACTCTCACCAGATAATCCTGACTCATCGATTAACAAACTATAACCCGAAATGAAAAATCCGTCAGCAGGAACCTGATCTCCAATAGAAAGATGAACAATATCTCCAACCACTAAATCATATATAGAAACTTTTTGTCGAGTTCCATCTCTGGTCACCTGGACTATAATCTTCTTCTTTTCCTTGTCCAAGTCCTTGAACTGCAAAGATTGCTTGTAATCACTCACTGCCGTAACCATGACTACCAATATAATACTAAGTATAATTCCCAAGCCATCGTAAATACCCTTCGGCCACCCTTCAGTGGCAAGGCCAACTCCAACGGACACCACAGCACAAACTATAAGTATGATCAGAGTCAAGTCTTGTAATGCGTCCCACACAAATGATAAGAAACTTCTAGGAGGTTTCTCTGTGAATTGATTGGACCCGTATATATTTTGTCTCAAAGGTACCTCTGTTTCACTTATGCCATTATGGAGAGGCACACGAACTTTACTTGCAATTCCTTCTATTCCACCATGGAGTTTAAATCCCTTGGAATCATGACCACGGACGATTGATGCAAGTTCCCCTGGGTCAATGCCGAAGCCAGCCTTCTTAGCCTCATCTGAGAGCTTATAGTCAACCTTTTTAGCAGCTGGTTTACAACAAGAAGAATGCAATCAGAAAAGCTAAAAATTGGAGAGCAGCTTTCTGCGCATAATCAAATTAATCTAACTTAGTAATATATGATACATTGAAAGGTGAAATAAGGACAAGTTTGACGTTATACCATCAATAAATTGGAGAGCAGCTTTCTGCACATAAAGCGCAACTCGGATTTTTTCCTGGGAGCAACAGGGATAATTTTTCATTATTTTCAAATATTGGTGTTGGGCTAAGCAATGTAATCGGAAACACTTCCGTAGCTTGATAAGTTGGCATATCTACAGTATATAAATCATAAATGGGTACAAAACTGTCATCAGTCGTTAATGTAGATTAAGAATTTGATGGTGCTTGTAAGGATACTTTACTTTGTAACATACATTAAAACTCAAACGAATAAAATTATACTGAATCGGTACATGAAACTTTTAAGTCTTTTCCTCGTCAATTCATAATCATTTTTCTGCACAAATAGATGTCGAATTTCTATAGAAACATTTACACTTGATTATGATTATTTATACTATTTTCTAACTCAATACTACCTAACTACAATCTGCAAGCAAAAATTTGCAACAATGTTAACGGGGCTTCCAGCTTACTAGGAGGATACATGAATTCGTAAAAATAATAAATTTTCTAGCTTGTCTTATATTGATTTTGCTACCTAAACTGATATACGATTAGCACTCGTTAAAAATTTTAGGCAAATGTTGGGAGTAACATAAAGCATCTCTTAAGTGGATAACCCAATCATTGTTCGGTCAAATCTTTAACAATATCAGATTTCAGATTCCTCATAACAACAGGAAATTTGATACACATAATTAAAATCCTTCATTCATAGAGGAAAAAATCTCAAGAACCTGAAAAACATTTAATATAAAAGGATTTAGGAAGACTGAAAACTCAATTATATCCGAAGAATCTATCCTCTAACACTAGCTTCTGCTATTATGAACTTAAAAAAATCACTTTTTTTCTTTCTTTTTTTTTAATATTATCGAGAAAATAAATCTCAGTAAAGCCCTTTTTTTCCTCGGAAATGCTATTCGGCTGGCTCATCTCCTCCCTAGTCCCTACACTCCTCCCTGTCTGACGTGGAAGGAGGATGTGTACATAAAACTAAAGCCACGTGAACTCTTCTCTTCTCTTTCCTTTCCTTTTTGTTTCTTTTTTGGTCTTTCTTCTGTATCTTTGCCTGTTCTTCCCCAAATCCCCTAATCCCTGTTTATCTCATCTCTTGTCAATTCCAGTGTATAAGTTTTAGCTAGTATTATTTTTCATCTCTTACGACTAATCTTTTCCTTCCTCAAGCAAATAATATTTCACCTGCATAAATTTATTTCCCAAATGTTCTCTGAGCTAGCAAATCTGAATTAAGAGAAGAGATTGCAAATTAGGGTTTCGAATTATCATGAATGGGTTTTGAAGGAATTCAACATGGGTCTGAGAGAATGGAGAAGCTGATGCTATTTAATGATGGTACCGATTCGAGAATGATTTGGGATCTGTTTATGAGCACAACAACAGGAAAAAACAAGCACCTGTTGAGATTGATGGTCAAGATATGATGTAATTCAAGTTTATAAGGTTATGTAGGAAGGGGTTTGAGTTAATTTTGATGTTGGCATCAAGATGGGTTCGATTTGTGAAGCAATTTGGTGGAGTTGTTGACACGAGGAGATGAACTGATGGTGATTTATTATTGTTGGGTAATTTGAGTAATTGGGTGATTCATATCCAATTAAACCACAACTTACAAATCAATATCGGAATTTATGATTTTTTGGTTTATTTGTTTCAAGAAAATAAATCAACGATTTGATTTCAATTTATGATTAACATCAACTAGAAGTTCTTTTGGTTAATTTTTGTTTTCTCAATATTCATCTGGTTTCATTTGAGAAGGAGAAGAAAGAGGACTGAAGTAGAGAAGGCGAGAGAAACAAGAAAAGAAAAGAGATAAAAGAGTAAAATGGAATCACGTGAAACAAGGTGTACATGTGTAAACCTTTTCTTTTTGTCGTTTGTACACTTACTATGTCACATAAGCGAGGGAGGAAAGCGGGGAGGAGAAGGGGAAGCCGAATAGCACTGCCGTTCTTTCCTTATCCTCCAACTCTTTCGAAAACTCTAGTTTGGAGTGACTTTGGACTAGGGAATACGTGTATGGGGGTATCATATATATATATATATATATATATTTTGAAGGAAAAGGCGGTGTCTCATTATTTCATTTTCATCGTTGTGAAATTTTTATTACATTATGATCATTTTTTACATCATAAAACGGAACAAAATAAATTAAAGAATCGAAAGATGAAAATTATACTAAGATTTTACATTCCGTAGAAGAAGTTGATATCTTGATAATGGTTTCACACCATTTTGTTTTTGATCTTTTGAATCTTGGTCATTGACATCATATATGTCATGTGCTTCCATAAAAATGAAATAATATGCCCAAATTGATATTATAGCGATCTATTTGCCGAATTAGATCGTTTTTTTTTCAAAATATACTGTAAAACTTTGATAAATTAATAACTTCTGGACCAAAGAAAATTATTGTTTTAGCGAAGTTATTAATTCATCAAGTTAAAATATAGTTTATACAAGCCTAGTTGAGACCAATTTTTTTTATTATTTTAGCGAAGTAATTAATTTATCAAAGTTCTACTGTACTTGACGATAATGCAACAACATCACCATAAAATGCCATTGAGGCTATCATATAACAAGTCTTGATAGCATAGATGAGCCATTGGACCGATCAAAAAAACAAAAATACTCGGAAAATCTAATATCTCAGATTAAGTCCGAGTAAATCAAGATTTGGAGATGAAAAAAATGGAAGAAAAGAAGTTTTGGATAATTATTTGGAAAAAACGGTTATGCGGAGAAGAGAGAGGTTTCAAATCGTATAGGGCTATATCTTTAGTCTTTACTCATTTCTTTTCCTCGCAAGACATGCCTAAAAAAAACTTCAAAATAGATAAAGCGCAGTAACGAGGTAGTGAAAACTTCTCCCTCCCCTCCACATAACCGTATTTTCCAAACAAAAATCAAAAGTTTCTCTCTTCGCTAGCTATTTTCTTCCTCACTTTAGATCTGATTTTTCAGATCTCACGGGCACATTAAGGTCTTCAAACAATTCTTAGGGTTTTATTTTCTTTTTTAATGGGCCTGATGGTTTTTTATGCTATCCAATAATAGCCTAAATACCCTTATGTTGTGGTGCTGCTACACTTTTATCTAATATGTTTGGAAAAAAGTCTTTTAATTTGGCGAATAAGTCCGATATTGACCGTTATGATATCAATATGAACATATTTTTTTCTTTCTATGGAGGTCTTTGATATATATACTATCAATGATCAAGATTCAGAAGATCAAGAAACAAAATTGTACGACACCATTATCAAGAAGTCAGTTTCTTCAATTTTTAGTTTAGTTTTCATTTTTGTTTTTCTAAGTTTGTCGAATTTTAAAATTTGGTGCTAATCATTTTTTCCGTTTTATACCATTGATCATGATGTAATCAAAATTTCACGTGAAGAAATTAAGAGGCATTGTCTTTTCATTAAAAAAGAAAACAAATAAAAGTGACTAGGTAATGGTTAATAGATAAAGAGTCCAGTACGTCAGTGGACAGAAATATTCGCATTAAGTTTGGCTTCAGATACAATCTGCACATATCTACTATTCACGGGGACTAATACGTAGGCTTCCATGCTTACAATGCGCATGCGTATGTTTACTGCAAATCCAACTTTTACTCTTAACTCTTAAGTGCTCCTTGGTATTTTAGAGACACAAGAATAGAATAAAAAGGAGATGGCATTGTCGCGTGGTGGTGGTGGGGGAATAGATACAAAAGTCGTGCTAGTACTAGGTTGATCCATTAGAGGGGCAATGAATTTATGTGGTTGAAATAAAAAAAATGAATAAATGCTCTGTTGTTGAGATCGTGAACACCATTCATTATTGAAGCAAGTTGGATAACTAGTTGCCTCCGAATCTATTTGACTAGCAACTAACTAAAGAGGGTAATGGTACAGCAACATCTATCCGTATTAGTTATTGCCCGTCGTGGCCCAGGACTTTTCAAACTTCTTCATTTTCATCAATGAATTTGTTTTAGACGTCAAGATGAGATCAAAATGAAGAAAGAATGACGATACAGAATTTCCACTTGGAAACACGTTCAGTCATCTTCTTCCTAAGGTGATGTGAACATTATAGCTAGGCACACAATGTGCGACCTACAACACGCCATTAGTCTCTACCCAATTTTCAAAGTCAGTCAGATATCACATGAACATCATGCACGGTCCCGTACCATTATTTGCTCTCATTATATTCCTAAGACTTTCTTTTTTCTCTTGACTTTGGAAAATGCCGAGAAATTTCCTAACTCGATTAACAGAAGTTTGAATCGAAATGCCAATTATGGATTAAACTTTTCACTAAATGATAATTAAGGTTAATCTCAGTAATATTGTATCGGAACCTAAAATTAATCAGAAATTTGGAAATGGATAATTTGATCATGGAAAAAATGAGACGAATGAAAGAGTTGATTATTCATGGGAATTAACTAACCTGGATTTTAAGTACTTTCTGACGAGCTTCATTTCTCTTGACAAGATCTGCAACCATTCTGAATCTTCTTCTTGGATTTTTGACGACTCTAACAGCAGACCTCCATCTCCTTAAAGCTTCTTGAGATGGATTCTTATGTTCTACTTCAAAATTCTCTCTCAAATACCTCTCCATTTTTTTGAATTTTTATTTCCTTCAATAAACTATTATTGATGAATTTAACTGAGTAATTAATTAATCAGATAATATCTTTTTGAATCCACGGGATTGATTTTTATTTCCTTCTCTTATACCTGGTTCTTCAGAACTCTCTCCCTGTAACTGCTGCTTAATTGGTTTCAGTTTCGCAGATTCAAAATCTTGATGTTTGCGTTAATGGCGGGAGTCAGCGTTTTATTCGTAGACTGGAAGATAAATGAGGAAGAATGAAAAAGAATTTTCCTTTTCAGCAGGTCTTTAAAAATAGAGGGAATCACGGAAATGAGGAGTTATGATCGAGTAAAAATATGCGCGTAGACTACGGTGTGCATGGGATGGTATGTGAAAAGGAGCCGACGTGGATAATTAGTTTTTTTTTTCTTTTTTTATGAAAGAAAAGTTGCTTTTATTAAATAGAAACTTCTCTGATTGCTTCAAAAAAAAAAAAAAAAAAAAAACTTCTCTGGTGTACAAACGCCCCATCGAATCATTCGTTACAATTTCGTTAAGGAATGTTGGGCAAGTATTTTCCCATATGAATGTTCTACACATTCCTTGTTAATTTACCTGGCCAAATTGGGGTCTACCCGGATTAATTGGGGTACACAAAATTTAAACCCATCCAAACTAGTGTGCTAAGGGGTGTCCAAAAGGTGTTAAAAGACCAAATTGTCCATACTATTAATACAATAAAACAGCCATGTCGACTAAAACATATTAAAAAAAATTCAAAATCTTTCTTCAAAACTCTGACTATACATGATGAGATAAAGAAAAAAACAAAAAAAAATCAAAACGAATCAATAGTCGGTAAGTTATTTTTTTGTCAACCTTGCCGACCAAAATATATTCGGCAGGGTATAAGGTTGAATACCGTGACGACTTTTCATCTCTGAAATTAGCATTTACAGGATCGTCACGGTATCCATCCCCATACCTTGCCGACTATATTTTAGTCAGCAGGTTATGAAATTAATACCTTGCCGACTATAGTTTAGTCGGCAGGTTATGAAATTAATACATTGCTTACTAATCATGCATTTCTAAACATCTTTCTCTGTGTGTCAAAAATCCTATAGTCGGCAGGGTAGTTTTTTGTCGACCTTGCCGACTTTTCATACTTTCAGAATTGAAAATGTTGATTCCTTCTATAATTTTGAGTATAAAATCACTCAACAGCTTTGCAATCATGTTTGGCTAGTGTGGTTTCGTTTCCTTTATAAAAAAACAATCTAAAAAAAAACAAAAAAAAATCATCAAAAACCATAACACATAATCCATGAGTTCAATCCAAATAATACCTAATTTGAGAATTTTAATTCAACTAATTAACTAACTAAATTAACTAATCTAAACACATTATTAGTGTTAATTAATCAAGGGTATATTAGCCATTTTGAAAATAAATGGTTAAGAGGTGTTGTGTTTTACTTCATAATGACCCGAGTTTTGTCTTATTACTCTTTTTCTTCAAAATCAGAAAGTCAAGTCTGCGAACTGATTGTATAAAAGAGTACTTGGACGATCTAAAAAATTAATTTCCAAGATCAATCTAGTCGTATCTAAATAACGAAATCTGAATTCTTCCAAGTTATGAAACTTGTTTATATCTTTCAAGATACGAATTCTACAAGAACTAGTCTCGTAAATGATCACAAATAATATCTACTAAGATTGTTTACGTACTACTTGTGCTATACCTATTATAAAGATAAAAGAATAATGCGGAAAAATAAAAAAACTCTAGAAACCATAAGTTTTGTTAACGAGGAAAACAGTACCTGAAGAAAAATCCCGGAACCTCGTCCTGATTTGAACACCAAACTGTATTAAGCAACTACAGAACTAGGCTACTGTCGGACTGGAATGTAGTTGAGAATGAATACACCCTCCAAGCAATTCAGCTACATTCATGCTCCTTACGTCTCTTGAACCTAGCAAGGCTCTACGCAATTGATTCCCTTAGTTGACATCTTTTACAGCCTAAGAGTTACTTCATCCTAAGTGAAGACTTTTAACACCAATCTGCCTCAAAAAGAAAAGCTTATTTAATTTCCCTTTAGATCGAAAGGTCAAGGCTATGTTTGCAATAGACAAAGCTAGAAAATCTCGTAAATCCATAATACATACACACAGTTAACTGAGAAGCCTGGATTATTAACCATCTCCCAGCAACGATTTTAAACCGATCAAAAAGAAGAGTTTTAAATATCTATCTTGAGGAATCACAAAGTCTGGGATGAATAGAACTTTGTGATTTATATTTATCTCATTCCTGAAAGAGATTTCTAAAACCTCGATAACAGAATGAAAAAGATCAGGATACACGAACTATCAAGGTAAAGATAGTCGAACCTGACTTCATGATCCCTAAGTGAATCCGCTAAGTCGTAAACCTAATTATATTTCTCATAGGAAACCTATGTTCATAAAGGACGACTCTAACAAACAAATAGGATACAAAGGATTGAATTTTCTGGTTGTTTGAGTCTTTCTATTTATAGTTCGTGAATTCAAATGGCCAAGGTACGCGTACTGGATATGCGTACCCCCCCTCCCACCCTCATTCACGAATTCAGAACACCATGGTACGTGTACTGGGTATGTATGCCTACCTATTCTGAAACTTCATATATCCATGGTGCACAAACTGGGTATGCGTACCTATTCTGAGTCCAGATTTCAGTAATTCTAAAAACTAATTTTTTTTATATAAGAAACATTACCAATCATCATGGATAAAAATATCATTGTTTGGGAAACTTTCAAATGATCCACAAACATAGTTCTTGAACAACAAATTGTTTGGAACTAATATTTCTAAGGACCTATGAACATCCATTACTTGAATCATATTTCAAGATGTTTAACAAGAAAATCTTGACACGAAACTTCATATTTGTATTATTAAATCTACTCGAAGTCATACGACATAATCTCATATACACAGCATGATAATATTTGTGAATAAATAGAATGGTTCAGTCTTCACATCTATCGTCAGATCTAATATGAACTTTGTCGATCCTTGATCTAGATTGAGTGACCTTATGTCAGAAGACAAGGATCTTAAGAATAATCAAACTAGGTGCAATCAAGGTTCAACCTCCATTAGTCAATCACATCAATAATCGAAAACTACGATAACAATAAGATTTCTAGTTTCCCACCAACGGTATTATCTAAATGCTTCTTGATCCCACAAAATACTTTAAATTAGTGGACATAATAGATTTTTCCTAATTAGATTACTCTTCTCTTCGGAATAGTATTACAAGTAATATTATTAGTCGCCTACCACTCTGACTACAAAATAAAATACGAGTGTCAGGATAAGTTTGTAAGAAGAACAAACTTCACTATTTATAGACCAAGGTAGTTTGGATACCAAGGAATTTTCATAACCGAAAATATCAAAAGATATGAAATAAACATAAATTTTTCAGTTTTGTCTAATTCCATTTAGTATCCAACTAATATACCGAAATCCCTCATGGATGAAAAATCAATATTAGCTAGCATACAAGTATACTTTACTAATATATCTTTCAGAGATATGCTTTACTTACTGGGAAAATAAAACATATAAATTTGAAAACCCTAAAATAAGATTCCCAAATATTTCAGTTTGGGATCTCACCTTGAGTATCAAGGAATATCTTTGAACAACGAAAGATAAGATTTCAGCATGTGTTCTTACTCACTCTGTCGATATCTTGAACTTTCCTAAATAGCAACCCGTATTCCGATATTCACACAAAACCTAAAGTACATACGAAAACCAAAAATAAGATTTGTTATTGGGACCGGTCCTGCAAGAGATCCCCAATATGAAGTTGACTCTAGTAATCTAATCAAATGACTTAATTTTCGGAAATAAAATATGACAACCAAACTTTACATACCAACACTGAGTTTAACCGAGCAATGCTCTAACACACAACAATTCAAGTCTTGTATTACTAACCTCGAACAGAAGGATGGTGTGTTCGATACATCTTCAGGTTCTTCAGAGCAACACGAATTTGTCTCAATATTTCTAGAATTCCTAGTTTAACCCAAAGAAATTGACTCTAGTAATCTAATCAAGCAACCTTTAGTTTTGGAACTAAAATATGACAACCAACGCTTGGTGGGTTCAACCGAGCAATGCTCTAACATTTTTAACATAAATGACAAGTTTTTCATCAGAAGTTTGGAAAAGGAATTGGTAAAATTCCAGATCATTTTCCCTTATTAGTATTATAGCCCGAACATTTACCAAAATGAAATCTGACACCTCTAAAATTATTAGGATTAAAAGAACCACGTCTTCCACCTCTACCAAGAAATCTTGAAAATTTTTGTTAAAGGGAGAGCAACAAGTGATCCGAGGAGAGCAAAAATCGTTGTCGACTCGCTAACTCGATTGATTTATACAACGAGTCAGGTTCAAAATTTTTTAAGACTACAAATACCCCCGTCAAGAAAAACATTGTAATTTTTCTTTATTTTAGTACACTTTATGATCGTCAGACGCTTTTCCATCGTATATATAGTAGGTGATCAATTATAACAAAATGCATACATATTACCACAATAAGTTGTTTAGATCGTACACAGTGAATTTGCCAGAAAGGGATAAACTGTCGATGCAACAAAACAGTTCACAGATTCAATTAAATTTTGATGTCTTTTTCTCTACAAAATTCTATATACACAAAAATGGCGAAAATGAAATGGAATTTATCATGGATATTAAGATTCAGACTACCTCTTACATATTTCCCTCACAATGTCTCGTCCTGAATTAGCTATACCTCTTACTAATCTCAGTCCCGCACAAATTTTTTTTTTTTACAATCTGTTCCTTTTAATTAGGATCTTAATTAAGCTCTAATTCCTCCATTTTAATTTGGGTTCTTAACTACATATTTGCAGCGGAAAAAATTTACTGGTTAGAACAATCTTCAATTTCGTCTTACTCAGGTTTGATTCTTTCTCTTTGATCGATGGTGTAAGTTAATCAAATTAAGTTAAATTTAAGTGATTAGTTTTTTTTATAGCAGCGAGTTGAATTTAACTTTACCTCTTCTTTTTTATTCGCAAGATCTATATACCATGGCTCATCATTGTTACTTGAACTGTATTCGTGGGTTTGAATTACAAATTGTGGTGGTGGTGGTAGAGGAAGTAACACAGGTACATAGATGACGAGAGTGGACCATGTTGTGGTGGTGATAGATTCACATATGAGTTTGAGTAAGCGTGTAAATAAGGGTAATTGTAGTCCTAGTCAAATAAAATTACTAAATCGGCAGAATTAGTGAGTCAATTACAATTTTCGCTTTCCTCGGATCACTTTTTGCTCTCCCTTTAATAAAAATCAATCTTGAAATAGTCAATTGTGCGGCAAAAGCTTTATTTGTAGATTCTTGAATAAGAGATTTGCTATTCTCGGTGATAACAAGTTCTTCGTTAAGAAAAATATGCAAATTTCTTTGAACTAAGAAAAAGATTATGTAACTAACACTAGAAACATGCGGATTTCTTATTCTAATAGACATAGGAAAAGATCAATTATCAGAGTTTAAAGTCGACAATTTAACAATAACCAATTCATCATCACACTTTTTAGATCCAGCAGCGGCAAGTTGATCAGAAACATGTTTAAGTTCATTAAGAAGAGTTGGATTCGATTTGTCACCTTGTTTAATTAACATGAGTTTGGTACGTAGTTGAATATAATATGTTGATAAAATACGAGAAAACTGATCTTCAATACTTTTCCGGAAAAGAAGTAGATAATTGAGTTGGTCCACATGATGATAGTGAAATCTTCATCCGCCTAATTTGTCTATAAAGGACTCTCTACATCATTTTTTTAGTTTAGTTACGAATTGAGATGGATGCTAACGATATCCATAGAATTTCATTACCTTAAATCGACGAATTATATGAAGCATTAATGCTTTCCAAGTCAAGAACTTATCTTCTTTAAATTTGAGAGAATTACTATTGGTTAATTGATTTAAAGAATCCTGGTAATAAAATTTGAAGTAGGGTTTTCCATTGTTAAAGAAAATTCTTTGATTGTGAAGAAGATTGAAAAAAAGATTAAATAATAAACGGGAAGAAAGATAATGAAAGAATAAATTGAGAATTTTGCAGAAGCTTAACAAGAAAAAAGAAACAAAAATCTAAGGTTTTCATAAAAATGGCTTTGATACTATAGTGGGGTGGTTCATGCAGAAGAATCAATTCTCATTAACTAATAACAATTATTTTTTGGTTCATGCAGATGTCACGGGCGTCTCACCTTTTATAGGAAGAGGGATTCGTAGCTTTATACCAGGTCATGCTCTTTCCGCAGATGCCACTCGTAAATGCAACAAATACTTAGAGAAATGTACAACTCATGGTTATGGGTTCGGTGTTTTGGATTTTACAACGTTAGGAGAACTTGGAGATGATATGAATTCCTTATTGTTGAGATTGAAGAACTGTTTTGCTAGTTATGATGCAAATAGTAAAATGGGTGGTTTTCTTTTTCATAGGATAGGGTTGGCTATCCAGAAAGGTGTCGGGGCACCACTTGTTGCCCGATTTCCAACCATTTCTGTGTAAATTTCCTTTTTTAAAAGCCTTTGCGACGCATTTTTTTATTTTTTGTAAATTAAATGTATTATAACCCAAAACAGAGGTTACAGACTTTCAACTCGTTGTTTGTTTTTATTCCAGCAAGATCGCCTAGAATATGAGAAACCTCTAACAGATTTTGTCTCTCATTATCTTGAGGACCACAAGCATTGAAAAGATTCCCAAAACGGGAACTATCCTATTTCTATCTATGTTGAGCGAAAACGTAATAAATATGGCATTATATTCCATTATTATTTATAGTATCCTTGCTTATTTAGCCAACTCGTCAGCTACCTTGCTTACAATCCTATGAACAAAATGTATCCCCGAAAAATTAACACACGTCTCTAATATCTTCATAGCTTCAGTGCTGATAGCTTGGTATCTCTAGTTACTCCTTTTCCTGTTGCAAAGTCCATTATTTTTTGGTAATATCCTTCTACTCAGAAGTCTGTGAAATCCATGTTTTTTATCCAAACTGTGACTTCAACCAAAGTCAGAGCCTCTATCTCTTCGGGACTGGCTGCATAGATGGTACCAGTTCCAGCTTTGATAGCTGTACCTGCATCAGATCTAAACATTAAATCATAACCTGCAACAGATGTGGAATCTTTTCGTGATGCATCAAAGTTTGGCTTATTTTGATTGATACTAGGTGCAGGTCCACTTTTGATTATTACTTTTAGCCTCTTTATTGTGTTTTATCCAATCGTTGATGACTATGGAAGGTCGAGACCAAAATTTGAGATGTCTTTGAACAGCTAAAATGTCTGTAAACTGGACTTAGTTGTTGAAAAGGCGAGGGTACCCAAATATACCTCAAGCTAAAACTTTTCCTACCTATAAGTCCTTTCTACGAAAGTGATTGTCTATAGACTGAGTCGAGACAATACAACTAATCGGTTCACACTTCGTGTGATCGTTTATGGATACGAGATCGAGACAATATAATAACGAAGTATGTTTACTTGATATAAAGGTTCAGACTTAACCAAACACAATAGGATTGCTTATCAAGTAAATAATAATTAAAGTTTCTGTAATTCTCTATATAAATACAGAGTTTTTTCGAGCGTTGTGGTTAATCGGAGATTCTGGTTGATTATGGCTCCACCATTTTTTTTCTTTGGTAATTTTTTAAATTTTTTGATAATAAAATCCAAAAAATATCTTTTCGCCCACAATATAAGAAAAAATATTTTCCAAAACAACTAAATCTTATAAATTACCAAATAATTTTTCAAAAATAATTAAAAATCAAAATTAGATGATATCAATAAAGAGACAAATAAATAATTAAAATAAAATCACGTTTATGACATTCATCACGATCAAACTAATATCGATAAATTATGCATCATGATCATCATCACAAAAATAAATCAACTATAAAATTAAGAAAATAATGTCCAATGTCCAATTACACTTCTTAAAAAATTAAACTAATTCTAATTACAATTCCAAGCTGCTAATAATTAAACTAATTCTAATTAATATTTTACAATTACAATTGAGACGTAAATTATACATCAAAATTAAATGATCAATACCTGTTGATGATCGAAGTTTACTTCTTCCCCCATAAAAAAATTGACAAATCCTGTCAAATAGTTAAAACACAATATTATTGAAAGAAACTCTAAACATTAACCTTAAGAAGAAGGGAAAAAACGGAAAATCGTGGTGAGAACAGTAAAAGAATTGATTTTGTTTCAATGTAATTTTATTGATAACACAGAGTATTGTACATTCCAAAAGAAAAATAACAAACACAAAATAATTTCTATTCTTAGACTAGATTCTCAATATTTTTTGTATAAAAATGTCTCCAAAATTAAATAAAATTAATGAAATATTGGTAAACAAAAAGCTTTCCGCGAATACTATACTTTTAATTTAAGGAACCAAAAATAATATTATTTTAGATATCTTGCCCGAAATAAATCGATAGATTAAAAATTTTATATATTTAGAGGTTTTTTTTGGTAAAATATAAAATTTACTTCCAAACGTTTTAATACGCAAACAGAGACCAAGGAAGGAAAAATCTCTACAAATTTTCTTAGTAAATATAAGACATTAATTCTAAAAATAATATTTTCTTCATGTATAAAAAACGCTTGAGCAAAATCCAAGCTTCATTCTTTTGATGTGGATTTTCTAATTTTTTTTCTTCCATTTATTAGTCTGATATGTTGTTGTCATTTTTTATGCAGGATATAATGGAAGTGTACCCAGTCGAAGGATGCTGCTTCTCCCATTCGAAATCTGGACAGGTGAATTTTATTTTCTTGCTTCTAATTCTTTATTAAAGTTGAAAATTGTAAGGAGATTATTATGTGATAAAGAACTGCCAATTATTTGTGATAAATGACTGCCAATTGTTTCAATGATCCGTAATCTTTTCTTTTTGCATGGTTGATTTTTCTTTTGTTTCTGCAGGATTGATTGAATATGAGGGATTTGTTTCTCTTTTATCTTATCAATGGCTATTCAGTGATTTCATTTTTTTTTTTTTGTTATTTGTAAAGTTTCAATTAAATATTAGGGTTATTTACTTTTGGGTCGCTGAATTCTTCTGATTAGTAGAAGTAGAAGAGAATTCATCTCAAAAGATGTAAACTGTGAGAACATCTCTATATTCCTTATAAACCTAGAAAAGTAATTTGTTTGAAAGCGTAAATGTGAGCCAGATGGTGGGGCTAATGTTATTGGCGCTTGTGAAAGGTGAGATGACATTTTTTAGGTTTTATTATTTTCTGAGAAGCATAGGGGTTTGTTTTGTGATTTGTGTTTGTTTGAATGTGTTATAAAATGACTTCATTAGGTTATGTGACGAAAGTGGTCACATTATCGAGAAAAATAGGATGACTAAAAGCCAAATCTTATTCGCGGACTCAAAGTTCACAGGTAATCTTCATCTTCCAGTTCACAAAACCTTGTCTCTTTTTTTTTTTAGTTGAAAACTGTCTTATTAGCGTCTCCTCTATTTTTTATTGTTGAAACATGTCTTATTATCATCTTCTCGATCATTAAACCTGTAATAAAATCTTTGTAGTGTCAGAAGCGTTGTAGCCTGTAGGTAGTGGCAGCAACAACAACCATCTTATGCCTATAATAAAATCATCTTCTCTGCACCAGTTTTTGCTTCTATGGGCATCAATTTGTTGTATGGATCTCTTCTGATGCACCAAGACCAAAATAACGAACGTTCTCTTTTCATGCACCGATCTCTCTCATAAGAAGTAGAAGTATATTATTGAATTCTAATATACTCTTTACAAGCACCAGAATCCCACAACCTCCAAAAAAATACAATTATATTTCTCATTTGTTTTTGTAGTTAATTAATTAATATAGCGATTTTCGCAGAAGTTTAGAGTTAGAGTTTTTATTATTTGAATATTGAGTTTAGAATAAAGTATTAGAATGAAATCAACCAGCCTTAATCTTTTCCTATACCAGGACTTGAGTTGTAGTTTGATTATCCATTTATTTCCTAGCTCTGAATTTGAGTGGTAGTTTGCTTATCCATTTTATTCTCTGATTGCGTTTAGTTGCTGACCTTAATAGTTTAGTTATTTTGTTTGTGCTGCATATGAATTACAAATTGCTAACAGTTTTTTTTATCTGATTCTGGTGAATTTCCCGTGGCACATCCAAAGGGGAAATTAGGGAAAAGTAGTGTGGAACTAACGCAAATGGAATGACAATTCTTGATGAAAATCAAGCAGCAAAATCGCAGAGTTTGAAGGGCACTTCAAGATAAAAGAGCTAAATATTCGACCTAAGCTCGAAGATCGACAACTGAGAGTAACCAAATACGACATGAAGTGCATCCCCCACAGGCCTATGTGATTAGACACTCAGTTATACAACTCCTCATGGCGGCGGCAGCGGCGAAAATAGGAGTTTTTGCAGCAACAACAGTTCTTGGATGCTGCTTCAAGGTAATCGTTTGATTTCATCGGGTAAATTTTTATATGTTTCAAGATAATATTTTGATTGCATTGGGTAAATTTGTATACAGTAACCAGTTTTTTCTCTTGTTATGTTTTATGCTAATTTTTTCTTAAGAATCAAACGACCACATATCAGATACTGGGATATGATTTTTCAGGGGAGCAAATGTGATTATTACCAGTGATAAAAATTCTTTAGTGACTTTAGTGATGATGACTGTCAATAAGATATGAATTGCAGAAAACTTTTATGTGTTTACTTAACATTCTTTCTTACACAAGCATATTTTTAATTCCACGTATAAAATGAAAGTATAGCATGACTATAATTCAGCCATTACAAGTGTACATATCCCCAGTTTAGGTCTCTAAGTTTATCTTCTCCCATAGAAATACCAATGTATTCGGGGTAATTAACAATAGGGAAGGATTTATTCTCTAACCGGAAGTGCCGGAAAGAAAAAAAATCATGTACAATGCAAGGAAGTTGCTGACTGGGAAAGTGTGAGGTGACATCGTCCTAACGGTTTCATCATGGGGACTGCACAATCAACTTATAAAATTCCATTACAAGATATTTCTAAATGTAAAGCGTATGCTATAAATAACCAGAGGCGATAAATTTGAAGGGAAAACCGGTATCATATAACTATATAAGACTATCAGTGGCCTATGACTACGTCGGTGTTTTTTCAACTATTAAGAGTTTCTTTATACAATGAGTTTTCTGCGGTACGGAAATTGCTAATTGTATTAACTACTAAGTACAATATATGTTAGCTAATTAGTGATGGATGTAATAGTATGTGGATGATACCATAAGAATATGGTATTGTATGTGCATCACAAATTCACAAAGGTTATGTTAACATCTCCGATTTGTAATAGTGTGTCATACTAATTATAATAAGTGACGTGAAGGACTTTTTGTAGAATCACAAATGAATTTTCTATGCTTCCTAGAAGATTACAGATAAAACTTTAATGAGCCATCGATATGAGTCTTAGAACTGGTACACCGCTACTGCAAACAGATAACATATGTTAGGTCTAGAACTCCTAATACACAGCCAACCAAGTGAATGATTGATTTTTCCTAACCTGGCAAGATGGTTAAGGGGGATAAGATAAGTATGTCTAAAGAACTAACCAATAATTTCACTGTTTGATGCACTTTGGAGGGTCTAATAAGGAAATACAATAAACCTCATTTTAATCATTCAGTAACTGGAATCCAAAAATTAATTTCACTGTTTGATGCACTTGGGAAGGTATAAGGAGGAAATATCATAAACCTCATTTTAATCATTCAGTAACCGGAATCCAAAAATTTATATACAATGAATAGTGAACTGCAGCCAAGCATCAGGAATGGAGAAAATGTGAGCCATTATTCCAATGGTCGTTTTGCACAAACTAACTTTACTCATTCACAAAACCACCATTGGAATAATGGCATGGAAGACATGCTAAGTACAGTCATAGACAAAAGTGCCTATTATTTTCACAATTGTCATTCTTTGGTGAACTAAATAATTTTGTATCCAGTTTCTCTATTAGTATACTTTTCGGGAGGTCGATTCACTTACATGATTGCAGCAGCACAAGTTAGACTTATATGAAACGTGGTTGGAAAATTGGCTTACTTTATACGCAGGAAACCAAATGAAAGTAGAATGCTTATGGTTTTGGGATGAACACCATCAAGAGAGAAGGGCCAGCAAGAGGAGACCAAATGTCGATGAGAAGGAGTGCAATCGAGTAATAATGATCATTGATCAAGGTGATTTAATTTTAATATTATCATGGGGTCTTCCATCAGGTTTTCAGAAAGACAAATTAGTTAAAAGATTTAGTAACACTATTTACTTTTAATGAAATTAACGTTATTTACTTCCATATTTTATAACCATAAGACCCGTGCGTAGAACGGGTGACCAACTAGTTTACTTTAATTATAATAAAATAATTATAATGCGGAAAATAAAAGTAAATGACACAACAAGATTTTGTTAACGAGGAAACCGCAAATGCAGAAAATCCCCGGGACCTAGTCCAGAATTGAATACTCTCAGGATTAATCCGCTACACAAAATTACACTTAACTTCGTATAGGTGAGACTAAGTAACTAACCCTATAGTTCACCTAGTTCCGTCTGTATTCCCACGCCTCCGACTTATGAATAAGTTACGTACTTGGAACAATCCCTTTGGTTCGTATTCCAAACAGTAAAGGAATAAGAAATCTGTTTGGTATCAACTCTATTCAACCAAGTGATATGAGTCGGATAAAGATTCTTCCGTTTATCTCAACATAAACTCCTTCGTCGGGTCTACATCTATCTTGTGTTCAATCACCCAAAGGTAATCGATTAAGATTAAGCCAACGACACCTTTAATCCGAAGAACCGTGTTGATGCCGATCTACTCAATTAATTAATCCAATCTACCACAAGGATAAACTGATTATTAATTGGATCCTCTGTTACCCAAACAAGTATTGTGCACACCAAAGATTATAAAACCCAAGTCAAATCTTCAATGTCTTCTTTGTATTCAAATATTCTATAAAAACCTGCACACAATCACTTGAATCTCTTGTGATCAATCACGCACAGAATGGAGTCTGTTAACAATGGATTATCACAAGATCGTCTTTAGAACTAACAACAGTCTACAGATCCCTGTTGAAACTATGAACTAGTTTGAGTGAATCTTACATCAGAAGAGAAGATTCTCAAGAATAAAAAAACTAGGTGCAATCATATTTCAACCACCGTTAGTCAATCAAATCAATCGAAAACAAAGATAAACCGAAATTATCTAGTTTCCCACCAACGGGTCGCGCTAGAGCTTCTCAATCCCAAAGAAGACTTTAAAACGAGCGGCCGTAAGAGATTTCACCTAATTAGATTACTCGCCTCTCCGATAGGCGGCTACACCAGTAACAAAGAAAAAAGAGGAAGTCTGTTGTTACGAAGGATTAGTTTGCCAGAAAGGCAAACTTCGTGTATTAGACAAGGAAGTTTGGACACCAAGGAATTTCCAAAACCGAAAATATTCTCAAGATATTCATTAAAGCACAAAGTCGGTTCCATAATTCCTGGAAATGCTCTGTCCAAAAATAACAATCGAAATTTCTCGGAAAATCTAATTAGTAAATGCACATTACTAATTCTGTAATTTCCCTACAAAGATATATTAATAACCTTAATTAAAAGATTCTTAACTTACTTATGTTTCGATCCTGGGATTCTCTTCCCTTAGCCGTTAAGGAATATCATTGAACAATTATAGAAATAAACATTCACAACACGTGTTCAAAGTTTGTCGACATCTTTACTTTGTAAGTTATCTTTCATACTTACAACCTTGAAACCGATTTTCCACACTTCCAAACAAATTTAGAATTGGTTCATCTGACTTTTAAGAACTATGTGATTGATCAAACCAACATTCAATCACAATCATGGGTTTACGGTTCTACCTACGTGTGAGTACTACGCATAGTCACACTAGCTTCCCAAAGATTCGGTTGACTAGATACTAGGATCGGTTTCCCACATAAATATGGTATCTAACTTATATGTGTTGCACATGTCCATAGGATCGGTTCCCCTTTCTGTTATAAACCTTGCTGCACCCCATACAAGGGTCGGTTCCCCTTGATGTATTGCACCCCTTACAAGGATCGGTTCCCTTTCCCTTACAAGGATCGGTTCCCTTTACCTTACAAGGATCGGTTCCCTTTCCCTTACTAGGATCGGTTCCCTTTACCCAAGGCAGACATAATCCCATCCTACCACAGGTGATTACTTAAGATTGGTTTTACTAATAAAAGTTATACCAATACAAAAGTCAGGACTTTGTGAATAGTTCTACCAAGAACACAACAATTTGTGAGCGGTTATACTCTGTCACACATATTGGTTGTTCATAAGATATGTAATGAATAACAAAACCAACAACTCCTGGAAATTTCCTTTTCGGTTCACAAACAAGTTTATGAACTTACTTCCTTAGAACACATGTAAACATTGTTCCCTAGGATGAAATCCTCACCTCATACCCATACATAATCACAATAACATTCAAATGATTATGGCGATGTCTTATCTACAAAGTTTAATGGTTAAGCAATAAACCTCGTATTGTATTCCTTAATACTATGTCTATCTAGAGTTCATATATGCTTCGCAGTTATGTTTTCAATATGCACGACTTGAAAGATACGTTAGGGAATGAAACCGTTCAAGTCAAATATCACTAACCTCAAGTGGAAGGATGATTGTTGTCGTTGTAGATCCTTTCTTCTTCACATCTTCAAGACTTCGCAATACTTGTAATGTCTCATATCCTAATTCTTTCAATTTAACCTATACGAAGTTTAACTCTAGTACATAATCAAGCGACTCTTAACATGAGTTTTTATTCACTAAAATATGACAACCAAACTTGACATACCAACGCTTGGTGGGTTCAACCGAGCAATGCTCTAACAGTTGTATCCTGAAACATTCCAAAGCATATCTCCTTCCATATTAGCCAGCATTCGGGTGCCACTATTTTAATCAATATTTTCATTACTTGAACTTGCAAGCCACTCATGAGTAATATTCCATAAAAATAAGTATCTGACAGTAAATCAAATTGCAGACCTACTATAGGAGGTAACATACAAATGGACTTAGCATATGAACATTCAACGAACAAATGTTTTAAAGATTCGCATGGATGGTTGCAGAAAACACAGTGTTTTTCTGTGTCATACGTGATTGTGTTCTAATCTCCTCCTAACTGGTAGAGCATTGTGGATACATTTCCTATTTTGATTCTTTGATAAACATTCATCTTCCAAACAGATCTCCAAAAAGAAGTAGGTGAATTTCAAATAATCAGAGTAATATAGTTATGCATTTTCTCATAAAGAGATTTCACGGTGAAAAATCCATTAATAGTTAAAAGCCATCTTAATTTTTCATGTGTCAAACATCCAACATTATTTGTGAAGATTATTATTATTATTATTATTTTGATGCTAAAGGAATGATTTTATTAGCTATGAATGACCATACTGTCTGACAATAGTTGCAATTCAATAACACTTGGAGGACTGAATAACCAAGATCTAGAGAATCTAAACTTATTGCTGAATTTAGCTAAAGTATCAACAACTTTATTGCACTTCCTTGGGACGAAACTACATTCCCAGGTTTGAATATTTTTCAATCTTTCGACTGCATCAAGCAGAATTACTTCATTTTCCCACGCTATTACTGGTTCGTCTTTGTTGATGTATCTCTCTGAAGATCAGCGTCCACGATAACATGTGTTAACCCCAACTCCAAACTCCAGTTTACTGCATTTGAGAAAGCGATGCATTCTGCCTTTTCCGAGTTAGCTATTCCGGCATAGCATTTTGAGAGGCCTCCCCTCCATTGTCTTGTATGATCTCTCAAAACAAGAGAAACTCCAGTTAGTCATGTATTTGAATCATAAGAAGCATCACAGTTTAATTTTAGAAGGTAAATCTAGGGGGACTCCAATGTGATGTAGAGGGAAGCAAATTATGATCAGATTTCCTAGACACTATGTGTGTACTATTGAGTTTTTCCATATAATTTATGAAACTCAAAGCTTTTCGTGCAACTCCTTGCGGCTCCACTTTTATGTTTTGAAACTGAACTTCACATCTAGTGTTCCATATAGTCCAAGAAACTATCACTGCAGTATACAACCAGCTCGTTTGGCTTGGTTGTTGTTGATGTGTTTGATACCACGAATCAAATGTTGCTTCTATACTGTTATTGAAAAAGCGGGGGTCTAACAACACTACCCAATATTTCGCTTAGCAATTTGTATGGACTAACTCCGAAATACTTTCTATAAAATCAACTAGACAGTCAAACTCAATCTAGGTAAAAGTATCTCAAGGAGTTAATATTTCTCTCTTGTTTTGATTTACTCAAGCTAATAGAAATCATCGAGTCTTTAATCAAAAACAAGGAATAACTTGGATGGTACGAAAGACCAATATCCAAGAATCAATCAATCAACAACCAAAAGTCGGATATTCTAATTGATGATCTACAACACATAACCTGTATTATTTCAATTATAAAGATAAACAATATAATGCGGAAATAAAAATAACACAGACACCAGAAGTTTGTTAACGAGGAAACCGCAAATGCATAAAAACCCCGGGACCTAGTCCAGATTGAACACATACTATATTAAGCCGCTACAGACACTAGCCTACTCCAAGCTAACTTCATACTGGACTGTAGTTGAACCCCAATCAATCTCCTACTGATCCAAGGTACATTTATGCTCCTACGCCTCTGATCCCAGCAGGATACTGCGCACTTGATTCCCTTAGCTGCTCTCACCCACAAATAAGAGTTTCTACGACCCAAAATCGCAGGCTTTGATAATAAACAAATATGTATCACACGGACAAGTCCATCAAAGGATCAATTTGTCTCCCATAGAAAAACCCTAAATTTTTTGTTCCGTCTTTTGATAATAATCAAGATGAACAAGAACTAATTGATAATCCGGTCTTATATTCCCGAAGAACAGCCTAGATAAATCAATCACCTCACAACAATATTAATCGTATGGTAGCGAAAGAAGATGTTTCGGAATCACAAACAATGAGACAAAGATGTTTTTGACTACTTTTTATATCTTGCCTATCGGAGATATTAATCTCAAGCCAATCAATCTGATTGTACTTGTACGATAGAATATGCAAGATTAGATCACACAACTACAATAAAAGTAGTATCGGTATGGATTCACAATCCCGATGAAGTCTTTAAGTCGTTAACCTGGTTTTAGAAAAAGAAAACCAAAGGTTAAAGGAGACACGACTCTAGCACGCAAACTAGTATCACACGTGAAGTGTGAGGATTAGTTTTGCAGAGTTGCTAGATGTCCCCTTATATAGTCTTTCAAACCAGGGTTTCTTCTTGGTCACAAAGAAAACAATATCCACCGTTAGATGAAAACCTGATTTAGATTCAACCTAATATTTCTCAACCGTTAGATCGAAAACTTAGCTTGTTATACACAAATGAAATGCACGCTTCTAGGTTATTTAACCGTACACAAACGTGTACATTGTTGGTTCAACAATAGTTAACCAAAAGGTTAGCCATATGAACATTTCATACCAACCATATTCTTCTTCGCCATAACTAGTTCAAATGATTCAAATGTACTAGTTAGAGAGTTGTTCAATTGCAAGGAAATCTTATGTACTACACAAGACACAATTGAAGCAAAGATGATTTAATTCACTCGAATCGGTTCATGAACTTTATAGTCACGGTTTGCAAATTACATTCCTTAGTCTTTATAAGTTTAAGTTCAGAAATCATCTTCAGATATATTATAACCTTCTTAAGTTCGCACACTAGGTTCGCGGACTTAAGCAACCGAGCAGAGTTTACAAACTCCAGTAGAAAATCTCGGCAAAGACTTTCCTCCGGTTCGCGGACTGGTACTCACGCAACAAGTTTGTCAACTCCAGCAGAATTTCCCGGGATGAGAAGTTCGGAAGTTCGCGGACTTGGAAACAAGCCATTATTCCGGTTTCTCTTGATCAACAAAGTTCGCAAACTTTGGTTCAAGGGATAGTCCTTATGCACATATGTGTTTCCACAAAAATACTTATGTCCATCATTGGTTATGTAATCTAAACTCTCATTCCGACCATTGAAACATTCTTAGAGGACGTTATACAGTTGTTACACCATTTCTCGTCAAAGCAATTTTCAAAGTGATTGAAACATATCATGACTTTTGTCACTAGGTAAAGATAAACATGATCGAAGCGAAACACTTACCAACACATATTTCGAGATATAGATAGGCGAGGTATACTCGGCTCGAAATACCAAATGTGTATAGTCTAAGTCTATATATAGCATACGAATTTTTGTCTCAAGAAGTAGGAGATAGAGTAGATAGAATTTTGAGTGACAGATAAGTTCAAGTCTTCACATACATTTTTGTCGAGAAGTTCCACCGGTTCCTTGAGTAGTTCTTCTTCTTGTATGATGAATCGCCATAAAGTCCTTGAGCTCAGCTACACTTTCTATCCTAGTCCGAGACTTAGCTATAGTAGACTAGAAATCAAGACTTATAGTTTTGATTACTAACATTGACAAACATGCTTGAGATAGCAACATGCGAGTTCGACCGAGCAATGCTCTAACAATTATGATTTCTTGTAAGAACTCTCGAACCACCAGGTATCAGCAGCCAGACAACTTTTGAAAATGGACAGGAAAATAAGATATGCATCAAATTTTCATTGAACTGATTGCAGAGAGGGCAAAGCTGATTGATGTAGTTGCAATCTCTTGAACTTATTTCTTTTGTTGGAATAATATCAATAAAACATTTCCAGAAGAAATGCTTCGTTTGAGGCCATATTTGAGTTCCCCATAAATCCTTCCATATTATATTAGTGCCAGGAATGAAGGTTGAAAATTGCAGGTTCCCACGACTATCTTCAAAGAGATTGTTGTAAGCATATTTTAGTGTAAAAACACCATTTCTCGTTAGAATTAGATTCGCAGTATGAGTATCAAACAAGCGCTGAACCAGTTCAGAGTTGCATTGGCTGCTGCCGTGTATTATGAGTTCCTGAACCCAAATAAAGTTCTCTGAATCTAATGCTTCATCTCTAGGAACCGTAGGAGTATCCATACCCGTGATCCATACATCGAGCCAAATTTTAATATTATTCCCTTTGCCTAATCTCCATCGACTATGCTTCTTTATGAAGTTAACCTGTTTTTGAATTCCATTCCACGCCCAAGAACAATTAGTTTTAACACTAGAATGAAGTAAGCTAGCGCCTGGAAAGTACTTTGCCTGCATTGCCTTAATCCATTGTGCATCAGCATTAATGCAAATTCTCCATGCTACTCTGACTAACAAAGCTTGATTGAGAACTTTTAGATCTCTAAACCCATGTCCACCAAGGTTTTTATGAAAACTCAAATTCTTCCATGACGTAAAATAAGTACCTTGTTTTTCTTCAAACCCCCACCAAAAGTCCCTATGTGCTGCATCAATCTTCTTTATAGTCTCTGCTGGAATTTGGAGACAACTCATAGAATATGTCGGTATTGTGTTTGTAGCAGTCTTTATCATTAAAGATTTGCCACATTGAGACATTGTCTTGCCATTCCACGCTGATAATCTGTTTTTCACTCTATCATACAAGTGTATAAAGCAATGTATTTTCTTTCTGCCAATTATAAGTGGTACTCCTAAGTATTTTTCAGTTGAAATCATCTTAGGCACTTTCAATCTTCTCGATATAATTCTGCAAAATCTCTGTGGTACATTTGCACTAAAATGGACACTTGATTTTTTGAAGTTTACCAATTGTCCCGAAGCATTACCAAATTCTTCAATGAGTTTGAGCACATTTTTAACACTATGGAGGTCTGCATTCATGAATAGCAGGCAGTTGTCGACGAAGAACAAGTGAGAGATGGAGGGTGCACCAAGGGAAATTTTGATTCCTTCAAACTGCTTCATCTGTTCAGAATGGTGTAGTTGTCTAGACAATGCCTCCATTACTATGATAAAGATATAAGGTGATAACGGATCATCTTGTCTCACCCCTCGAGTTGGTTGATAGGCTTTACATGGAGATCCGTTGAGAAGTATAAAATTTTTTGTAGTACTGAGACACTGCAGTGTTAGATTACGCCACTCAGTGAAAAACCCCATTTGCTCCATGATGTCCATAAGGAAAGGCCATTCAAGTCGATCGAACGCCTTTGATATATCTAGCTTTAAAGATAGAGTTTTTGAGCTTTCTTTTTTATTTTTCATTGTATGCACAATTTCTTGAGCCATCTGGATGTTATCTGAGATTTGACGACCCGAAACATAGGCTGCCTGAAGTGGGGAAATGATCTTACACATCAATTTCTTCATCCTGAAAGATAATATTTTGAAGATGATCTTGTAACTTGTGTTACACAAAGCAATAGGTCTTAGATCAGATAGCAATTGCTTGTCTTTTGTTTTTGGTATTAGGGTGATGTTTGTAGCATTTAAGCATTTCATCATGTAGCGTGTGCGGAAAAACTGTTGTACCATCTCTACAACATTAGTCCCTATTGTATCCCAATGAGTGTTGAAAGAACCTGGCGGGAAACCATCTGGTCCAGGTGCTTTCCAGGAGTTCATTCCTTTTAAGGCCTTAAAAATCTCCTCATTGTCTGTTGTAGTTTTGAAAGTGGTAGTAAAAGTTCGTTGCTCGGACTTGTAAAGATTAAAGTTTTCTAAAATAATAAATAAATAATTTTATACAAAAATTTATTAACAGGATGAAGAGACACTAGGACGCAGGATTTCACACTTTTTCATATTCTTGTGATTTAGTCATTAACTCTAGACAATATATCTCAAACAAAAGAAGTTGTGACTCTAATTCTTTGCCAAAACTAGATTTCATAAAACATTATCTGTAAGTCGTAAGCATGACGCATCAAAAGTAAATTAAACCAAGCATGCGATATCAGACAAAATAACAAATAATTAATAGAAATCATTAAACAAGTAAATCTATGCAAAAAGTCATATAAAGAATTAATTCATTTACCACAATCGTGAAAAGTTGCTTCCTCCGTTGTCCCAGTGATGGGTTCTAGCTCCGCATATTGGAAACACGCTCAAAAGTTGATTTTATTGCTCAAAGGAGGTGTACAAATGATGAAAAGGAGAAAATAATGAAAATCGGGTGTTTGAAACGTTTTTAATTGTTGCAAACACCGTTACAAAGAACGATACTTGAAAAGTGCTGTAGTATACGGAATACTACGACCCACAACTGCCTGTCGTTTCCACTGTAGCATGAACGACTGCCTCTGTTGGTGCTTTGTTTTTCGTGTTCTCCTTTAATGGCAGCAGCAGAGACAAGCTCTGCAAAAAAAATTTCTCGCTCCTCTCGGCTCTGGCTAGACCCCCAAACTCTTCACCCCTTTTCCAAACTGTTTTGCCTTGTATTTATAGTGAATTGGAGCCAAAAATACGACCATTGATTGCATATATTCTCCATTTAATCCAAATATTCTCGGCTGCCAATAATAACGAAAATTTCCATTTTTAATCCCATGCACGCGTTAACTTTGATCATGCACGCTCCCAAATGTCTTCTCCACGCCTCAACACTCTTCCAACGCTAGTAGGACTCTTCCATGCACACAAGAACTCCATTTTTGCTCGTGTTACAGTGCACGTGCTCTGTTTTGGGCTCAAGGATCATCACGCGTTTTCCAGCCACTTCTGATCGAACCCACTGCCCATAATGTGTTCCTCATGCCATATCACATCTTTCTACCAAGTTTGAGCGATTGAATCTCCCTAAAACACCTTCATTTTGTTGATTGAAACTCCAACAGTTGAGAACTTCATTTCCCGCCAAAAAAAAGTTTTTGAATTTAAAGAGATGAAGTGCCCCTAATCGTCTGTGGAGTGTAAATAGCAAATGCCCAACTGAGGTGCCCCTTAGTAATTGAGTACGCCTTATCCAAATTGAGAGTCCATATAGTAATTTTCTCCCACGAGCGCAAAAACCATTTTTTTAGCCAATTTCGCCGCAAAAGCTTATTTCTCCAAAAATACCTACAGGGACATAAAATTCCATAATAAATATAAAATCGAGCACTATAATATATACAATTGAGATTATATAAGACACAAAAATGTGCCTATCATTGTCTGGTATTCTCATAAGCTCCAGTTTGTCAGTATCTGTTATGACTTTTGGTATGTGTTGGAGAATTTGCTCATTCTTCACTGGTGAGCAAGTTGTGTGAAGAGAACTGTAATGGCTAGTAAGCAATTCCTCCAAATACCTCCTTGTTGTGCACCAATTTCCCTGCTCATCCTTTAGAGCAACAATGTTATTTCTCGACCTCCTCTTGTTTGCATTCAAATGATATTTCGTGTTTCGATCCATCTCCAAATAGTATTCATCTCCTGCCTTTTGTCCCTAGAAATCATTTTGAACTTGGTGCCGATATTCAATTTGATTCTCAATTTGTTGAACTTAAGCAGTGGAATTGCTATCTTGAGTTGCAAACTGTATAAACGCCATCTGCTGATGAAGAAGAAATATATTACTCTAGATATTAGCAAACTTTTCCCTGTTCCATTTAGATCCAAATTTCCTGGTAGTGATGATCTTTCTTGAGAATTGATAAGCCTTTGACCCATTGAATTGATGATTCCAAGATGCAGCTACTTCATGTTTTAGTGTCTCATCCTTCTCATAGCACTGAAAATATTTCCAGCTACGTTTTTCATCTCCAGTTGATGCGGCAGTATCTAGCATTATAGGAAAATGGTCTGACCATAGCTATGGCAAGTGGAGTAATTTGGCATCTGGAAAATGAATGACATAATCTTTATTAGAGATAGCTCTGTCTAGTCTTGACCTGCGAATACCAGTACCATGAATATTTGAAGACCAAGTAAAAGATCTGCCAGAATAATCCATATCCTCCAAACCTGCTTCTTGAATTAAGTCGATGTAGTGAGTATCTCTTGAAGAAGAAGTATAAGAAGTAGTAGAAGAGGTGCTGCCAATTGCTCTTATGCCTTCATTTGGAAAAATCAAATTCAGGTCACCAATTACAACCCATGGTTGATTTATTGTAGGACTTAAATCTTTGATATAAGTCCATTGTTTATCCTTGTGAGTTGGGTAGGGATACCCATACATGTAGGTGAGTATCTATTGCTGCTTACTTGTATCATCCTGCACCATACAATTAATAATCTAAGACTCCGAATTGATAATGTTAAAATGAAAGTCATCTTTCCATAATAAGATTAAACCTCCAGATAAACCTCTAGAGGGAACTAATTTGCAGTTAGGGAATCTAAAAGGCCTTATGAACTTTCTCATTTTATCTTCATCTATTTTGGCTTCTAACAAGAAAATTATGTCTGGGTCATACCTATAAGTGATATCTCTAAGATGATCTCTAGTTTTTTTGTTGGCAAAGCCTTGACAATTCCAATCTATAACCCTCATAATGGAACTATGCTTATGCATAATACAATGTTTGCAGGTATAATTATGTAATAAAAAACAATGAATATAAGAACTAGAAGAATCGAAAATACAATAATAGACAATGTTAGGATTAACCTGAGTAATATGGATCCCTTGTTCTGGCATATGATTCAACTTGTTGTCCAGGATGCAGTCACTGTTTGTACCATTTTCCATAGTGTCAATTAGATCAGCTCGATTTCTTATAGAAGCAGTGTCATTGTTGTTCCCTCCATGAGTAACCAGAATAGGGCCTAGGATAGAAGGGTTAGAGCCATTTGTTTGGGTAGTTTGGTTCCTAGCTCTCTTGGATTGACGGGATTCCTCAGAGTCCATATCTTGTTCATTTTCAACATGAACATAGTCATTATCTTCATTATCTGCTTCAGCTGCAACTATCTTTTCAATACCTTGACTCTTAGATACACAATGCTCTTCATACTCCTGTTGGGTCATAGACCTTTCACGCAGAAATTCATCTACTTCTGCACACTTATTATCATCATAGTCAATTGTATAACATTGATCACAGATATTGTGAGGTTGCTTAACCCAATGATATTGTATCCATGTTGGCTCTCCTGCATTTGTATTCCACTATTCGCCTCTCTTCAAAGGTTTCTTGAGGTACATCTCAACACGAGCAGTAATCATGTTAGTACCACGCGGCCTGCAGTTTTTTGGGTCAGTAGAGATCTTTTTTCCCAGGTCTTTAGTTGCTTCATTGATCACAGCTTCATGATGGTGTTCGAGAAGTAAACCCTTAAACAGCACATTCCAGGCCTGAGTTGTAAACTCATAATCTTTATAGGCTTTCTCAATGGTATATTCCTGTAATGCCAACAAACTTTTTGAAACATTCCAGGGTGATTTTTTGATCACATCTTTCATGTCATTCTGAGAACTGAACGTAAACACATAAAGATACTTTCCCACAACCTTGATTTCTATTTTCTTGTATTTCTTCCATAAAACATCCAGTTCTTCCTTAAATTATGATGTTTCAATATCTTCTTCATTAGTTTGAAGTGTTCCTATTAAACTATTAGACTATGCATCAGTGGTTGCATGCAGAGTTCTTCTAGACCCAATATCTCCTCTATCTCTCCTGATGGTAGTAGCTTCCATTTGTGTAGTGATTTCTTGCATGTTGTTGTTGGTATTGCTATTCGCCATTGTGTTAAACAGGATCGAAGTATTTTCAGAGATAATGGTGTCTAGGTTTTGGCTACAGTATGTATAGTTTATGATATTTTTTACTAGGTTTTTCTTATTAATGAAGAGGATATTTTGTTTCCATAGATGTTTCTCAAAATATAACCGATTTGGTAACCAAAATAATCTGCTTAGCTGGTGCATGCTTATTGTTTTGGCTTGTTGACTACGTAGATTACGGGGTTGAATAGGGGAAAAGTTTGGAATTTGAATTTTCTGGGTTTGAATCAGTAGTGAGGTAAAAGAACTCACCTGGTTACTCATGGTTATCAAAACTTGATAGGGATAATGATCATAGCTCTCATATTGAGAAAACTTCATGGCTGATACTTTTTCTTTTAGCAATGCTGCTGGACTGGAACAATCTGATTTTGGTAATACCACCTCAGTTAATAAAAATATCAAAATGCTGATACAAGACCATTGGACAAAGATCCAATATAGGATGTGATCCATGACAGAACAAGGGAAACCTGGAAATTAGAGAACCATAATCAGGAAGAAAGGAAAAGAGAAAACCAAATTAACACACAACAAACTAATAGACAGAACTGAGGAAGCAAAGTTATACAAATCCAAAATTAAAAATAGCAGAAAGAAATCATGTTAAAACTATATAAAACAAGGTTAAGCATTAAGTAAATAATAGAAAGGATGCAAAGAGATGATAAAACTGAGTAAATCATATAACAATCACAGTATAGAAGCTTGAATAATCATGGGAAAATGAAGATTAGTGGTTGAGTCGACACATTAAGGTCGCCCGATTTGCAGAGGGGTTCCAGCAGCGGTGGAATTCGTTTTTTTTTTTTGTGAAGATTATTATTTCTAAAATTTTATCAGCAATAAAAGAAGAAAAGTTATTTCTAACTATCCATGTTCCACTTCTTATTTTCTGAGTCAATCAACTCAGACACAAGTGTTAAAGAATTCTATTTTGTACCTAAGAATCAAATCAGACTACTTGTGATACATGGTATCCATATGTCTATCAGTTTTTCATCCCTAACTCCCAACAACTATACTTTTGAATTGTAACATATATTACCATATCCAAGAGGCATTGTGGTGTTTCTTGGAATGAAACAAGTTTGAATTTCTAAAGTACTTGGATTTCTTGCGAACCACGGTGACTTAGGATGAGTTGCTAGTCTTCATGCTAGTTTTTTCAATCATAACATTGTTTGTTATATCTGCGTCTTTCAAACCTAGGCCACCCTTCTAAATTGGCTTACATAATAACTCCCATGATTTCATGTGTGAGAGTTTTTCATTTCTGTTTTTACCCCACCAAGAGTTCCTTTGGACAACATTATCTATGAGTGATTTTATTTAGGAAGAACTAAACAACCCATTTGATAGATGGAAAGAGAAGCTAAGGTGGACTTGTTCAGAAACAATCTACTAACATGGGCTAGTACTTTACTTTCCCACTTTTGAATTTTTTGTTTCATGTTTCTAATTATAGTGTCTAAATAAGAATCTTTTATATTGATTTTCTTTATTTCGAGTAATCTAGTCATCATTCTTTTTATTTTACTACTGAAAAACAAACCTGATTTATTGACATTTATTAGCTTCCTGGAAGCAGAGATAAATTGGCCAATGATGTTTAGAATGTTCTTGCAGCCAATTAAATTAGTTTTTGTGAAAACCAAATAACCATCTGTGAAAAACAAATGGAAAACAACTTGACTATGCCTAGATATATTAATGCCCCGAAATTTTTTTGATTTTCTTTATCTAAAAAAACAGCTCCATATAAATCAGGAAAGGATGAGGAGACAATGGACCTCCTATGGCATGCATCCTTTTTATGGATCCACCCTTTACTTTGTATCCTATATGCATCAGAGTTACATGTTTGTCTTTAGTTTTGTTTACCCCCTTCAGCTTTATGTTTTCCCTGTATTTATTTATTTTTTAAAATTGAGTTTAAATCCCAAAGGTTATATTACATGGCTTGATTGGGGTAATACCCAAATTAATTCGGTATACCTAATGAGACAAAAGCTAGGTCATTTTGAGGTAAAAGAAGGCACCCCTTAACCTTGTATTTTCTAAATGGCTAAATTGCCCCTGAAATGATTAATACTAAATTAATTGAAATGATTAGATTAGTTAAATTAGATAGTTGATTTATATGAGTGGATTTGGAGATAATTGAGAGTAAGAAAAAGAATGAAGTAATAGAGGAACTTTTGGGGGAGAAGTTAGGGTTTTTGAGAAATTTGTGATATGAGTGATTCAAATCCTGATTTTGAAGTGGGGGAGTCTTCTAACTTTCCTCCTATAGATGAGTACTTGTATGATGATCCACCAAATCATGACCAAATGGATTATATGCATGATCCTCACTTTTATTTTCCTCAAATTCAAGATGGATATGGAAGTGATGAATGTCTTGAGCCAAACGTAGAATCCAATGACCCAGAAGAAGAGAATTGAGCTGCAAGTAATCAGGTAGACAACTTACGTGGTGAAGATTGTGATTTTTCCAAGCAAATGATTGATTTTGTTTTTTTTTTTCACTTTTTCTTCCCAATATCGGCAAGGTCGACGATTGTTGATCATGCCGATTGTAAGCGCTGGCATGGTATATATTTACCAAATGCTATGACTTTTCATAAGTAATGTTTAATCGGCAAGGTCAAAAATATGAACCCTGCCGACTACAAGAATTTTTGCAGAACAATAGACGGATTTGAAACACGCTTAAGCCGGCATTGTAGTGGATACGTAGACCTTGCCGACTATAGTTTGGTCGACATTGTTTTATTTTTTTACCCTGCCGGTTGTTCTGTAGTCGGTATTGTTTTATATATCGACCCTGCCGACTATTGTAGTACATATCAACTAGCTTGTGATGTTTTGTAGATTGCATTGGTATCGATGACGGGTCAGCCTCAAGCTCAGAATGTTAGGGGTCCTGATACTTCCGCACATTACGCTAATGATTTGGAATGGAAGGAAAAAGACGACGCGTTCAAGTGGGTTGTTGAGAAAGCAAAAGATAAGATGTGCGTCCTAGTAAAAAACACCCAACAAAAAGATTCGCGGTTTGAAATGGTACACGAGTGTAGGGGGTCGCGGGATGAAAGTCACAAGAGAAAGGGTTATATGTATGATAAGAAGACGACTAGGGTGCATAAGACGAAGTCAAAGAACTGTGGATGCCCATTCAAGATTATTTTTTGGAGGAACAAAGAAACCGTTAACATGTGGAGAATGAATAGAGTTGATTTTGGTTGGCATAACCATAAAGATCCGAAAAGTCTTGTTGGGCACTGCCAAGTTGAAACCGCACGAGTTCGAACAAGTAAGAACAAGTTGGGGAATTAAACCAAGCAAGATCCTTAGTAAGTTTAAGAGGGATGACAAGAATAATCTCTATTCATTGTCTACAATTTATGCGTCCAAGGCAACTATCAAAATAATTGAATGGGATGGAAGAAAGGTAATGGAAGAATCACAATGGTTGGCATACAAATACAACTACACGGTGAGACACCATGAGTCATCGGAGGGGAAGGTGGATCGTATTTTTATTGCGCATCCCGATATGATTCAATTGGCGCGTTGCTTTTACCAATTTTTGTTCATGGATTGTACTTATAAGACGAATAGGTACAACATGCCTTTGTTGAACATTGTAGGACAAACCTCAGATAAGCAATCGTTGACGGTGGCATGGTGTTTTATGGATCATGAGAAGGATGATATCTATATTTGTGCATTGGAAACTTTGAAGCTTCTCTACCATGAAGATGAGACTCCCGAGGTTATAGTGACCGACAATGAGCAAGCAATAATGAACGTCGTGAGGATAGTTTTTCCCAATGCAAAATTTTTGCTTTGCACGGCATATACAATGCAATCTTAGAAAGAATTGTAGGAATCATATCCAAATGCCAAAGGCAAAGAAAGGCACTAAACGTGAAAAAGAGGAAGATGAACATCTTAGTAAACTAACTAAAGAGAAGAGAGAGGAAGAAAAGAAGAAAGAAGAGGAAGAATGGAAATAAGGTGAGATCAAGTTTGGGTTATTCATGAAAACGTGGGATAAGTTGGTTTGGTCGATGAGTGTGGAAATATATGAGATAAACTTGAAGGAGTTCGAGGATAATTGGGGGACTAATTACCCCAAAGTAGTGGAATATTGCAAGAGACAATGGTTGAGGACACTCAAAGAGAGGTTTGTGTATGCTTTTACTTACGACTATAAACATTTCAAACTTGAATCCACAAGTATGGTAGATCAAGCTCATGGTAGACTAAAAGGTCTACTTTTCACAAGTCAAAATGGGATTGTGACGGTGTAACATGCTATCCATGAGTACACTAATAATGATATCAACAAGATAAAAATGCAATTAAAAGAAAGTAGCTACCGGAAGTTGAAGGAGTTTAAGTAGGATAATTGGTTGTTTGTTGGTATACATTGCAACGTTTCGCATTGGGCAATACGTTTTATGATACAATATCTTAGTTGTATCAAAAGTATGACAAGCCGATCACTCCTTGTAAGTGTAGGATAATGAAGGATACCAGACTTCCATGTCGTCGTATGCTTGGTAGGTATAAAACTCCCATTCCGATTGAAGATATTGCTCCTTATTGGAAGCAAATATCTTTCAAACCGGCTCCAAGAGAAGATCCTGGTGAAGAGTTTAGGGACATGGAACTTGGGAGAATAATCCTCGACAAGTACCCCAAGTTTAATAGGTTGGACAAACAAACTATGAATCACAAGTTGATGCCGATTGTTTACCCTTTTATGGAAGAACTTCAAGAACCGGCGAAACAAGATCCAGTCGGTAGACCACCTACCACAAAGACGAGGGGGGAAGAAAAGGAATAAATTAAAGAGTATTTGAGTACAAAATACGATCCACCTGGACATGATTATACCGAGGCGCAATACAAAGAGGAGGAGGCTAAAAAGAAAAGAGGTCGTCCGAGGAAAGAAACAAGTACACCAACGGTTTCAAACTTGAATCCAAATAGCACTCCACCTCTTGAGAGTTAAGAAAGTTTGGAAGTTGTTGTAAAGAAAATAGGTCGGACGAGAAAAGAAACAACTACACCAACCGTTTCAAACTTGAATCCAAATGACACTCCACCTCTTGAAAGTCAAGCAAGTCAAGGAGATATTGTGAAGAAAAGAGGTCGTCCGAGGAAGGTAGTAAACCGATATTGGAAGAGTATGAAAAGGCGGGGGTCTAACAACACCACCCAATATTTCGCTTAGAAATCTGTATGGACTAACTCCGAAATACTTTCTAGAGAATCAATTAGACAGTCAGACTCAATCTAGGTAAAAGTATCTGAAGGAGTTAATATCTCTCTCTTGTTTTGATTTACTCAAGCTAATAGCAATCAGCGAGTCTTTAATCAAACACAAGGAATAACTTGGATGGTACCAAAGACCAATATCCAAGGACCAATCAATGACAATCAACAACCAAAGGTTAGACTAATCTAATTGATGATCTAACACACAACCTGTATTATTTCAATTATAAAGATAAAACAATATAACGCGGAAATAGAAATAACACAGACACCAGAAATTTTGTTAACGAGGAACCCGCAAATGCAGAAAAAACCCCGGGACCTAGTCCAGATTGAACACACATTGTATTAAGCCGCTACAGACACTAGCCTAATCCAAGATAACTTCGGACTGGACTGTAGTTGAACCCCAATCAGTCTCCCACCGATCCAAGGTACATTTTTACACCCTACGCCTGTGATCCCAGCAGGATATTGCGCACTTGATTCCCTTAGTTGATCTCACCCACAACTAAGAGTTGCTACGACCTAAAATCGCAGGCTTTGACAATAAAAAAATCTGTCTCACGC
The DNA here is from genome assembly GCF_003573695.1 of Papaver somniferum. Classification (NCBI taxonomy): domain Eukaryota; kingdom Viridiplantae; phylum Streptophyta; class Magnoliopsida; order Ranunculales; family Papaveraceae; genus Papaver; species Papaver somniferum. The sequence goes on from NC_039368.1 coordinate 39,404,420, forward strand.
AGACAAATCTATAAAAGGATCAATATGTCTCCCACAGATAAACCCTAAAGGTTTTGTTCCGTCGTTTGATAATAATCAAGGTGAACAGGAACCAATTGATAATCCAGTCTTATATTCCCGAAGAACAGCCTAGAGTTATCAATCACCTCACAACAATCTTAACCGTTGGTAGCGAAATAAGATGTTGCGGAATCACAAACAATGTGACGAAGATGTTTGTGACTACTTTTTATATCTTGCCTATCGGAGATATCAATCTCAATCCAATCAATCTGATTGTACTCGTACGATAGAAGATGCAAGATCAGATCACACAACTACGATAAAAGCAGTATCAGCCTGGCTTCACAATCCCAATGAAGTTTTTAAGTCGTTAACCTGGTTTCAGAAGAAGAAAACCAAAGGTTAAAGGAGAAATGACTCTAGCACGCAAACTAGTATCACACGTAAGGTGTGGGGATTAGTTTTGCACAATAGTGGATGTCTCCTTTATATAGTCTTTCAAATCTGGGTTTGCAATTAAGCTACCTTGGTAACGAAGCAATCATTATTCACCGTTATATGAAAACCTGATTTAGATTCAAGCTAATATTTCTCAACCGTTATATCGAAAACTTAGATTGTTACACACACTTGACAATGCACGCTTCTAGGTTTGTTAACTGTACCCAAACATATGCACTTATTGGTTCAACAATAGTTAACCAAAAGGTTAGCCATATGAGCATTTCATATCAACCATGTTCTTCTTCACCATAACTAGTTCAAATGACTTCAAATGAACTAGTTAGAGAGTTTTTCAACTGCAAGGAAATCTTATGTACTACACAAGACACAATTGAAGCAAAGATGATTTGATTCACTTGAATCGGTTCATGAAATTTTATAGCCATGGTTTGCAAACTGCAGTCCTTAGTCTTTTTAAGTTTAAGTTCAGAAATCATCCTCAGATATATAACCTTTTCAAGTTCGCAGACTAGGTTCGCGGACTTAAGTTACCGGGCAGAGTTTACAAACTCCAGTAGAAATTCTCGGGTATGAAAACCGATTCGCGGACTGCGTTCCCGGACTTAGCTTCACGCAAGTAGTTTGTCAACTCAAGCAGAAATTCTCAGTTTTGAGAACTTCGGCAGTTCGCGGACTTCGCTTACGCCATTCTTCCGGTTCTCTTGATCAACAAAGTTCGCAAACTTTGGTTCCAGGAATATGACTTATACATAAATGTGTTTCCACAACAATGCTTATGTCCACCATTGGTTATGTAATCTAAACTCTCATTTCAATCATTAAAACATTCTTAGAGGACGTTAATAGTTGTTACACCATTTCTCGTCAAAATAATTTTCAAGATGATTGAAACATATCATGACTTTTGTCACTAGGTAAAGATAAACTTGACTGAAGCGAAAAGCTTACCAACACATATTTCGAAATATAGATAGGCGAGGTATACTTGGCTCGAAATAGCAAATGTGTATAATCTAAGTCTATATATATAGCATACGACTTCTTGTCTCAAAGAGTAGGAGATAGAGTAGATAGACTTTTGAGTGATAGATAAGTTCAAGTCTTCACATACCTTTTTGTCGAGAAGTTCCACCGGTTCCTTGAGTAGTTCTTCTACTTGTATGATGAATCGCCATGAAGTTCTTGAGCACAACTACACTTTATATCCTAGTTCGAGACTTAGCTATAATAGACTAGAAATCAAGACTTATAGTTTTGATCACTAACATTGATAAATATGCTTGAGATAGCAACGCATGCGAGTTCGACTGAGCAATGCTCTAACAATCTCCCCCTTTGGAAATTTTAATGACAAAACTATCAATACATATGGAATACAAAAAAGATAAAGAAATTTTAGTAGCTCATATTCCAATGTCTAATCTTCAACATTCCTCGAAATCTTCGTCACTTCCAAGTACTCCAATGATCCCAAATTTTGTAAGTTTAGCATCACCGTTGTTGAAGATCTGTAGCTATAACAATGAGAAAACATAGTTCTCTATCATTGTTATATAGTGTCATAGTATTATTACACAGTGTCAAAGTTCAATTGTATCACAACTTCAACAAATACTATGGTGATATGTATCACTCCCCCTTAGTGAATGCTCCTCACCACATGGAAACCACGTCCCCTTACACAATGATCCAAAAACCATATGTATTTGTAATGTGAACTACATATTAATTCTCCCCCTTTTGTCAATAAAATTGGCAAAGGTACAAGAACGGGATCATAATGAAATTTCCGAGAGAGACATTTCATGACAAAAGGAAAAAATACATACCAACTAATTTATATGCAATCATAAAGCCAAAGCTAAATGCATTCATCAAGGAGTTTAAATATACAAGATAACCCCTCTAAAATTCCACAGCCGCACACCCCTCAAGATATGACCATTAAGCACAAGTTCAAAAGAACTCTCCCCCATTTGATATCATTCCCGAAAGAAGAACAAGAGCGACCTTAATTTCGAAAGAAAAGAAGGATTTTTATTGGACACCAAAAAACATAAGAATTATTTTCTATATCCAAAAACTCAATCAAAATAATCACAAGTAAACCCATGATTAATTTTATCGGAATACGCAATCAAATTAAACACAAGAGGTGATCAATTCAATTGATTGTGCTCAACATAAGAGAACTTATGGAGACACGAAAATACTCAACTAGATTAATTACAAGATAACCTATAATTAATCTAATTGGAATACACAACCAAACTAATTACAAAGGTAATCAATTTAATTAGCATTTGTTTTGCTCGACATAAGAAAACTTATGGAGCAATAACTAAATAACCAAACAATATGATTAATTTAGTTCAATATGCTCAACATAACATACCCCACGGAACACCAACTAAGCTAAAAAATCAACTTGGATGTATAGTGCTCAACATAAGATACATTACGGAGCCTCACAGTAATACATAAAATATGGATCAGGGATGATCAATACTGCGGAATACACAAGGATTCATTCTATCTTCAATCACTATTTGCATAACGACAACTAATAGACATAATCCTTGAAAACAAAAGATTTTAACCTATCTTCCATCAAGATAATTGATAATATAGGCTTAACTTTTGTATTTGTCAAAAGTCCATCCATTCTTTTACCAGTACGTGAATACCGACCACGAACGACTTTACTTTTGACAAAGTATGGGACAAACATAGTTCACGGACGTAAACACCAATCCCATAACAAATTGCAGTATAACAAATCATAAAGATTATTACTGCAAACACATCATCCTCCAAATCTTTTTAGAATTTAAACCAAATAAACATAAAAAAGAAGATGAAGATGAAAAATAATAGCTATGTGTAGTCACAATCATTTCTATTCAAAGCACTAGTTATTCTTCCAAGTAATCCAAAAAGAAGACATACTAGGCAACAATGTCTTTGAGAAATTCCTTATCATTCCCGAACTCCTTTTCGTCAACAACCATTGGAATATAAGGTTCGTGGAGGAAGGAGTCAATACCAACAAACCGTCTTGGATGATGATGTCGAACCAGGGTCTTCTGAATTTCCAAAGATCTTAAAACGCAAGCCTTTATTTCACTAATTTTCTTTCTTACTTCCTTTAACTCATCAAGAACATCAGAAAAATTCTGATAGTTAGAAGGGACAGCCCTTGGCTTTCTTGTATTCCTCCTCTTTCTTTTCAAGGAAGGAGTTACTGGAGATTTTTCTTTTTCCTTGATTGACGGATTAACAATCATATTGACATATTTTCCATCCAAATACATGATGCTTAGAGAACAGTTATAAACAAATGGTTTTTGTGAGTGGAATTCACAATCTCATCAAACAGTCTTAAGATATAAAGGATATCAGAGAGGAAAAAGGAATGTAGGGTTCGCAACCTTTAAACAGGTTCGTGGACGCCCAATTCTAAACCCTATAAAGAGTAGATTTGTCGATAATAACCCTTTAGTTTATTTGATAGACAGGAAAAAAAAACCTAAGAAAAAAACTTTTCCTAAACCCTGAGCGGTATACAATCTTATCTCTTTTGATCAGGCACATGAGACAAGATTTACCAAAAAACACAATTAATTTGTGCTGTGGTGAACAATAATTTGTCCACCATTTTTCTCTTGAGAGGAATCCTCTAACTTCTGTCTATAAAAGCGATTTGAACATACCTTATTCTCTAATGGTCTTATGTTGTCTTTGGAAACCAATTTTTTAGACGAAGATAAAATCCTACATACCTCAGCAGTCTTCGGAGCAAGTTTAAGCTTCCTTGACAATCGATTTTCTCTTCGTTGAAGTTTGTTGGCGTGCCTCACTTGATGTTTGTACTTGTAACGTCTTGATAGTTCATGACCCTTCTGAGAACAAAACGAGCACGTCAAACTTGGATAGTATTCAGGCATCTGTGGTGTGAAAGCAACCATACACATAGTAGATCCTGAAAAATTACAAACAAAGTTTCCAAAGGATGAGTCAATTGATTCTTCCAGCTTGATTGGATTCTCTTCTTCACCGAAACCATCAAGGTTGATATATGTATTGCTACAATTATCAAAATCAATGTTTTCACATATAAGACCAACACTTGATTTCCTATCTTCATCAGAATCATAGATCTCAGACACCTCATCAAGTGTTACAGCAAGACCTTTGTTCCAAGTGTATTTTCTATGATTTGGGAAATCGTTTGCAAAATGACCAAAACCTTTAAACTTAAAGAAATGTGGCATATCCTCGTCATCAGCCTCGTAAGCATCCATGTTTTTTAGGAGGGGCGCGATTGTGAGGTTTATCTGATGACCTAGGTTTGTCTCTTGAAAACCGTTTACTTCTCTTCAATAGAAGATCCCTAAATTGTCTTGTGATCAAAGAGACTGATTTGTCAAGATATTCATCCGAAAAATCACCCTCGGACTGATCATCCTCAGAGACACATACACTTTTACTTTTATCAAGTAACTTAGTGTTCTTCTGTGCTTTAAAGGCAACATCCTTTCCGATTTTGGATGTATGCTCATGATCAAAGATCTTTAGATTTTCAACCAATATATTTCTGGAAATATTATCAAGGTTATTTCCCTCCACGATGGCATGCTTCTTAGACTCGTATCTAGATGGCAGCGATCTGAGAATTTTCATCACAATGTCCTTTTCAGGAATAGTCTTACCCAATGCAAAAGATGCATTAACAATTTCAGACACTCGGTGATTAGACTCATCAATTGTATCTTCATCTTCCATACGAAGGTTCTCCCAATCGGAATTAAGGTTTTAAAGCCTAGCTTCCTTTTCACTGGAGTTACCTTCAAATACGGTTTCTAAGATATCCCAAGCATCTTTAAACCTAGTGCAATTTTACACATGGTGCTGAATATTTGGGGAAATGGCATGTATGATGACATTCAAACCGTCAGAATTTTGCTTTGCAGCAAATATCTCGGCAGGATTATATTCACCAATATTCTTGGGAACGTTTACATCTCCAAATGCCACAACGGGAGCATCATAGCCGTTAAAAACATATACCCATGATTGAAAATCACGCGCTTGAAGAAAAGGTCGCATATAAATTTTCCACCATAAGTAATTAGAGCCATCGAAGACTGGTGGTACGTTAATAGAGATAGCACCTCTGTCCATAGAGTCAGATCGCTACAAACACAGACTTGTAAGGTCTTGAACGTGTTTGCCTGCTCTGATACCAATTAAAAAAGGGGGGGTCTAACAACACCACCCAATATTTCGCCTAGAAATCTGTATGGACTAACTCTGTAATACTTTCTAGAGAATCAACTAGACAGTCAGACTCAATCTAGGTAAAAGTATCTCAAGGAGTTAATATCTCTCTCTTGTTTTGATTTACTCAAGCTAATAGAAATCAGCGAGTCTTTAATCAAACACAAGGAATAACTTGGATGGTACCAAATACCAATATCCAAGGATCAATCAACGACAATCAACAACCAAAGGTCGGATTACTCTAATTGATGATCTAACGCACAACCTGTATTATTTCAGTTATAAAGATAAAACAATATAATGTGAAAATAGAAATAACACAGACACTAGAAATTTTATTAACGAGGAAACCGCAAATGGAGAAAAACCTCGAGACCTAGTCCAGATTGAACACACACTGTATTAACCCGCTACAGACACTAGCCTACTCCAAGATAACTTCAGACTGGACTGTAGTTGAACCCCAATCAGTCTCCCACGGATCCAAGGTACAGTTGTACTCCCTACGCCTCTGATCCCAGCAGGATACTGCGCACTTAATTCCCTTAGCTGATCTCACCCACAACTAAGAGTTGCTACGACCCAAAATCGCAGGCCTTAACAATAAACAAATTTGTCTCACACAGACAAGTCTATCAAAGGATCAATCTGTCTGCCACAGATAAACCCTGAAGGTTTTGTTCCGTCTTTTGATAATAATCAAGGTGAACATGAACCAATTGATAATCCAGTCTTATATTCCCGAAGAACAGCCTAGAGTTATCAATCACCTCACAACAATCTTAATCGCTGGTAGCGAAACAAGATGTTGCGGATCACAAACAATGAGACGAAGATGTTTGTGACTACTTTTTATATCTTGCCTATCGGAGATATCAATCTCAATCCAATCAATCTGATTGTACTCGTACGATAGAAGATGCAAGATCAGATCACACAACTACGATAAAAGTAGTATCGGTCTGGCTTCACAATCCCAATGAAGTGTTTAAGTCGTTAACCTGGTTTCAGTAGAAGAAAACCAAAGGTTAAAGGAGAAATGACTCTAGCACGCAAACTAGTATCACACGGAAGGTGTGGGGATTAGTTTTGCACAATAGTAGATGTCTCCTTTATATAGTATTTCAAATCTGGGTTCGCAATTAAGTTACCTTGGTAACAAAGCAATCATTATTCACCGTTAGATGAAAACCTGATTTAGATTCAAGCTAATATTTCTCAACCGTTATATCGAAAACTTAGATTGTTACACACACTTGATAATGAACGCTTCTAGGTTTATTAACCGTACCCAAACATATGTACTTGTTGGTTCAACAATAGTTAACCAAAAGGTTAGCCATATGAGCATTTCATATCAACCATGTTCTTCTTCACCATAACTAGTTCAAATGACTTCAAATGAACTAGTTAAAGAGTTGTTCAATTGCAAGGAAATCTTATGTACTACACAAGACACAATTGAAGCAGAAATGATTTGATTCACTTGAATCGGTTCATGAACTTTTATAGACACGGTTTGCAAACTGCATTCCTTAGTCTTTTTAAGTTTAAGTTCAGAAATCATCTTCAGATATATAACCTTCTCAAGTTCGCGGACTTCAGTTACCGGGCAGAGTTTACAAACTCCAGCAGAAATTCTCGGGTATGAGAACTTCGCCGGTTCGCGGACTGAGTTCGCAGACTTAGCTTCACGCAAGTAGTTTGTCAACTCCAGCAGAAATTCTCGGGTTTGAGAACTTCGGCAGTTCACGGACTGAGTTTGCGGACTTGGCTTACACCATTCTTACGTTCTCTTGATCAACAAAGTTCGCAAACTTTGGTTCAAGGAATAAGACTTATACATAAATGTGTTTCCACAAGAATTCTTATGTCCACCATCGGTTATGTAATCTAAACTCTCATTTCAGTCATTGAAACATTCTTAGAGGATGTTATATAGTTGTTACACCATTTCTCGTCAAAGCAATTTTCAAGATGCTTGAAACATATCATGACTTTTGTCACTAGGTAAAGATAAACTTGATCGAAGCGAAAAGCTTACCAGCACATATTTCGAGATATATATAGGCAAGGTATAGTCGGCTCGAAATACCAAATGTGTATAATCCAAGTCTATATATATAGCATACGACTTCTTGTCTCAAAGAGTAGGAGATAGAGTAGATAGACTTTTGAGTGATAGATAAGTTCAAGTATTCACGTACCTTTTTTTTCGAGAAGTTCCACCGGTTCCTTGAGTAGTTCTTATACTTGTATTATGAATCGCCATGAAGTTCTTAAGCTCAACTACCCTTTCTATCCCAGTCCGAGACTTAGCTATAATAGACTAGAAATCAAGACTTATAGTTTTGATCACTAACATTGACAAACATGCTTGAGATAGCAACGCATGCGAGTTCGACCGAGCAATGCTCTAACAGAGTATCGTGTACAACTCCCTCAAATTATTCAAGAATTCGTTATTGGTACCGACAACGTCCTAAGGGATGGAAATTGTGGGTTTCACGTTGCCTCCCAAAAATTGGGACACCTAAGTGGAGCGATTGAAGAGAATCTCACACAATGTAAATACATAAGAAAGAAGATGGCCGCCCGACTAGAAAAAGACAAGGAGTTTTATATCTCAATGATGCTAGAAGATTCCATGGAGGACAAAGAAGCGACTTTTAAAGAGTTGCTTACCAGTGTTAAAGGCCCGGAGGGAAATGCACCGATCGAATGGGAGCATTGGTTGAGAATGTCGTAGTGTGGCCATCTATTCGCGGATACGTGGTACATTTTTTTAGTAAAGGACTAAGTGTAGCATTTGCACCGAAACATGCGGTTTGTGTGGAGCAGCTCAAGCATAAAAGAATCGTTATGGCTTTGGTGGATAATAATCATTTTATTGGTCTACAACTCAACAAGGAATGTCCATTACCTCCTTTTTGTAGGTTTAGTTTTTGAGAAAATTTGATATTCAACAAGAGCAAGGAATGGATGAAACTTTATGAGGACAACATGCACCTTTGGAATGCTTTAGATGAGTCTAAGGAATGTCCCATAGATTTGACTAAAGGAGGTTCAATAGATTTGAATGAACTCCCTCTAATAGATTTGAGTGATGAGTAATTATGATTAGGGAATAAGAAATCTTTTTGGAGTACTTTTGTAATCACATTCATGTTTTGTGTAATGTACTTTGGAGTACTACAAATGAATGAAATGGATGTGGTTTTTTTGGTGCTTACTCTTTTGGTCGGCATTGTAATTTTCACAATACCCTGCCGACTTCCCCAGGGTCGGCAGGTTTTGATTTCGTCAGGTTGTCGGCTATAACAGGGTCGGGAGGTTATGTTTTCGTGAAGTTGCCGGCTGTACATGCATGTCAGCACAGGAAAAAAAGCTTGGAACAGTCGGCAAGGTTATTTCCCTCATACAGTGATGACTAAATTTTAGTCGGCGTGGTTTATGAGGACAACCTTGCCGACCAAAAGATAGAAAAAAATGTTGTTCCTGGATGTTATTCACACATTGTAGTCGGCAGGGTTTATGAGGAAAACCCTGTCGACTATACTTCCGCCGGCAAGATTAATAATCTATTAAGTGCCGGTTGTTCTGCCGTCGGCATATGCTTTGAATTTTCTAAAGTGCCGACTTAATTCTAATACAATGATTGTTAAAAACCTTAAAACTTAATTAGAGCATACAAACCTTAAAAACTTAACCCTAACACATTTTGGACATAGATAATATCTTTTCCCGGTACATAATTTTTTAGAAGAGGTAATTAGCTTCATCTTAGCGTCGCAAACATGGATTTGTGCATGGTAGAAGGTTGATTTTAGCAACTTCATATGGAGCTAGGCGCTCATCTATCCAATAGAAAAACCCACAGCAGGTGCATTTTGAAGCATAAGGCTTATATACATCTCCTATTGCAGCTTTCCTGAGAAATAAGAATCCCTTACAACCATCAATAGTGCATTTTCTTCCTTCAAAGGGACAAGCAAAATGGCCACTAAGTGTACAAAGACTACAGATATTTGGTTGTGTTGCACTTGAAACTTCCATTATTTATGCAAGGTTGAAGATGAAGTTGAGAGTGCTTTTATAATAACAAAACACTTAATGTCTTGATTTTGAAATTTCTAGCCATTGAGCATTCAATGGGTTGTAGTTTGTACCTAAAAGATAATATTTTTATACTACTAACATTAACATGTTACATTAAGTCGGCAAGGTCCGAATTTCCATCTATGCCGACTACCTATTCCTGACAGCACTATAACATATATAGCCTGGGATGGTCGGAAAGGTCGATCTTACAAACCATGCCGACTTAGTAAAACTCTAATATCGTTTAAAACTGCATAAAAAAGAATAAGTTCTAAAGCAACTGAAACTGAAAATTAACACAAGTTTAACAAGTCTAAAACCACAATCTAAGAGTTCAAAACATAATTTAAGAGTTCAAACCACAATCTAAGTTTCTAAACCAAATGAAACATAATAAAGTTTGAGAATTTCATGGATCCTTCTCATTGTTGTTATCTTCCTCCACATCACTGGCTTTTCACCATCACTAGATTTTTCACCAGCATCAGCTTTTGCTTTTCCCTTCACTGGACCAATGTAGTCACCAGCCTCATTGTAATAGGGGCTCATTTCAGAAAAGTCAGATGCCTTGAAAAAAGTTCTTGGATCAATCTCCTCTTCTTCCTCCTCTGATGATGTGCATTCTTGATAGTTGAGGGGATTGCTAGGACTCCCCATAAATCTTAGAAATTCTTCAGGATCTTTCTTACCCATCAGAAGTAACTTTCTTACAGGGCAATTCTTTTCAGTTTCATTTAGGATTTTCTAAAGTAGGATAAATCTTGTCAATAAATTCCAATAGCTCTGCTGCATTGCTAACAAGATAAGGGATATCTTATATGTTTCCCTCTGGGAACCTACACAATACACAAATAAAAAATATGAAAATTCTATACATTGAAACATGGTTCTAGTCACCAGTCGGCATGGTCTATAATCTAAATATTGTCGACTAATACTTAGTCGGCGGGGTTGTAACCATCTACCAAGCCGACTAAAACACAGTCGGTAGGGTCGTATTAAAGAAAGATGCCGTCTATTAACTCAGGAAAATCAAATTTTTGTGACATAAAGCCGGAACAGTACAAGTCTAAGAAAACGCCGACTTAAGAAAAGTCGGCAGGGTTGGTTATTGAATACCTTGTCGGCACTAGTTATGTTTCACAGTCGCCATGGATGTTATGAAAAGCCGGCATGATCTTCATGTTACGACCCTTCCGACTATAATTAAAATTCTAAGGCCGGCATCATATTTTTCAAAAAACCTTGCCGACTAAATACCCTGAAAATCATCATTTTCGTTTTTTAACCTAATATAACAATTAAAAAACAAAAAACAATAATGGGTTTGAGTTTAGAAATCACTTACAGTCTTCTGTTCACCGGTGGAGGGTTGTTTTCAACATTCTCAGGGATTGGATTTTCGGGTCACTAGTTCCAACTTTTCCCTTACCTTTTTTCTCTGATTTGGATCTTTTGATACGTCCTGTTGAATTTGTGTTGCCACTTGATCGTTTGGAATCAACCATTTTTCAGGAAATCAAATGTTTCGATTTGCAGAGATTTTTTTCTGAGTTTGATGGAAGATATAGATGAAGAAGAAAAAGAGAAGATTAACAGTTTTTTTAGGTTTTTAATTTTAGGGTTATCTGATTAAGTAATAGGGTTAATTACTTCAAGGGTAATAAAGTAAACTCACCCATATTTGGTCTCCCCTTAGTAAGGACACTATGTCCATACAAATCTGGGTAAACCTCAATTAATCTGGGTATATCCCAATCAAGCCAGGTTATATTAAACCTAGCATTTTTAGGGGCGACCCGAAAAGAATTAGGGGCGACTAATAAAACAAAATCGGGTCACCCAAACCTAAAACAAAGCCACCCCTTATCTCAAATTTTTCGAAATGGAAAATATGCCCTCCATAATCGGTAGTTAAGTTTACAATCGAGAGAAATTTGTTATATAGATGAGATTCCATTTCACATGATTGAGAACAACCCAGAATCGGTAGATAATGGAGCACCATGTCTACCGATTGTAAACTACTGAGCTAAAATATAACTATAATCGGTACAAAATGATATTTAATTGTCTTCCGATTACAATGTAGCCCCAAATTCAAAATTTTCAAAAACAAATAGGAATTTTGGATTTCTCTATTTCACAATCGGTAGTTTCATGATGTTTATTGCCTACCGATTGACAATCGGTAGTTTCGTGATGTTCATTATCTACCGATTGTGGTAATAGCACCAAATTCAAAATTTTCAAAAACCACTGAGAATTTTGGATTTCTCTATTTTCACAATCGGTAGTTTCATGATATTTATTGCCTACCGATTGACAATCGGTAGTTTCGTGATGTTCGTTTCTACCGATTGTGGTAGTATCCCCAAATTCAAAATTTTCAAAAACTAATGGGAATTTTGGATTTATTTATTTTCAAAATCGGTAGTTTCATGATGTTTATTGCCTACCAATTGACAATCGGTAGTTGATGTTCGTTATCTACCGATTGTGGTAGTATCCCCAAATTCAAAATTTTCAAAAACAATGGAATTTTGGATTTTTTCTATTTTCACAATCGGTAGTTTCATGATGTTTATGTCATATGCCTTTCCATATGCTAGTTACCATTACTGTGAAAGGCTGCCCTTATCCATTACTGCGGGTGTATACATCTCTTGTCGGCAGTGAATAAGTGGTTAGTAGAGAACCAGCGTTAGAGTATGAGTGATTATTTTAGGGCTTTCTCTTTCTTCCTTGTTGCATTAAAGTTGTAGGAAAAACTGGTTTTGAGGTAGAAAATGAATTATTGATGTGTTCTTGGCTGCTACGGCAGAGTTACCGATTTTCCGATTTAATTCCATTAAATTCGGTCACGTTTAATCCTAATTCTTCCTAAGAACGGTACAATTGGTATTCAGAGCTGTTCTTTCCTATCCACGCATCAAATTTGAGCTCAATTTTTTTTCTATTCTCACCATGGTTGCTCAAACTTGTAAATTGCTAACTGATACCACTAATAGACAACAACTTCAGATCGAGAGAATTCAACTTCAACTTGATTTGATGCTGACCAAAGACGATTTCGAAAAAAGGATGCAAGCTAATTTTGAAGCTCAGATGTCAATTTTCACAAAAACAATTCAATCTGAGATGGAAATTCTTCATTCAGACAAAAATTTTGAACAAGGTGAAAATAGTGAATCTCCGGGTAATCAAACTGGTTTTGCTCATGCTGGTGGTGGACATCGTGTCTTATCTTACTCTGGTGGCCGTGATTTTCACCACCATCCACCGAGAATGTATTTTCCACGTTTTGATGATGACAACCCCAAGAGATGGATTCATAAATGTGAATATTATTTCCAGATGCAAGAGGTACCAGAGTTCAAAAAGGCGGGAATGGAAGCCATACACCTTGATGGTAAGCCAGGTAAATGGTTTGAGAATTTCAGATTGAATAAACATCACATATCCTGGCCAGAGTTATCTGAGAATATTTGCTCTCGTTTTGAAAACCCTGCTCATGATAATATAGTGGGTATCTTTAATAAATTAGCTCAACTTACCACTGTGGAAGCATATTTTGAGGAATTAGAGTATTACAAGGCTTTACTGCTAAGTGTTCATAAGGATTTCCCTGAATCTTATTTCATTGCTAGTTTTATTGGTGGCTTAAAGGAGGAACTAAGAAATTCAGTGCTCATGTTTGATCCTAAAACACTAATGAATGCTTTTTCACTTGCAAGAATGCAGGAGCAAACATTACTTCTCCAACATAAAGCACTTAAACCCTCACCAAAAAAAAATCTCCCTCTTTCAATACCTCCAGACCATTTCCTCAAACCCTCATTCCTCCTAAACCTTCTTATATACATCCTACTTCATCTACTCCACAATCCATACCTAAACCTTCTCCACCACTACCTCTTAAAAAACTCACTCCTGAGCAGGTGCAAGCCATAAAGGCTCAAGGCCTATGTTTCAGTTGTGATGAAACATACATAAGGGGTCATGTGTGTAAAAAACAGTATTTATGTGTGTTAATTGGGGAGGAAGCTGAGGAAATATCTGATTCTGTACTAGACACAGAACATGAGACTGATGAGGATCCCTTAGTGGAAAATAACATGGAAATATCACTAAATGAACTTACAGGCACCACCTCAGCTGATATTATAAGGATTCCTGGTTTTGTCAAGAAGAAAAGCATTTCTATTTTGATTGATACAGGCAGCACACATAGCTTCATCGACTCTAGCTTAGCCAAAAGCTTGCAATATTCCATTGAACAAAATGCTAGTCTCCTAGTCACTATGGCCAATGGGGATAAAACTGTAAGCTCTGGTATTTGTTCTAAATTGGAGTGGTCCATGCAAGGTCACAAGTTTTGTGGAGATTTAAGACTTCTTCTCTTAGGGGGCTTTGACATTGTACTGGATGCTGATTGGCTGAGGAATTTGGGAGATGTCTTATTTAACCTTTCCAAGCTTTGCATTACCTTCAATCATAAAGGTAAGAAGATCACATTACAGGGAACCACAACAAAACCATCCTTACACATGATGAGTGGCTCTGCAGTAAAAAGGTTCTTTCAAAAACACTCTCATGGAGTGATTGGTCAGCTGAAAAAGCGGGGGTATAACAACACCACCCAATATTTCGCTTAGCAATCTGTATGGACAAACTCGAATATACTTTTAAGAGAATCAACAAGACTCAATCAATTAAAAATACATCAACGAGTATATCTCTCTCTCTTGATTTGATTTCCTCAAACTGAAAAATTTCGAGTACTAAACAAATACAAGGAATAACTTGGATGGTACCAAAGACCAATATCCAAGGATCAATCAATGACAATCAACAACCAAAGGTTGGATTACTCTAATTGATGATCTAACGTACAACCTGTATTATTTCAATTATAAAGATAAAACAATATAATGCGGAAATTGAAATAACACAGACACCAGAAATTTTGTTAACGAGGAAACCGTAAATGCAGAAAAACGCCGGGACCTAGTCCAGATTGAACACACACTGTATTAAGCCGCTACAGACACTAGCCTACTCCAAACTAACTTCGGACTGAACTGTAGTTGAACCCCAATCAATCTCCCACTGATCCAAGGTACAGTTATGCTCCCGCGCCTCTGATCCCAGCAGGATACTGCGCACTTGATTCCCTTAGCTGATCTCACCCACAACTAAGAGTTGCTACGACCCAAAATCGCAGGCTTTGACAATAAACAAATCTGTCTCACACAGACAAGTCTATCAAAGGATCAATCTGTCTCCCACAGATAAACCCTAAAGGTTTTATTCCGTCGTTTGATAATAATCAAGGTGAACATGAACCAATTGATAATCCGGTCTTATATTCCCGAAGAACAGCCTATATTAATCAATCACCTCACAACAATCTTAATCGTATGGTAGCGAAACAAGATGTTGTGAAATCACAAACGATGAGACGAAGACGTTTGTGATTAATTTTTATATCTTTCCTATCAGAGATATTAATCTCAATCCAATCAATCTGATTGTACTCGTACGATAGAAGATGCAAGATCATATCACACAACCACGATGAAAGTAGCATCGGTCTGGCTTCACAATCCCAATGAAGTCTTTAAGTCGTTAACCCGATTTGAGAAAGAAAAACCAGAGGTTAAAGGAGAATCGACTCTAGTATGCAAACTAATATCACACGTAAGTTGTGGGGATTAGTTTTGCATAATACTAGATGTCTCCTTTATATAGTCTTTCAAATCAGGGTTTTGCCTTGGTCATAAAGCAAACAATATCCACCATTAGATGAAAACCTGATTTGGATTCAAGCTAATATTTCTCAACCGTTAGATCGAAAACTTAGCTTGTTACACACACTTGACAATGCACAATTATAGGTTTGTTAACCGTACCTAAACGTATGCACTTTTTGGTTCAATAATAGTCAACCAAAAGGTTAGCCATATGAGCATTTCATATCAACCATGTTCTTCTTCACCATAACTAGTTGAAATGACTTCAAATGAACCAGTTAGAGAGTTGTTCAATTGCAAGGAAATCTCATGTACTACACAAGACACAATTAAAGCAAAGATGATTTGATTCACTTGAATCGGTTCATGAACTTTTATATCCACGGTTTGCAAACTGCATTCCTTAGTCTTTTTAAGTTTAAGTTCAGAAATCATCTTTAGATATATAACCTTTCTCAAGTTCGCAGACTAGGTTCGCGGACTTAAGCAACTGGTAGAGTTCACAAACTCCAGCAGAAAATGCCGGCAAAGAACTTCCGCTGGTTCGCGGACTGGGTTCGTAGACTAGTCTAGTTTGTCAACTCCAGCAGAATTTCTCGGGATGAGAAGTTCGGAAGTTCGCGGACTGAGTTCGTGGACTTGGCAAAGCCATTCTTCCGGTTTCTCTTGATCAACAAAGTTCGCAAACTTTGGTTCAAGGAATAGAACTTATACATAAAGGTGTTTCCACAACAATGTTTATGTCCACCATTGGTTATGTAATATAAACTCTCATTTTAATCATTGAAACATTCTTAGAGGACGTTATATAGTTGTTATTCACAAACCATTTCTCGTGAAATCAATTTTCAAAGTGATTGAAACATATCATGACTTTCGTCACATGGTAAAGATAAACTTGGTTAAAGCGAAAAGATTACCAACTCATATTTCGAGATATAGATAGGCGAGATATACTCGGCTCGAAATGCCAAATGTGTATGATAAAAGTCTATATATATATAGCATACAACTTCTTGTCTCAAAGAGTAGGAGATAGAGTAGATAGACTTTTGAGTGATAGATAAGTTCAAGTCTTCACATACCTTTTTGTCGAGAAGTTCCACCGGTTCCTTGAGTAGTTCTTTTACTTGTATGATGAATCGCCATGAAGTCCTTGAGCTCAACTACACTTTCTATCCTAGTCCGAGACTTAGCTATAATAGACTAGAAATCAAGACTTATAGTTTTAATCACTAACATTGAAAAATATGCTTGAGATAGCGACGCATGCGAGGTTGACCGAGCAATGCTCTAACACCAGTTATTTTCTATTTCTACCACCTCTGGTCCATCTCAACCACCTCCACAAATTTCCTGTGTGCTTGATCAGTTTCATGATGTATTCTCCGAGCCAAATTCCTTCCCACTACAGAGAAAATTGGATCATAAAATTCCTTTACAACCCAATTCAGTGCCTGTCAACTTCAGACCCTATAAATGTCCCTATATTCAAAAGTCTGTGGTGGAGAAACTGGTACAAGACATGCTACTTTCAGGTATTATTCAACCTATTAACAGTTCATTTGCCTCTCCAATTCTACTTGTTAAAAAGAAAGATAACTCTTGGAGGTTTTGTGTTGATTATAGAAAGCTGAACAACATTACTATCAAGGAAAAATTTCCAATTCCAGTGATTGATGAACTCTTGGATGAATTACATGGCTCCAAATTCTTCACCAAGATTGATCTGAAGTCTGGATATCACCAGATAAGAGTGTACCCCTCTGATATACACAAAACTGCTTTCAGAACCCATCATGGTCATTTTGAGTTTAAGGTGATGCCATTTGGCCTTACAAATGCTCCAGCAACATTTCAGGCACTGATGAATAAGGTTTTTCAACCTCATCTTAGAAAGTTTATTCTGGTATTCTTTGATGACATACTTATCTACAGTCCTTCATTGGAAGATCATGTTCTGCATTTGCAAACTACTTTACAAATCCTCAGAGAAAATCAGTTATTTGCAAACTTCTCCAAGTGTTGTTTTGGGCAGTCTGAACTGGAATATTTGGGACATATTGTCACTGCCAATGGGGTTAAATCTGATCCTTCTAAAATCTCAGTAATGGTGGATTGGCATATACCTACAACTATTAAAGCTTTAAGAGGATTTTTGGATCTCACTGTTTATTACAAAAAGTTTGTTAAGGATTATGGACTTCTTTGTAGACCATTGAATGATTTACTTAAAAAGGATTCTTTTCAATGGTCCCCTGCTACCACTGCTGCCTTTATTCATTTCAAGAGTGCCATGACAACTACACCTGTTCTTGCATTGCCTGACTTTACAAAGAAATTTGTGTTGGAAACATATACTTGTGATGTGGGAATTGGTGTTTTCCTCATGCAAGCCAACAGAGCCATTGCTTTTTACAGCAAACCATTGGGACCAAGAGCTACTTCTATGTCTACTTATGAGAAGGAGTTGCTAGCCATTGTTCAAGCTGTCACTAGATGGAAGCATTACTTACAAGGTACCAAATTCATTATTAAGACTGATCATCAAAGCATTCACTATTTTTTGGAACAAAAGATTTCCATTGTTTTGCAACAAAAATGGCTTATGAAGCTCTTGGGTTATGATTATGAAATTGTGTACAAAAAGGGCTCTGATAATAAAGTAGCAGATGCTCTTTCTAGAAGACCCCATGCAGGTGCTTCCTGTCACTCTACCTCTCTTTCAAGCCCATCTTGGACTCAAGACATTATTGACAGTTATTTTGATGATTCCAAAGTTCATAGTTTAATTTCTCACCTTACTATCACTCCTACTCTAATCTTAAGTACACTTACTTCAATGGCATTCTAAGATACAGGGGAAGACTCTACATTGGTAGTTCAGCCACTACTAAAACCAAGATTTTGGAATCCATCCACTCTTCGGAAGTAGGGGACATTCTGAAATGCAGGCCACTTATATTAGAGCCAAATCTTACTTCTTCTGGCCTGCAATGAAGAAGGATATTCTACTATTTGTCTCCACTTGTGATGTTTTCCAAAGGAACAAAGGAGAGCATACTTTTCTTGCTGGCTTACTTCAGCCATTTCCCATCCCAGACCATGCATGGCAACACATTTCAATGTACTTTGTTGAAGGATTACCAATGAGTGAAAGAAATTCAGTCATTCTGGTTGTGGTAGACAGACTTACTAAGTACAACCACTTTATTGGGTTGCACCATTCTTATACAGCTTCCTCTGTTGCTAGAGAATTTATCTCTCATGTGTTCAAGCTTCATGGGCTACCTGCTTCCATAGTTTCTGACAGAGACAAAATTTTCACTAGTCATTTTTGGCAAGACTTATTCAAGGCTTTGGGTAGTCAACTGCATTTAAGTACAACATACCATCCACAGACTGATGGCCAAACTGAAAGGGTAAATTCTTTCCTTGAAAGCTACTTGAGATGTATGTGCAGTCATCAACAAAAGAAATGGCATTTGTGGATTCCTTTGGCTGAGTGGTGGTACAATACCAACTACCACACCAGCTTGAAAATGAGCCCCTTCCAAGCACTCTATGGATATCTGCCTCCACACTTAGCTTTTCCTTCTTCTGCCACAACATCTGTTGTTGCTGTTGAAGACTATGTGAAACAGAGAGCTGTTGTCCTTGATATTCTGAAGGAAACCTTACATAAATCACAAGAGAGGATGAAGTTCTTTGCTGAAAAGACCAGAACTGATAGAGTGTTTGAGGTGGGTGACAAAGTTTATCTCAAGTTGCAACCTTATAAACAAACTTCTATAGCCTTGAAAAGAAATCTCAAACTAGCAACAAAATACTATGGCCCTTTCACTATTATCCATAAGATTGGTGCAGCTGCATACAAACTTCAATTACCAGCAGAGGCCAGGATTCATCCAGTTTTCCATGTATCCCAGCTGAAGAAACACATTGGTACTATCCACAATCCTTCTCATTCTCTACCTGTGCTGGATACTGATGGCTCCATCTTGATCATTCCTGCAGCTTTCTTAGACACTAGAACTATTTTTCGCAATGGTCTTGTTGTTACTCAATTACTCATCAGGTGGACTAATGCTTCTGTGGAGGATGTTACATGGGAAGATGCAGCTCATATTTCCCACCATTTTGCTAAATTCAATCCTTGAGGACAAGCATTCTCTGATGGAGGGGGCATTGTCATATGCATTTCAATATGCTAGTTACCATTACTCTGAAGGGCTGCCTTTATCCATTATTGCGGGTGTATACACCTCTAATTGGCTGTGAATGAGTGGTTAGTAGAGAACCAGCGTTTGAGTGACAATGTCGAAACCCGATTGAGTGATTAGTTTAGGGATTCTCTTTCTTCCTTGTTGCATTAAAGCTATAGGAAAAACTGGTTTTGAGGTAGAAAATGAATTATTGATGTGTTCTTGGCTGCTACAGCAGAGTTACCGATTTAATTCCATTAAATTCAGTCACGGTTAATCCTAATTCGTACTAAGAACAGTACAGTTATTGCCTACCGATTGACAATCGGTAGTTTCGTGATGTTTGTTATCTACCAATTGTGGTAGTATCCTGTAGATGGGGGAAAACGATTCGCTGGTTCTTCAGGGAATTGAAGAGACGAGCGTGTTACCGAGACTCCTCAACCGAGCAAACTTTTCAACCTCACACAGATACACTGCAAATGGAGTGCTTAGATTCGAGAGATCAATCTGTAGAACTCCGGCCTAAACCAAGTCAATGGTTGTTCCAGAGTCAATTTGGTCCCAAAGAGAGAAATGGGTTGATCTGAAGGAGGAAAGCTGAGAATTATGTGGGATCAATAATGATCAAGAATTGTGGATGTGTTGAAGGTTTCTGCAATAATGATGAACTGATGAGTTCGAGTAAGTTCTGAGAGATTGACGAATTCTTGAGAGTAATTGCTCGAGAAATTATGTGTAGACGAATGTTCGTTGTTTTTCAATCATGGATTCAGAGACTTATTTATATTGTTAGAATAGCAAACATCTTGATCCCCAGTAAGTGTGACGGTTTCTTGAGTGAAAGAGTGGGAAAGTGGGAAATCGTGGTGAAACCAATTCCAGGTCGTGCGGAGACTTGGTTAACTATATACCCACTACTTTGCTAACTCCTTCAACCGTTTGCAAGACTTACTCAAATTTCTCGTCATGGATGTATCCACGTGCCGTAGGCCGCCAGACCAAAACCCTAAGTGATACCCCCTCATGTGACGTGATTGATATCTCATGAATTGTGGAGTCTGCATGACAGACGTGTACTGATTAGACAATGGGTCTAAGTTTTGTTGAATTGAGCATGAGTGATGAATGCTCAGTGATTTATGGATCGAACGTACGTGTTCTTATGTTGATATTGCTCGTCTGAGCAAATATTATTAAATTCGAGCAACTGAGCAAGTATTGCTCAATATCGACGAATTACTGAATATTGATAATTGGGTCAATATTTGAATAACTGAGCAAGTATTGCTCAACTCGACGAGTTACTTATTGGTGTCGTGACCCAATAGAATATTAATTAAAATATTGGTAGACTACCAAATATTACGTAACTAAACCAGATGTTGATTGCTGGATCAACATAAATTTTATTAGTGCTTGAACTGGCTCAGAATGATGATTTCGTGGAGCGTTTGTTCAAAACCCTAATTTTTGATCAATTGTTCGCCAATTGATGAAATGTTGAAAGTAAGTCATGATCGAGGGAGGGTCCGGCCTTATGGAATGAGAGATTCCATATAGCGCCCAAGTGCTCAAGTGAGCGTGCACCAGGTCGTCCAGTTGGTGAAAGAATGATGATTAAATGTTGGTTTCATCATCTATTGAAATAGTGCTCGATTGAGCATTAGGTGATAAAACCTAATTATGAAAAAGTGAGGGACCGACCAAGAGGGCATGATACCGGACCTTGGTGGTTGTGGGACCAGCTGATGGTCGTTTTAGCAAACTCTAAGTTAGTTGAAAATAGTTTGGGCCCAATATGAGCAATTTTGAACAAATTAGGTCAAAATTGTGAAGATGTGCGGGACCGGCTTTGTGCAAGCCTTAGGGATGATCCTGGTCGGTCAAGGAAGCATGCCCGTGTCACCATAATGCCCATGTCTCAGTTCTGAGAGTTTCAGTATTTTCAGATGCGCGTTTGAGCAACATTGTAAATTTTCAGAAGAGTTTCGTCTTGACTGAAATTCTTGATTTTTGCTCGAATGAGCATGTGTGTTCATTTGGTCAATATTTTGTAAATATTAAAAGAAGAATATTTTAACATTCAATATTGCTGTGAGAAACTAGCCAGTCGTTTGACCATGTCGGCTTTTGGTTTTTCATGATTTGAGCAAAATTTGAAAAATTACGAAGAAATCATGATTTTTGCTCAAACCGAGGAGTTTCATGAGATGAGGAAAATAATAATTATAAAAGACTAGGGATTGCAAGGTATGGGACCGGCCAAAGCTAGGGCATGGCCGGCCGGCCATGTTGCCCGGTCCCGCGGCACCTTTCCCTATCTTATATTATTATTTTTCATGAATTCGTGAAACTATGGAGAAACCATGAGTTTTTGTTGAAACGGAGGAGTTTCATGAGATTAGGGAAATAATATTTATGAGAGACTAGGTATTGCAAGGTGTGGACCGGTCACGGCTAGGGCATGGCCGGCCGGCCATGTTGCCCGGTCCCGCGACACCTTTCCCTAGATTACATTGTTATTTCTCATGAAACCATGAAAATATGGAGAAACCGTGAATTTTTCTCAAACAAGGAAATTTGCTAGATTGAAAGAGTTTTCATGAGTTCATGAAAATAACACAAAATAAGAAAAGATAATGTTAGAGGCATGGGACCGGCCACGGCTAGGGCACGGGCGGCCAGACGGTGGGCCCGGCCCATGAGCGCCTCTTATTATTTTAATGTTATTATTTTCTCTCTCCTATTTTATGTAGGATTCCTCATTCGTCTATATTTTTGAATGCTCGTTTGTGCATTCGGGTGCTCGGTCGTGCATCATTGTCGAGTACACTTGCACCATTTAATGGGGCTTACCCACTGATGGTACAGATCCCCGGTTGTTGAGTATTTATTACCAATTTACGAAATTCAGTGGAGAATGATTCATGAAACTGCGTAATAAAGATGAATAGTTATTTATTATCAATCCATAGAATCAGCGGTGGATTCGACCATGGATTCGGAATAATAAAATGAGTATTACCATTCCATGGGATCGTGGATTCGACCATAGAATCGAAGTAATGGTTGTTTATTACCATTCCATGAGATTAGTCGTGGATTCGATCATGAAATCGGAGTAATCTATTACCATTTCATGAGATCAGTCGTGGATTCGATCATGAAATCGGAGTAATAATTTATCTATCATCATTTCATGTGATCATCCATGGATTCGATCATGAAATCGGAATGATGAGATAAAATAGATTATCTTCTAGGAATTCAGTGGTGAATGTCACGGTAGAATTAATCTATTGCAGAAGGGATATTAGCCAGTTAAAGCGTCATACCCATTCTGTAAGGTGCATAGTTAGGAAACAACGAGTGTTGCCGAAGTCTTGAAGGTGTTTTTTGCCCTCTCAACAATTATGTACGGAGGACCGCCTGGGTCTATACACGGTCTCTCTATATAGTCAGGGAACAGTGAGTGTCACCGACGTTCTGAAGGCGTTAATGCTCTCATTCTGAGGAGAAACACCCAATCGTTCCTCTATGTAGAGGTGGGTCTCTCTATGTAGTCAGGGAACAGTGAGTGTCACTGACGTCCTGAAGGCGTTAAGTTCTCAATCTGAGGAGAACCGCCCAATTATGTTATTCTACATACAGGTCATGATGAAATGCGAGGCATCGAACGCTCAGCTAGTGGAGGCCTTTCGAAAAACATGTTCATCATGGCTCGTAAAATATGAATCGTCAATGCCTGAAAGCCGTGTCAGGGACATGCAGTATCATGATTTTACGATTTTGACCTTTGTTTTAAATCCACCATCAACATTAATTCCCCTGTTTAGTGAGGGACATTCATGTTCCGCAGTAAGAATTAGATGTTATTTTCAGTCGACGAGATCAGTGGTTGAACTCAGTCACACAAAGGTATATTCGGAAGCCCTGATTTTCTCCAACGTGTCATGTATGAGTAAATATTGAGGTGGGGACCCTGATGGTATGATAGAGTGTCATCTCGCGAGCACAAGGAGATGGAACACTGTTGATTTGGTCGGCCGAAAGTCTAGTTTTGGTTGATTCAGCGTTCGTGAGCCCGAGCCCATAAAAGGAATCCATGTTTTATTAGGTTTTGGAAATAAAATTGATATAAAAGGGAAAAAACACTTTTAAAAAAAATTTAAGCTGACGACCACCTTCCCCTTGATTTATTCACGCTCGAGCAACCAGAGGAGGAGGAAAAAAAATCCGCTGGAAAAGCTGCAGTCGGCGTTCCCGATCACCGGCCGGCACCGACCAGGTGAATTATTATTAGTTTTTTCGTTTGTTTGTTGTATGTTTTGTAAATCCTCCATGAGTTGTTCAAAACAAAATTCCATAAGTATGAGCACGCATAGGTTTTATGAAATTTGTTGTTTGTTAAAACACGTATGTCCGTTCGTTCAATAGTTTAAGAAACGAGCAAAAATCCCTAATATGAAAGAGACACATAAGTTCTTGAATAGACAGGGTCTAGTTGCAGTAGAGAAAATTTTTGTTTATGAGGTTTCATGAAAACCAAAATTTATTTTCAAAGCATGAACTTTCAAAAATACTTTGAAGAACGTAGGTTCGTAGTAAAAATAATAAATGACAATCTATAGTATTTGAGGAATTTATGAAGAGACTTGTACTTTATGATAAAATTTATTTGTGAACTTTCAGAATTTTATGTAGAATATGTGGACTTTTGCAAAAATAGAAAAGACCCTCGATTCGTAGAAAAACGCTCGTCTGAGCAAAAAATGTTTTTTTTTAAAATTAACTCACGGTGAGCTTTTTTAATATTTTGATAAAAATCAAATGACGATTTTTGATTAATTATTAAGGAACGCTCGTCTGAGCAAAAATAGTTTTTTTTTTTAAATTAACTCACGTAATTTTTTTTTACGTGCGTGAGCTTTTTTAATATTTTGATAAAAATCAAATGGCGATTTTTTAAATAGTTATGTGATTTTATGATATGTATTTGTGACATAAAATCATGGAACGCTCATATGAAGGGTTTATATGAATTGTTCATAGTTTCTTGAAAAGTCAGTGTTGACTCTTGAATGATAGTTTTTGCTCGTCTTCGCAGGTTTGAAGGAGTGAGAAAGTTTTCGAAGTTTTACGTTCTTATCACTAAGTTCGTGAAACCGTAAATAGGTAAGAGTTGAGGATTACCATTTTTGTAGACGCTGATGTGAGTTCCATAATTATTCTTTGCTTTTAATTCTATTGTGTTGATGAAATTTGTCCATGGATGTTACAACAACTCTGCAAAGATGACTGATTCTCGTGATAGCGCTCCCAAAGATGAAGTTTCCAAAGAGGACGTTTCAGACCGTCTTCCAGAAATGATGATTCCTCCAGAAATGATGATTCTGAGACTTCGAAGGAGAAAGAGGAAACTCCCAAAACTATGAACATCCCAAATGTTGAGGACAAATTCTTTGTGTATATGTATAGTCCCGAAAAACGTCCCTTGGGTTCCTCGTTTCGGCTGCTTATAAATCCCAGGAGCACTACTCAGAACAAGTTGGTATCTCCTCCAGCAATAACTCGGTTCTGTTTGCAAGGGAAACATTATTTGGCTTAACATGTGGAACTCAAACTTTCTCGGAAGCCTCTGACACATTTCTCTGGATGGGCAATACACATGCTGGGTCATAGCCGTGTAAGGACCTTGCTGGATCGTGCACAGGTGACACGAGCTATTCAAGCTGCTGGGGATTTAATCATTAATCATGACATACCAGGTACCGTGGCTTTACTTGATCGTTGGTTCATTCCTACTCATACTTTCATACACAGATGGGGAGAATTCACCATTACTTTAGAAGATGTAGTTGCTTTGTTGCATCTTCCAGTCACTGGAAATTTCCCTGAAGAGCTCTCAGAAGAAGAGAAGGTGATATCTGGTGTATTGGAAGCTAAAATGCACAAAGTCAACGAGTCTCCCAAAATTTGCTATGATCAATAGCTGAGATACTGGTGGCGGAGAGATGGAGTTCCTGAAGAACCTGTTGATGGTACCTTGACTATTGCTGCTTTCTTATGCTTGTGGATCTCCGGAGACATTCTTGAAGACAATGGACATTTGTTGAAGCCATTTGTGATTTCTTTCGCCATAAAGATGGCTAAAGGTGAGAAACTTCCCATTGGTAGTCTATTTTTGGGTTCACTGTTTGCCAATTTAGACTCCTTAGTTATTGACTCCAGCGTCTCCAACGGCTTCATGAAAGTCGAAACATATGTTAATACTATGTTCCTCCAAGCCTTGATGTGTGAGCATATTGAGAGTTATGATCCAATTCCTCGTAGTGTCTTGCAGGGACCCAATGTTGATACTCGTCATGCTTTCCTCGAGAAGAATAATGCCAGGATTATGCGTTGGTCTACAAAGCATCCACAATACAAGATATGCCTCACTGACATTTTAGACATCGAATCCGAGTTCAACTTTCGCCCCTGGGTGTCGGTCCTCCTCTTTTCTCACAATTGATCACTTTAAATACTGCTGAAGAAAATGTCACGTTGAGGACTGGTGCTGACCTTAATGACGAAGAGAGATCTTTTATATTGAGTTGCACTCCTGGTTACTTAGTATCAGTAATGCATGGAGAATTCCAGGTAGAAGAATATAACATCGATAGGGCGGCTCGACAAATGAGAGTCGGCCAGTGTGTTCCAGGTCATCGAATGAACAAGCCTTCAGTTAAGCATTTGAAGGCTCACTTAGATTGCACACGTTGGAGGGAAACGATTATTTATTCCCATGCTTTGAGCAAGCTACCTATGTTACTTCGGGTTATATAGACTTCTGGTGTCAACAGCTTGAGCGCTTATATAAGTTTGCAATGGATGTCTAGTCTCCGGTACGAGAATTTCCTTCCCCTGACATGATTTCTGATCGACCAAGGTTGAAATACCTTTCCCGTGGTGACAAAAGGAAAACGTCTCCAGAATGTGCACAGGTAAATGCTTCCCTCATGATTTTTACAAAGGTATGATGATCGCACTTTAATTATTCATTGACTTTGTGATAGGATGGCAGTCATGTGAGACCTCGAATCCATGTAAACTTCTTAGATCTTCAAGGAAGCCCCCAGGGAGGAGAAGGAAGGAGCAAGACATCTTATAGGATGATACCGAATAATGTGCAGTCCCCAGCCGCTTCTTTGGTGAGTTGTTAGCACTTCCCTTATCGTTGCGATTTTCTTTTCCATGTAATTAGGATCCCAAAAGAATATTTTTAATTTGTTTTGGAATCTTGCTCCACCGACCGACGGTCTTCACCTTGTTTCTAAACGAACAATCTAGGAATCCAACACCGATGATGAAGTGGATGTAAGTATCCTTTGTGTAAGTGATTATGGGTTTTCCGTGATTGAAGTAATGACGATTATTGTTGACGTATCCAGGAGGAGATTGCGGTGGAAATCCAACATGGTCATGCTATTCATTCGTCTTCGAATGGTGGTGAGAAAGAGAATCCTCAAGAATCGCGACTGAATGGAGATAATGGCGCTCCCGGTGTTGATGCCGACCCTGTTAACCTTTCAAATGACTTGGAGACTCCTCAAGTAAGTATCTATTTTGTATTATCTTCATAGAAGTATAAGGTTTCTGACTTGAGATTGAATGAATAAGAATCCACATGAATGAATGAAAAACTTTTAGCAAAATACGTCATCAGAAAATTCAGAACTCAGCGCTTTAGCAAAAACACCATAAAATCTTCATACGGTGTGGCCACAACTCTTTACTCGTTTATCCAATTGATATGAAATTTTGATATGTTGTAGAAAAAATCCATACGAAGATAATGGTATATAACCCAACCTTAGATTCCTTTCCAATTGCTTGCAGTTCGTCGTATACTGGATTTTATGGTTGCCTTTGGTTTCCATGCTTGAATTCTTCTAATCTCATGTAATCTTCGTATTAGGATCCGAATACCGAAGATGTGAATAATGGAACCAATGAGGATGGTTTGAGAAACGTGACAAGGAAAAATAGTGGTGTTACCAAATCTGCACCTCAGGGTCATGAGAATGTTGCTGCTGAAGCCATTGAGGAAACCGAGACTCCAATTGTTGTTGCTTCGGCAGAAGAAATCGAGCCAAGAGCAAAAGATACTGTCCCAGAAGAAGCTATTGTTACAATGAATATAGAGGCTGCTCCAGTAATTGAGAATCGCATAGTGGTACACGAATATCCCAATGCAGGGATTATTTGTGAGCCTCCATTCGGTGCATCACTCCCGTATCATGTATCTGTTGGCGGATTCAGCGTTCCCACTAGGTATGCTGATATGTATGAGAAGTTGTGGAAGATGTATGGTCATATTGTATTTACAAGAGACCTTGAACGCAACTACTTCTTGACAATGCAATTAGGAAGCATATTGCGTGTCATAGATGATATTCGTACCAGAGCCAGAAGTACTGTCACTCGAGATGTACTCTTTGATTGGGAGTACAACTTGGAGAGATCCGAAGAATTTGGTTTTAACTTGAAATGGCTTTGTTAGAAAATCGACACCAACAAGGATGCAGTATTGAACAACATACCTTTCACCAGTGATGTTGTGGTGGACAAGATGGCTAAGATTGCTGAATTGACTGAAAAGATGGAGTTGGAGAAAGAGGCCTTGCAAGTTTTGGAGAATGCAGAGAAGCATAAATCTTACTTTGACGGCTTCCTTTAGTTTTTCTTTATGTAATCTCTTGAACCTTGAACTTCTGAGAGATGTGAGGTTTTATTTTGGTTTTGAGTTTTTGATTGGTTTTGGATTAGCAAACGATTGATGATTTTCTTTTGGATTTTGGGTTTAATAGAGATTTTTCTTTAAATAAAAGAACTTTGATAAATTGCTGAATTTAAATACTGAATACAAGTATTGCAAACATTTTGGAGGAACCGAAAGTACAGGTAAAAGAAAATCCTAAGATTCAAACGTCAGAAGCCTGGGGCGTTTGTCTTGGACGTAAAACACCCAATGTTGAATGCCTCAGGCATCAAAAGTTTTGAGCCAATTCTCATGAATCACTGGTACACTCGTCTTGCCCTTCATGTCAGCCAATTTGTAGTATCCTCCCATTGCTGACTTAGCAATCATGAACGGCCCTTCCCAGTTAGAGCTCTTTGTGGAATGAAAGTTACGTTTAGCTGCCTTAAGAACTAAATCTCCTTCATGAAACTTGTTAGGTTTGCCCGCCCGTGCCCTGAATATCTTCTGTTGGTTTGGAATTCCTCGTACAGTGGGATTCCATGTTGATGGAGCTTTCCAATTCTGCGGCACATGTGGACACTCATGCAAGGGAGAGTATGTTGAGTATCTCTTGTGGAACTGAGCCATATCTTCAGCAATAAACCTTTCAATGGGGTGCTCAGTTTGGAAAGACTCCATCCATTTAGTGTAATACTGCTAAGGCGAGACTACCCATTCATAGCATTTGATGATAGCTTGGTCATAAGTAAGATTGAGTCCCTGGACAAAGGTAGCATATTTCAAAGTTGGTAATATAGACGCATTAGGGGGAATAAGACTTGCCTGAGTGCGGTACCTTCTGACGAATTCATGTAAGCTTTCTTCAGGTTTTTGTTTAAGTCTTATTAGGTCTTGGACTTTATTCAAATGCTCGAATAGTGGAGTGTCTTCTGAGTCAGAGCTTTCCCCTGAGTAAGAGTTTTCTTCAACAGAGAAATGAGCGATTGAAGATGTTGGAGTTACCTTCTCATCATGGATCCATGTTCGTCCAAGGATCATATCATATCCTGGGTTCTTTCTAGTTATGTGAAATTTGGTTTCTTCCCAGGTTGAGCCAGTTTTTATCTTGAGAAAAATGTAACCATAAGCATCTCTGGAGACTCCTTCATGGTATCTGATTGTGACAGGAGCATGAGTGGCTTCTTGTCGAGTGATGCCTGCAGCTCTTAGAGTTTTCAAAGGAATCATATGACAGCAGTACCAACATCGACCAGTGCTCGCTTGAACTCGTTTTCTTTCAGGTACACCGTGGTGAGAAGTCCCCAATCATATATTTCTTTATCAGTGACTGGAGGTTCGGGTTGTGTTTCTGGGATTGAAAGTCGTTTCCCGCACACTATATGGTTCAGAGCCGAAAATATGTCCATCTTTTGAGCTTTTGACAGATACAGCAATTCGCAGGCATGCTCGATTAATGATTGAACTGCTTCTTTGACTGGTGGTTCAGAAAATGTGAAGGTTTGGATTGTGAGAGGGTTCTTGTGTACTCCTTCAGTCCCCAGTTCTCCTGAATCAGCCTTTTCCTTGAATATGCGCTTCAAAGTTCTGCAATCACTTGTCGGATGACTGACATATCTATGCAAGCGGCAGTAGCGTGGATTTTCCATTTGTTCTTCAGTTGGTTCCCTTTTGACAGGAGGTAAGTTGATCGCACCATCTTGGATCCAGACCTCCAGTAACTCGATCAACTCTTCAATAGGGAAACGAAAATCCGGCACTTCCTGATCATTTTGTTGAGCCGGCGCTTGTGTGCTTCGAGTTTGGTTGTCCTTCCTTGGTGCCTTCGACATTGGAGGAACATTCTTAGGTTGTTGTGCGTCAGCTTTTATTTTGCTCCCTTCAACAACATTCGCGAAATCCTCAACATTGTACTGCTTGTTAATTAAACGCCTGGTGCAATGTTGTTGTACTAAGTATATGCCCGGCCCGTCATAGATTTTGAGAATTCTTTCATACGGACAACATGGTTGTGCTCGTGCTCTCCTAGTGCCTTCAGGAATCGAGAAACATGTTCCCGAACGTTCCCAGTTCCATTGTACAGTGTGAAAGTGTAACCCTTTTGCAGAGGTATTCTCTATGTAGCAGAAGGGTATGGAGGTTGACGGCAGTCGACAGACTGTGCATTTCCCTTCCCTCGATCCTCCATAAAACGTTCCATATCTTCACGAGTGATGAAACCGGCGGGCTCCTTTGCTGTTTTTGCAGCTTTGTGGACTTCATCATCGTCAACTACATGGACAGGAACAACTTCAGGGTCAGCAGATGTTTCCTTGGATTTTCCTTTCTCCTGAGTCTCGGACACTTTGTCAGTGAGGGTTTTGAGATAGTTGCGTAGCTATTTCTGCGTCGCAGCCATGTCAGTCTGATTTTTGGAAAGAGTTTCTTGCACTTTAATGAGATCAGTGATGGTGGGTGGATTTTCTCTGACTTCCTCAGGATGCCGGCCGAAAAGAGGATGATTTTCAACATTGGTTCGAGGAGGAGTAGTGTCACCACCATTGTTGGAAGCAGGAATGGTTTCTGGAATACCACCATTGTTGCTAGTGCTAGCGTTGTTCGCGTTAGGATTTGTAATTGAACCTGACCTAAGATCAACCATTTTGCGAAAATATGATATTGCAACCGAGAGATTAATCTCCCACTTGGGTCGCCAATCTGTAGATGGGGAAAACGGTTAGCTGGTTTTTCAAGGAATTGAAGAGACAAGCGTGTTGTCGAGACTCCTCAACCGAGAAAACTGTTCAACCTCACACAGATGCACTGCAAATGGAGTTCTTAGATTCGAGAGATCAATCTGTAGGACTCCGGCCTAAACCAAGTCAATGGATGTTCCAGAGTCAATTCGGTCGCAAAGAGGAAAATGGGTTGATCTGTAGGAGGGAAGCTGAGAATTGTGTGGAATCAATGATGATGAAGAATTGTGGATGTGTTGAAGGTTTCTGCAATAATGATGAACTGATGAGTTCGAATAAGTTCTGAGAGATTGATGAATTCTTGAGAGTAATTGCTCGAGAAATTCTGTGTAGACAAATGTTCATTGTTTTTCAATCATCTCAAAGACTTATTTATACTGTTAGAATAGCAAACATCTTGATCCCAAGTAAGTGTGACGATGAGTGGGAAAGTGGGAAGTCGTGGTGAAACCAGTTCCAGGTCGTGCGGAGACTTGGTTAACTATCCACCCACTACTTTGATAACTCCTTCAACCGTTTGCACGACTTACTCACATTTCTCGTCATAGATGTATCCATGTGCCGCAGGCTGCCATACCGAAACCCTAAGTGATATCCCCCCATGTTACGTGATTGATGTATCATGAATTGTGAAGTCTGCATGACAGACGTGTACTGATTAGACAATGAGTCTAAGTTTTGTTGAATTGAGCATGAGTGATGAATGCTCAGTGATTTATGGATCGAACGTACGTGTTCTTATGTTGATACTGCTCGACTGAGCAAATATTATTAAATTCGAGCAACTGAGCAAGTATTGCTCAATTCGACGAATTACTGAATATTGATAATTGGGTCAACATTTGAGCAACTGAGCAAGTATTGCTCAACTCGACGAGTTGCTTATTGGTGTCGTGACCCAATAAAATATTAATTAAAATATTGGTAGACAACCAAATATTACATAATTAATCCAGATGTTGATTGCTGGATCAACATAAATTTTATTAGTGCTTGAACTGGCTCAGAATGATGATTTCGTGGAGCGTTTGTTCGAAACCCTAATTTTTGATCAATTGTTCGCCAATTGATGAATTGTTGAAAGTAAGTCATGATCGAGGGAGTTGCCGGCCATATGGAATGAGAGATTCCATATGGCACCCAAGTGCTCAAGTGAGCGTGCACCAGGTCGGCAAGTTGGTGAAAGAATGATGATTAAATGCCGGTTTCGTCATTTATTGAAATAGTGCTCGATTGAGCGTTAGGTGATAAAACCTAATTATGGAAGAGTGAGGGACCGACCAAGAGGGCATGAGACCGACCCTTGGTGGTCGTGGGACCAGCTGATAGTTGTTTGAGCAAACTCCAAGTTGGTTGAAAAGAGTTTGGGCACAATATAAGCAATTTTGAACAAATTAGGTCAAAATTGTGAAGATGTGTAGGACCGGCTTTGTGCAAGCCTTAGGGCTGATCCTTGCCGGTCAAGGAATCATGCCCGTGTCACCACAATATCCGTGTCTCAGTTCTGAGAGTTTCGGTATTTTCTGATGCGCGTTTGAGCAACATTGTAAATTTTCAGAAGAGTTTCGTCTTGATTGAAATTCTTGATTTTTGCTCGAATGAGCATGTGTGCTCATTTGGTCAATATTTTGTAAATATTAAAAGAAGAATATTTTAACATTCAATATTGTCGTGAGAAACTAGCCGGTCGTGTGACCATGTCGGCTTTTGGTTTTTCATGATTTGAGCAAAATTTGAGAAATTACGAAGAAATCGTGATTTTTGCTCAAACGGAGGAGTTTCATGAGATGAGGAAAATAATAATTATAAAAGACTAGGGATTGCAAGGTGTGGGACCGGCCACAGATAGGGCATGCCGGCCGACCATGTTTCCCGGTCCAGCGGCACCTTTCCCTATTTTATATTATTATTTTTCATGAATTCGTGAAACTATGGAGAAACCATGAGTTTTTGTTGAAACAGAGGAGTTTCATGAGATTAGGGAAATAATAATTATGAGAGACTAGGCAAGGTGTGGACCGGCCACGGCTAGGGAATGGCCGGCTGGCCATGTTGCCCGATTCCGCGACACCTTTCCCTAGTTTACATTATTATTTCTCATGAAACCATGAAAATATGGAGAAACCGTGAGTTTTGCTCAAACAAGGAAAGTTGCTAGATTGAAGGAGTTTTCATGAGTTCATGAAAATAACACAAAATAAGAAAAGATAATGGAAGAGGCATGGGACCGGCTAGGGCACGGCCGGCCAGCCGGTGGGCCCGGTCCATGAGCACCTCTTATTATTTTAATGTTATTATTTTCTCTCTCCTATTTTATGTAGGATTCCTGAAAAAGCGGGGGTCTAACAACACCACCCAATATTTCGCTTAGCGATTTGTATGGACAAACTCGAATATACTTTTAAGAGAATCAACAAGACTCAAACAATTAAAAGTATATCAACGAGTTTATATCTCTCTCTTGATTTGATTTACTCAAGCAGGAACTGCGAGTTCTAATAAAATGCAAGGAATAACTTGGATGGTACCAAAGACCAATATCCAAGGATCAATCAATGACAATCAACAACCAAAGGTTGGATTACTCTAATTAAGTATCTAACGCACAACCTGTATTATTTCAATTATAAAGATAAAACAATATAATGCGGAAATTGAAATAACACAGAACCAGAAATTTTGTTAACGAGGAAACCGCAAATGCAGAAAAACCTCGGGACCTAGTCCAGATTGAACACACAGTGTATTAAGCCGCTACAAACACTAGCCTACTCCAAGCTAACTTCGAACTGGACTGTAGTTGAACCCCAATCAGTCTCCCACTGATCCAAGGTATGGTTATACTCCCTACGCCTCTGATCCCAGCAGGTGATAGACGCATTTATGTGTCTATTTTGTTCTCAATGTTCTGTATTGTTAGACTCGATTAAGTACTTATTGTGTTATTTTGTGTTTTTGTAGATGTTTTTAGAGAAATAAGCCTTTGCGGCGAAAGGAGCTCGAAAAGTAGTGTTTTACACCCCAGGATAATGTACCAGAGGCACCTCAGAAATGCACCGGAAGCGTCCCAGAAATGTACTGGAGGAACCCAGAAAATTACTATTTACACCCCAAAATTACTATTTCCACCCCAATTGCTAAAGGGACAGCCGTACAGGATTAGGGGGGGGCACTTTTCTTCTCATAATTCAAATTTCATTTTTGGCGGGAAAATATATTCTCTCCCTGGCAGATTTTCAAATTGATTTTCGATGGATTTGTGGAGAGACTAAATGGCTGGAATTAATTGGGTCATATCTATTGAGTATAATAAGATTATTCTGAGCGTTGGAATGAGTTAAATTTGGCTAGAATCCGCTAACTTTCAATCGAGAGTTAAACAGGGAAGATACGCTCGAGTTCTCTGTGAGAGGAATTTTTGGGAAGTTTTGTGGACTAAATGGGGAAGATATCTGATCTTCTTAAGTGTTTATGCAACTACGGAAGTATTACAACTCATATGCGCAGGCAGAGGGGATGGAGAAGATCATATCTCGGCTGACAGTGAAGAAAATGGAAAAAAATATTTTCCGAGTAATGGAGAATTATATGGAGTGAATGAGCGAGATTCGATGGGTCTGTTGGCTATAAATAGGTTGCTGGGGTTGAGCAGAGGGGGTGTCGAGAGTTTGGGGAAGTTTTGGAGGCTACAGAATGAAGAACTCACGAGTTGCAGAGCTGCCATTTTTCTGCTGCTGCTGCTGATGAAGAACACCAAGAACACGAAGAACGGACCTGCACCAGCAGTCGTTTATCGTGGGTCGTAGGTGTGGGTCTTAGAGCTACAGTAACAATAGCACTTCTTCTGTATCGTTCATTTTGGACGCTTTCTGTGGGTCGCACAGTCACTGTTTTATTATTTCATCTCCATTTTCATCCTTGTAAACACCCTTTGAGCAATAAATAAATATTTTGAGCGTGTTTTTATCATGATGAGCTAAACCCAACATTGGGACGACAGAGGAGGTCGAATTTCATCCATTTGGTAATTTCATTAATTCTTTTATTTACTTTTTGCACAAATTTTAATTGAATTAAGATTTTAAATTAATTACTTGTGATTTCATTTGATGGAGTATGCTTAGTCCTAGGGATTTTTGATATGCCATGCTTAAGAAATACAAGTAATATTTTATAAAATCTATCTTGGCAATAAACTAGAGTTAATATTTGTTTTGTTTTTGAACTATAATTGCTAGAATTAATTTCTGAACCATTTGAAGAAAAAAAACGTCCGAGTCTTTAGTCCCAGTACTCTTGCACATATTGTTAATATTTTTTGTATATATTTTTATTTTTAAATCTTTACAAGTCCGAGCAACGAACTTTTACTACCACTTTCAACACTATAACAAATGGCGCCGCCGACGCGGACTTGTATATAGATTTATTTTATTTTTTTTAGGTTTTTTTTTTTTATTTGTTCCTTTTTACTTTGTCTTTTTTTTCTTTGATTTACAGGTTCGAAGTGGAGCACTAAGGACTTGGAGAGGAAAAAGCTTAAAGCGAAAAGCGAAAAGAGAAGAAAAAAGGACAATTTTAGGATTTAATTTTTAATTTTTTTAGAGTGTGTGAGGAAAACTGTAATTTTTTTTTATTATTTATTTTGGATTTTGGACTTTAAACAATTGGACTTTATTTTTTTTTAACCCTACGGAAGGGTATTATTAAAAATATATATATATATATATATTGTGTGCAGGGAAGGACGACGATTACTATATCGTCTCGGCCCCTCGGGTTCGTACATGACATAGGAGTCGTGGCCCGAGTCGACTTCAACGGTTCATCCCCCGTCTGGTACGGGAGGTAAGTCCATCGAAACACTCGCGAATCTCCTGTAAGCGAGTTACTGTATTCCTTAAGGTGATCATTGATTGAGGACGAATTTGGACTGTCTTTATTTTACTATTAAAGGGAAAGGCCTGGCCTAAACAAGATAAGGGTTCGGATTTCATCACCGCTCCCTTCTTGCCCGCTTTAGGATAACAAAACCTAACGCGAACCCAAGCTTTAAAATCTGATTAGAAAAAGACCTATAGGGTATCGAGCTTGTTAGGAAAAAATTTCGAAGGATATTGGTTATTCTTTTAGCATACTTCGAAGTTCATGACGGTTTCTGTAGTTGAATGCGCGACTGCGCCGCCTTGTGATAGCGGTGAGGCCTTGGGTATCAAAGCTCCACTGAGCTTCCCTCGCCTCAATTCAACTTACTTTGACTCGGATTGATTCCATAGGGGTTTGCTTAAATTGTAACGAATTCCCCTTCGAGAGATAGAAGCAAGTCTAGAAACAATCTAAGTGGAGCCGTCATGCTTGTTGTTTGCTAGATTTTATAGGTTTGATTTGGTCGAGTCAGCCTTGTTTGTGGTTGTGTAGAATTCCCTTGCAATTAAGAATGTCGAGCTGGTATGATAGTGATAGACACATTTTTGTGTCTAATTTGATCTCAATACTATATATTGTTGGCACTCGATTTTGTACTAATTTTGTTATTTTATGTATTTGTAGGTATTTTTTGGAAATAAATATTTTTGGAAAATTCGGCTCGAAAAGTTGATTTTGGCACCCGGAGAACAAGTGTTATTCGGACTCTCGCTTTTGGATAAGTGGTAACCTAATTACTAAGGGGCACCCCCAGGTCACCCCCAAGGCAGCTGCTATTCGCACCCCAGTTCTGGTTAGGGGGAGGACACCCTTTCTTCACGATTCAAAAAATGGCGGGAAAATCTTATGCCATGCACACTTCACTGGCAGTTTAGGGTTCGATCTTGTGTGGGCTTTGAGCGAGATTCAATCGCTGGAAATGATTGGGATGGACCTAATATAGCCTAACAGGCTTGGTACAATGAATTGGATTGAAAAACTTGGGCCAGAAATCCGAGTTTGGAAGTAAACAGGGGACCGAGATATTTTTAATTACGGAAGCTGTGTGAAGATTGGGAGAAGATATTTGGGAAGATATTCTCTCATGATATTATACGAACAATTTAAGACAATCCAGAGACGCATATAAGAGTTAAACAGGGAAGAAAATCCCATATCCTGCATCAAATACAAAGAAAATATTCCCGACGTTAATGGAGATTTCGGGGAGTTATTGTGAAGATTTGAAGGCATTAAACAGTATATAAAGGCTCTTTGGGTCTACTAGAGAGGCTGTCGAGAGTTTGGGGAGGTTTGGAGGCGAGCAGAGAGGCGCAGGAGGAGTTGCAGAGAAGTTACCTGCTGCTGCTGCTGCCATTAACACGCCTGAAAAACACGAAGAACGGACTCGCAGAAGCAGTCTTTCCTCAACAGTGAAATCGACTGTCGTCTGTGGGTCGTAGTTCTTCAACGACAACAGCACCTCAGCTCTGTCGTTGATTATAGACGCCTTCCGTGGGTCGCAGAGTTCTGTTTTACATCAATTTCTTGTATTTCTCTTCATTGTAAAACACTTTTGAGCATCAATGAAATATTTTGAGAACATTTTTACTATGATGAGTTAAACCCCAACACTGGGGCGACGGAGGAGGCCGAGCTTCATAAATGGGTAATTTTATTAATTCTTTTTAAGACTTTTGCATTAAAAATTAAGTGAAATATGATTTGATTAAATTGGGTGTTATTTGATTAGATGGGTCATGCTTAGCTTAGGTGATTTGATGTTCCATGCTTAACATTTACAACCAATGTTTTGAGAATCGACTTTGGCAAAATAAGAGTCCATATATGTTTTGAGCTATTATTGTTGAGAATAAATCATTAAGCCTTATGTTATGAAGATTGGCCGAATCATTAGTCCCAGTACCTCTCTACCAATTTGTCAATATTTGTATATATATTTTTAAATCTAAAAATCCATTACCTTCACAAGTTCGAGTTTGAACGATACCCCTTATCATCATTACTACAACCACCAAAAATCATTTTATCAGATAGAAGCCAATACAATGAATATCGACCTGAATTTGAATATGGACATCATCTTTTCTATGACCATGTTGGGAATAGTGGTTGGGAACGCCATCATTTGGAAGGATATGGGTCATACCCTGGTGAGCCCAATTACTATCCACACATGCATCAGTCTTACGAGCAAGAAGATTATAGTACTAGTTCTTCGTCTCTAGAGGATACAATCAAACTATTGAAAAGTAGTCCTTTTTATGATATCTCTGTTCGTATTCCTCCTTTAGAAGAGCCCCTCAGGGAGTTAGCTGAGTCGACGCGTAAGTTAGCTGAGATGAATAGTGTAATTATAGACGAAAGAACTACAATAATGAGTGAACTTTCTATAGAGGAATCCCTCAAGCTGATGGCTGAGACGAACGAAAGACTTGCTCGAAATAATCTTACATTCCAAAATAGTGTTTCCAATTTTACCCTTGATGTAAATAGTGAATATTTACCTAATTTAGAGGACGAGGTTAGAATAAAAGACACTACTTATTTAGATAAGGTTCAATCATCTTCGTACTATGATGAGGAGGATAGCAGTAATGAAGAATCTGAAATATGTAGGCATAGTGATCAGAAGTCTAGTAATCCAATTGAGTTGTATAGTGATTATATTATTTCTAGTTCAAATCCAAATAATTTTTATGATTATTCACCTATTCAAAAGGACGAGGATTTGATTAGGGATACCACCGTTTTAGACGATGTAGTTTTTCCTTTTGATTACGAAGCCGATAGTGGTTTAGAGGAACGGGTTCATTTCGAAAATATTGTTTTAGAGTCTAGCGACTTAGAAACAATAGTCTTGGAAGAAGAAGATATACCCGTAGAGATGAGTAAAGATGCACTACCTGATAATAACTTAGAAGAATCTCTTGAATATTTTAAGGACTCTGAAGATACGGAAATTCAAGAAATAATTAGAGGTCTATCTAGAGACACTGAAAACTCTAAGTTTGGGGGTGATTATCACTTCCCTAGTGCCTTACCTTTAACTCTCAGAAAGTCCCTACACTTAGGACTTGATATCTGTGCCTCGACCATTTTACAAGATTACCTTCATACTCGTTTTCCCGAGCCTAATGATGTCCATGAAGGAGTTCAGTCGTTAGAAACCCATCCTCTGGTTGATGTGGTTTGCCCAGGCTATGATCCCCAGATTGACTTTGTTTTCCCACCAAATAGTTTTCTTCCAACTGTGGGAACGTTTATATTCCAAATGTGTCGAATATTAAGTTCTGAGACTAGACCTAAATGTTTTAGGAAATTAGAATCGACACATTTGCTTAAGAATGACCACTACTCTCACTGTGGTCAATTATGTAAGTTAAACCTGATTGACTTAGAGGATCCTCAGTTATTTAGGTTATTATTATTTTGTGATTCTAAGTTCTTATTTGAGTTTTTCCAGACTCTAGGACCTAATAATTTGGATCCAACCTATGAGGAAATGCATCTGAGGAAAATATTTTATTTAGACCCTTTCATAGAACCTGAACCTGAACCGAAATTAGCGATAGTTTTCAGGAAACTAGGTAAGGGCATGCTATTCTTGTCCATTTTCTTGGTTCACTGCAGTTTCCTATGGTCAGCTCTATTTGGTTTTGAAGACCCACAGTTATTTCGACTGTTACTTTATGGTTCGAGTTGACCAATCCTTTTCTAAGTCTGGCTGAAGACTTTAAACTTAGCACTTCTTGGGAGATATCCCATGCTCATGCAACACGGTAATATCTTTCCTTAACTCTTTCGCTTCAAATGGTAACAGTTTCTCCTTGTTCATGCTTTTAGTTTCATCTTTAGAACATTGAGGACAATGTTAGAATTAAGTTTGGGGGTATGGGAGAAACTTTTTGGTTGCAATAAATAAACTCCAGAGCCTAGAAATTTATGCGTATTGAGGTAGGCACTAACTAATCTAAGTGGATGGAAGCATGTTGGTTGTAGGAGTTGAGGAACCAATCTGATTAGATGGAAACATCTAGAAGAGTCTATTCATAAAAGCACAGAGCTCAGGTATTAGAAATAACATGATAGTTTCACCATATCTCGTTGAGTCCTTTTCACTTCTGTTTTTATTTTTTATTTTTAAATATGTTTCTAAGTGATTTGGTGGGTCTCACGATTCAAGTTGTTTGTTTCTAAGTGATTTGGTGGGTCTCACGATTCAAGTTGTTACCAATGCTAGGGTGAATTAGAGTGATTGAGATACCATGAAAAAAAAAAGAGTTGAAAAAGAAAAATTGAGACCAGACCATTTGACCAAAAGGAATAAATTCAATAAAGTCGACCACTGGTACCCTTGTATATGCCAGTTGTGTTGACCTAGAGTTAGGTTATCGACCACTAGTACCCTTGTATATGCTAGTGTGTTGATATTAGTCAGACCAGTATCTCAATCCATTAGGATAGGTTCATTTTGGCGGAGGCCTTCAGACAGATATGGGAAACGACGTTCACTTAGTAAACATCAAAACCATCTATGTTTTTCTATATCCATCTTCTTGGTCTATCCATATGATTAGTTTGACTCCGAATATGATGTCCATAGTGCAACTATCTGAGTAGAGATTTGTCACTTATATATGAATTTTAGTATGCTTGAGTGCAAACTCGTGTACATCAATTGGAATTTCACATCAGGGTACTTCCTCTTGTAGTCAATAAGTATGCCAACCAAGGAGATTCTTTAGTGACTTCCAAGGTTCGTTGTAGATAGTTAGGGTCTGGAGTAAAGGTTTTGTGGGTACAGCTCTGGTAAACCCTCCGGAGACAACACTCCGCCACTAGGGCCACCTAGGGGTTCAAATGATTTTCCTTTCTAGAATAAATTTGCTCGAGGACTAGCAAATAATAAGTTTGGGGGTATTTGATAGACGCATTTATGTGTCTATTTTGTTCTCAATGTTCTGTATTGTTAGGCTCGATTAAGTACTTATTGTGTTATTTTGTGTTTTTGTAGATGTTTTTAGAGAAATAAGCCTTTGCGGCGAAATGAGCTCGAAAAGTAGTGTTTTACACCCCAGGATAATGTACCGGAGGCACCTCAGAAATGCACCGGAAGCGTCCCAGAAATGTACTGGAGGAACCCAGAAAAATTACTATTTCCACCCAAAAAATTACTATTTCCACCACAATTGC
The DNA here is from genome assembly GCF_003573695.1 of Papaver somniferum. Classification (NCBI taxonomy): domain Eukaryota; kingdom Viridiplantae; phylum Streptophyta; class Magnoliopsida; order Ranunculales; family Papaveraceae; genus Papaver; species Papaver somniferum. Next base: position 39,445,836 of record NC_039368.1, read on the forward strand.
TAAAGGGACACCCGTACAGGATTAGGGGGAGGACACTTTTCTTCTCATTATTCAAATTTCATTTTTGGCGGGAAAATATATTCTCTCCCTGGCATATTTTCAAATTGATTTTCGATGGATTTGTGGAGAGACTAAATGGCTGGAATTAATTGGGTCATATCTATTGAGTATAACAAGATTATTCTGAGCGTTGGAATGAGTTAAATTTGGCTAGAATCCGCTAACTTTCAATCGAGAGTTAAACAGGGAAGATACGCTCGAGTTCTCTGTGAGAGGAATTTTTGGGAAGTTTTGTGGACTAAATGGGGAAGATATCTGATCTTCTTAAGTGTTTATGGACCTATGGAAGTATTACAGCTCATATGCGCAGGCAGAGGGGATGGAGAAGATCATATCTCGGCTGACAGTGAAGAAAATGGAAAAAAATATTTTCCGAGTAATGGAGAATTATATGGAGTGAATGAGCGAGATTCGATGGGTTTGTTGGCTATAAATAGGTTGCTGGGGTTGAGCAGAGGGGGTGTCGAGAGTTTGGGGAAGTTTTGGAGGCTACAGAATGAAGAACTCACGAGTTGCAGAGCTGCCATTTTTCTGCTGCTGCTGATGATGAAGAACACCAAGAACACGAAGAACGGACCTGCACCAGCAGTCGTTTATCGTGGGTCGTAGGTGTGGGTCTTAGAGCTACAGTAACAATAACACTTCTTCTGTGTCGTTCATTTTGGACCCTTTCTGTGGGTCGCACATTCACTGTTTTATTATTTCATCTCCATTTTCATCCTTGTAAACACCCTTTGAGCAATAAATAAATATTTTGAGCGTGTTTTTATCATGATGAGCTAAACCCAACATTGGGACGACGGAGGAGGTCGAATTTCATCCATTTGGTAATTTCATTAATTCTTTTATTTACTTTTTGCACAAATTTTAATTGAATTAAGATTTTAAATTAATTACTTGTGATTTCATTTGATGGAGTATGCTTAGTCCTAGGGATTTTTGATATGTCATGCTTAAGAAATACAAGTAATATTTTACAAAATCTATCTTGGCAATAAACTAGAGTTAATATTTGTTTTGTTTTTGAACTATAATTGCTAGAATTAATTTTTGAACCATTTGAAGAAAAAAAACGGCCGAATCTTTAGTCCCAGTACTCTTTCCCATATTGTTAATATTTTTTTAATATATTTTTATTTTTAAATCTTTACAAGTCCGAGCAACGAACTTTTACTACCACTTTCAACACTATAACAGCAGGATATTGCACACTTGATTTCCTTAGCTGATCTCACCCACAACTAAGAGTTGCTACGACCCAGAATCACAGGCTTTGACAATAAACAAATCTTTCTCACACAGACAAGTCTATCAAAGGATCAATCTGTCTCCCACCGATAAACCCTAAAAGATTTTGTTCCGTCTTTTGATAATAATCAAGGTGAACAGGAACCAATTGATAATGCGGTCTTATATTCCCGAAGAACAATCTTAATCATATGGTAGCGAAACAAGATGTTATGGAATTATAAACAATGAGACGAAGATGTTTGTGATTTCTTTTTATATCTTTCCTATCGGAGATATCAATATCAAGCCAATCAATCTGATTGTACTCGTACGATAGAAGATGCAAGATCAGATCGCACAACTACGATAAAAGTAGTATCGGTCTGGCTTCACAATCCTAATGAAGTCTTTAAGTCGTTAACCTGGTATTAGAAGAAAAAAACCAAAGGTTAAAGGAGAACCTACACTAGTATGCAAACTAGTATCACATGTGAGGTGTGGGGATTAGTTTTGCACAGATTCTAGAGTTCCCCTGATATAGTCTTTCAAATAAGGGTTTGCAATTAAGTTACCTTGGTAACAAAGCAATCAATATACATCGTTAGATTCAATCTAATATTTTTCAACCGTTAGATCGAAAACTTAGCTTGTTATACACACTTGACAATGCACACTTCTAAGTTTGTTAACCGTACCCAAACGTATACACTTGTTGGTTCAACAATAGTTAACCAAAAGGTTAGCCATATGAGCATTCCATATCAACCATTTTCTTCTTCACCAAAACTAGTTCAAATGACTTCAAATGAACTAGTTAGAGAGTTGTTCAATTTCAAGGAAATCTCATGTACTACACAAGACACAATTGAAGCAAAGATGATTTGATTCACTTGAATCGGTTCGTGAACTTTTATAGCCACGGTTTGAAAACTGCATTCCTTAGTCTTTCTAAGGTTAAGTTCAGAAATCATCTTCAGATATATAACCTTCTCAAGTTCGCAGACTAGGTTCGCGGACTTAAGTTACCGAGAAGAGTTTACAAACTCCAGTAGAAATTCTCGGGTATGAGAACTTCGCCAGTTCGCGGACTTAGATTCACGAAGGTATTTTGTCAACTCCAGCAGAAATTCTCGGGTTTGAGAACTTCGGCAGTTCGCGGACTTGGCTCACGCCATTCTTCCGGTTCTCTTGATCAACAAAGTTGGGAAACTTTGGTTCAAGGAATAGGACTTATACATAAATGTGTTTCCACAACAATGTTTATGTCCACCATTGGTTATGTAATCTAAACTCTCATTTCAATCATTGAAACATTCTTAGAGGACGTTATATAGTTGTTACACCATTTCTCGTCAAGGAAACTTTCAAGATGATTGAAATATATCATGACTTTCGTCACATGGTAAAGACAAACTTGGTTAAAGCGAAAAGCTTACCAACTCATATTTCGAGATATAGAGAGGCGAGATATACTCGACTCGAAATACCAAATGTGTATAATCAAAGTCTATATATATAGCATACGACTTCTTGTCTCAAAGAGTAGGAGATAGAGTAGATATACTTTTGAGTGATGGATAAGTTCAAGTCTTCACATACCTTTTTGTCGAGAAGTTTCACCGGTTCCTTGAGTAGTTCTTCTACTTGTATCATGAATCGCCATGAAGTCCTTGAGCTCAACTACATTTTCTATCCTAGTCCGAGACTTAGCTATAATAGACTAGAAATCAAGACTTATAGTTTTGAACACTAACATTGACAAACATGCTTGAGATAGCAATGCATGCGAGTTCGACCGAGAAATGCTCTAACAATCTCCCCCTTTGTCAATTATAGTGACAAAACTATCAATACATATGGAATACAAAAAAGATAAAGAAACTTTAGTAGCTCCTATTCCACATGTCTAATCTTCAACCTTCCTCGAAATCTTCGTCACTTCCAAGTACTCCAATGATCCCAAAGGTTGTAAGTTTAGCATCACCGTTGTTGAAGATCCGTAGCTATAACAATGAGAAAGCATCGGTCTCGATCATTGTTATACAGTGCCATAGTATTATTACACAATGTCAAAGTCCAATTGTATCACAACTTCAACAATAATACTATGATGATATGTATCACTCCCTCTTAGTCAATTCTCCATCTCACATGGAAACCACTCCCCCTTACACAATGATCCGAAAACCATATGTATTTGTAGTGTGAACTATATATTAATTCTCCCCCTTTTTGTCAATAAAATTGGCAAAGGTACAAGAACGGGATCATAATGAAATTTCCGAGAGAGACATTTCATGACAAAAGAAAAAAAATACATACCAACTAATTTAGATGCAATCATAAAGCCGAAGCTAAATGCATTCATCAAGGAGTTTAAAGATACAAGATAACCCCTCTAAAATTCCACAGCCGCACACCCCTCAGAGAAAGTCTTATGGTGGAACCCATCCATCTTCCACACCACCTCAGCATTTGGAACTATGGATGGAAGCGCAAGTGTAATGGTGGAATAGTTGAAACGCTATTCTTAATGGAGCTAAAAAAAACGCAATTAAGAATGGAGCTAAAAAAACGCAATTAAGAATGGAGCTTTTTTTCAGACGTTAGATTTCACCAACTCATTTTAAATCTACGGATAAAAAAAACGCAATTAAGAATGGAGCTAGAAAAACACAATTAAGAATGCAGCTTTTTTTTCAGCCGTTGGATTTCAACAACTCATTTAAATCTACGGATAAAAAAAACGCAATTCTTACTTGCGTTTTTTTAACACCATTCTTCATTGCGTTTAACGCTATTCTTATTGGCGTTTAGATGGATTCCACGGGCCCTTCCACCAAACCATGGAACCTTGCTTGGATTTTATGTGGAAAACCCCAACTTGGAAGCATCTAGACTTGACATTCCATGAATTTTCCACACTTGGAATAGGCTGGATTCCACCATAAGACTTGCTCTCAAGATATGACCATTAAGCACAAGTTCAAAAGAATTCTCCCCCATTTGATGTCATTCCCGAAAGAACAACAAGAGCGACCTTAATTTCGAAAGAAAAGAAGGATTTTTATTGGACACCAAAAACCATAATAATGATTTTCTATATCCAAAAACTCAATCAAATTAATCACAAGTAAACCCATGATTAATTTAATCGGAATACGCAATCAAATTAGGCACAAAAAGTGATCAATTCAATTGATTATTCTCAATATAAGAGAACTTATGGAGACACGAAAATACTCAACTAGATTAATTACAAGAGCACCCATAACTAATCTAATCGTAATACACAACCAAACTAATCACAAAAGTAATCAATTTAATTGTCATTTGTTTTGCTCGACATAAAAAAACTTACGGAGCAATAAATAAATAACCAAACAAGATGATTAATTTAGTTCAATATGCTCGACATAACATATCTCACGGAACAACAACTAAGATAAAAAATAAACTTGGTTGTATAGTGCTCAAGATAAGATACATTACATAGCCTCACACTAATACATAAAATATGGATCAGGGATGATCAATACTGCGGAATACACAAGGATTGATTCTATTTTCCACCACTATTTGCATAACGATATTAATAGACATAATCCTTGAAAACAAAAGATTTTAACCTATCTTCCATCAAATATTTGACAATATAGGCTTAACTTTTGTATTTGTCAAAAGTACATTCATTCTTTTATCAATACGTGAATACCGATCACGAATGACTTTACTTTTGACAAAGTATGGGACAAACATAGTTCACGGACGTAAAAACCAATATCCCATAACAAATTGCAATATAACAAATCATAAAGATTAATACTTCAAAACATCATCCTCCAAACAGTTTTAGAATTTAAACCAATAAACCTAAAAAGGAACAAGAAGATGAAAAATAATAGTTATATGTAGTCACAATCATTGTTATTCAAAGCTCTAGTTATTCTTCCAATTAAATCAAAAAGAAGACATACTAGGCAAATAAAAATAAACTCAGTTTTCCTTGATAATTTCATACCTCTGGAATGGTCCATCGAAATAGGAATCACTGATATCCTTGATCTTGTTGACCGTAGAGACACCATGTTCATGAGTTAGAACGTTAGTTTTTCGATCAACAATGCGAGCAAAATGTCGAGACTTAGCGCAGTCAAGAATAACTTTCTTCTGATTCCTAATCAAGATGTTCTGAGTACCAAGGATTTTTGCCTGTCCATCAATAAGATGGTTTATCTGCAGTTGAAGGTTAGCAAGTTCGTTCTTTACTTCATTCTGAGCGAGAATTAAATCCTTGACATATTCTCCAATCAAAGTGTTATACTCTTTCCTTTCAAGCATCTTTTTCAGAATAAACTCTTGAGCTGGATCACTTCCTTTGAGATCTTCCTCCATAGTAGGGTTAACTTCTTCTTTGGGAACAGTTTCCATAGAGTTCATTTCTGAAGAATAATGAATGCATATATGAGATATATATATATATATATATATATATGTTCAAGTATACACCCTAGATAGAAACCCTAGAGTTCCTTGAGGAAATATAGGCGTTCGTGGACTAAGCCATACGCCAAAAAAAATGGACCCAACTAGGAAAACTGCATACTGTGTCACTTTCAAAATTTCTCCATCCCTAAAAAGAAAGGTCACAGTGATGAAAGAAAGAAATACTAAAAACTCACATCATAAGATATCAAACATACAAACGGATGAAAATCAGCTAAATACTTGAGCATCTCTCAAACATCATCCTCGTATCTCTCAAGTTAGATACAAGAATGGAACTTTCTGCTACTAGGTACCAGAGGGAGACATAGTCTCACCAGAGGTTTTGAGAGAATAGTTGTGATTACCACCAGGATATCTGATCTCAGCATTTCTTGTCTTTCCTTGACAGTTTCCAAATTTAGGGAAATTTCTCACATCCCTTCCTGAAAGCACAGGAGAAGAACCTTTCTGATTACAAATTCTAGGACCTCGAGAGATCAGTTCTAGTGGATTCTCCGAAATGGGTCTCCATACTCTAGACTTAGATTTACCAGAGTTGTTCTTATAAGCACAGGAAATGCTTTCATTAGTAGCACAAGAATTTATACCACTGGAATACACAAGAGTCCTGTAATGATTTCTAGGAAAGAGATCATTCTTATAAGATGCTTGGTTTCCTGTGAGCATGAGTTTCACTGCATAAGTCGACTGACTATTTACTCCATTGACAGTCAAAAGAAGCAAGTTACGAAGTTTAGAAATTTGTTTCTTCCTGACAAAACAATGGATAGCATAGTGATTTCCTTTTTCACAAAAAGTACAGGTTCGTGGAGAAGACGCAACAGGCGGGATCTGTTTTAACTTTACAGCCCTGTGAGAAAATTTTAAGTTATATAAACATTTCTCGACGCAATCTTCTTTTGGAGGATATGTCTTCATGTACTATATGTCAAGAGGCACAGTTGGAACAGAATAATTTTTCCTTAATAAAGAGTTTTCCTTTTCCAAGGTCATACACTGTTCATGGGATAGCGAAAGTGATGCTTCTAGCTTATCTTTTTCAAAACGAAACCTGTCAAGATCAGATGAATGCGTCTTAATCAAACGTTTTTCTCTAAATGAGACCTCTTTGATAATATTTTCAAGATCACAAATCTTTTCACGTTGTAGATTATTTTCTTGAAGAAGTTTCTCAATATGCTTAGAGAATGACTCAATGATGTTATAGAGCACACGTCCTCGATCAATAGACTTTTAAAATTCATCGATGAGATGATCATGATTCTGAAGAACAACAAACTTAGTAGAATTTTTTTGCGATTCCGGTGAGCTCCATTTCATCTTTTGCCATTGTGTCCAATGTCTCATTGGAGGAAGAGTGGTCAATACAAGATGAGATAATCTTCCTACCTCGGGATTCGGAAGAATCAACTAAGGAGCAATCCTTTGAGGTATTCCCGAGAAAACTGACATAGTTGAAAGCTTTAGCAGACATCTTGGTATGCGTAAGAGATTCTGTCCTCAGACTCAGATTGCTACAAACACAGACTTGTAAGTTCTTGAACGTGTTTGCCTGCTCTGATACCAATTGAAAAGGCGGGGGTCTAACAACACCACCAAATATTTCGCTTAGCAATCTGTATGGACAAAATCGAATATAAATATAAGAGAATCAACAAGACTCAATCAAATAAAATTATATCAACGAGTTTATATCTCTCTCTTGATTTGATTTACTCAAGCAGGAACTACGAGTTGTAATCAAATGCAAGGAATAACTTGGATGGTACCAAAGACCAATATCCAAGGATCAATCAATGACAATCAACAACCAAAGGTTGGATTACTCTAATTGATGATCTAACGCACAACCTGTATTATTTCAATTATAAAGATAAAACAATATAATGCGGAAATCGAAATAACACAAACACCAGAAATTTTGTTAACGAGGAAACCGAAAATGAAGAAAAAACCCGGGACCTAGTCCAGATTGAACACACACTGTATTAAGCCGCTACAGACACTAACCTACTCCAATCTAACTTCGGACTGGACTGTAGTTGAACCCCAATCAGTCTCCCAGTGATCCAAGGTATAGTTGTACTCCCTACGCCTCTGATCCCAGCAGGATACTGCGCACTTGACTCCCTTAGCTGATCTTACCCATAACTAAGAGTTGCTACGACCCAAAATCGCAGGCTTTGACAATAAACAAATCTGTCTCACACAGAAAAGTCTATCAAAGGATCAATCTGTCTCCCACAGAAAAACCCTAAAGTTTTTGTTCCGTCTTTTGATAATAATCAAGGTGAAAAAGAACCAATTGATAATCCGGTCTTATATTCTCGAAGAACAACCTATATAAATCAATCACCTCATAACAATCTTAATCGTATGGTAGCGAAACAAGATGTTGTAGAATAACAAACAATGAGACGAAGATGTTTGTGACTACTTTTTATATCTTGCCTATCGGAGATATTAATCTCAAGCCAATCAATCTGATTGTACTCGTACGGTATAAGATGCAAGATCATATCACACAACTACGATAAAAGTAGTATCGGTCTGGCTTCACAATCCCAATGAAGTCTTTAAGTCGTTTACCTGGTTTTAGAAGAAGAAAACCAAAGGTTAAAGGAGACACGACTCTAGCACGCAAACTAGTATCACACGTGAAGTGTGGGGATTAGTTTTGCAGAGTTGCTAGATGTACCCTTATATAGTCTTTCAAATCATGGTTTCGCCTTGGTCACAAAGCAAACAATATCCACCGTTAGATGAAAACCTGATTTAGATTCAAGCTAATATTTCTCAACCGTTAGATCGAAAACTTAGCTTGTTATACACAAATGAAATGCACGCTTATAGGTTTGTTAACCGTACCCAAACGTGTAAATTGTTGGTTCAACAATAGTTAACCAAAAGGTTAGCCATATGAGCATTTCATACAAACCATATTCTTCTTCACCATAACTAGTTCAAATGACTCAAATGAACTAGTTAGAGAGTTATTCAATTGCAAGGAAATCTTATGTACTAAACAAGAAACAATTGAAGCAAAGATGATTTGATTCACTCGAATCGATTCATGAACTTTTATAGCCACGGTTTGCAAATTGCATTCCTAGTCTTTTTAACTTTAAGTTCAGAAATCATCTTCAGATATATAACCTTCTCAAGTTCACAGACTAGGTTCACGGACTTAAGTTACCGGGCATATTTACAAACTCCAGTAGAAATTCTCGGGTATGAGAACTTTGCCAGTTCGCGGACTGGGTTCGCGGGCTGAGTTAGCGGACTTAGCTTCACGCAAGTAGTTTGTCAACTCCAGCAGATATTCTCGGGTTTGAGAACTTCGGCAGTTCGAGGACTGAGTTCGCGGACTTGGCTCACGCCATTCTTCCGGTTCTCTTGATCAACAAAGTTCGCAAACTTTGGTTCAAGGAATATGACTTATACATAAATGTGTTTCCACAACAATGCTTATGTCCACCATTGGTTATGTAATCTAACTCTCATTTCAATCATTGAAACATTCTTAGAGGACGTTATATAGTTGTTACACCATTTCTCGTCAAAGCAATTTTCAAGATGATTGAAACATATCATGACTTTCGTCACATGGTAAAGATAAACTTGGTTAAAGCGAAAAGATTACCAACTCATATTTCGAGATATAGATAGGAGAGATATACTCTGCTCGAAATACCAAATGTGTATAATCAAAGTATATATATATAGAATACAACTTCTTGTCTCAAAGAGTAGGAGATAGAGTAGGTAGACTTTTGAGTGATAGATAAGTTCAAGTCTTCACATATCTTTTTGTCCAGAAGTTCCACCGGTTCCTTGAGTAGTTCTTTTACTTGTATGATGAATCGCCATGAAGTCCTTGAGCTCAACTACTTTTTATCCTAGTCCGAGACTCAGCTATAATAGACTAGAAATCAAGATTTCTAGTTTTGAACACTAACATTGACAAACATGCTTGAGATAGCAACGCATGCGAGTTCGACCGAGCAATGCTCTAACAATTCCTCATTCGTCCATATTTTTGAATGCTCGTTTATGCATTCGGGTGCTCGGTCGTGCTTCATTGTCGAGTACACTTTCACCATTTAATGGGGCTTACTCAGTGATGGTACAGATGCCCGGTTGTTGAGTATTTATTACCAATTTACGAAATTCGGTGGAGAATGATTCATGAAACTGCGTAATAAAGATGAGTAGTTATTTATTATCAATCCATAGAATCAGCGGTGGATTCGACCATGGATTCGGAATAATAAAATGAGTATTACCATTCCATGGGATCGTGGATTCGATCATAGAATCGAAGTAATGGTTGTTTCTTACCATTCCATGAGATTAGTCGTGGATTCGATCATGAAATCGGAGTAATCTATTACCATTTCATGAGATCAGTCGTGGATTCGATCATGAAATCGGAGTAATAATTTATCTATCATCATTTCGTGTGATCAGTCGTGGATTCGATCACGAAATCGGAATGATGAGATAAAATAGATTATATTCTAGGAATTCAGTGGTGAATGTCACGGTAGAATTAATCTATTGCAGAAGGGATATTAGCCAGTTAAAGCGCCATACCCATTCTGTAGGGTGCATTGTAAGGAAACAACGAGTGTTGCCGAAGTCCTGAAGGCGTTTTTTTCCCTCTCAACAATTATGTACATAGGACCGCCTGGATCTATACACGGTCTCTCTACATAGTCAGGGAACAGTGAGTGTCACCGACGTCCTGAAGGCGTTAATGCTCTCAATCTGAGGGGAACCGCCCAATTGTTCTTCTATGTAGAGGTGGGTCTCTTTATGTAGTCAGGGAACAGTGAGTTTCACCGACGTCCTGAAGGCATTAAGTTCTCAATCTGAGGAGAACCGCCCAATTATGTTATTCTACATAGAGGTCATGATGAAACGCGAGGCATCGAACGCTCAGCTAGTGGAGGCCTTTCGAAAAACATGTTCATCATGGATCGTAAAATATGAATCGTCACATGCCTGAAAGCCGTGTCAGGGACATGCAGTATCATGATTTTACGATTTTGACCTTTGTTGAAAATCCACCATCAACATAGCCCCAAATTCAAAATTTTCAAAAACCAATGGGAATTTTGGATTTCTCTATTTTCACAATCGGTAGTTTCATGATGTTTATTGCCTACCGGTTGACAATAAGTAGTTTCATGATATTCGTAATCTACTGATTGTGGTAGTAGCCCCAAATTCAAAATTTTCAAAAATCAATGGGAATTTTGGATTTCTCTATTTCCACATTCGGTAGTTTCATGATGTTTATTGCCTACCGATTGACAATCGGTAGTTTCGTGATGTTCGTTATCTACCGATTGTAGTAGTAGCCCCAAATTCAAATTTTTCAAAAACTAATGGGAATTTTGGATATCTCTATTTTCACAATCGGTAGTTTCATGACGTTTATTGCCTACCGATTGACAATCGGTAGTTTCGTGATGTTTGTTATCTACCGATTATGGTGGTAATCCCAAATTCAAAATTTTCAAAAACCAATGGAATTTTGGATTTTTCTATTTTCACAATCGGTAGTTTCACGATGTTTATTTGCTACCGATTGTATGCATTATGTTCATTATCTACCGATTATGGTAGTAGCCCCAAATTCATTTTTTTCAAAAACCAATGGAATTTTGGATTTCTCTATTTTCACAATCGGTAGTTTCATGATGTTTATTGCCTACCGATTGTACAATTAGTAGTTTTATGATGTTTATTATCTACCGATTATGGTAGTAGCCCCAAATTCAAATTTTTGAAAAACCAATGAAATTTTGGATTTCTCTACTTTCACAATCGGTAGTTTCATGATGTTTATTTCCTACCGATTGTCAATTGGTAGTTTTATGATGTTCATTATCTACCGATTATGGTAGTCGCCCATATTCGAAATTTTCAAAAACCAACGGAATTTTGAATATCTCTTTTTTCACAATCGGTAGTTTCATGATGTTTATTAACTACCGATTATGATAGTAGCTCCAAATTTAATTTTTCAAAACAAAGCAAAGAAGAGAAGAACACGGTCATAATCGGTTGATAAAATCAATACTAAACTACCGATTGTAAAAGGGCATATAGGTATTTTCTAACCATTAGGACATCCCATAACCACACCTATGGGTTGAGAATAAATAAGTCGCCCATAATTCTTTCGGGGTCACCCCTAAAAATGCTAGGATATTAAAGTTTAAACCTCAAAGAAGTCTACTACCTATAAGCCCAGGTAGCTAAGAAAAACAAGAGAAAAATCCCCACCCCGATGCTGACGAGTTTCGAACTCAGATCGCTGGTATCATTCCCTATATTTACTTGCAATGCCCAGTTTCTTACTCCCTTTTTCGGCTGTTTCATGAGAAATTATTTATGCAAATGAGATCAAGAAATCTAGACTCAAGTCACTTACTGCAAAATTGCAACGGATTGGAGTGACTAACACCATTGTCTCTAACTACGACGTGAAGGAGGTTTGTTTGATTTTTCTTATCATTATTTAGCAAAAGTAGATTATTGAGTTATGGTAAAGTAGACATTTGATATGGCTTTTATAAATGCACATTTCCCATAATATTTTGGGTTAATGTTGTAGAACCCCAGTTCATGTGTTCTGCTGATGAAATATCAAAAAATCAATGGCAGTAAGCTAGGTTCTTTTCTTTAGCTTTACGGATAGAGAATAAGAACCCAAACACAGATCCGTTTCTTCAACAGATTTTTACTTTTAATTTCACCCAAAATTCATTACAAACCCCATGTTCTACTCCTGTTTCCAATCCAAACCAAATTCTTACCCAAGTTCCTTCCACATCATAACTATTAGTATAAAACGGTCACTCGGGCATTTTTTCGAACAATTTAAAAGCTTCTTGCTAACTGGTTATAGAAACAACTCAGCTGAGATTCTTTTATTGCTTATTAATGAGTTATCCTTCCCTGGAAACTGTAATTCACACACACAACGTCTCTCCTAACATGAATAGAATTCATATATACCCATCAATTCATCCACAATCTTAATCTCTTTGATTAAATTAATACATCACCACCTTTTTTTTTTCTTTTTTTTTGTCTCTTCTTACTTGTAATTGATCGGAGAAGAAGAAGGAATTGCTTTAATTGATTTTGACAGAATGATCAATAGTTTGAGTTTGGGTTTGATGGCTGTAAGCTAGGGTTAGAAACGAATGTTGTATTGGGTTTGATGGCTGTAAGCTAGAGAGATTGATTGGATTTGGGGGAGCTGCTTCTTTAATTGGGTTTTAGCTGAATCTGTTCATGAGGTTATGCAGAGATGAAGAGGAATTGATTGGATTTTGGGGAGAAATTGATTATATTTGGGAGAGCTGATTCTTCAATAGGGTTTTTGTCTGAATCGGTTTGTGGGGTTATGCAGAGTGGTTGAATTTGTTCATGGGGTTGTATAGAGAAGAAGAGAAATCGATTGGATCTGCAGGAACTATTTTTTCAATTGATGCAGAATCGTGGTGTTTCCAGAGGCGGAAGAAGATGAAGTACAAAAGTTAGAATATATGAAGTTTAATTGACACAAAGTCGTGGTGTTTGGTGAAGTGAAAGGGTATATCAGTAAATTAGAATTTGGATTAGATTTTATTTAAATTTTTTAATAATCATTAAACTGAAATCAACGTATAACCGAGTCAACGCGGGTTAACGTTGGTATTTAGACTAAGGCCTTGAGCCATGTTCAAGAAGAATTTTCATTTCAAGACATGTCATATTTCATGAAGATCAATTTCCTGCATTACAGTTCAATCTTCAAGAGATTTCTAATACATCATCTTAGTTATCTCAACTACAGCCTTCTCAGTATTGTTCAGATTCAGCAACTACTACTGCATTGTCTGATTCTTTATCAATTGGACTATCTACTTCTACTTGTTCAACAACTGTTTTACCTACTTTACCGGCCACAACAGATTTACCTCCTTCACCTACTTCTCTAACTACTTCATATGATTTTTCTATTTCTACAACAACAACATCCTTGAACGATGCTTCACCTTCTATTACTACAAATGCTCATTCAATGACCACAAGGGGTAAAAAGGGGATTTTCAAGCCAAAACCACCAAAGACACTCTTTAGCATTAAATATCCTGTATTTGCTGCACTCTTGACTTATGTTGCATAATCTATTCCCAAGGCAGTTGCTCAAGCTAAAAAGAATCCCAAATGGCTCTATTCCTTAGTTACTGAATGTACTCTTCAAGAAGCTGGCACATGGTCTCTAGAACCACCTCATCCTTCTCAGAATCTTGTAGGTTGTAAGTGGGTCTTAAAAATCAAGTATCATCCAGATGGCACAATTGATAAATTTAAATCCAGATTAGTGGCAAAGGGATATCACCAACAAGAAGGTTTAGACTATCAAGATACTTTTAGTCATGTTGCTAAACCAGCTACAATCAAGATAGTCTTATCTCTTGCAGTTCATCATAATTGGCCAATTAAGCAGCTTTACATTAGCAATGCTTTTCTTCATGGTGATCTCAAAGGAACTGTCTTCATGACTCAGCCACCTGGCTTTGAAGATCCAGAAAAACCTCACTATGTCTGCAAATTACATAAGTCCATATATGGTCTCAAACAGGCTCCTAGAGCTTGGTATGAGAAGCTTATGGAATCACTTCTTGCTCTTGGCTTTGACATATCTCTAGATGATACTTCATTATTTACTTACAAGAGTGATTTACTTGTCATCATTATTCTTATTTATGTGGATGATATTCTCATTACTGGATCTTCCTTTGCAGCTTCCAATCAGGTTATCTCTAACTGTCTCTTACTTTCCCTGTTAAGGATTTAGGTGACATTCATTAATTCTTGGGACTAGAAATTAAGAGAAACGCCAATGCTATGCATCTCTCTCAAACTAAGTATGTCTTAGACTTACTCAAGAATACAAATATGTTGGATGCCAAACCTTGCAGTACACCTGCTATTGCAAATTTTAAAATGAGTAAATATGATGGTACTCCTTTACCAGATGCTTCAGATTATAGGTCATTGGTGGGTGCTCTTCAGTATGTTATATGGACTAGTCCTGACATCAATTATGTAGTAAATGAAGTTTGTCAACACATGAGCACTCCCACTGATGTTCATTTAGTTGCATCTAAGAGAATTATGAGGTACTTAAAGAGCACTCTAGACTATGGCATTATTCTTCAGCAAGGTTTGCAGGATGTTACTTCTTTCTCTGATTCCGATTGGGAAGGCAATCCATATGATCGACGTTCAACTAGTGGTTTCCGTGTGTTTTTTGGTCTTAATACTATCTCATGGTCTTCTAATAAGCAAATTACAGTTGCTAGAAGCTCCACAGAAGCTGAATATTGTTCTTTAGCACACACTGCAGCTGAGGTATTATGGGTGTGTCAGATTGTCAAAGATCTTGGATTTTTTATTTCTTCTTCCCCTACTCTTGGTTGTGACAATAAAAGCTCAATCTTTGTTGCTTCAAATCCAACTCTTCATGGAAGGATGAAGCATGTGGATATTGACTTTCACTTCATTCATGAACTCATTCAATCCAAAGTTCTTTGTCTTCACTATGTCTCTACTGACACTCTTGTTGCAGACGTTTTTACAAAGGGTCTTTCAGCTGCTAGATTTGAGTTTTTACGTTACAAGCTGAAAGTTAAGTCACTTCAGATTGTGTGTGTGTGTGGGGGGGGGGGGGTAGTACAAGTGTATTTTTCTCAGTGTCTGCTTCTATTCTTTCCTAATTGTGTTGTTAGTAGTTCTGTTATCAGTTAACTGATACGTAAACAGTAATGATACTTTCTTGACTTTCCGTTAACTGTATTAGCTGGAATTGCCAGCCCGTGTCTGTAACAACTCGCATCCTGCTATATAAAGGTGTGTACTCTTCCTTGTTGCTTTGTAATGTGCTTTGCTCTTTTCTCCTCCACTCATTTTCTCTGCATCCTCTATAGTGGCTTATGTTAGAGCATTGCTCGGTCGAACTCGCTTGCGTTGCTATCTCAAGCATGTTTGTCAATGTTAGTGATCAAAACTATAAGTCTTGATTTCTAATCTTTTATAGCTAAGTCTCGGACTAGGATAGAAAGTGTAGTTGAGATCAAGGACTTCATGGAGATTCATCATACAAGTAGAAAAACTACTCAAGAAACCGGTGGAACTTCTCGACAAAAAGGTATGTGATGACTTGAACTTATATATCACTCAAAAGTCTATCTACTCTATCTCCTACTCTTTGAGACAAGAAGTCGTATCCTATATATATAGACTTGGATTGTATACATTTGGTATTTAGAGTCGAGTATACCTCGCCTATATATATCTCGAAATATGTGTTGGTAAGCTTTTCACTTCGATCAAGTTTATCTTTACCATGTGACGAAAGTCATGATATGTTTCAATCATCTTGAAAATTGCTTTGACGAGAAATGGTGTAACAACTATATAACGTCCTCTAATAATGTTTCAATGATTGAAATGAGAGTTTAGATTACATAACCAATGGTGGACATAAGCATTGTTGTGGAAACACATTTATGTATAAGTCATCTTCCTTGAACCAAAGTTTGCGAATTTTGTTGATCAAGAGAACCGGAAGAACGGCGTAAGCCAAGTCCGCGAACTCAATCCGCGAACTGCCGAAGTTCTCAAACCCGAGAATTTCTGCTGGAGTTGACAAACTACTTGCGTGAAGCTAAGTCCGCGAACTGGCGAAGTTCTCATACCCGAGAATTTCTGCTGGAGTTTGTAAACTCTACCCGGTAACTTAAGTCCGCGAACCTAGTCTGCGAACTTGAGAAGGTTATATATCTGAAGATGATTTCTGAACTTAAACTTAAAAATAATAAGGAATGCAGTTTGCAAACCGTGGCTATAAAAGTTCATGAACCGATTCAAGTGAATCAAATCATCTTTGCTCCAATTGTGCCTTGTGTAGTACATAAGATTTCCTTGCAATTGAACAACTCTCTAATTAGTTCATTTGAAGTCATTTGAACTAGTTATGGTGAAGAAGAACATGGTTGATATGAAATGCTCATATGGATAACCTTTTGGTTAACTATTGTTGAACCAACAAGTGCGTATGTTTGGGTACGGTGTATTAACCTATAAGCGTGCATTGTCAAGTGTGTGTAACAAGCTAAGTTTTCGATCTAACGGTTGAGAAATATTAGCTTGAATCTAAATCAGGTTTTCATCTAACGGTGGATATTGATTGCTTTGTTACCAAAGTAACTTAATTGCAAACCATGATTTGAAAGACTATATAAAGGACACATCTAGTATTGTGCAAAACTAATCCCAACACCTTACGTGTGATACTAGTTTGCGTGCTAGAGTCGTTCTCCTTTAACCTTTGGTTTTCTTCATCTAAAACCAGGTTAACGACTTAAAGACTTCATTGGGATTGTGAAGCCAGACCGATACTACTTTTATCGTAGTTGTGTCATCTGATCTTGCATCTTCTATCGTACGAGTACAATCAGATTGATTGGCTTGAGATTAATATCTCCAATAGGCAAGATATAAAAAGTAATCACAAACATCTTCGTCTCATTGTTTATGATTCCGCAACATCTTGTTTTGCTACCATACGATTAAGATTGTTGTGAGGTGATTGATAACTCTAGGCTATAAGACCGGATTATAAATTGGTTCCTGTTCACCTTGATTATTATCAAAAGATGGAATAAAACTTTTAGGGATTATCTGTGGGAGACAGATTGATCCTTTGATAGACTTGTTTGTGTGAGACAGATTTGTCTATAATCAAAGCCTGCGATTTTGGGTCGTAGCAACTCTTAGTTATGGGTGAGATCAGCTAAGGGAATCAAGTGAGTAGTATCCTGCTAGGATCACAGGCGTAGGGAGTACAACTGTACCTTGGATCAGTGGGAGACTGATTGGGGTTCAACTACAGTCCAGTCCGAATTAGCTTGGAGTAGGCTAGTGTCTGTAGCGGCTTAATAAAGTGTGTGTTCAATCTGGACTAGGTCCCAGGGTTTTTCTGCATTTACGGTTTCCTCGTTAACAAAATTTCTGGTGTCTATGTTATTTCTATTTCCGCATTATATTGTTTTATCTTTATAACTGAAATAATACAGGTTGTGCGTTAGATCATCAATTGGAGTAATCCAACCTTTGGTTGTTGATTGTCATTGATTGATCCTTGGATATTGGTCTTTGGTACCATCCAAGTTATTCCTTGTGTTTGATTAAAGACTCGCTGATTTCTATTAGCTTGAGTAAATCAAAACAAGAGAGAGATATTAACTCCTTGAGATACTTTTACCTAGATTGAGTCTCACTGTCTAATTGATTCTCTATAAAGTAGCGAAATATTGGGTGGTGTTGTTAGACCCCCGCTTTTTCAATTGGTATCAGAGCAGGCAAACACGTTCAAGACCTTACAAGTCTGTGTTTGTGGCGATCTGACTCCATGGACAGTTGTGCTATCTCAGTAAACATACCACCAGTCTTCGATGGCTCAAACTACCTATGGTGGAAAATTGCTATGCGTACTTTTCTTCAATCGCGTGATTTCCAATCATGGGTATATGTTTTCAATGGCTATGAGGTTCCCGTTTTTTATAGTTAAAAATGTTACCATGCCTAAAAACGTCGGTACATATAGTGCTTCTGAGTCGCTTGCTGCAAAGCAAAACTCCGACGGTTTGAATACCATCATGCATGCCATTACCCCGAATCTTCGACACCATGTGGCTTCATGATCCACGTCTAAAGATGCTTGGGATACTTTAGAAACTGTATTTGAAGGTAACACCAGCGAAAATGAAGCTAGGCTTCAAAACCTTAACTCCGATTGGGAAAACCTTCATATGGCAGAAGAAGAGTCATTTGACGAATTTTATCACAAAATGTCTGAAATTGTTAATGCATCTTGTGCATTGGGTAGGACTATTCCTGAAAGGGAAATTGTGATGAAGATTCTCAGATCGCTGCCATCTAAATACGAATCTAAAAAACGTGTCATCGTTGAGGGAAATAACCTTGATACTTATTCGTGAAACACGCTTATAGGGAAGCTTAAATTTTTCGATGGCGAACTTAAATCAAGAGATAAACATTACTGGTCTAGTGGTCATGTTACTACTCCTGATGGAAAATCTCATTGTCCTAAATTGATTGATAAGAAAATTGAGAATTGCTTTGTGTCTACGTTGGGTTTATACAACAGCTTAAGAAAATTCTTATACAAAGTAAAAGAAAGTATCAAAAAGAAGTTCGATCAATCAAAAAGGAAGATAAGAGATTTCAGAAAAACTGTACTAGCGAAACTGGTCTCGTGTGCTGTAAAAGTGTTTATACTTCCAAAGGTCCAGATACTGAGGTGAATAAGATAACTAAAGCATGGATGAATACTCTTGATTATTGTCCTGAGGATGAAATATGTGATTGTTCTCTTAATCTCTTTGCTGAAAATCACAATCGTGATTCTTATACGACATGTCGAATAACTCCAACTGTGTCTCGTAAGTCGTGTCAGAAAATGTCACCGGATTATGTATCACTCTCCAGTCATCTTGACAACAAGGGTGATACAAAAAAACATAAGATGCAAAACTCTCGGTTTCCTTGTGTAAAAATCAGGATCATCTTAGCACGAATGATCAAAAGCAATCCTGCTCTACTAAACGATGTGTGTAGAAGAAGAAGAACAAATCTCTTGTGAAATCCTTTTTCCCTCAAAAAGTTATTTCTAGAACGGTGCAGGATTTGCGCAAATAAACAATCAAGTTCTTCAAAATTGTGATTAAAAGGGAAAAGAATGATGTGCATAACTCTTATTTTCTAAAAAATGAGCAAAAACTTGGATTAAAAAATAATTTCTCCCCTCACGAGATATATCCCAGTCCTATATTGGATTGGAATGATTATGATTTGTAATCTTGTTATTCATGATTCTTTCGTCTATCCCTCTTAGGAAAGAATCATGATTTTCGAGAGGATTGTGTTGGAATGTGTCTGTTAATTCTCTAGGAGTTTTTAGCTTTTGTTTATTCTCCGTTTGTACCGTTATTGTTCATGTACGGTTTCTGACTCTTTAAAAGACTTTTTCTGGTGATAACCTAATTCTGTTAGGGTTTGGTAAAAGGTCGTTTTAGGAAATTCTTCATCTTCATTCTTTTAAAATGAAGTTTCTCCTATTCTGGATGATCATTTCATTTATCTTCTCTATCATGTCCTCCTCTAGTCTTTCAAGCAAAGAAAGTGATGTATGGACTGTTTTGTTTTCCTCTAAGAAGATTCGTTTTGATTCTTCCGATAACGAGATGTGTTATGACAAGCGTATCTCATTGTCTGATGAGAATCCTTCAGTATCACAATTTGATAAGCTCTCTTTAACCATGAATCTTGTCTTGGATCAAGTACGTGCCCTGAAAAGTGAACTCGAAGCTTCCTCCAAAAGACTTGAAGAAAAGGTGGATAATCTTGAATCCAGGATTGATCTAATCGAAGATGAACTTGATGAATATAGGGAATATGAGAAGAATTTTCAAAGTAAGTGAAATGCATCATAGAAGTTTGTGTGTTGCCTAGTATGTCTTCTTTTTGGTTTAGTTGGAAGAATAACTAGTGCTTTGAGTAGCAATGATTGTGACTACACACAACTATTATTTTTCATCTTCCTCTTATTATTTAGGTTTATTTGGTTTAAATTCTAAAAATATTTGTAGGATGATGTGTTTGCAGTATTAATCTTTATGATTTGTTATATTGCAATTTGTTATGGGATTGGTGTTTACGTCCGTGAACTATATTTGTCTCATACTTTGACAAAAGTAAAGTCGTTCGTGGTCGGTATTCACGTACTGGTAAAAGAATGAATGGACTTTTGACAAATACAAAAGTTAAGCCTATATTGTCAATTATCTTGATGGAAGATAGGTTAAAATCTTTTGTTTTCAAGGATTATGTCTATTAATATCGCTATGCAAATAGTAATGGGAAAATAGAATGAATCCTTGTGTATTCCGCAGTATTGATCATCCCTGATCCATATTTTATGTATTACTATGAGGCTCCGTAATGTATCTTATGCTGAGCACTATACAACCAAGTTGATTTTTTTAGCTTAGTTGTTGTTCCGTGAGATATGTTATGTCGAGCATCTTGAACTAAATTAATCATCTTGTTCGGTTGTTTAGTTATTGCTCCGTAAGTTTTCTTATGTCGAGCAAAACAAATGACAATTAAATTGATTAATTTTGTGATTAGTTTGATTGTGTATTCCGATTAGATTAATTATGGGTTCTCTTGTAATTAATCTAGTTGAGTATCTTCGTGTCTCCATAAGTTCTCTTATGTTGAGCATAATCAATTGAATTGATCACTTTTTGTGTTTAATTTGATTGTGTATTCCGATTACATTAGGTATGGGTTTACTTGTGATTAATTTTATTGAGTTTTTGGATATAGGAAATCATTCTTATGGTTTTTGGTGTCCAATAAAATCCTTCTTTTCTTTTGAAATTAGGTCGCTCTTGTTGTTCTTTCGGGAATGACATCAAATGGGGGAGAGTTCTTTTGAACTTGTGCTTGATGATCATATCTTGAGAGGTGTGCAGCTATGGAATTTTAGAGGGGTTATCTTGTATCTTTAAACTCCTTGATGAATGCATTTAGCTTCGGATTTATGATTGCATCTAAATTAGTTGGTATGTATTTTTTTCCCTTTGTCATGAAATGTCTCTCTCAGAAATTTCATTATGATCCCGTTCTTGTACCTTTGCCAATTTTATTGACAAAAAGGGGGAGAATTAATATGTAATTCACACTACAAATATATATGGTTTTCGGATCATTGTGTAAGGAGGAGTGGTTTCCATGTGAGATGGAGTATTGACTAAGGGGTAGTGATACATATCACGATAGTATTATTGTTGAAGTTGTGATACAATTGAACTTTGACACTGTGTAATAATACTATGACACTGTATAACAATGATCGAGAAATATGTTTTCTCATTGTTATAGCTACGGATCTTCAACAGCGGTGATCCTAAACTTACAACCTTTGGGATCATTGGAGTACTTGGAAGTGACGAAGATTTCGAGGAATGTTGAAGATTAAAAATGTGGAATAGGACCTACTAAAGTTTCTTTATCTTTTTTGTATTCCATATGTATTGATAATTTAGTCACTAAAATTTACAAAAGGGGAGATTGTTAGAGCATTGATCGGTTGAACTCGCATGCATTTCTATCTCAAGCATGATTGTCAATGTTAGTGATCAAAACTATAAGGCTTAATTTTTAATCTATTAGCTAACTCTCGGACTAGGATAGAAAGTGTAGTTGAGATCAAGGACTTCATGGCGATTCATCATACAAGTAGAAGAACTACTCAAGGAACCTGTGGAACTTCTCGACAAAAAGGTATGTGAAGACTTGAACTTATCTATCACTCAAAAGTATATCTACTCCATCTCCTACTCTTTGAGACAAGAAGTCGTATGCTATATATATAGAATTGGATTATAAACATTTGGTATTTCGAGCCGAGTATACCTCGCCTATCTATATCTCGAAAAATGTGTTGGTAAGCTTTTCACTTCGATCAAGTTTATCTTTACCATGTGACGAAAGTCATGATATGTTTCAATCATCTTGAAAATGGCTTTGATGAGAAATGGTGTAACAACTATATAATGTCCTCTAACAATGTTTCAATGATTGAAATGAGAGTTTAGATTACATAACCAATGGTGGACATAAGCATTGTTGTGGAAACCCATTTATGTATAATTCCTATTCCTTGAACCAAATTTTGCGAACTTTGTTGATCAAAAGAACCGGAGGAATGGCGTAAGCCAAGTCCGCGAACTGCCGAAGTTCTCAAACCCGAGAATTTCTGCTGGAGTTGACAAACTACTTGCGTGAAGCTAAGTCCGCGAACCGGCGAAGTTCTCATACCCGAGAATTTCTGCTGGAGTTTGTAAACTCTACCCGGTAAATTAAGTCCGCGAACCTAGTTTGCGAACTTGAGAAGGTTATATATCTGAAGATGATTTCTGAACTTAAACTTAAAAAGACTAAGTAATGTAGTTTGCAAACCGTGGCTACAAAAGTTCATGAATCGATTCAAGTGAATCAAATCATCTTTGCTTCAATTGTGCCTTGTGTAATACATAAGATTTCCTTGCAATTGAACAACTCTCTAACTAGTTCATTTGAAGTCATTTGAACTAGTTATGGTGAAGAAAAACATGGTTGATATGAAATGCTCATATGGATAACCTTTTGGTTAACTATTGTTGAACCAGCAAGTGCATACGTTTGGGTACGGTTAACAAACCTAGAAGCGTGCATTCTCAAGTGTGTGTAACAAGCTAAGTTTTCGATCTAACCGTTGAGAAATATTAGCTTGAATCTAAATCAGGTTTTCATCTAACGGTGGATATTGATTTCTTTGTTACCAAGGTAGCTTAATTGCAAACCCTGATTTGAAAGACTATATAAAGGAGACATATAGTATTGTGCAAAACTAATCCCCATACCTTACGTGTGATATTATTTTGCGTGCTAGAGTCGTTTCTCCTTTAACCTATGGTTTTCTTCTTCTAAAACCAGGTTAACGACTTAAAGACTTCATTGGGATTGTGAAGCCAAACCGATACTATTTTTATCGTAGTTGTGTGATCTGATCTTGCATTTTCTATCTCACGAGTACAATCAGATTGATTGGCTTGAGATTGATATTTCCGATAGGAAAGATATAAAAAGTAATCACAAACATATTCGTCTCGTTGTTTGTGATTCCGCAACATCTTGTTTCTCTACCATAAGATTAAGATTGTTGTGAGGTGATTGATAACTCTAGGCTGTTCTTCGGGAATATAAGACCGGATTATCAATTGGTTCCTGTTCACCTTGATTATTATCAAAATACGGAACAAAACCTTTAGGGTTTATCTGTGGGAGACAGATTGATCCTTTGATAGACTTGTCTGTGCGAGACAAATTTGTTTATTATCAAAGCCTGCGATTTTGAGTCGTAGCAACTCTTAGTTGTGGGTGAGATCAGCTAAGGGAATCAAGTGCGCAGTATCCTGCTGGGATCAGAGGCGTAGGGAGTACAATTGTACCTTGGATCAGTGGGAGACTGATTGGAGTTCAACTACAGTCCAGTCCGAAGTTAGCTTGGAGTAGGCTAGTGTATGTAGCGGCTTAATACAGTGTGTGTTCAATCTGGACTAGGTCCTGGGATTTTTCTGCATTTGCGGTTTCCTTGTTAACAAAATTTCTGGTGTCTGTGTTATTTCTATTTCCGCATTATATTGTTTTATCTTTATAATTGAAATAATACAGGTTGTGTGTTAGATCATCAATTAGAGTAATCCAATCTTTGGTTGTTGATTGTCATTGATTGATCCTTGGATATTGGTCTTTGGTACCATCCAAGTTATTCCTTGTGTTTGATTAAAGACTCGTTGATTTCTATTAGCTTGAGTAAATCAAAACAAGAGAGAGATATTAACTCCTTGAGATACTTTTACCTAGATTGAGTCTGACTGTCTAGTTAATTCTCTAGAAAGTATTTCAGAGTTAGTCCATACAGATTGCTAAGAGAAATATTGGGTGGTGTTGTTAGACCCCCGCTTTTTCAGCTTATGCTTGGTTTTCTTGTCTCCGTCGTTGTTGCTTATGACGTATGAACCTGTTGTTAATTCATGTTTCTGTTGCAGCCATTGATATGGTGGATGCTAATTCCAAATCTGGCAAATACATAGTTTACTCAACTTGCTTTATAATGATTCCATAGGTTTGTGTAATTCTCAAGTTAAAGTCATAACCAATGTGTTAATTCTTTTTCACATAAGAGTCTAAACTTTCCGCTCGGATAATAAAGCTATTATAGATTATGCCATCAAGAAGAGGGATGTATAACTCGTGCCATGTGGGCTAGATTTCAGACGCCCTGGGTAAGCTTCAATATTTCGCTGTTCGCGTGAATCACTGATGAATAATTTCTCCACCTAACCTTCTTCGACTTCCAGTTTTACTCGCTTTAGAGAGCACCGGTTCGACCCCTCATTGGGCAACATTAGGCGTATTTACCCTCATGTTCATAACATGGATGGGTTTTTTGTGGCCAAGGTATTGTTGCAACTTATCTCGTCATGTACATGTTGGAAAACGATTAATAAAATATGATTTTTAAAGTTTTAATAAAAAATACTCCCTCCGTTTCACAAAGACAGTCCGCTTTGACTTTGTCAAAATATTAAAGATACCATACTATTTTACTTGACTAACCTTAGTTACTTACCTATTTTATTTGAATAAAAGTGCTAGCAATAAAAACTATCCAAAATTATTATGAGAATTATAAATACGAAATATAAAAGGAAAACTTAAAAGATATCGTATTTATGAAGTATAAATTTATAAGGAATTTAATTTTTAGAGTTAAATATATATTTTTTCAAAAGGAATGAAGGATATATTTGTTTCCTTGATTATAGTAATTTATTTAATATTTTAGATTGAGTCACGTTAAAAATGGATTTATGAATATAAAGAAGTCAATGGTATATCAGAGAGTTCATTGGAAACGTATGACTATAAACAGAAACTGGACACAATTTTGAAACTGACGTAAAAGGAATAGAGAACGGTCTTTCGGAAACAGAGGGAGTATAGTTTATTATTTTCTTTTGTAAATGAAAAATTTATTAATCACACACCGTGGAATTTCCACTTTTTAATTGTTTTAAGAGACTATATAAGCTTTTTAGTCCTACATCGGGAGTTCATCTTTTAAAGTTATATTATTCCATTATATAAAGAAAGGGTGTTCCTTTATATACCCCTAAAAACACTAATGGTACCCTTTTATTCACCTACCCTCTCAGCCAATCTTCCTACTCCTACTCATCAAAAACATTTGCCTTCTTTTACCCCCAAATTTATATATTCTTTCCGGGATAGAAATACATTAAACTTTCTATTCACGGATATTCTTTTCGAGAAACAAAATATCTTTCATGATCGCCTTATGAGTTGGATTCTTGCTGTATTATCGTTTACATTGAGAGAAACCGTGAGATTTGAGAAAGTTGGATCCTTGTTGTTTCACTAAAGAGGATGATGGGCTTTTCTGCATTGAAGGTGAACTTGTTGCCTTGCTCATGAATGAATGGTGAGAGATTAAGAGTTGAATTAGAGCGTGGTTTTTGTTGGAAATCGAAATTGCATATAACGGCTTTGACAAACGAAACTATTAGCCTGCTCTTCAACTATTCGGAAAATATCCTAAGAAGGAGCGATCCGAAATCATAAATACGCAGTTTCTAAAGATCGCCTAGCGCCTCCCGCATCATCTTCCATTAACCAACAACGCCACCCACATCCAGTCCTCTCAATCTACCATCAAACAACAAGTACGTGATTCGGATAATGAAAAGTCCTTTCAAGATTGCAAAATTCCTTCCAAGATTGATCACATATCCCGACTGTTTAAAAGTGCAGACGTACATTATCAAGTACATTTAGTTCTGCCACAAATCATCAAATCAGAGAGAAACACACTATGAAGCATGTTTTGTAGAGATTTTTTCTATACGCATATATAAGAAGTCATTTATATTTTCTGATTGGCTTCCTGGAACTGCTTCCTTCTCTCATCTCTCTCCAAAAGAAAAAACTAAATTTTCTCAGATCCAAGTTGTTCTTCAAGAAACATACCAAATCAACCCGGATTTAATCCGATTAATGGGTAGATTTGGATAATAGTATGTAATAATCTTTATCTAGAATAAAAATAATTCCTGATTTGGTGATTATTAGGTTTCTCTGTGTAAATATGTATGTGTGTTCTTTTGTTTTCCATCTAATGGCTTGTTTAAGTCAATTAGGTTTATTATTATTATTATTACTATGTGTATGTAACACAATTTCATATGGCCATTCAGGCGCTTTGTTAGATCGTTACGATCGTTTCAAGTATATCTTCTTTGAAGGCGAATTACATCGGATTGATGTAGATTTGTATTCTTATGGAAATCCATGACTACTAGATGTGATCGTTTTTTCGATATGCAGTGCAGATTACTCCTCTCTTTTAGGAATATTTATTCTTATTGAAGAAGAAAAATTTGTTCTTGATGAAGAACAACAATTCAAATGGTGGAATCAGAATTTTCACACCATCCCCAAATATTATCGAGTTCCTCTATGAATTACATGTATTTGATACTCCTGATGTATTTTAGAATACATAGATTTTGTATTTCTTCATGTATTTCAATTATGATGTACTCAATCGTTGTAAACGTTCTTCGTAATATATGAAATTGGGAAAATTTTCTCCAATTCCTTCAATATATATATATTCTGATTTTGTACGGTCACAAAATAAGTTCAGAGAGGGGGTATGGATATAAAAAATCTCAAACAATTTTAACATTTTCATATTAACCAATTTATAACTAATTTAACTAACAGTTAGGGGTACCGTTAGTGTTTTAGGGGGTATATAAAGGAACACCCTAAAGAAATTCATTACTTTTGTAAAATCAATGGGAAAGGGGTTTCTCTATATTTTAGAGGACCCCGAAGGGAAAATATTTTATATTATTTTCTTATGCGTTCGCGATTTTCCTTAAGGTTTTTTCGGAGTTGCCAAGCTCAAGTTAAGCATCTACTACATATGCTAGTAGTAGGTGTAGTAGGGTGTTTTATCCTGGAGATATCCGTCCTGTGAGGGCTATAGCATCACTCTTGAGTGTAGCCGGGCGCTAATGTCTTAAGGGCAGCGTATTGAACACGTGACTCACTCTGTTTTCCAAAGTTTTGCCTTGTTGCTGTTGTGGAGATATGAGAAGCTCGTCTGTTTCGTCAAATCGATCACTTCCAATTTAAAGGAACTAAGTATCAATAACTTTTGCTTATTTGATTTTTCTTTATTTTTGATTATTGCACCCAACAATCTTAAGACATTAGAATTTGTAATAATCATGAATGTTAATTGTGGAGTGAAAAACAAAAAACGAATTTTGGTCAGCTGTAGAGTTTCGAATTTTTCTCTTAACCTAGAAGGAATTTCGGTAAACCCTTTTGACATAATGTAGTAGACATCTTGATAGTTACCCACAAAACATTTCAAAATTTTTGAAGTTATAAAAGTATTTTTTTTTGATATTTTACAAAACAGAGAAGCGTTCCTGAAAAATTCTGACGAGCAGAAATTTGTTGTTGACTAAATTAGTTTTAAAGGGGTAACATGAGTTTTTTGAAATGTTGATTCAAACGGAGTTTGTAGATATAGATGTTATCTTCAAAACTCATATTTTATTTTCCGATTCAGAACTAAGGTTTGTGAGATATGGTGTATTAGGTGATTGGCCTAGTCAGAGTATTAACGAAGATTGTGACATGAAACTAGAAAGGGACATGGCTAACAGGCGCATGTGGATGAACACAAGTCTTCCAAAGCTGACAAAGGCGAGAACATCAAACAACTCTAAGCATAGTCTTCATAAGAAAGGTATGTT
Organism: Papaver somniferum; assembly: GCF_003573695.1. Taxonomy (NCBI): domain Eukaryota; kingdom Viridiplantae; phylum Streptophyta; class Magnoliopsida; order Ranunculales; family Papaveraceae; genus Papaver; species Papaver somniferum. Next base: position 39,474,200 of record NC_039368.1, read on the forward strand.
TCGTAAAACTGAATCCGGCATTACTTTAATTAAGGGTGATTATTATGTTTGTAAAATTCCTGGCCACACGGCAGTAAATTGTTGACAACATAAAAACCTTAATAAGTAGAAAGTTAATGCTAATTTATTTGAAACAAACTAGAACGAGTTCAGTGGCATGATGTCAGAAGTTATTTTAATAACTGATGTGAGAGACCAGTAGGTGGACTCTGGAGCCACCATGAATGTTTGTTGAAACAGAGACCTGTTCACCTCCTATCAGAGGATAGGGGATGTCGAGAAACTCTTTATGAGTAACTGATCTGCGACAGAGGTTGCATAAAAGGAAAAGGTCGAGCAGAAGCTCATATTTGTAATATTCTCACATTGAATGAAGTTTTCATGTTCCGAGCATATGAAAGAATCTTGTATCTTGTTCTGTTGTAGATGGTAAAAGATTTAAGATTTTAATTGAATCTGGAAAACTTGTTGTAACTAGGCAGTGATTTTTTAAGCAAGAGTTATAGGACTTTGGGTCTATATAAGCTTAACGGAGAAACTGATGAAGTGAACATAGTTGATTCTTGTGCTTTCTTTGTATGATTGAATGTTTTGCGTGGTAGACTTGGAACCGTAAACTTATAAGTCAATGCTTAAAGTGGCCAACGTAGTCTGCATACCCAAATTTAGTTTGGATATTGAAAACACAAACGTTCAATCTTCGTAGAATCAAAATATGCTATAAAAACCTTTTAGAAAAATTGTTCAGAGTAATTCTAAGCCCTTAGAATTAATTCAGTTAGACCTAGTTGACATGAAATCAACCCAAACTAAGGTGGTAAAAGGTGGTTTATAACTTTCATATATGATTGTACGAGGTACTATATTGTATACTTACTTAGGGGTAAGGATGATGCTTTAGAAGCCTTAAGAGTATAAACTTGAATTTGAAAGCCTAGTATATGTTCCACTAAAAGGGTTAGGTATGAACGTGATGGCAAGTATGAAATTCATATAGGAGAACTTTACTTGTTAAACGGCATTATTCATGAGATCGCTCATCCTTATTCACCATGGTCTAATGGTATAGTTAGTTGTAAGAACATAACCACTAAGGAGATGATATATGCCTTGTTGATCAAAGGATTAACCTCCAACTTGTGGGGTGTTTAACTAAGATTGTCATTCCTCTTCCTAAAAGAATTAGATAGAAACCAAAAATGTTGATTGTGTCTTCATATAGGGTATGCTGAGTATACTTTTACATATACATTTTTGGTTGTGTGTTCTGATTTTTTCTGACTTTGGTGTGAATATCACTACGGAATCTAGGGATGCTGAGTTTTTTGAACATGTTTATTCTTAATCATGTACCTCATTAGAGATGTGATGTTGATCCCTTAGATTTATTTTCAAATAGTCAAAACTTATCTTAAAGGAAGATGAAACTGAGGTTGAGCCTAAGAGATGTAAAACAATTAGACTTGAGACTTCTTATGAATCCGACTTTATAACATACCTAGATTAGTTGACAGACGCATTTATGTGTCTATTTTGATCTCTTTTATATATTTTATTAGTACCCATTTGTTCTTATTATGGTGTTTTTATGTGTGTTTAGGTGTTTTTGGAAAAATAAAGTTTTGTGGAGAAATTGGCTAAAAGTGCGGCGTTAGGAGCTCCGTTGATAGCGTACCGGAAGTACCCTGGAAATGTCCCGAAGGAACCCCGATAAAAGTGCGGAAAATATCCCGGAAGAATTGCTAAAGGCACCCCTTGTTTGGATAAGGGCACCCATGGTTATTTACACCCCAAAATGATGTTTACACCCAAATTTCTAAGGGGACACCACTGTTTGCTAAGGGGGAAACCATCTTCACGATTTAAATTTTGGTTTTGGCGGGAATAATGGTGACAGATTTTAGGGTTGCATTTGAAGGCGATTCAAGGAGATTCAATCACTGAATTTTATTTTGATTGACCTGTTTGGGCTAAACAGGGATTGTATGGTTAATGGATACGATCCAGTTGGGCTAGAATATCGTATCTTGGATAAACAGAGGCAGAGCGTGATATCAGGGATATCATGGCTGTTGATACGCGTGAATATGGAAGATATACGCTCCTAGGATTCGAACATATCAAGTTAGGAAAGAATATGGAGTAAACCAGACGCATGCAGAATATTTCCAAATATTTTCCCGTGACTTTTAGGAAAGAAAACAATATTTTTCTTCTCGTGATATCAGCGCCGTGAAGAGAAGATTTTATGAAGTTATGATGAAGATATCGATGTTGTTGGGTATATAAAGGCCTCTAGGGTCATCAGAAGTGGCTGTCGAGAGTTGGGAGGAGAGGAGAGAAGGTTGCAGAGGGAGAATCACCATTTTTCTCTGCTGCTGCCATTGATGAAGAGGAAGAACACGAAGAACAGACGGCCAAAGACCGTCGTTCCCCAACAGTGACAACGATCGGTCCCTGTGGGTCGTAGTCAGCTACGCAGACAACAGCAGCACTCTTTTATCGTTCTTTGTAACGGGTTCTGTAACGCTTATAAGCGTTGCAGTTTACCGATTTTCACCCTTTTCTCCATTTTCTCTTCATTGTAAACACCAATTGAGCTTAATAAAATATTTTGAGATTATGATTAATATGAGAAGCTAAATCCCAACACTGGGGCGATGGAGGAAGCCTTAATTCATCTATGTGGTAATTTTATTTAATTTTATATTTACTTTTTGCACCAATATTAATTGAATTAAGATTTTAATTAATTATTTGTGATTTCATTTGATGGTTTATGCTTAGTCCTAGGGATTTTTGATATGCCATGCTTAAGAAATACAAGTAATATTTTATAAAAATCTACTTTGGCAAAGAATAGAGTTAATATTCATTTTGTTTTGAATTATAATTGCCTAGAATTAATTTCTGAACCATTTAAGAAATGAATTTGGCTGAATCCTAAGCCCCAGTTTCTCGCACCAGTGTTAATATTTTTTGTATATATTTTTATTTTTAAATCTTTACAAGTCCGAGCAATGAACTTTTACTACCACTTTCAAAACTATAACATTAGTCTGAGCCCAGACTTGTAAAGAATCCTTGACATCTACTGAAACTCCATTATGGTAAGAATCTTCATTTAGTGAAATGGACTCAGTCCGTCAGAACCAGACTTGACCATAGGATGTAAATGAGTTTCTAAGCGGAAACGTTGGGTAGATGGAACTGTGGAAAAATATTAGGCTAAGTTGGTAGCTAAAGGCTATAAACTAAAAGAAGGTGTAGATTTTCTTGATTCGTATTCACTTGTGACGAGAATTACTTCTGTCAAGATGCTAATTGATATTGCTGCCATAAAAAAATTGGAGATACATCAGATGGATGTTAAGACAGCTTTTCTGAAACCGTGAATTAGATAAAGAAATTTACATAGACCAACCTGAGGAATTTGTAGTGAAAGGTTATGAAGACAAAGTTTGTAAGTTGAACAAATCTTTGTATGGTTTTCAAAATAAGCACGTAAATAGTGACATGGAAAATTTGATCATGTGATAATGTGTAGTGGATTTAAGTTAATGAATCTGACAAGTATATTTACAAGTAACTTGTTAAGGATGCTTGTGAGATTGTATGCTTGTATGTTGATGATATGCTTATACTTGATACAAACATAGATTTGATTAATTCCACTAAAAACATGCACTGAATGAGAACGTTGACTTGAAAAACTTAGGCCATTTTGATGTAATCTTAGGGATGAGGATTAGAAGATAATCAAACATCTATAGTCTTAGTCATTCTCATTATGTTGAATTTGTGCTTATGTGATACAATCAGTCTGATTGTAAGCCGACGTGTACTCCATACAATTCTTCTTGTAGACTCGAGAAAAATAAGGGTAATGGAGTATCTTAACTTGAATACTCAAGAGTTATACGATGTCTAATGAATTTAATGAACTGTAAGAGTCCAGATATTTCCTATATTATGAGTAAGTTAAGTAGATATACTTGTAGTCCAGAGCAAGAGCATTTAGATGCACTTAGTAAAGTATTATGGTACCTAAAATACTCTATTACCTTTTGTTTGATTTATGAAAGGTATCTTGTTGTCCTTGAGGGACTTTGTGATACAAACTGGACAGTTGACTCAGAGGAGTCTAAGTCTACGAGTGGATATGTTTTCACTCTAGCATGAGGGTCTATTTTTGGAAGATTTCCAAACATACTGCTCAATTCATTATGGAATCTGAGAGTATTGTGTTAGATAAAGCACGAGAGGGGGGCGAGTGCCTAAGATGCTTTTTAGAAGACATTCCTCTCTGGCATAGGCCTGTGCCAGCTATATCTATATATTGTGTTAGCCAAGCTATAATAGCTAAAGATAAAAATAATTAATCCCAATTGGCGTTATTTCCATTGATTGGATAAAGTCCAAGGAGAATATCGCACAACCTTTGACGAAAAATTTGCATAAAGAGATAGTTAAAAATGCATCAAGGGGGATGGGGGTTCAGCTCATAAATTAAACTTGCCATGAAGGATACTCAACCTTGCTGACTGGAGATCCCAAGATCAAGGTTTCGAATGAGACAACTAATTTATGATGGGTAAAGGTAAACACTATCAGAGAATTTCATTCTCTGTCCCTTCCCTATGGTGTAGACGTGATAGTGTGACTGCATGTGAAGGATGACTTTTAAGAAGTCTTAATGAGTTATATAGTTTCAATCTTAGATTGAAGTGGAGTGTAGCAGTAACACTCTTTATGGAAACTCACCTATCTGAATGAGGAAGTGGGGACGCTTCCTATGAGAATATGAGCTTTGATTCTCTAGAGCATTCTGAGAAACAGGATATGTCCAGGGCCAAATTGGACAAAACGAGACGAGCTTGGAAGCAACCTTGGAGATATCATTCGTGGTCGTAATCGCGAATTACATCAAACGCTAGTAGTTCAAGACATAGTTCACTGTCTCTAGCAAGTAATTTCGGTAATATCTCACTAAGAAAAGGTTCAAGACCTCATGGACACCTCTGCCTAAAATGGTATTCCTTGCGCTTTTTATGTGATTTTCGTTTTGATGGTTTTGGTATTACTGAAACTTAGGACCTAAGGGTCACTAAGGGTTCACTAGTTCATGATTTTTCACTTTGGTGAAAGGAACCTTTAGTCTCACTTGTGAGGAACTAAAGATGAAAGCTCACTATACTATATGATTTTTGCAATCCATAGTATGACCCTGGGGTCAACACACTGTTGTATGAGGGAGATGACGTTGGAATGGCTAGTATGACTTCAACATGCACAATCTATCTGTTTGTTCAGTCAGTTCGGGTCATGAGATTGGGTTTTTGATTTACCAAGATCTATTTGTGCTTTCATGTTTTATTGAGTTTTCATTCATGTGGGGGATTGTTGGAAAACGATTAATAAAATATGATTTTTAAAGTTTTAATAAAAATTATAATTTATGATTTTCTTTTGTGAATGAAAAACTTATTAGTCCCACACCGTGGAGTTTCCACTTTTTAGTTGTTTTAAGAGACTATATAAGCTTTTTAGTCCCACATCGGGGAGTTCATCGTTTAAAGTTGTATTATTCCATTATATAAAGAAATTCACTACTTTTGTAAAATCAATGGGAAAGAGGTTTTTCTATATTTTTGAGGACTCCCAAGGGAAAATATTTTAGATTGTCAAGAATATAAGGCACAGTTTGGATAACTTTCCTTATTTTAAGAGTGGTCAGGATATGTCCTGGGCAAAGATAAATCCATGGCTGTGGTTGTCCAGACCAGACCCTACTAGTCGCACGTGTAGCGTAGCTTCTAGATTTAGGAATGAGAATACAATAATACCCCATCATGCGCCCTATCGTTCTCTTTGCCTATCTCAAATCCAAAATCGTCACTGCTGAAAAAACCCCATCGGACACCCTATCTTTCTCTCTGACTCTCTCATTTCCAAAATCTATTGCCGCTGCTAAAAAGTCGATGATCAATCACATGGTTTTCTTACCTTTGATTTTTCGTTTTGGGGGTTATTTTGTTCATCATGTTAATCTTGGTGATGTTCTCCATGATTTTTAATTTGATTTCGTTCCCAGGGAAGATGAATCAACAATTTTTGGGAATAAAAATCGGATTGCAGGTATGATTTAGTGAGTCCCTGAAGAATCAAATTTTAGTTCGTTGTTTGTATCAATAATTATTATTTTTACTTGATTTTCTCCCTCTCTTAGTGAAACAGTCGTGGGGAATGGTGGCGTAAGGGATTAGGTTTGCTTAAAATGTTGTTGAAGGTAATAATAATATTATTTATTTTGTACTTCCAGCTTTGAACATGGATTTCTTAAAAATAATAATTAGTTAAAGAATTCAAATTTGTGTATTGGATTTACTATTTTTTTTCTTCTTTTTCTTCCAAATAAGAAGAACCATGATCTGAATCATCAAATCCTCTTTTGCTTCCATCCAATTTCCTTCTTACCAACTTTGGTCTTATCTTTAACAACAATCGTCATTTGGTCAAGGAATTTCATCGATCTCTCAAACTTCACTGGGTAACATCATAAAAGACATACAGGTTTGGATCTTCAAAAAACTTTGGTTTCTTGGAGTTCTTTATTGTTTGTTGTCATTAAGAATTTGAGGGGTTTATTGTTAACTAAGGGAAAATTCGTGTTGATAGGGTGATTTTAAATTGCATATTTACATAACATTAGATTTACCATCGATGACATTTTTGAAGAGACGTACAGTTATCTAGAGTTTAATTAGCAGTTTATGATTCCAATATCGTATCAGCATTATGGCTTGAATTCAATAGTACATGTCTTTTAATATCAAATTTCGGTAGTTTGTTCTTCAAACTCTTTTCTTTTAATATATTGTTAATGTTTCTGAGTTCTTACTGATTTGGTTGCAATCCACACCATTTCATAATGGTTCAAAAAGTAACAAAGTTCCTTAGCTCCATTGGACATCACTTTGCACCGATCAGTCTTATCATGTCCCCTTTGTAAGTTTTGATCGCCCAATTTACATATTTTCGATACATGATTTTCACGGAATTTATTTGCTTCATTTTGTAATTTACAGCGTGTTCTTCATTTCCCGATTTGGTGTTACACCCTTACAGGGTTGTTAATGGAGTTAGTATGGTTATTTTTATGTAAGCACTTGAACTCGATGTCGTTCATTCAGTGCAAAGAAGGAAAACCATGATATATAGTAAGTCGATGTTTATCCCTTCCCCGTCTAATTAGAATTTGTTAAACCAGTTTTGCCGGAAAATCCATTGTTTTCGTCCCACGTCCATGCTAACAATTAACCTTGATGGTTTAGTTACTTTAGTATTTTGTTTGTATGAGGTTACATTTGCATTTCCTATTTTGTGAAAGGTCTGGAAGACTTCTTACAATGTTTATTTGTATTTCGGAGAAATGACATTATTCATCGCACTTGATTGTATTGTTAAACCAACTGCGAGTAGTCATTTGTGATTCGAAACATCATCCTTATTCTTACTTCATGATTTGCAGCTCATCTTAGGGTCAGCCAGCCATGGTCTTTGTCCTTTTATTCCTTCTTTGGAGGTTACATCGCGCCCCTCAGTCATGTAATTGTACTATGTAAGTCTTATATTCTCTTTCACACGCCAAACTCAGTTGGCTTATTTTTGTTATTTTCTCATTTGCTAAATAAAAATTTGGGTTTTATCCTCTGCCAGATATAGTCATCCTCTCCATATAATTGATTGGCGGCTTTCAATGTCCTTTTCACTAGATTTACACTTAGGCTTACATTTTCCAGTAGGTATTTCCTCCGGACTATCTCTGTTCTTAATTTTAGCTAGATTTGTTAATGTATCACTCAATTTAATTTAAGACCTTTGAGTACATGAGATAATTTTTACCTTACTGGCTTACTATAGAATCACATTTCCCATAGTGATTTAAAAAAAAAAAATTATAGGGTTTTTAGGATGACATAATCTATTAATCAGCTACAGTTCTTTTGAAACCGTAACAACTGTATATTACTTTGATTTGTTGATTACACCATTTGTCTGTTGCATGTACATCCACAGATCTGCATGTTTCAGTTTTACACGATATACTTATTTGTTCTCTTAGGTTATGACCTGTTAAAATATCACCACCGTTTTAAGATCTTTTTTCTCCGAGTCTCTTTCTTTCACTACGATACATAATAGATCAATGACATACTACGTTAGGGCTACAACATTACTATAAAGAATAGTTGTATTCAAATTTTATGAATAATTCAGAAAAGGACAAAATGACATCAAATATATGATATTTTGTTAGTCATCATCTTAGTTTTTTTACACTTGGTAGGTTCGTATTCAAGCAGTGGCAATGAAGAAGAGAATTCGATTCAACAATGAGTCATCAAGGATGACAATATGTTACCGAGGATTTGCAAGTATAGTGGGTGTTTCACTAGCAAAGGCCGAAGGTCTCTTTGGAATGATTGAGAAACCTTTACACCGTTGTAGAAGGACCATGGTGAAAAAATTAACAAAGAATAGTGAAAACACTTGAGCTGTTAACCCAACTTGGCAATGCACGTTGAATGAAATAAGTTGAGGTCCAAGCAGAAGATGGCACTGATCCAACGTGTTTGAAACTATTCCAAATATCATAAAACTCAGGTAATCCATTTACATATAATGGTGCTTTTCTGAAACTCTTGGATGAGGTAACGTCTTTATGGCCCTCTGTCATTTAGTTTTTGAGTAACACAAATATTTAATTTACTTTTGGTGGTTTTGCAGGTGTTTGCTGAACATTGCAACAAACATGAAAAAAGAATTCCATCATGGGAATGGACGCATCGGTGAATGCTAATTATTTGGTTGTGTTTACATAAGTTTGTCAATGAATTCAACCGCACAACTCCTAGCTTTATAGAGTTGATCATTTGTCCATGAAAAATTTATTTTTCATTTCTTAAATCAGCAGTAAAGTGACTCTTATAACAGTTGTTAAGTTCCTTTGGTTATATGTCTTATTTTATTTGTACCTACATGCTGCAACAAAGTGCGCATGTATATGTATCCTAATGGTGATGGTAAGAAATTTTTACTGAGCCTAGCATCATTGTTCCTATAATTATTGCAGACTTTGTTTGAAGTACACTGGGTATCACTTTCTTAATAAATTTAAGGAAAGCATCCGATTCCTCCCCACAAAGAAATAGAAAATGTGGTGCTCTCTAACATAAGGGTGAGTCAAAGTCAAATCCTACAATGGAAGAACTTTCGGAAAATTGCATTACCGTGGAAGAGCTTATATCGTAGTGCCATTTCGGAAAATTGCATTACCGTGGAAGAGATTATATCGTAGTGTCATTTCGGAAAATGCATTACCATGAAATTATAACGCCCGTGCCATGTTAAGGCCTAGTCTCCCTTATAAAGCATAGTTTGGACAACTTAGGCAAGTTAAAGGGTGGTCCAGATTTCTCCTAGGGAAAGCTAAATCTACGGCTGTGAAATGATTAGTTTAATTAAATTTCAATAATAAATGTTTTATTAGTATTTTATAATAAATGTTTGTTTAATTAATCAAATAAATATGCCTTCATTAATATCGTACAAAATAAATTTATCTTATATTAAATCAGTAGACATTAATGGTGGGTGGGGATGGTGGATTAACGGTGGGGATAATGGTGGTGGGGGTAGTGGATTAACGGTGGGGATAACGGTGGTGGGTGGGTGTTGGTGAAAATGGTGGAGTGATGACGTTAATGGTGGTGGTGGTGATGGAAGAAGTAGTGGTAGTGGGATGAGAAAGATGTCCTAAGGTAGATAAATTACTTAGTTATCCTTGGTTTATTTTTTTATTTGGTATTATTTTATTTTTTTTTTAATAATACTTTCGTTAATACATTACATAATAAATTTATATTATATTAAATCAGTGGACATTAATATTGGCTGTGATGGTGGGCAGGGGTGGTGGATCACCAGTAGGGATAATGACGGTGGGTGTTGAATGTGAGAATGGTGGAGTGATAACTTGTGAGGAGTCAAACCCTAATATTTAAACTTGAGAGGGATCAAACACTAAAATATCTAATTAATCAGTACATGGAAAAAAAATTGAGTGGGGTCTGCTGACCACACTTGACCCCAGTGTGCGTCCGCCACTAGCTGGAAGAAGTAGTGGTAGGGAAAGCTAAATGTACAGTTGTAAAATGATCGGTTTAATTAAATTTCAATAATAAATGGTCTATTAGTATTTCATAATAAATGTTTGTTTAATTAATCAAATAAATATTGGTTTCTTTAATACAATATGTAATAAATTTATCTTGTATTAAATCAGTAGACATTAATGGAGATTGTGATGGTGGGTGGGGGTGGTGGATCAACGGTGGGGATAGTGGTGGTGGGTGTTGGTGAGAATGATGGAGTGATGACGTTAATGGTGGTGGTGGTGGTGGTGGTGGTGGAAGAAGTAGTGCGATGAGAAAGGTGTCCTAAAGTAGATAAATTACTTAGTTACCCTTGGTTTGTTTTTTTATTTGACATTACTTTTAAAAAAAAAATAAATTAAAATAATACTTTCGTTAATACAGTACGTACTAAATTTATATCATATTGAATCAATGGACATTAATATTGGTTGTGATGGTGGGCGGGGGTGGTGGATCAGCGATGGGGATAATGGCAGTGGGTGTTGGATGTGAGAATGGTGGAGTGATGACGCTAATGGTGGTGGTGCTGGAAGAAGTAGTGGTAATGGGATGAGAAATGTGTCATATGGTAGATAAGTTACCTTGGTTTATTTTTTTATTTGATATTAGTTTTTAAATTTGTTTTTCTTTTATTTTTTTCTTTTTTAAAATTTAAAATAATACTTTCATTAATATAGTACATGATAAATTTATATTATATTGAATCAGCGGACATTAATATTGGTTCTGATGGCGGGCAAGGGTGGTGGATCAGCGATGGGGATAATGGTGGTGGGTGTTGGACATGAGAATGGTGGAGGGATGACGTTAATGGTGGTGGTGGTGGAAGAAGTAATGGTAGTGGGATGAGAAATGTGTCATAAGGTAGATAAGTTACAGTTACCCTTGGTTATTTATTATTTTTGATGTCAGTTTTTAAATTTATTTTTCTTTTATTTTTTTACTTTTTAAAATTAAAATAAATACTATGGGCCAGATATTTGTCGGGTCGGGACAAGAAAGAAAATGAACGGTTGAGGACTATAAGGAATCCAAGATCATTCTGAAAGTTAGATACCAAACCAATATAAAGCGCGGTTATAATTGAAAAAATTATTTTGCATAAAAAGATACCTCACAAGGCTTTATTAAAAAACAAAAGAGCAAACGTTTACACTTAGTTGATCGGTAGCCGAGCAACAAGCTGGGCCCCAACCCTTTTTGACATCTAAAAAATTATTTACATGTAAACTATAATTAATGTTTTATTTTGCATCCATTCCAAAAAAAAAACTGTAAAATTATCTTTTTGCGTATTAATCTAAATTATGGATTTGGACAAGTTAGGAAAGATAAAGAGCGGTTGAGATTTGGTTAGGGAAAAGATATATCAATGGTTGTGGTTGTTTATATCATTATTGTATCATTAACTTCATATAATAGATATTTTACTAGTCTCTCATTATAAATGAAATATATTTTCACTAAATAAATAATAAATTTGTTAATAATCATGACAGATGATCGGGTGGTTTTTGTGAGTGGTGGTGCATGGAGCCAGTGACGATATTGTTGGTGGTGGAAAAGGTAGTGGTGATGAGTGGACTGGTGATGGTAGTGTAGGTTCTCAGTGTGTTAGTGGCAATGTTTATTCTATGTCGTTAAGATATAAGTAACATTTATTATGGAAGTTGCAGTTGATTTTTTTTACGTGAAAATAAGATGGTTATTAATACAAAAGAAACAAGTGTACAGGATGACCACAATTTTTTCCGAAAAATAACCCATGAAAAACCCAATAACGATAGGGATAATAAAGGTTTTAGTTGGTCTCCCTACATGTTTCGCCGATGATTTTTTCGAGAAAAATATTTAGGTCAACGTAGCAATTCTTAGAAAGAAAACATAACAATTAAAAAACATGGAGAATAATTGTCATTTTATATAGAATCAACAAAAAAAATGACAAAGATTAAAATTGACATAATTTTTTTACTTAATATGGAGGCCGTGCAGTTACGGCACGGGTAAAGTTCTAGTTTTCTTATGCGTTCGCGATTTTCCTTAAGGTTTTTTCGGAGTTGCCAAGCTCAAGTTGAGCATCCACTACATATGCTAGTAGTAGGTGTAGTAGAGTGTTTTATCCTGGAGATATCCTTCCTGTGAGGGTATAGCATCACTCTTGAGTGTAGCCGGGAGCTAATGTCTTAGGGGCAGCGTGTTGGACACGTGACTCATTCTGTTTTTCTAAACTTTTGCCTTGTTGCTGTTATGGAGATATGAAAAACTCGTCCGTTTCGTCAAATCGATCACTTTCAATTTAAAGGAACTAAGTATCAATAACTTTTGCTTATTTGATTTTTCTTTATTTTTGATTACTGCACCCAACAGTACATAGACTACAGTGCACAAGCATTCATGCATATTATTTGGAGTTGTTTTAAACAGAATAGAATCAATAAGGCCACCATTTGGGCATATTTTGCCCACATTGTTGTTGTTGCTGCAGTCACAAAGGAATTAACAGGGTTGCATCCACTGTCATTTTGAAAGAGTTAGTTGCACTTTCATGACTCTAATGGTTAGTGTAGGTGGCTGAATACGAGAGGAGACTTTTGAACAAATCCTTAATCTTGTAAATAGTTGTCCTTGTAGAGACTAGTGTCTTTTCAAACAATGTTTCAATCAACATTGAAACATTGTGATGCTTCAAAACACTGTGATGATTCAAAGGTTGCTCTTCAAAGAATTGACACATACTTATCCATGCATTATAAATACCCTATGATACTCGCTCATAACCTACATTTTTCATTTTGTAGTAGTCCCGCTCTGTTAACAGTAACTACTCTCCGCATAATTTGTTTTTCGTTCGCTCTCTCAGCGAGTCAGCGATATTTTAAAATCAAGAAAGAACAAAAATGGATTCCGAAAATAAGATTGCAGAAACCATGCGCTCCATTGAAAATATATTGCGACTCTTCTATGAAGACCAAAACTCAAGAAATTCTCCAACAGTAAGTAAAGAATCTTAATCCTACTCTTCTGGTTTCAACCTATTTTCTTTTTCTGAAATCACTCCATCAGAACCCTATTTCGATTCTAAGTTTTCTTGTTCTAATTCTTCCTGAACTATTCTGATTGCAAGCAATTTGATTTTATTCCTCTGAAACCCTTTTTTTTTTCTTTCTGTTTGTTTTCCAGTTAGATGAGGATAAACTTGGGTTTAAAAGGGTGATAAACAATATCGCCGAGCATGCTGTTCAGTCCCAACTAAAGGTATACATTCAATATTTCACCCCAACTCATGATCAAATATCTTAATTTCTTATCTAATTGGTTTAAAGGGTTTGAATTTTACTAATTTTTTCTTTTCTTCCGGTGATCAAAACAGACGTTTGAGGAGAAATATTTTAAATCTCCTCCTAAAATGTGTCCGAATTGTGGCAAAATGAAGAAAGCTGGAAGGAAGATGGTTATTGCAGTAGATGCAGCACGAAGGTTTGCGTATTTTGGAAAGCATCCTCAACAACCTTCGTCAGTTCGATTGGTTTCTGACTCTGTCAAGGATGACCATTCCGGCAATCAACAGAAGAGTGCAGCCACTGTTCCAAGATATCAATCTGGTCAGGAAACAGTGTATGCACTTGAAAGACAATCAAAGTGGGAGGATATTCCATATGCACAGGAGCAAAGATTGAGTCCAAGAATTACGAAGAAAAATGAGACTCGGCAGAGAATATCTTCCCCAAAGAAGAAGAAAGTTAGTCCATCTCGACAGAGATACAGTAATTCTTCATACGATGTCATACTGGCTCCAACATTGATGCGATTCGAGCCAGATATAGTAGAATCATATTCAGATTCCTCGAGTTGCTCTGAAAGTAGAAGCCGATCAAGGTCTACTTCACCTGCGAGGTCTGCAACTTCCTCAACTGGTTCGAATTCTCCTAGTAGATATCAAAGAACATCGTCGTGGGAGTCAACATATTCGACATATTCTGCTTCGTCATCTGGTTCCGCTGCTCCAAATACAAGCTACAACGAGTATTCTAGTGGCAACGGGAGGGAACCACATCCACGAGGCAGAACACTGGATCACCGTCGCCGTTCGCCAGATTATTCATGTAGTTCCAGTAGGTCCACTTCACATAGTAGATCACCAGATGAGGTCTACTCACATAGGAGGAATCGTGGTTCCAACGTTCATCCATCGAATCATTCCACTGACAAGGTGGGATGGTTTAGACGAATAAGGAACAAGCTTGGTGACCACCACCATCACCCCAGCCGTCATAATACTGGTGTTAAATCATCCAAGGAGGATGAAACTGTCCACACTCATCATCGTTCCGTTGCAAATCCTGTAAGTAACGGTAAACTCCACTGCCAAAGCGATGACCAGATGGTGAGAAAGAACAACAGAAGACAGGTCAAGAACGAGCCCAAACAACATGGACATGTCAGAAAGTTCTTTGGAGGTGTAGTTGGTCACTTCCTGGGCTCGAATAAATCTAAGCCGTCAACAGCTGGTAAAAGACGGTTAGAAAGAACAGTAACAGGTAAGGGAAATGTTGTTCGCAAGAAACTGCATTGGTGGCAGAAAATTCATAGACGAGGGTCATCTAATGTTGGAAAATCACGCGCCAAACTTGGAATGAAGACCAAGTATCCCAAGTCCAAGGGATATAAACATAACACTAAGATGAAGAAACTTCTGTAAGTACACAGGAAATGGTGCATTATGAGTATATCTGATTCTTAACCTGGGTTCCGTATTTGAATGTTCAATTTTAGTGTTTGTATTAGAGATTTTATGTAAATACATCATTTGTGGTTAGTATTTGGTACATTATGAGTATATCTGATTCTTAACTGATATTTTATTTTTTTGGTACTAATCAACTCATGGAAGAACCATGTAACTGCTGGTTAGGATTGATAAGAACTTATCTGCATCACTTTCTAACATCATTCATCTTAAATGTCATCTATTGCTTGATGAGTTCATCATACTGCAGAAGCATCATGACTTTGTTTCTGTTATATGTGACTTCTTGCAGGTTTAAGTTTCAGCCTGGGTGTCTTTAGTGAGTTGATGTATTTACTTGGTGTTTTGTTAAACAGAGAGTAAACCTGAATCCTTTAAGCAAGTGGTCAGTGCCTCAATGATAATAAAGGGAATCTTTGCTGATTCTTCATTTTGTTTTCATCAAGAACTTGGGGTCACCTTGTGTAATCATTAACAGGTTGGACTGGTCGTATATGATTCTCAAGTTCCAATCGGCGCTACTCCAGAATACATGGCTGGTTACTACATGGTACTTCTCTTTTCTCATTGCAACTAGACAATAACAGTGTTGCAACAGTGTTTGGCTGTAGCTTTTGGATGCTTATAATTTTTACATTTCGTTTGTATGCAGCTGCGAAGTGCAAGCTCCTTTTTACCATATATGGTCCTTGCTCCTCAAGAAAATCAAAGGGTGGTAGATATGGCGCAAGTACCACAACATTTTCCGTCGGTACTTTCTCAATTTTATTTTCATACTGATTCACTATTGACTAAAACTAAACGGAATGTAAGTCCAATTGAGCATACTTCTGAAGTTTGGACTTCAAATGCGTTTGATATTCCTTCACTTTATAAATTTCCAATGTTTAGTTCTGTAGAAAAAGGTAGTCTTCTTGGACTCTTCATGTTTCCTAGAACTTTTTGTATCATGTAGATCACATTGATAGATTAGGGTACACCATTCACTACAGAACCAAATGCTTTTAAAGCTAACATACATTAAAGCTCGCTGATTTGGTCATTGTACTTTGAAGTTGAAACATACATTAAATACTTTCACTTGTTAAACAACAAAGGAATACAATACCAGCATTCCAATGGTTAGTGTAAGAGAATAAATCAACCAACTTAACAAAACAACATCACGGCATCAACTAACTTTCTGCAGTAGACAGATCTTTATGATCCTACTGTTTTCTACTAAAAGCCAAACAAGTAAATCCTTTCTGAAAAGCACTTGCGAGAGAATTTGCAACCACTTGCACCTTTCTCATTGGCCAAATCTTTCAATCTATTTCTATAGTCTGTACACATTGATGATATTTCTATACTAGGAGACTTTTGTTGTTCAGATAGCAGCACTGAACATCCAACATCTCTGGTCCTTGCCCAGTGAATTACCCTGAAACCATTTCTGTGTCCTTCCAAAAGATGTTAATTTCTTTTAAACATCTGAACGTTCTTCAATCATTCCAATGTCTTCTCAGCTGAAATTCACAAACTTAAATCTGTTTCTGCCACGATGACAGTAGCTGAACTACCAAACTCTATCACATTACAGGATGAGATTGATGACTATAACTCGCAGTATGTGCACTTGGGGTTGCAGTTGTCAATAATATCTACTCCTTGACCTAGTTGCTTCTGACCATTTCGACTTTTGGTACGAATCCCAAAATTCCTGCCATTCCCTTCTGCTGCTGCTGCCACGTCTCTCATGCGGACTGCTGTTAGTATATGATTGTCTTGGACTACTGTAGCTTCCATTAGTTTTCTTCCGGGAGTTCCTGATTTCCTCTTCAAGATCATATCGCGAGCGCTGCAAACGAAAAACATTTAAATCATAAACGGCTTAAAAAGACGTGAAATTAAAAAGCTAATGAGGGTTATTCACTTAAAACTGTTTGCTGCCCTATGAGGTAGGATGAGCCAAACAGTAGAAGCCCAGCGTGGAGGTGTTATGTATTCTAAGGATATTGTGTTTAGTGCTTGTATACAAGGATTTGGTTTTCTTATTTGCTTACACGATTAAGTTGGTAAGCAAAATAAATCGAATTCTGCAAGCTGTACAACCTCTTACTTTACCCTAATTGGGACTTGCCACCTGACAACTTTACCAAGCACGCTAGACTCATGAAAGGATGAACACTTGGACAGGCAAATCCAAATTTGTAACACACGTAAAACATTTTATAATACAGTAGGTTTGTTTTTAAGCAACATCTATGATTTAAATCTCGTGATATTCCATCTGAGCATCTGACGGATGAGTCTTGACGGTGTGGCCAGGTGATATGGTCCGAGTTTCAGGTAGTTGGATAACAAGAATGGTCCTGAATTGTGTTATTCAAGAAGATATAATCAATTGAAGTATCCTCATACTGCTGTACCAGCAACTACGGTGTTATGCAAGTATAAGATGTTATGCCTTAAGGAAATATGGTAACAAAAATAAAAAGAATCAAGATTCAATCGAAGCTGCAGACCTTAGCTGGGTCAGAAAGTATTGCATAAGCCTCTCCAATTAATTTGAAGAGTTTGTCAGCTTCCTTGTAAACCTCTTCAGCAGTTTCCTTCCACAACCCATCATCTCCGTTATCAGTTCGTGCTAAGAACTGGCCAGCCTATATGAATACCATAATTGTTAGAACAAAATATTGACAAACCTGTAGATGCTTTAACAGGAAGGGAAAGATTCATCATACCTTGTCTGGATGATATCTAAGTGCTGCTTTTCTGTAAGCCTTCTTTATATCTGAAGCATCGCCTGATGGTTCAATTCCTCTGCAGTCAGATTGAAATGACAAAAGATTTTAGAAAAAATGGCATCGAAGGCATTCAGCGATTAGCAGAAGGGAAAAACTGTAAGTAGTGGAAAAAACACTAGAAGAGATACAAGAAGTCCAGATCCTGAACACTTACTAAAAAATACTTAAAGCACTATAGTTAACATATAGATTTTAAATGCCATCAAATTTACATTCAAACAATTTTCAATGCCATCAAATTTACATTCAAACAATCATATCAGTTCTATGGATGACCACTATCCAAGGAAACCTCTCACGCAACCTTGACTCTTCCCGTCTTTCACTCATGTGGTCAGGATGAAACTATTTAGTAACTCTTACATTACTAAAAATATAGTTCTATATCATATTCTCAGTTTAAGTAAAACCTTGCATAGTAAGTCATCCACTTTTGGCTTGCTTCTATCAAATGGCCCCTACCAACTTATCATCTCTTTTAGTTCAGCAAGAGAAAGAAAAACTGAAAGCGTTCTTGTGCTATGGCTAAATATGTATGGACGTTAGTAGTACTGTTACTACAATAGCTTACAAAAATGTTATGGATTTCATATTACAAGGAGAAAAATAAGTGCACATGTTTTTATTTATATGGTAACTGAATAAATAATATATTTAGACAACAGTAACCCCATCAGATGCTAGTCCCTCTGACAACATTAATTTTATCAAGCTCTCCTTGTTGCAACCCCTTCCAGGAGTAAGATAGAAGAAGGATACTGAACAAGAAGCAAGACTGGTATTTTTATAACAC
Source organism: Papaver somniferum (assembly GCF_003573695.1). Lineage (NCBI taxonomy): Eukaryota > Viridiplantae > Streptophyta > Magnoliopsida > Ranunculales > Papaveraceae > Papaver > Papaver somniferum. The sequence goes on from NC_039368.1 coordinate 39,492,752, forward strand.
ACATGCAAATCTAGTATCACAGAACATGATTTTAAAAATCTCCTCCTGATGTACCTTTGTGTTTGGCAGCATCTAGTAGGATTAACCATGGCGAGAGCATCTATCAGCACCATGTTTATGGCAGGTAAAAGATCTATTTTAATGGTAAATCATGTTCACATAAAGAAATAAGGTATTGCCTATATCAAGTGATTCTTAATTGAGTTAGAGAAATCCACTCAATCACTATATTATGTCCCTCGCAAGTACTTAGCGAGGAAGGGATATCCTATGGCACAAATACATATGATATGTAGAATACGAAAGACAACCCTAGGTACATGAACATATAATTAAAGTGATTGTTCTTCTTGCACAAACAGAACTGGACTCTAGTGCGATATTTTTCTATGTTTTATTTGCAAGCATTGTTTGTTAATGTGACGGGTCAAATCATGAAACAAGGTTCATTATGTGAAGAAACTTACAAGATAAGATACATATTCAAAGGTATTTCCTTTCTGGCTTCTTCCTCCATGGTGGAAAGTCGTGAACGTGCTTGTCTTAAATCATTCGGAACACTGGTCTGTCTACCTAGTTTTCCAGCTTGATTAGCCTTATCCTCGGCTTGCTTTTCAAGAAGAGGTATAAGTCTATGAAGATCAGTAGCTGCTTTTCCGTAGTCCCTGATCATCTCATGTAATGTAGCTCTTCTCGAGATTGCCTGCAAAATATACAGATAGTTCAAACATAAAGATTGAGAAGTAGGTAAATCGAGAAATCTTGAGAGGATTCCTGTGAATCTATCTAGTCGAATTAGGATTCTTAATTTACCAAAAAGAAAGAAGATACAAAATAAAAGATAAAAAATAAAAAAATATTATCTATTAACTACCCTGGAATCTAGGTGCTCTAAGATCAAAACTAAGTAACTGATCCATCAATTCTACAAAGAAAACAAACTGCCTGTTAGATGATCAAAGTTGGCATATATTATATTAGTTTACATAGTTTCAAAGAATTAGCACGCAAACGAAGCACAACGACTGCACACACATAACCACAAGACTATTCCCCAATATGAATATATTTCCATTTAAGGACAACTGACCAAATGCATATACACTTACCTTCGGATAATTTCCATCAAGAGCTATAGCTAAGCTGCAATCAGCAATGGCATCCGTTATCTGGCCTATAGCTTGGTATGCAGCAGCACGGTTGCAAAAGCATATCGCAGCAAAAGGGCGTGACTCAACATTGGATGATACCGCAGCAGTATAGTGCTCGACTGCTTCAGAATATTTTCCTGATTGGAAAGCTTCATTCCCAGCAGCCTGCGGAAAAAAATATAATCATATAGATAACCAAGAAACTTCACATGTTTTTCATTGTAAGGTCTAGAATGCGGAATATGCGTAAATAGTGTAAACGCCAAAACTTATAAATACGAAGAGTATACTCTTACGAAAGAAACACATAATTCCAAATTGGCCAGCACCTAACAGATAGATCAAACAGATATCGATGTTGAGATCATATCTTTGATCAGTAATAACGAGAGCATCTTGAGTTGAGATGATGGAAGGTTAGCGAACATACCTTGTGGCGCAATAGCTCGCGTACGGTTACCGATAATGATGCTGATGATTTCAGATTATTGACCTCATTCCTGGATAGTTTAAAGAAGATTTAAGAAGTATGTAAGTGACGAGAAAGAAAGAAGAGACGTGGGAAATCAGACTATCCAGTCATAAGCTAATGAACAAAGTTACAATATGAAATGAAAAAGCAATCTTACTTTTCTGCCACAAGTCCTGCCTGCTCAATTTTATCAAGAAATCCAACAGCCTCCTCCAGCCTCCCAAGGTAAAAATAAGATTTAGAAATCAGGGACCAGCACCATGCACGAGAATTCTTTAAGCTTACATGGGCATTCGAGTTATCCGACTGGCCATCAGCATTAGACAACAAAGAACCCAGAGACTGCTCACACAGCTGAAGCACCTCTTCATACCTTCGCAGCTATTTAATCAATGATGAAATGCCAATGAAAGTTAGAGCAGATTAAGTAAACTGATTGAGGGGTCACACGAATCCAACTATTCGAAGAATCATATTGAATAAGCATAACAGAGTTGTAGTAAAATATTGCTGAATAAGCACCACAGATTTGCAAAAGCTAAATAAACAAGCACACACCATGAAGAGCGTCTCCGCCTTGATTTCAGCCAGTTTCTCGGAGTTTGGACATATCAATTCAGCCTGAGTAACCATGGTGAGTGCCTTTTCTGCATCACCAAATTTCCTCTGCTGCAAAACTTCAACACAATGATTGATGTATCCAGCAACTTTCTGCAATACATAGAATAACCTCAAAAAATCAGACAATGTGCCAACAAACATGTTAATGGAGTTCACTAATACCAGAAAGAAGTAAAACAGATCAAACGTTAAAACTCTAAACTGACTGCAGAACACACACAAACAGAATCGCGCTAGACAAGTTCACTTATTTTACTTTTATTAATTTATTTTTAATGCAAACTCCTAAAGAGAAATTTGTTAGGAAAGAATTAGGGAAACAGAAGGAAGAGGGACAACTTTACTGATTTGAAATGCTTTTAACATTAAGAAGTAAACACAAAAAATCACCGCTTCAGAAAAGGAAAGTAGGGTTCCGTATCCCGATAATTAACTTAGTAATCCTATAAACTTGGTTATAGTATAATGTTGATAGTTGCATAGTAGAGAACTGACAAGTTTCAAATTTCCATCTCTAATTATATCATGCAGGGGAATCGTTATATCAGAACGTGCTTTTAGCTTCCACATAAACACTTCCAAATAACATGACTAAACGTCAAACAAAGACTTCAAGAATGATGAATGAATAATTGTATGAAAACATGGATGCAACAAAATCCCATTTTACCTGAGCTCTATGTAGTCCATCAGAAGCTTCAATAACAACTTTTCTGTCCAAGCATACCCCTCCTGACTGAGCACAACTCCTAAAATATCTCAATGCGTCTTCGACTTCCCCCAGCGCTAGATGACAACTGCAAAGTACAATGAACAGTTGGAGTAGATTTTGCAGCATGCACAATTGTTAAGATATTTCGTATAACAAATGTATAGAACAGACCATCCTAATAACTAGTGGAGCCAGTTATCCAGAAATGATGTTGCTACTTTATCCTTACAAGTATTATAAAAGAGAACTTTCAGTAAAATTATACTCAAATAGAGACATCCCCGTATCGTCAGTCAGAACATGTTAAAATTGATGCAAACACCTCAAAGGTTTCCGTCTCTGCAAACATTTCCCCTTTTTTCTAATGATAAATATACATGAGGGACGGATGAAAATGATAACATCTTAATCATGTCCATCCTAAAACGTATATCATTCATTCATGATGAATGCATTCAATATTTTCAAACAAAACTCAGAATAATTTACTTTAAACTTCCTAACTAACCCGCATATACGTTAGAAGCTTTCACACATTCACCGTAATAACATACTCCAAAGATAAAAAGAATGCAGATGCAGAAACGGCATGCTGTGACCTTTCAATAAATAAATTGTCAACAATCTATACGATTATATTCTGTGCCCTAAATAAATTGTTAGTCAGCCTCGGTTGGTAAATCACGAGATGAGAATAACCAAGTGAAGCACTTACTTAGCAGCTCTGAGTTGAGCCTTGTAAAAGTTAGGATCTAAGGCCATAGCTTCTTTGCAGTCTCCTAGTGCCTCTCTCATTCTCCCGAGGGTCATCCTTGCTGCTGCACGGTTGCTATAGCACAAGACCAAAGCCTTCAAGCAGCTTTTGGAAGCTTCGTTTCGTGAAACACAATTTAACCCACGTGTATAATAGCCCTCAGCTCTAGACAGATTTCCCTTTGCATAAGCTTGGTTTCCCCTGATTTAAATAATATCAACCAGTGTTAAAATTGAGAGTCAAACTTTGATGTTCGAAATAACATACAAGAATGCAGACCAACGGTATCAAACTACAAATGAATTCTAAAGATAACCGGAAAGCGAAATCTCTTAAAATTATATCAAACAAATGGTTGGGGAGAATAAAAAGGTATTAACTACACCTGACTCGCCACTTTTCACATGCTTCCAGCACAGTGTCTGTCACAGCAGCTACAGTGTTGGTCACTTCCTTCACCTTTGGTTCTTTATCTGTTTCTAACCGATTGTTTCCTTTGCTTTCAGGGACAGGTAAATCTTCTGTCTTATCACATCCAGGGACTGATTGTGATGAACTACCAGCAAAAGGAAACAAGGGTGTGTTAGGAGATGCCAAGTGAATTTTGGCATTAGGATGTGAACCTTGTCCAACTTTCCTTCGATCTTTCTTTCTGGAGTGACGAGCTGGACCAGATAAACTCCCTTGAGGAGAGGGGGACGCCCCAAACGTAAAGCTAGGGTAACTAACATTGTCTGAACCTGAAGCAAAGCAAAACTGTGAGCTTGTATCATGAGCTTTCTCCCCCATATTTGACCCAATATTAGCTTCAATTTTTCTTGTCGCATTAACATCGATGTCTGTGTCCAATTTTACGCCTGTGAATTTCAGATATTCAGCTTTGTCTCCAGAAACAAATCCCTCTGTCACATTACTGGCACCATCACATCTCTCAGATTTTTGAGATCTACCATCATTTAGTTCTCCTTGTTTCAGTTCATCAGTGTTAATATTCAGTTTGCATGTGGCATTTACAGACACTGAAGGGTGTGCATCAGTTGATGCTGATTGTGGGTCAAAGTGGAAGAATTCACCTGATGAAATAGAAGCTTCTTTTGGAGGCTGATCGTCTGCTAATGTTTCCTGGTAAGGGGAAAAATCCATTGGTGAACAAGATCCAGGAGAGTCTGGTTTTTCCTGGGAATAACTTTCGCTTGAGAATTTGTCTTTCCTAACCCACTGGTAAACTGGGGTATTTGGCTTCAGCTTTCCTTTCCTTTTCTTTAGCTTGTCTTTTGCTGATTTTTGAGCAGTGAAATCCAACTTCTTGTTAAACGAAGAGGCAAGGTCCCCAATAGAAGAACCTGAGCTATCCAGCTTTGGTGCTCTGAATTGGGGAGTTTTAAATCCATCTTGTGAGCTTGTAAATATAAAATTTGCTTTCTTTTCAGCTCCACTCTTTAAAGGTACTTCAAAACTACTCCCAGCGGATTGGAATAACCCAGGGGTTCCCGATGAAACATGGGGAAATGAGCCCGCAAAAGAGCACGAGTTATCCTGCTTAGGTTCCCTAAAGGAGGATGTATGTGATTCATTTTCTGGGCATGAAGAACCACCATTCACATTCTTTTGGGATTTCTCCATCGAAGGCACTTCAAAAGTACTTCCAACTGACCGAAATTTAGAAGCCTCGCTGTGAGGACCCGATCCTACACCTGAACTTTTACCCTGTAATCCTTGGAAGCCAAGATCAGCTTCTTTAGTCTTCTCCTTGCCCCCAGCATTCCCGCAATCATCTATGTTCAATTTCTTCATGTCATCTGGCAGCTTCGAGCTTTGGCAAAAAGCATCAGATATCCCGCTACATTTCTTTAAGCTGAATGAGTTTTTTCCACTAACTTCAACGCTATCGATGTTCAACTTTCTCAAACCATTTGACACCGTATCTTCATCTAACCCTGCACCCTTTTTACTGCCGCTTCCAAATACAAAAACATTCTTTATGGGTACATCACTTACACCCAAATTTACTCCACTTACATTCGTTTCACTACCAAGGTTCAACCTGGTCATGTCATCCGGAAGAGATTTATCTATTTGCTCACTTAAACCAGTTGTTTTCAAATTAGAGCCTGGGTTTCTCAAATTGGTAGTACCTGATACAAATGAACCATCTGCATGCTTAACAGGATCCTTACCCAAATTCAAATTTACCTTCTCCTTTGTTTCTCTTCCAAGGTTCAAATTCCTCATCTCGTTTCCTATACTTTCACCTAAACTACTCTTCTGAGCAGAATTTGATGCAAAGGGATTCCAACTAACCCATTGATCAGTTAAAGTATCTGAAGACGGCGTAGGAAAACCAGAATCTTTTTTAACCCACCTCGTACCCATATGTTTTCTGACCTTAACAAGTCTAGGTTTTGAAAGACCAGAAGAAGTATCCATTAATGGTTTCTCAGAACCGATAGTACGAGATACAGAAGAAACAGGTGAGGTAAAACTAGGATCAAAAAAAGGTCCTTCATTTAAATTTCTGTTTAATGATTGGTTTTCTTTAGAGAAGAAATTAAAATTATTGGTAGAAATACCATTAAAATCAAAATCAAAGGATTTAGAAGAAGCAGAAGAAGAAGGGATCTCACCTTTACTAGGGTTAGGGTTTTGTTTAGATTGCATTTGTGGAGTACTTCTGAAATCTACCAATGTCGGAGACATAATAACATCACAAAATCAAAATCAAAAAAATCAGATGAAACGGAGATTTGATTACTCGGGTTGAAGAACTTTGGAGTAGAAGGGCGATTCTCTGTTGCTAGCCGGTTCTTGTTACTGGGTTTAGGTTCAATATTTTTCCTTTTTTTTGAACCAGGAAAAGGAAAGAGTGAGAAACAAAGCAAAATATGAAGTATCAGCAGAAGAAGAGGAAAGCAAAAGGGTTTCTCTTTTTCACTCTCTTTTTTTTTTTTTTTGGCTCTTGCAATTTTTTTGAAATAAAACAAAAAAATCACTCCTTTCAGGTAAATAGTCTTCAAAATTGGTTCACGTTTCGTGTAATTTACCCATTACCCACTACTATGGGGGTTTTAGTTTTGCCCCCTAAAACAATCAGGGATCTGACATAACTCCTTAATTATTAAATAATACTCTCATTCATCCCGAAAAAGCTTGTCTTTTAATATTTTGTGCAATATTTGATTTTTGCCCTTATATGTGATAAAAATTGGAAAAAAGTTAAATTAGATGACTAGCTAATGCCTTTTTTGGGAAGCAACCACTGAGTAGAACCTACCGTATCTACGTTTCTAGAGAATGAGGATGATGGTAACCGAAAAGGAAAGGAAAATACAGGAAAACCTTTCCACCAGATCTACCTTGATTCATGTGTGATGTTTCGGTGTCAAGTAGTAGTGTTGATCATAGGTATTATGGACCTTCATTTTGTTTTCAAGTAACATAAAAAGTTAATGTCCGCTTTGCAAGACTATTGATCCTTGGAACATCATCTTCTTAAACTCATCAAGCGAAATCAAACCATCACCATCACAGGCAAAATTCTTAATAATCTTCTTACAATCAGAAATCGACGACGATTCATCACCTAAAGTTTTCAAAAGCTTTCGAAGCTCATTAATTGAAGGAGTCATGTTGTTTGTTTTCTTTTACTTCGATAGAAAAGACAGAAAACCCATGCTTGTTTGGTACGAAGAAGACGAAAGAGAAACAAATTTTAAAGAGAGGAAAAATCAACTTTGAAATATAAAAAACTTTTAATGTGGTGGTATGGTGATATGTATGGTTTATTATTTATAGACAGAAAGGAAGCATATAGAGGAAACCGAGAATTATTATTTTTTTGATTGGTTTAAGGAAACCGAGTTTTAATGGGAGAAGAAATAAATTTAATACGTTTGCTTACAATCCAGTATTTCTAAATATATACATGTCTATATAATCGGTCTTGTCCGGTTAGTCCATGGAACGCTATTGCAGTCATGCTCATGAGTTTTGCGTGTAGCCTTGTTTTTGGATAATCAGTCTTGCCCGATCAGTCTATGGAACACTCATGTTCATGAGTCTTATCTGTAGCCTTTTTTTTTCTTTTAACAACTCCTAAATCTGCAAATCTCTAAATGGATGATAATTTTATGTAGTGCGGTGTTGCTCTTTAATTTTTGTTACTTCCGAACCAATACTGAGTGGACAAACTTCCAATAAATTGGAAATGAGAACAAAGATAAAAGTCAGGTTATGGAATGAGTACCCATATTTTTACTAATGAGTAACTAGTCTTACCTTTACTATAAATTAACTAGTTAAATTTTTAAGTAAATAGAAAATTACTTGAAAACAAAACGAAGGTTCGTATATAATGCCTACGATCAACATTACTACTTGACACTGAAATGACACACATAGATCAAGGTAGGTCCGGTGGGAAGGTTTTCATGTACTTTCCTTTCCTTTTCGGTTACCATCATCCTCATTCTTTGGAAACGTATATATGGTAGGTTCTACTCAGTGGTTGATTCCTGAAGTCATTACCTAGTCATCTTATTTAAAAAAATATCCAATTTTTACCACATAAGGGCAAACATTAAATATTGTACAAAATACTAAAACACTCGGTTTTTCAGGGATGAATGAAAGTATTATTTAATGATTAAGGAGTTATGTCAAACCCCTAATTCTTATAGGGGCAAAACTAAAAACCCCAATAGTATTGGGTAATGCGTAAATTACACGAAATGTGAACCAAGACTATTTACTTGAAAGGAGAGATTTTATTTTATTTCAAAACAAAAAAAATTGCAAGAGAAAAAAAGAGTGAGAAAGAGAAACCCTTTGTTTTCCTTTTCTTCTACCAGTACTTAGTTTGCTTTGCTCCTCACTCTTTCCTTTTCCTGGTTCAAGAAAAGGAAAACTTATTGAACCTAAACCCAGTAACAAGAACCGACTAGCAACATACAATCGACCTTTCTACTTGCTTCTAGTCTACTTGATGGTGTGTTAGACCTGATCGGAAGAAAAGTCTTGCTTGACTAAAAATTTGATGTTGAATGGAAACGAGTAATCTCTTATAGAAAACTGTTGAAAACATCCCATGTGAACTCTCCAAATGATGTTAAGCATCTTACGAACATTCTTAATCATTATGAGGATGTTTTGATGAAGTTTCAGTCTCTACTCGACGATATTTCCTCTGCATGAAAAACAAGTAAAAGACAATAAAAATAAGATTAGATTCTTATTTAGAGAAAATAGACATCAATAGTTTGATTTACTTCATTTATTGTATAAGGTCTATTTTGAATAAAACTATCATTATTATTATGAATAAAATTATTTCTTTATAATTTTTGTGTGATAGTTACCGATTACATAACCTGTGAATGAATGTTTATATTTTCGTTGTGCGTTTTCGGTTTATGAGATGTCTGATTTCGGTTTTCATTAATCTTAATATTCGATCTCATATGATGTATCCCTTGTGATTTGTATGGCTTTTTTATTTAGGGGGATTGAGTTTTAGCCCATGTTGGTAGGCTTTATCAAAGGATCATAAGGTGTTCTGATTGAAACTCATATGTGAAAAGTCATAATATGTTGAATCAATTTGTGTTTTCATGAGTTGTGTTTAGCATAACATATGTGTTTCGGGTTTTAAACTTTTGTTATTGACACGCATTAGTTAGAATCGATTCAGCCTTTCTCTGTTAAAGGTTGATGATGGTGTTGTTCTTTTGTTCTTGCGAGAGGATGACAACACACTGGGGGAAAGTTCTTATTTGAACTTGCACTTAATGATATATTTTTCTGGGGAGAATAGGCTGCGGAATTTGAGGTAACGAATTTGTTAGGTAATCATTTTCCTGTATAAGAAAAGCATGTTTGTATTGCATATATTTTTCTTTTGCTTAACAAAATTTCGGTACAATTGATATGTTCCATTATGTGTGTATGGATTGTTTATGTGATTCAATTGTTTCCTGTTAAGAAAAACTGTGTCAATTTATTTGGTTTATTGTTTGGTATCTTCTTTATTGTTGTATCAAGTGTTTTTTTAATTAACGAAATTCGGTGCAATTGCGGAGTTATAATGTGTATGTTTGTTTCAATTGCTTCCGGTTAAGAAAGTAATTGTGCAAGTCAATTTATTTTGGTTTGTATCTATCCTTCGTGGCTTAAAAAAAATACGGGATCATTTGTTTAGTCCAATTGATTCTGGAAAGGAGAAACTAAGTCAATTCTGATCTTAGTTAAGATTTATCAAATTGGAGGATTCGGTTATTCAAGTCTAATCGAATGCCTTGACAATAAAAACTAGTTAACTAACCTAGTGTTTGTCTTGTCTAAAGGGAAAGGTCTAAGTTATTGTCTGAATAATTAGAGCCTGATGAGAAAAATAAAATTTATTCTAATCTTTATTTTGGTCTTATCAAAACAAGTGGTTGTGCATACGCAATCGGTCTAACAAGGGAATTAAGTTTCTTAGTCGATTTATTAGAATATTAGAGTTAATTGCTTCGGGAAATTGTTTCCTTGATAACATACTAAAACAAAATTACTTTGTAGTTTCGGTTTTAATATTGATTATCTAAAGTGGTATGTGAAACCTTCGTGCTTAACTTTATAGGTTGTTTACAAATTTAGATTATAAGATCCTTTCGGTTTGTCCTTTATTGCTCGAACCATTGTCATTTTGTGACAAAAAGGGGGGGGGGGGGGGGGGAGAAATATATGGAGTAAACAAGTGATTTGCAATCACTAAGGAATTGACAATTGTGCTTAAACGTTATTGAAAAAACGGGGGTCTAACAACCTCACCCAATATTTCCATTAGCAATCTGTATGAACTAACTCCAATATACTTTCTAGAGAATCAACTAGACAGTCAGACTCAATCTAGATAAAAGTATATCACAGAGTTAATATCTCAATCTCTCGATTTGATCTTTACTCAAGCAAATGGAAATATGCGAGTCTTTATCAAATACTAGAGAGATAAACTTGGATGGTACCAAAGACCAATATCCAAGTGTCAATCAATTTAAATCAACAACCAAAGGTTGGATATTCTAATTGATTGATCTTAACGCACAACCTGTGATATTTCAATTATATAACAAAATATAATGCGGAATAGAAATAACACAGACACCAGAAATTTTGTTAACGAGGAAACCGCAAATGCATAAAAACCCCGGACCTAGTCCAGATTGAACACCACGCTGTATTAATCCGCTACAGACACTAGCCTACTACAAACTAACTTCGGTCTGGACTTTAGTTGAACCCTAATAAATATCACACTGATTCAAGGTACAGTTGCGCTCCTTACGTCTCTGATCCCAGCAGGATACTACGCACTTGATTCCCTTAGCTGATCTTACCCACAACGAAGAATTGCTACTACCCAAAGTCGAAGACTTTAATAAAAAAATCTGTATCACACAGAAAAGTCTATGATGATAGATAAATCTGCCTCCCACAGATAAGCCTAAAAGTTTTGTTCCGTCTTTGGATAAAATCAAGGTGAACGGAAACCAATTGATAACCCGGATTTGTATTCCCGAAGAACAACCTAGAATTATCAATCACCTCACAATAATATAAATCGTATGGTAGCGAAACCAGATATTGCGGAATCACAAACGATGAGACGAAGATGTTTGTGATTTCTTTTTATCTTGCCCTATGGGAGATATAATCTAAAGTCAATTATTCAATTGAACTCGTACGATAGAAAATTGCAAGATCAGATCGCTGAACTACAAGAGAAGTAGTTTCGTTTGGCTTCACAATCCCAATGAAGTCTTTCAGTCGTTAACCTACAGGGTCTCGATAAGAAACCTAATATTAAAGGAGAATCGACTCTAGAAAAACCAACTAGTATCACACAGGAGGTGTGGGGATTAGTTTTTCCAGTTGCTAGATGTCTCCTTTATATAGTTTTCAAATCAGGGTTTGCAATCCAAGTTACCTTGGTAACAAAGCACTCAATATTCACCATTAGATAAAAAACTTGATTTAACCAAGCTAATATATTTCAACCGTTAGATCCAAACTTAGCTTGTCACACACAAATAAAATGTATTTCATTTAGGTTTGAGTAACCGTACCTAAACGTGTACACTTAGTTGGTTCATAAATAGTTAACCAATCGTTAGCCATATGAGTACTTCCATATTAACCATATTCATCTTCTTCACATAACTAGTTCAAATGACTCATAAGAACTAGTTGAAGAGTTGTTCAATTGCTTGGGTCTTTATGAAGAGATACAATTGAAACAAGTTTGATTCACTATAATCAATTCATGAACAAAAATATATACAAAATATTGTCACAAGATGAAGAGAGTTACTGGGACTAGGATTTCGTCGAATTCATTACATAGGGTTCGATTTATTTATTCTCAACAATTAAAGCTCAATAAATAAAATTAACATGGACTCTGATTTTGCCAGTGTAGATTCTCAAAAGATTAGTTGTAAATCCTAAGCATGATATATCAAAACATTTAAGCTAAGCATACTTCATCAAATTAAATGACAACCAATTAATTCAAATCCTATTTCAATTAAAATTAATACAAAAGTCTTAAAAAGAATTAAATAGTTTTACCCATGTATGACACTCGTCTTCCTCCGCCGTCCCAGTGTTGGGGATTAGCTCATCACGTCGAAAACACACTTAAAATGTTTATTCATGGCTCAAAAAGTGGTTTACAAATGATGAAAATGTGAGAAAATTATTAAAGCAGTGATTTTCTTTTCTCTCCCAAACTCCCCCCAAATGTGCTCTCAATCTCTCTATTTATACACACAAATACACATCACTCAAATATATTCTTCCATAACTCCAAAATTTTCTTCTTTTTAATTAAAAATATCTTCAGGAATTTTTCCTTCTCTTTATTCTATATATGTCTTTACTAAACCCATATCTTCTTTAATTCGCATAATAAAATCCAAGATAAAATCTTCTATGGATATCTTTCTTGTTTAATACAAGATAACTTCATTTTTTTTCAAAACTTCATGTTTGTAAGGCAAGAAGATATTTTTATCTTAAAGATAATAAATCCTTTACCATTGACACCAAATTTCCCGCCAATTTTTCTTTTCAAATCAAGGAAGAAGATGAAGTCCCCTTAACCATTGATGGGGTGCAATTAGCAGCTGGCTCCCTGGGGTGCCCCTTATCCAAAATTGAGAGTCCGAATAACACGTGTCCTCCGGGTGCCTATACCAACTTTTCGAGCCGAATTTTCCAAAAATACCTAAAAACACATAAAACACCATAATAAGTAGAAAATCTATTACCAACAATACTGCAAATTGAGGACAATTCGGTCACAAAAATGTGTCTATCACACCTTTATCATCTCGATGCAATTTACTAGTGGTAGGCATAGGAGTTAGTTTAGGGGTAGACTTATCAAGGCCAAATCTTGAAACAAGATCTCTGGCATATTTCTCTTGAGGTAAGTAAATTTCATCCCTGTGTTGTTGAATTTGTAAACCCAAAAAGATTTTTAATTCACCAACATTGCTTATTTCAAACTCCTTTCCAAGAGACACTTGAAACTCTTGTGCAAGTTTCTCCGATGTTGATCCATAGATGATGTCATCTACATAAACTTGAGCAATCACAACATTTTTTTCCACTACACTTGGTAAACAATGTTTTATCATCTCCTCCTCTCGAAAAACCTTTCCCAAGAAGAGATGAGGTCAGTTTTTCGAACCAGGCACGAGGTGCTTGTTTCAACCCATATAGCGCCTTATTAAGTTTAAATACGTGATCTGGGAAGTCAGGTTTTTCAAATCCCTTAGATTGAGCTACATAGACTTCTTCCTTTAAGGTTCCGTTTAGAAAAACGGATTTGTTGTCCATTTGAATTAGCTTTACCTTAAGAAAACAAGCATGAGATAATAATAATCTGATGGACTCAAAGCGTGCCACGGGAGCAAAGGTTTCGTCAAATTCGATTCCTTCGATTTGTGAATATCCTTGAGTGACAAGTCTTGCTTTGTTTCTGACAATAGTGCCAAACTCATCAGACTTATCCTTAAATATCCATTTGGTGCCAATAATGTTGACATTTGGAGGACAAGGTACAAGCTTTCATAAATCTTGTCTTTGAAATTGATTTAACTCTTCATGCATTGTATTCACCCATATGGGATCGCTGAGAGATTCATCAATATTTCTTGGTTCTAAATGTGACAAATAACAACCAAAATTGCATAAATTTTGAAGTTGTCCTCTAGTCTTTGCAGTAGAATCTCTCCCTCCAATGATACTATTTGGATCATGATTTATTTGAACCCAGAGATGTCGCGGTGGGACATGTTCTTGTTCAACAGGCACGGTTTGATCAGTGTTTTTCTCCTCGTCACAAGAAAGATCAGGATCAGCAACAGTAGGTATAACTTCAACTGAATCCGGAATTTCTTTGACTTTCTCAATTTTCTTGGTTGGAGGCAGCTCGGCAGGAGAAAAATCATGGTGAAAATCACCAATATCATCAATGATAACATTAGCGGATTCCATCATCACTTGGGTTATGAGATTAAATACTCGAAAACCACGACTATCAGACGCATATCCCAGAAAGATACCTTCATCACTTTTAGTATCAAATTTCCCTCTTTGATCTCGATCCTTCAGGATGTAGCACTTACTTCCGAACACTCTAAGATAGTGTAAGTTGGGTTTTATACCATACCACAACTCATATGGAGTGTTTAGGGTTTTAGACCGTAGGTAGACACGGTTGATCAAGTAACATGTTGTAAAGACAGCTTCTCCCCAAAACCTCAAAGGTAAGTTTTTGTTGTGGAGCATTACCCTGGCCATTTCCTGAATATTCCTATTCTTTCTTTCAGCAACTCCATTAGCTTGAGGAGTGATGGGTGGTGAGTATTGTTGAATAATCCCCAGTTTATCACAGAATTCAAATACTTTAGTGTCTTTGAATTCAGTGCCACGGTCGCTTATAATTTTCTTTAGTTTACGACCTTGTTCTTTCTGGATCCTATTAACAATAATCTTAAATCCACCAAGGGTTTCATTCTTATGAGCTAGAAATGCTACCCAAGTGAATCTGGTGTAGTCATCTACCATAACTAAGGCGTACTTCTTTCCTCCAACAGTTGAATTGGTCCAAAGAGATCCATATGAATTAAATCAAGTGGAGCCTTAGTGAGAATATCTCGAGATGACTTATGGTGAACTTTCGTTTGCTTACCATGTTGACAGGCACCACATACACCGTCAATCTTTGCATTGATTTTGGGAACGCCTCTAACAAGTTCCTTGTTAATGATCTTAGTTAAGAGACGATAATTGATGTGACCAAAACGCTCATGCCAAAGATGTGTAGATTCCACCTTAGTCAAATTGCAACAGTTACTAAACTGAGTATTAAGAAGATAACAGTTATTTTTTCCACGGGTTCCCTGAAAAATCACTTTTCCAGCTTTGTCTACAATGTCACATCTATTTGCATTGAAAAAACTTTATCTCCTTTGTCGAAAATTTGACTAATAGAAAGAAGATTTGCAGTCATGCCTTTGAGTATAATACATTATGGATTTCTGGAACACCGGGAAGCTTGATCGTGCCCTTCTTTCTAATGTAGCAACATCTCCCATCTCCGGAAGTAACTGGTCCTCCTTCAAAGTCGCTTGTGGAAACAAACCATGAAAGATCTCCAGACATATGTCGGCTACAACCACTGTCAAGAAACCATTGAAAGGGTGATGTTGATTTTAAGGCAAATGCTCCCATACTAACACTACATTCATGTTTAGAATTTCTTGTTACTATTGTGCACATTAGACAAGTAAACAGTTGTCCAGTTTTCTTGAGAAGATTACTCGCAACATTAATTTATACTTTTCTGAAAGCGTGTACAGGTATATTGAGTGTGATTGTGAGACTAACAAAACATACAGGGGCCAACATCAGTAATCTTATTTGAGAAGTTCTTCCTTCTATCAAATTTCTCAAAGCATGCACTTTGTTTAACTCTTGACTTACTATGATTCACTAGAGAGGAATCAAAGGGATTATTTATCACAACTGAAGGAGTTTTGACAGATTTTAAATCCATGTTTTTTGCAATTTCTGCAACAAGATCAATGTTGATCTGGATTTGTTCATCCAACTTCTTTTGATGAATAACAAGATTTTTTGAACATTCTCTAAGATTGTGATTTATTCCTGGTGAAGCGTTTATAGAGACATTACTGTCCATCAAGTCAGATCGCTTACAAACACATACTTTTGAGGTCTTGAACGTGTTTGCCTGCTCTGATACCAATTGAAAAAGTGGGGGTCTAACAACCTCACCCAATATTTCGATTAGCAATCTGTATGGACTAACTCCAATATACTTTCTAGAGAATCAACTAGACAGTCAGACTCAATCTAGATAAAAGTATATCACAGAGTTACTATCTCAATCTCTCGATTTGATCTTTACTCAAGCAAATGGAAAACTGCGAGTCTTTATCAAATACTAGAGAGATAAACTTGGATGGTACCAAAGACCAATATCCAAGTGTCAATCAATTAAAATCAACAACCAAAGGTTGGATATTCTAATTGATTGATCTTAACGCACAACCTGTTATATTTCAATTATATAACAAAATATAACGCAGAATAGAAATAACACAGACACCAGAAATTTTGTTAACGAGGAAACCGCAAATGAAGAAAACCCACGGGACCTAGTTCAGATTGAACACCACACTGTATTAAGCCGATACAGACACTAGCCTACTAAAAACTAAATTCGGTCTGGACTGTAGTTGAACCCTAATAAATATCACACTGATTCAAGGTACAGTTGCGCTCCTTACGTCTATGATCCTAGCAGGATACTACGCACTTGATTCCTTAGATGATCTCTCCCACAACCAAGAATTTCTACGACCCAAAGTCGAAGACTTTAATAAAAAAAACTGTATCACACAGAAAAGTCTATGATGATAGATAAATTTGTCTCCCACAGATAAACCTAAAAGTTTTGTTCCGTCTTTGGATAAAATCAAGGTGAACGGAAACCAATTGATAATCCCGATTTATATTCCCGAAGAACAGACTAGAATTATCAATCACCTCACAATAATATAAATCGTATGGTAGCGAAACTAGATATTGCGGAATCACAAACGATGAGACGAAGATGTTTGCGATTTCTTTTTATCTTGCATATCGGAGATATAATCTCAAGTCAACTATTCAATTGAACTTGTACGATAGAAAATGGCAAGATCAGATCTCTCAACTACAAGAGAAGTAGTTTCGTCTGGCTTCACAATCCCAATGAAGTCTTTCATTCGTTAACCTACAGGGTCTCGATAAGAAACCTAAGGTTAAAGGAGAATCGACTCTAACAAAACCAACTAGTATCACACAAGAGGTGTGGGGATTAGTTTTTCCAGTTGTTAGATGTCTCCTTTATATAGTTTTCAAATCATGATTTGCAATCCAAGTTACCTTGGTAACAAAGCATTCAATATTCACCGTTAGATAAAAAACCTGATTTAACCAAGCTAATATCTTTCAACCGTTAGATCAAAACTTAGCTTGTCACACACAAATAAAATGTATTTCATTTAGGTTTGAGTAACCATACCAAACGTGTACACTTAGTTGGTTCATAAATAGTTAACCAATGGTTGGCCATATGAGTACTTCCATATCAACCATATTCATTTTCTTCACATAACTAGTTCAAATGACTCATAAGAACTAGTTGAAGAGTTTTTCAATTGCTTGGGTCTTTATGAAGAGACACAATTGAAACAAAATCGGTTTGATTCACTAGAATCAATTCATGAAAAATATAGCCACGGTTTGCAAAGATTGCGTTCCTTATTGATTAGAAACTTAAATACTATAGTCAACTTCGTTTAGGTTAGACTAGAAAGTCTATGAATGTTGAGACATATAAGTATTACTCCGAATACATGAAGAATGTGAAAAGTAACAAACTACAATGGCGACATCATCCTTCCTCTTGAGGTTAGTATTATTGACTTGAACTTTTTCATTCCTAATGTATCTTTCAAGTCGTGCTATATTATAAACATAAATGCGAACCTGTATATACTGTACATATTGTATAATACTATAGTGATATGGCATGATCATAATAGTATGATCATAGCATTAAGAAATTAGACTATGAAGTATAACGCTTATCTTTTGAACTTCGTAAATATGACATCGACATAATCTTGTATATATTGTTATGATTATGTGAATGGTTTATGGTGAAGATTTTATCCTAGGAAACATTTTTACATTTATTTAAAGGAAGTACATTCATGAACTTGTTTCGTGAATCGAAAGGGAAATCATAGGCTTATTGGTCCGGCTATTCATTGCAAATTTTTGGATGACCAATATGTGTGATTTAGTAGAAATGATCTTAAATTCGATTATGTATCTTGGTATAAAAAATCATAATGCCCGACTTATGATTTGGTATGACTGATTTTGATTAATTGGTGTAACTGATCCTAAGTAATCACCAAGTGATGGTATGATTGATTATCCTTGTAATTGGTGTGACCGATCCTAGTAATTGGTGTGACCGATCATGAGTGTATGTGACCGATCCTAGTAATCGGTGTGACCGATCATGAGTGTATGTGACCGATTCTTGTAATTGGTGTAACCGGTCCTGGGAACTGGTGTGACCGACCACAAGTAATACCATGTATAGATGGAACTGATTCTTGTAACTGGTGTAACCGATCCTAGTGACTGGTATGACCGATCACAAGTATTTTCATGGTTAGGTATAACCAATCCTAGTGATTGGTGATGTGACTTTCAATTAAGTTGTAGTTATAAGTTCATTGAGACTTGTGAAAGCAAAATATTTTAGACTTATAAAACTTAAAAATAGAAAATTTATTGCAAAATTGATTTCAAGATATTAAAAGTAACCAAGACACTAGATTCCACTATTACACATGAATGAACGATACCAAATATGTTTCAAAACTCTAACTATCCTTTAAGTCCTTTATTTCTTAATTCACACATAATCAAACATATTCCCAAATATTAATTGTATTCCCTAAGAATAGACTATCAATCGATTAAACAAAGTATAATCTATCAAATTGAATCACAAGTAATTAAAAAATTATGTGAACATTTAGAACTCCGCAAAAGCGGTGATTGAATGAATTATAAATTGTAAATTAGAGAAAATAAAATTGTTACCAATCATTCATGCATAGATAGCTTCATCCATTGCCTTGGTTGCGTGAGAATTAGCTCATCATCATGGAAACATGCTCAAAATTCATTTTTATTGCTCAAAGGGTGTTTACAAAGATGAAATAGGAGAAACAATGATAAAACCGGGTTTGTAACAGTTTTATTTGTTACAAACTGAAAAGAACGATAGAACAGTACTGTCGCTGATTCTGTAGCTCTACGACCCACGCCTGTGTGTCATTTCCACTGTTGAAAAACGATTGTCTTGGATGGTCTGTTCTTCGTGTTCTTCAGATGAGCAGCAACAAAAAAATATTTCTGGTAGTTCTGATTATCGCCTCTGTCTTCTCCAAAACTCTCCCAAACCCTCCGTAACAATTCTATGACCTCCGAACAGTCTTTATATACTCAACAGAGCCTAAGAATCAGTGTAATAACTCCAAGATAATTCTCAATAACTCTGCCAGACTCGGGAAAATATTCTTTCCCTTTTCTGCTCCTGCACGCGATTATACAACTGCAAATTCTCCTTATTTATCTCTGTCACTACCCAAATGGTTGTTAGAATCTTCCTAGCATGCGCATAACTCTCTCCAACTCATGCAAATCCCGTGATTAACTCAACTGCACACGTACTCCCCTGTTTTCTTCCCAACGATTATCCAGCCCAAGTAAACTCATTTGAACACCCACACCAACATTGTTTGGGAATATCACGTTCATCCAAATCGAAATCAGCTGTTGAATCACACTATAACCCCTTGAATTCTCGAAACCTAATCTGTCAGGCAAGAACAAAACTTTCCCGCCAGTTCTTGAATTCAAATGATGAAGAAGGGTGTCCCCCTAACCAGAGTGGGGGTGCCGATAGAAAATGGGTGTTGTGGATGAATTTGGGATACACATAGCCATGGGTGTTCCTTAGCCAAATCTGGGGTCTGTATAGCAAATGTTTTCCGGGGTGCCCCGAGCAACTTTTCGAGCCGAATTTTTCAAAAATGTTTATTTCCCAAAAATACCTACAAATACAAAAAAAACACCATAATAAGTACGAAATCGAGTACCAACAATACAGAAAATTGAGGACAACTTAGACACAAAAATGTGTCTATCAAATACCCCCAAACTTATTATTTGCTAGTCCTCGAGAAAATCTAATCTAGAAAATGAAATGACTACACTTAGCACGTGCAGCAACCTGTTAAACCGCTAGGTGGCCTTAGCGGCGGAGTGTTGTGTCCGGAGGGTTTACCAGAGGTGTACCCACAAAACTTTTACTCCATACCCTATCTATCTACGCAGAACCTTGGAAGGCACTAAATAATCTCCTTGGTTGGCATACAAACATTGACTATCGGAGGAAGTACCCTGATGCGAAATTCCAATTGATGTACACGAGTTTGCACTCAGCATACTAAAATTCATATATAAGTGACAGGGCTCTACTCGGATAGTTTCTGGATATCATAACCGGAGTCAACCAATCACATGGAAAGATTAAGAAGATGGATAAAGACAAAAGTAGATGGTTTAAAGTGAACGGTGTTTCCCATATCTGTCTGAAGGCCTCTGCCAAGATGAACCTATCCTAATGGACTGAGATACCGGTCTGACTAATATCAACACAACTGACATATACAAGGGGACCAATGGTCGATAAACCTAACTCTAGGTCAACACAACTGGCATATACAAGAGCACCAATGGTCGACTTTATTTGAATTTATTCCAGTTGGTCTGATGGTCTGGTCTCTCTTTTTTTTTTCTTTTTTTTTTGTGGTATCTCAATCACCCTATTTCACCATAGAAATGGTAACAACTTGAATCGTGTGCCCCACCAAGTCAGTTAAAAAATAAAAACAAAAGGATTAGGATTCAACGAGATATGGCGAAACTACCATGTTTTTTTTTTTAATTCTAACACCTGAGCTCTGTGCTTTTTTAATTCTCAATCACTCTTTAGATGTTTCCATCTAATCAGATTGGTTCCTCAACTCCTATAACCAAGATGTTTCCATCCACTTAGATTGATTAGTGCCAACCTTAATAAGCATAAATTTCTAGGCTCTGGAGTTTATTTATTGCAACTAAAAGCTAACAAAAAGTTTCTTCCCGACCCCCAAACCTAAATCTAACATTGTCCTCAATGTTTCTAATGAAAGATAAATACCAAAAAGTTAAGTAACATGAGGAATCAGTAAAGAGAGAAGTCGGAAAAATAGTACCTGGGCGAAGAAATAAATCAAAAACTAATATACAACATACAATCGCCTCGATGGTCAATCAAGGATAAACAGGGTCCTCCAGAGGGACCTCCTCAACATCACCTGTAGGAAAGGTATCTAAAAAGGGTTTCAATCTCTGACCGTTAACCTTCGAAGAACTACTACTATCCGGTGTCTCGATCTCAACAACTCCATGAGGAAACACAGTGCGAACAATAAAAGGACTCGTCCACCGAGAACGTAACTTCCCAGGAAAAAGATGCAAGTGGGTATCATACAGAAGAACTTTTTGACCTGGAGAAAATGACCTTCTTAAAATATTCTTATCATGCACAAGTTTCATTTTGTTCTTATACTCCTTGGCACTATCGTATGCATCTTTACGAATCTCTTCCAACTCATTGAGCTGGAGTTTCCTATGGGCTCCTGCCTTGTCTAGTGAAAAATTTAGCTGCTTAACAGCCCAATATGCTCTATGTTCTAACTCAACAGGCAAGTGACATGCCTTTCCATACACAAGTCGATAAGGTGACATTCCAATGGGGGTCTTAAACGCAGTACGGTAAGCCCATAAGGCATCAGTGAGCCTAGACGACCAGTCTTTACGATTGGGATTAACTGTTTTCTCTAATATACGCTTTATCTCCCTATTGGAAACCTCTACCTGACCACTAGTCTGTGGATGATATGGGGTAGATACCTTATGTGTAATACCATAAGTAGGGTGCAGATAGAAAACAGGTGTCGTGGATGAATTTGGGCTACACATAGCCATGGGTGCTCCTTAGCCAAATCTGGGGTCCGTATAGCAAATGTCCTCCGGGGTGCCCCGAGCAACTTTTCGAGCCGAATTTTTCAAAAATGTTTATTTCCCAAAAATACCTACAAATACAAAAAAACACCATAATAAGTACGAAATCGAGTACCAACAATACAGAAAATTGAGGACAACTTAGACACAAAAATGTGGCTATCAAATACCCCAAAACTTATTATTTGCTAGTCCTCGAGCAAATCTAATCTAGAAAATGAAATGACTACACTTAGCACGTGCAACAAGCTGTTAAACCGCTAGGTGACCCTAGCGGCGGAGTGTTGTCTCCGGAGGATTTGCCAGAGGTGTACCCACAAAACTTTTACTCCATACCCTATCTATCTACGCAGAACCTTGGAAGGCACTAAATAATCTCCTTGGTTAGCATACAAACATTGACTATAAGAGGAAGTACCCTGATGCGAAATTCCAATTGCTGTACACGAGTTTGCACCCAACATACTGAAATTCATATATAAGTGACAGAGCTCTACTCGGATAGTTTCTGGACATCATAACCGGAGTCAACCAATCACATGGAAAGATTAAGAAGATGGATAAAGAGAAAAGTAGATGGTTTAAAGTGAACGGTGTTTCCCATATCTGTCTGAAGGCCTCTGCCAAGATGAACCTATCCTAATGGACTGAGATACCGGTCTGACTAATATCAACACAACTGGCATATACAAGGGGACCAGTGGTCGATAAACCTAACTCTATCTCAACACAACTGGCATATACAAGGGCACCAGTGGTCGACTTTATTTGAATTTATTCCGGTTGGTCTGATGGTCTGTTTTTTTTTTTTTTTTTTTTGTGGTATCTCAATCACCCTATTTCACCATAGCAATGGTAACAACTTGAATCTTGTGCCCCACCAAGTCACTTAAAAAATAAAAACAAAAGGATTAGGATTCAACGAGATATGGCGAAACTACCATGTTTTTTTTTAATTCTAACACCTGAGCTTTGTGCTTTTATGAATAGACTCTTTAGAAGTTTCTATCTAATCAGATTGGTTCCTCAACTCCTATAACCAAGATGTTCCCATCCACTTAGATTGGTTAGTGCCAACCTTAATAAGCATAAATTTCTAGGCTCTGGAGTTTATTTATTGCAACTAAAAGCTAACAAAAAGTTTCTTCCCCACCCCCAAACTTAAATCTAACATTTTCCTCAATGTTTCTAATGAAAGAGAAATACCAAAAAGTAAAGTAACATGAGGAATCAGTAAATAGAGAAGTCGGAAAGATAGTACCTGGGTGAAGAAAGAAATCAAAAACTAATATACAACATACAATCGCCTCGATGGTCAATCAAGGATAAACAGGGTCCTCCAGAGGGACCTCCTCAACATCACCTGTAGGAAAGGGCTCTAAAAAGGGTTTCAATCTCTGACCGTTAACCTTCAAATAACTACTACCATCCGGTGTCTCGATCTCAACAGCTCCATGTGGAAAGACAGTGCGAACAATAAAACGACTCGTCCACCGAGAACGTAACTTCCCAGGGAAAAGATGCAAGCGGGTATCATACAGAAGAACTTTTTGACCTGGAGAAAATGACTTTCTTAAAATATTCTTATCATGCACAAGTTTCATTTTGTTCTTATACTCCTTAGCACTATCGTATGCATCTCTACGAATCTCTTCCAACTCATTGAGATGGAGTTTCCTATGGGATCCTGCCTTGTCTAGTGAAAAATTTAGCTTCTTAACATCCCAATATGCTCTATGTTCTAACTCAACAGGTAAGTGTGACATGCCTTTCCATACACAAGTCGATAAGGTGACATTCCAATAGGGGTCTTAAACGCAGTACGGTAATCCCATAAGGCATCAGTGATCCTAGACGACCAGTCTTTCCGATTGGGATTAACTGTTTTCTCTAATATACGCTTTATCTACCTATTGGAAACCTCTACCTGACCACGAGTTTGTGGATGATATGGGGTAGCTACCTTATGTGCAATACCATATTTCTTCATCAAAATCCTAAAAGGTCCATTACAAAAGTGCGACCCTCCATCACTAATTATAGCTCGCGGTGTACCAAAACGTGTAAGTATATTATCTTTCAATAACTCAATCACAACCCTTTAGTCATTAGTCTTACATGAAACCGCCTCAATCCACTTAGAGACATAGTCTACAGCGACAAGGATATATAAGTTACCAAAAGAATTAGGAAACGGACCCATAAAGTCAATACCCCACACATCAAAGACCCCAATAACTAAAATAGGGTTCAAGGGCATCATGTTCCTATAGGAAATGGTTCCTAATTTCCGGCAACGTTCACAAGTAGCACAATAACTGTGGGAGTCTTTAAACAACGAAGGCCAATATAATCTACACTGCAATATCTTAGCAGCAGTCTTCATAGCACTAAAGTGACTCCCACAAGCATGATCATGACAAAAGGAAATAATATTGGACTGGTCACTCTCAGGTATACATCTCCCAATAATCTTCTCGGGACAATACTTAAATAAATAAGGATCATCCCAAAAGAAGTGCTTAACCTCCGCTAAAAACCTAGAACGATCTTGTTTACCCCAATGATGGGGCATTCGACCAGTGACAAGATAATTAACTATATTCTCATACCAAGGTAATTGGGTAACAAAGAACAGTTATTCATTAGGAAAGCTATCCCTTATAGGAAGGGGATCATCCGGGGAATCAACAACTAGCCTAGGAAAGTGGTCTGCTACTACATTTTCAGCACCCTTTTTGTCTCTAATGTCTGGAGAAAACTCTTGCAACAAAAGGATCCACCTAATAAATCTAGGTTTCATATCCTTCTTAGACAGAAGATATTTCAAAGCAGCATGATCATTATGTATTACGACTTAGAACCTAAGAGATAGGGTCTAAACTTGTCTAAGGCAAACACAATGGCTAACAGTTCCTTCTCCGTAGTGGTATAGTTCAACTGGGCATCATTCAGAGTTTTGCTAGCATAGTAAATCACATGAAGTAACTTATTTTCTCGCTGACCTAGCACAACACCAATAGCATAATCTGAAGCATCACACATGATCTCAAAGGGTAGGTTCCAGTTGGGTGCCTGGACTATGGGGGCGGTAGTGAGTAAAGTCTTAAGCTTATCAAAAGCCTCTAAACAAGCATCATCAAAGACAAACTTAACGTCTTTTGCAAGCAAATTTCAAAGAGGTCTGGAAATCAAGCTAAAATCCTTAACGAATCGACGATAAAAACCTGCATGCCCTAAGAATGACCTAATATCTCTTACAGTTTTTGGGACCTATAAAGTTTTAATAAGGTCAACTTTGGCTCTATCTACCTCTATACCCTTCGAAGAGACGATATGCCTTAGAACAATTCCTGAACGAACCATGAAGTGACATTTCTCCCAATTAAGCACTAAATTCTTTTCCTTATACCTAGTCAAAACTAATGACAAATGATGCAAGCACTCATCGAAAGACGAACCAAACACTGAAAAATCATCCATAAAGACCTCTAAGAACCATTCTACCATGTCAGAAAATATGCTCAACATACAACGCTGAAAGGTCGCAGGGGCATTACATAGCCCGAAAGGCATGCGTCTATACGCAAAGGTACCAAAGGGATAGGTAAAAGTGGTTTTCTCTTGGTCTTCTGGGGCAATAACAACCTGATTATAACCGCAGTATCCATCTAAAAAGCAATAATGGCTACGTCCAGCTAATCTCTCTAGCATTTGGTCGATGAAGGGAAGGAGAAAGTGGTCCTTCCTAGTGACCTTGTTCAATTTTATATAGTCAATACAGACACGCCAACCCGTGGTCACCCGGGTTGGGATTAACTCATTATTCTCATTCTGGACCACAGTAATACCGGATTTCTTGGGAACAACCTGAACGGGGATGACCCACTTACTGTCTGAAATGGGGTAGATAATGCCTGCATCTAACAGCTTAAGAACCTCGGTTCGAACTACTTCTTTCATATTAGGGTTCAGTCGACGTTGCATCTCCCTAGAAGGTTTGGTGTCACTCTCTAAATAGATATGGTGCATACAATCAGTAGGACTTATACCCTTAATGTCTGCTATGGTCCACCCTAAAGCTTCTTTGTTGTTTTGAAGGACGGTTACTAGCCTACATTCCTGATCGCTATTCAAGTCGGATGCTATCATCACATGTAAAGTTTCAGATGGGCTTAAAAACACATACTTCAGGGTATCTGGTAATGGTTTAAGGTCCAACTTAGGAGGCTCTTCTAAAGAAGGAACTAGGGTAGACTTAGAAACTGGTAGTGGTTCGAACTTAGGTTTCCATCCATTACTAGTGTCTAACAAAGGGGTTGAATCTAACAGAGCATTTACCTCATTAATCACATTATCATCATCAAAATCAATCCCAAAGTGAGCTAGGAATTTTTCTAATGGATCTTATAACAAAGTGTTTGGTAATGACTCCTCGACTAATGTTCCTATCATGTTCACCTCTTCTATGTCCGAGTCATCTAGTTCAGAGGGTAGCTTACTATTATTAAAAATGTTCAGCTCAATAGTCATATTACCAAAAGACAAATTCATAATACCGTTTCGACAGTTGATGATCGTATTGGATGTAGCTAAAAACGGGCGACCTAAAATCACTGGTATCTAGTTCTCTGGGTTAGGGACATGTTGGGTATCTAGGATAACAAAATCCACAGGATATATAAACTTGTCGA
Organism: Papaver somniferum; assembly: GCF_003573695.1. Classification (NCBI taxonomy): domain Eukaryota; kingdom Viridiplantae; phylum Streptophyta; class Magnoliopsida; order Ranunculales; family Papaveraceae; genus Papaver; species Papaver somniferum. Next base: position 39,519,432 of record NC_039368.1, read on the forward strand.
CCTCTATAAGAACATCCTCGATCATACCACGAGGAATTTTAATGGACCTATCAGCTAACTGAAGTGTCATCTGGGTAGGTTTCATCTCACCAAGTCCTAGATTAAGGTACAGATGGTATGGAAGTAAGTTCACACTGGCTCCTAAGTCAAGCAAAGCTTTCTCGACACGGTATTTACCTATTGTGCAAGAAATAGTAGGGGACCCTGGGTCTTTATACTTAGGAGTAGTGGTATTCTGAATAATAGAACTCACATGACTAGCTAGGAAGGATTTCTTCTGGACACTAAGTTTTCGCTTTCGCGTACACATATCCTTAAGAAACTTGACATAAGCGGGAATCTGCTTAATCGCATCTAATAATGGAAGGTTGATAGTTACCTGCTTAAAAACCTCCAATATATCATTAAAGTTGGATTCCCTCTTAGTTGGAACTAGCAGCTGTGGGAATGGGGCTCTAGGAACAAAGACGGGCTCAATATGACCCTCATTGGTCTCTTTAGAGACTCTATCAGTCTCCACAGTTTCTGGTTCAGAAGGGTGAACTACAACATGTTCACCATCAGGCATGGAAACCTTATTGTCTATCACTCTACCACTCCTAAGGGTTTTAATACCATTTACATGTTTGGATGGTCTTTCACCTATTTCATTAATTCCTCTAGGGTTGGGTTGAGTTTGACTAGGAAACTTACCCCTTTCTCTTATAGACTCATTTATCTGACTAACTTGGGTTTTCAACTCAGAAATAGCTTGAGAGTTAGCCTGACCTATTCTCTTATTTTCTTCTAAACCTTGAGCGACAGATTGCTGAAACTGCACAGTGTTACGAGTTAACAAAGCAAGAGACTCTTCTAAACTCGTAATCTTCTTATCCGAAGGGTTCTGAAACTGTGCCGGAGCTGAAGGATTCTTAGTATAGCCAAAACCCGGGGGAACCTGAGAGTTACTAGACTGACCTTGATTCTGGACCTTAGACCAAGAAAGGTTGGGATGGTTTCTCCAGCCAGGGTTATAGGTTTTTGAATATGGGTCAAACTTCTGACGGTTATCGAATCTAGTGTTGTTATAAAGAGCATTGGCTTGCTCCTCAATAGTATGGCCTTCCCAAGAAGGCTATATTCTACCACTATTACCACTAGAATGACCTAATTCTAAGGCTTCTAACCTTTTGGCTATGGCTGCTATTTTAGCATCTGAATCATAAGATCCTTCTACCCCATTGACATTTCCTCTACTCAGAAGAATTGTTTTCTGAGGTTCCTTACTATTTTCCCATTGTTGGGTCTTATCGGCGATTTCATTCAAAAATGTCATCGCCTCATCAACAGTTTTATTCTCAAACCCACTTGTGCATAAGGACTCAACCATGGTTGTTGTTGAATAATCTAAACCCTCGTAGAGGATCTGAACTAACCTAACCATCTTTAAACCATGATGAGGACATTGAGATATTAAGTCATTGAACCTTTCTAAATACCTATATAAAGATTCTCTCTCTTGTTGAGCAAAAGTACAGATTTGTGTCCTAATAGACGATGTTTTGTTCCTTGGGAAAAACTTATGTATAAAGGCAGATGTAAGTTGGTCATAGGTTTCAACTGAATCAGAAGCCAAACTATACAACCAAGATTTGGCTTTATCTTTTAAGGAAAAGGGGAATAACCTAAGTTTCAACGCATCATCACTAAGGTTTTTAATTTTCAGAGTACTACAAACTTCCTCGAATTCCCTAACATGAAAATAGGGGTTCTCATTCTCTTTTCCTAAAAATATTGAGAGCATCTGTAAAGTCCCAGGTTTGAGTTCATAATTTGCCTCGGTTTCAGCTAACTTGATACAAGACGGACGAGAGGTCCTAGTTGGGTTTAATAAAGCTTTCAAAGTTGCCATTTCTGGCACTACCAAAGGACTAGGAGTACTTTCTTCACTAACTGCCAAGTTTTCAGAGCTGAAATTTCCAAAGACAGGGCTCTCAAAAGAAGAGTCTTCGAGCTCCCCGCCTTCACAAGAAGAACTACTAGGTTTATCACTAATCAAACGACCTAGAGTGTTTCTTTTCCAAGCCCACCCTTTAATAACCTCGGGCATACACTAGAAAAACAAAATAAAAGGAAAGAAATCCTAAAAGGAAGGGAAGATCTATGCAAACACGAACAAGGATGACTCCACCACAACAAACCTACTGATTTATAGCAAACAAAAAACATGATGGCTCCACTTAGATTGTTTCTAGACCAGCTTCTAATCCTTTGAAAGGGAATTCGTTACAAAATTTAAGAAAACCCCTCTGGAATCAATCCGAGTTTAAGTAAGTTGAATCGAGACGAGGGAAGCTCAGTGGAGCTTTGATACCCAAGGCCTCACCGGCATTACAAGGCGGCGTATTCAACTCACAGAAACCATCATGAACTTTGAAGCATGCTTAAAAGAGTAACCAATATTTTTCGAATGACTTTCCTATTAAGATCGTTACCCTATAGGTCTCGTTCTAGTCAAATTTTAGGCTTAGGTTCGCGTTTGATTTCGTTTTCCTAAGGCGGGCAAGAAGGAAACGGTGATGAAATCCGAACCCTTATCTTGTATGGCCATTCCTTACCATTTACTAGGAAATTAAAGCAGCCGTTTTCAAATCCTCGGCATATATGCAAACGAAGGAATACAGTAACTCGCTGACAGGGGATTCGCGAGTGTTTCGACAAACTTACCTCCCGTACCAGACGGGGGATGAACCGTTGTAGTCGACTCGGGCCACGACTCCTATGTCGTGTACGAACCCGAGGGGCCGAGGAGATATCGTAATCTTCGTCATTCTCAGCAAACAGTTTATATTTAAACCACCCTTCCGTAGGGTTTAAAAAAAAATAAAGTCCCAAAGTCCACAGTCCAAAAATATAGTGCAAAAAAAAAGTGTCTCTCTCTCCTTTTTTTTTTAATTAATTTTTATTCTTCTTTTCTTTCGCTCATTTCGCTTTGCTTTTACTCCAAATCTTTAAGTATTCACCAAAAGCTTTAGCAAATTTTTCTTTCGCTCCAAACTCCAAAATTTGTAAGAAAAAGACAAAAACCCAAAAACGTAAAGAAGAACAAATAAAATAAAAATGAAAAACAAATAAAAACCTAAAAAAAATAATCTAAAAACTCTAGCCTAAAGACAAGTTTGCGTCGGCGGCGCCAAAAATTGATGTGATTTTCAATTGAGTTGTAGTTATAAGTTCGTTGAGACTTGTGAAAGCAAAAGATTTTAGCCTTATAAAACTTAAAAATAGAAAATTTATTGCAAAATTGATTTCAAGATATTAAAAGTAACCAAGACACTAGATTCCACTATTACACATGAATGAACGATACCAAATATGTTTCAAAACTCTAACTATCTTTTAAGTCCTTTATTTCTTAATTCACACATAATCAAACATATTCCAAAATATTAATTGTATTCCCAAAGAATAGACTATCAATCGATTAAACAAAGTATAATCTATCAAACTGAATCACAAGTAATTAAGAAAATTATGTGAACATTTAGAACTCCGCAAAAGTGGTGATTGAATGAATTATAAATTGTAAATTAGAGAAAATAAAATTGTTACCAATCATTCATGCATAGATAGCTTCATCCATTGCCTTGGTTGCGCGAGAATTAGCTCATCATCATGGAAACACGCTCAAAATTCATTTTTATTGCTCAAAGGGTGTTTACAAAGATGCAATGGGAGAAACAATGATAAAACCGGGTTTGTAACAGTTCTATTTTTTACAAACTGAAAAGACCGATAGAACAGTACTGTCGCTGATTCTGTATCTCTACGACCCACGCCTGTGTGTCGTTTCCACTATTGAAAAACGACTGTCTTGGATGGTATGTTCTTCGTGTTCTTCATATGAGCAGTAGCAGAAAAATATTTCTGGTGGTTCTGATTATCGCCTCTGTCTTCTCCAAAACTCTCCCAAACTCTTCGTAACCATTCTATGACCTCCGAACAGTCTTTATATACTCAACAGAGCCTAAGAATCGCTGTATTAACTCCAGGATAATTCTCAATAACTCTGCAGACACGGGAAAATATTCTTTACCTTTTCTACTCCTCCACGCGTTATACAGCTGCAAATTCTCCTGTTATCTCTGTCACGACCCAAATGGTTGTTAGAATCTTCCTAGCATGCGCAGAACTCTCTCCAACTCATGCAAATCCCGTGATTAACTCAACTGCACACATACTCCCCTGTTTTCTTCCCAATGATTATCCATCCCAAGTAAACTCATTTGAACACCCATACCAACATTGTTTTGGGAATATCACGTTCATCCCAATCGAAATCAGCCGTTGAATCACACTATAACCCCTTGAATTCTCGAAACCTAATCTTCCAGGGAAGAACTAAACTTTCCCGCCAGTTCTTAAATTCAAATTATGAAGAAGGGTGGCCCCATAACCAGAGTGGGGGTGCCGATAGAAAATGAGTGTTGTGGATGAATTTGGGCTACACATAGCCATGGGTGCTCATTAGCCAAATTTGGGGTCTGTATAGCAAATGTCCTCCGGGATGCCCCGAGCAACTTTTCGAGCCGAATTTTCCAAAAATGTTTATTTCCCAAAAATACCTACAAATACAAAAAAAACACCATAATAAGTACGAAATCGAGTACCAACAATACAGAAAATTGAGGACAACTTAGACACAAAAAATGTGTCTATCAATTGGTAGAACCGGTTGAACCCATGTATGTGATTTGATTTGATTAATCACATAGTAGTCTTGGAATACAGGAAAACCAATTCCAAACTTGTTTGGGAGTGTGGTATAACCGATTTCAAGAATGTAAATCCATGTAAATATGAAATAAGGATTTGCAGTGAAAAGATGTCAACAAACTTTGAACTCGAACAATAACTCTTATCATTTATTGTTCAAATATATTCCTTAGTACTCAAGGTGATCCTTTGCCGAAATAAATTGAGAATCAACTAGACAGTCAGACTCAATCAAGGAAAATATATCAAAGAGTTATACCTCTGTTTCTCAATGTAATCAGCAAATCAAACAGATAGAAATCTGCGAGCCTGATTATTATGAGAAACAACTTAAATGGTACCAAAGACCAATGTTCAAGTGTCAATCAATTTCAATCGACAACCAAAGGTTGGATTTACCAATTGATTGAACTACGCACAACCTGTGATATTTCAATTATACAGAAAATATAATGAGAAAAAGAAATAACTCAGACACCGGAAGTTTTGTTAACGAGGAAACCGCAAATGCAAAAAAACCTCGGGACTTAGTCCATATTTGAACATCACACTGTATTAAGCCGCTACAGACTCTAACCTACTACAAGTTAACTTAGGACTAGAATGTAGTTGAGACCTAACCAATCTCACAGTGATTAAGGTACAATCACGTTCCTTACACCTCTGATTCCCAGCATGACTCTACGCACTTGATTCCTTTAGCTGATCTCACCCACAACTAAGATTTGTTATGATCCGAAGTCGAAGACTTGATAAACAAATCTGTCTTACACAGAAAAGTATATTGAATAGATAAATTTGTCTCCCAAAGAAATACCTACGAAGTTTTTGTTCCATATTTTAATAAATCAAGGTTAACAGGAACCAATTGATACACCGGTCTTATATTCCCGAAGAACAACCTAGTAATATCAATCACCTCACAATAACTTAACTGTATGGTAGTAGAACAAGTTATCGTGGAATCACAAAGAATGAGACGAAGAGCTTTGTGATTACTTTTTATATCTTACCTATCGGAGATAAATCTCGAGCATATCTTAGAGAAGATAGTAATCAATGCGATAGAACAAAGTAAGATCAGAACACGCAACTACAGAGAAAATAGTTGGGTCTGGCTTCAGAATCCCAATGAAGTCTTTAAGTCGTTAACTTATAATGGTTTTAGGAAAAACCTAGGTTAAAGGAGAATCGACTGTAGTCGCAACTAGTATCACACAGGAGTTGTGGGGATTAGGTTTACCAGTTGCTAGAGTTCTCCCTTATATAGTCTTCAAATCAGGGTTTGATAACTTTGGAACAAAGCAATCAATATTCACAGTTAGATGAAACCTGATTTAAGATTCAAGCTAATATGTTTCCAACGTTAGATGGTTTTAGTTTGTTATACACAAATGAAATATACTTTCATTTAGATATGGGTAACCATACCTAAACGTGTGTATTAAGTTGGCTCAATAAAAATTAGCCGAAGTTAGCCATATGAACACTTTTCTCTTAACCATGTTCATCTTAACACTTCTAGATCAATTGATAATAAAATGAATCTAATTTTTTACTCATAGAGTTGTTCAATTGTTTATATTCTCATAGAAGTATACAAGACACAATTGAAGCAAAATCGGATTGATTCAAAAGAATCAGTTCATGAACATTTTATCCACAGTTTGCAAAGATTGCCTTCCTTAATTTATAAATGTATGTGTTCATGAGTATGGAATCATAATTAACCGATTTAAGAACTTGAACCACTTAAGTTTGCGAACAGGTACGCGAACTTAAGTTCCCGACATTGGTCACAAGCCGACAGTTCGCAAACGGCTACGCAAACTTCAGCTACGAACCAGACTCACTTGAAACCATTCGTGAACGGGTATGCAAACTTGATTCCCGGAATTCAACAATTAAATCATTTTGCGAACGGGTATGCAAACTTAAGTACCCTGACTTAAACAGTTGAATAAGTTTGCGAACGGGGGTATGTAAACTTCTGGTCCTGAACTCCGACAAAACAGTTCGTACACTTAGTATTGATCGAATGATCAATACGAAACATTCCGAGCCTACAACAAATGACCGTATCAAATAGAAGACAATCACAAATCATGTAACATGTTACCAGGTGATTTTCACATGATCATCTTTTGACTTTCGTCAAGAATAATGATGAACGTAGTTAAAGCAAAGAACTTTCCAACACATATTTCGAAAGATATAAGCGAGTTAAACTCAACTCGAAATATCAAATGTGTATAATGTAAAGTCTATATAGCTATACGACTTTTGTCTCAATAGGAGATATAATAGAATAGACTTATGAGTGATAGATAAGTTCAAGTCTCCACATACCTTTTGTTGATGAAGTTCCACAAGCTCCCCTTAGTAGTTCTTCGTCTTCAATCGATGAACACCATGAAGTCTAAAGCTCAGCTGCACATTCTATCCTAATCCGAGACATAGATATAAGTAGACTAGAAATCAAGCCTTATAGTTTTGACAACTAAACTTGAAAAACAAGTTTGAGATAGCAACGCTTGCGAGTTCGACCGAGCAGTACTCTAACATGTACTCAAGGTGATCATGTTCCGAAAAAAATTGAGAATCTTTTAATTAAGGTTTTTGGTTTTATATGCTTTAATTACCAACAATTAATGCATACCTCTAGAGAATAAAATTAGTAACGTACGTTTACAAATTGGAAATTTTCTATTGAAATATTTCAGAAATATTGGACAAAGCGTTTATTGCAATTAGGAAAACTGAATGGGGCATTCATTGCATATCTTGAAAATACTTTCGCTTTTGGAAATTCCTTGGTATCCAAACATCCTTAGTCTATAAATACCTAAGTTTGAATTTCTTGTAAACTATCATAAGAGCCAGGCAAACTTCATTATTTGTTGTTTCTGGTGGAGCCATCTAATCGGAGAGGAAAGTATCCTAATTAGTGAAATCTCTTACGACCGCTCGTCTAAAGACTTCTACGGGATCAAGAAGCTCCACGAGTACCGTTGGTGGGAAACTAGGTAATTGCGGTATTATTAGTTTTTGATTTATTTGATTGACTAACAGTTGTTGAAACTTTGATTGCACCTAGTTTGTTTAGGTTTTCCCTATTTCCTACCCCCATTTTTCCTATTCCCCATCCCTCTCACAATTTCTAAAATCTATCTACTTTTCAATTTTGTTTTTCCCTACGTACCACCCAAAAAGTCAAAATTAAATATGATCCTAAATATTAACATTTTTTATTTATCTTCTTCTTCCTTGCCAATTAAAAAGAAAAACCTTCATTTTCTGTCAAATCACTAAGATCTATCTGTTTGTTTTCCTTCTAATATTTTATCATCTAATTCCTCCTTATGTAACCGAGTCAGTCGACGATTAACCTATAAAATCATATTATGGAAGATTCTATTATTGAAAATTTAGGAAAATATTCAAATCCTAAATTAATCGAACTCCAAACTAATTTAATTTACTTTGTCAACGCAACAGCTTTTTTGAACAACAAATTCTCCCTTGAGGGACATGGTCACATGGAGACCTTTAATTTGTATAAGGTGGTTGAATTAGTTTGAAGTTTTGATCTATGGAGTATTTATTTTTGATACGCACCAGTGCAAGTATTAGATCTATGGAGTATATCTAACTATATCCTATTGAGTCAAGGATACCGAGTTAATTAAATTGCAAATAATTAAAAGACCCAAACTCCATATCGATCTACATCAAGAGCTACATACCTAATGATGCAAAATCACTATCGGCATATACTACTGTTTTGATGTCATTGTTATATTCCGCGATTGATTTCATCATAAAAATAAGTGAAAGTTTATAAGGTGGTGATGGACCGTGGAGGTAAGGAAGAAGATGTAGCGTGGTGGAGATGGAGACCAAGTTTTTTTTAGGCGTTGGGTGGCTTTATTTTGGAAAAGTCAAGATGGTATTTAGGATATATTAAAATTTATATGGATGGGAAATAGGAAAAATGGGGATGGAAATTTACATGGATGGGAAATAGGAAATGTAGGGATAGGAAATAGGGAAAACCTTTGTTTATGCTTGAGAATCTTCTCTTCTGATATAAGATTCACTCAAACAAGATCAGAGTATCGACGGGATCTTTAGAACTATTGTTAGATCTAAAGACATCATGTGATAATCCATTGTTAACAGACTCCGTTCTGTGTGTGATTGATCACAAGAGATTCAAGTGGTGTTGTGCAGGTTATTGAAGATTAAAGAAGATTTGAAGACGAAGAAGATTTCTTATTGGTTTTCGTATCTTGTGAATTGTGTGCACAAACCTTGATCGGCAGGGATCCAACTAGAATCGGATTTATTCGATTGATTAGTTGCTTGAGATCAGCATCACTTTATAGTTCTGTGTGTGATTGATCACAAGAGATTCAAGTGGTGTTGTGCAGGTTATTGAAGATTAAAGAATATTTGAAGACGAAGAAGATTTCTTATTAGTTTTCGTATCTTGTGAATTGTGTGCACAAACCTTGATCGGCTGGGATCCAACTAGAATCAGATTTATTCGATTGATTAGTTGCTTGAGATCAGCATCACTTTATAGTTTCTTGTTGGAATCTATATAGACAGATTTTGAATCTAAACTTGATTACTTTGGTAATTATTGGATAGATTGATCTAACCAAGCAAAAGAGTTTATTAGATTAAACGGAAGAGCCTTTGCGTATGACTTGAGATATCTTTATCTTGAAAGAATCGAAAGTGTTGTTACCAAAAATATTTGTTGTTCCTTTACTGTTTGGAATACGATCCAAAGGAATTATTCCAGTGCGTGCACTCATCAAAGTCGGAAGTGCAGGGATACTGAGGAAACTAAGTGAACTAGGGATAGTTGCTTGGTTTCAACTATACGAAGTTGGTTTAGATTTTGTATAACGGCTTAATTATAAGAGTATTCAATTCTGGACTAGGTCCCGGGCTTTTTCTGCATTTGCAGTTTTCCTCGTTAACAAAATCTTGCGGTGTGATTTACTTTTATTTTCCGCAATTATATTTGTTTATATAATTTAACGTAAATTACACAAATGTTAACTCCGATATACTTAATAGTGATATCCTATAGAGTTTGGTTAAGTCCGGACATATTATCAAGTATCACACTTTGGTAGTCGTATTGTCCCGATCCCGTATCCATAAACAATCACACAAAGTATGAATACCGATTCGTTGAATCGTCTCGACTTTGTCCATAAACGATCACGTTCGGTAAGAGGACTTATAGGTGGATAAATAAAATATTGTGGTGTATTTGGATAGCCTCGTCTTTTCAGAAGAGACCCGGGAGTGGCAAGAGCGTTCTTCTTTATTTTCTTAATGCCAGCATCTTTAGTTTTTCCTTTCTTAGATTCCTTACTTTAGCCCTATCAAAAGACATACGAAATAAATAAACAACTAACAATCATATCTGATGCTGACATAGATATGTTGAATAAAGACATTGAAACACATGTGCCGACAATGCTTAACGTAAAACATCCATCCCGAGACAGAAATTCAGCATTGTCTATCGACAACTTGACCACGCCGGGACATAATTCCGGCATGGATGAATAAATGTGGACGATGTCGGTAGTCTTAGGTTATTCTTGTATACCAAAAGAGCACTACCGGCATAAACGTAAATTTTAAAACAATGCCGTAACCCAATGTCGGGAATAAACATTCAATTTCAGGTGATTTTAGTTTTTTAGCCGGCATAGTATTCGTACTAAATTAAATGCCGAAACACAGTACCAGCATGGTATTCATACGAAATTCAATACCGTAACGCATTACCGGCATTGTATTCATACTAATTTCAATGTCGGAATTGACTGTAACTTAACTGTTTGAGTTAGGGTTCGCAATTTTAACATAAACCCCTGCTTTAAATCGATTGAAAGACTTATAAAACGTTTCAGAATCACATACCTTCTTACAGAAGCCATTTCTTTGAGAGTTTGACGGACTGAATCCTCTTCTTCTTCCTCAAGCGCAATCCGAGCAAACCTTTGTTCTTGTTTCTGTTGAGCTACTGATTTTTATTTTGATTGTAGATTGGGGTTGGGATTGGGTTTATTTCGTGGAGGCATGGTTATAGATTCGGGTAATCGACGAAGATATTTTTGAATCAACGATGAGTTCGTGTGAATGATGAAGAACGAAGAAAAACAAAATTGAAACCATAACCTAAGAAGAGTGTCGAAACTGAAGGCGAAAATGGGGGATATTTTGGTTTTTGGTTTTTGGTTTTAAGATTTAAGATTTTATTTTATGGGAAGGGTACTATAGTGTTAGAGCATAGCTCGGTTGAACCCACCAAGCGTTGGTATGTCAAGTTTGGTTGTCATATTTTAGTGAATCAAAACTCATGTTAAGAGTCGCTTGATTATGTACTAGAGTCAACTTCATATAGGTTAGATTGAAAGTATTAGGATATGAGACATTACAAGTATTGCAAAGACTTGAAGATGTGAAGAAGCAAGGAGCAACAACGACAACAATCATCCTTCCACTTGAGGTTAGTGATATTTGACCTGAACTGTTTCATTCCCTAACGTATATTTCAAGTCGTGCATATTGAAAACAAAACTGCGAAGCATATTTGAACTCTAGATAGACATAGTATTAAGGAATAGAATACGAGGTTTATTGCTTAACCATTAAACTTTGTAGATAAGACATCGCCATAATAATTTGAATGTTATTGTGATTATGTATGGGTATGAGGTAAGGATTTCATCCTAGGGAACAATGTTTACATGTGTTCTAAGGAAGTAAGTTCATAAACTGGTTTGTGAACCGAAAAGGAAATTGCCAGGTGTTATTGGTTTTGTTATTCATTGATTATCTTATGAACAACCAATATGTGTGATTGAGTATAACCGCTCACAACTTATTTGTGTTCTTGGTAGAACTATTCACAAAGGCCTGACTTATGTATTGGTATGACTTTTATTAGTGAAACCGATCTTAAGTAATCACCTGAGATGGTATGATCGGGTTTGTGATTTTATGTCTGATCAAAACTGGGAAAAGGGGAACCGATCCTAGTAAGAGGTGCAGTACGTCACAAAGGGAAACCGATCCTTGTATGAGGTGCAGCAGGTTTATAGCAGAAAGGGGAACCGGTCCTATGGACACGTGCAACACGTTTTTAGGAAAAAGAGAACCGATCCTATGGACATGTGCAACACGTTCAAGTTAGATATCATATATATATGTGGGTAACCGACCCTAATACCTAGTCAACCGAATTTTGGAAAGCTAGTGTGACTATGCACAATACTCACATGGAGGTAGAAGCAAAACTTGTTTTGGTAGAACCGTCAAACCCATGATTGTGATTGGATGTTATTTGATCAATCACATGGTTCTTGAAAGTCAGATGAACCAATTCTAAACTTGTTTGGAAGTGTGGCAAATTAGTTTCAAGGTTGTAAGTATGAAAGAGAACTTACAAAGTTAGGATGTCGACATACTTTGAACACGTGCTGTGAATGTTTATTATTTAATTGTTCAAAGTTATTCCTTAATAGCTAAGGGAAGAGAATCCCAGGATCGAAACATAAATAAGTTAAGAATCTTTTAATTAAGGTTATTAATTTCATTTTGTAGGGAAATAAGAATTAGTAATGTGCATTTACAGATTTTCCGAGAGATTTCGATCATTATTTTTAGACAGAGCATTTCCAGGAATTATGGAAACTGAACTTGTGCTTAATGAATATCTTGAGAATATTTTCGGTTTTGGAAATTCCTTGGTGCCCAAACTTCCTAGTCTATAAATACTGAAGTTTGCATTTATAGCAAACTAATCCTTCGTAACAACAAATTACCTCTTGTTGTGCTACTACTGGTGAAGCCGCCTATTCGGAGAGGAGAGTAACCTAATCAGGCGAAATCTCTTACGGACGCTCGGTTGAAAGCCTTCTTTGGGATTGAGAATCTCTAGTCAGTACCGTTGATGGGAAACTAGATAATTGCGGTTTATATTTTGTTTTCATTGATTTGATTGACCAACGGTTGTTGAACTTTGATTGCACCTAGTTTGTTTATGCTTGAAAATCTTCTCTTATGATATAAGATTCACTCAAACTAGTTCAGAGTTTCGACAGGTATCTTTAGACTGATGTTAGTTCTAAAGACGATCTTGTGATAATCCAATGTTAAAAGACTCCGTTCTGTGTGTGATTGATCACAAGAGATTCAAGTGATTGTGTGCAGGCATTTATTGAAGATCTAAGAAGATTTGAATACGAAGAAGATATTGAAGATTTATGATTTGTGAGTTCATAATATTTGGTGTGCACAATACTTGTTTTGGTAAAAAAAAGGATCCAATTAATCATCGGTTTTATCCTTGTGATGGAATTGGATTGATTAATTGAGTAGATCGGCATCAACACAATTCTTTGGATTAAGAGTGTTGATTGCAAAATCTTAACGATTACTTTGGTAATTGAACATAAGATAGATCTAAGGACCTGACGAAGGAGTTTATGTTAAGATAAACAAAAGAGCCTTTGTCCGACTCATATCACTTGGTTGAAGAGAGTTGATACCAAACAGATTTGTTGTTCCTTTACCGTTTGGAATACGAACCAAAGGAATTGATCCAAGTACGTGACTTATTTATAAGTTGGAGGCGTCGGAATACAGACAGAACTAGGTGAACTATAGGCTTAGTTGCTTGGTCTCAACTATACGAAGTTGGTATAATTTTGTGTAGCGGCTTAATCCTGAGAGTATTCAATTCTGGACTAGGTCCCGAGGTTTTTCTGCATTTGCGGTTTTCCTTGTTAACAAAATCTTGCTGTGTCATTTACTTTTATTTTCCGCATTATAATTGTTTTATTATAATTAAAGTAAATCACACAAACGTTAATTCCGATTTACTTGATAAGTGGATCCTATTGTGTTTGGTTAAGTCCGAACCTTTTTATCAAGTAAACATACTTCGTTGTTGTATTGTCTCGATCTCGTATCCATAGACGATCACACGAAGTGTGAACCGATTAGTTGTATTGTCTCGACTCAATCCATACACAATCACTTTCGGAGAAAGGACATATAGGTAGGAAAAGTTTTAGATTGAGGTATATTTGGGTACCCTCGTCTTTTCATAATGTTTTTAATTAACCCAAAGGGTATTTTAGTATTTCTGCCCCAAAAAAACACCCCTTACCAGACAATATTGGATGAGGATAGTAAGTTATATCTCCAAATTAGAAAAAGTATCCCCTAATTACGTGTTCTATTTTAGTTAATAAATCATTCCATATAATTAAAAGAAAAAATCTAATTTAACTAACAAACGTACAATGAAACTGATAAAAAAGTTCATACATTGGATTGTCGAAGCGTATCAAATTTTTCTACCATTAAAAATAATCATACTAATTAATCAAGAATCTTTTTTCTTTTTGGATATTTAGATGTGTCGCCACGACTCCGAAACAAACCTGTTTGACCCGGTGTGTTGCACGGGTTACATACTAATTACGATAACATCATAAAATGTGGATAAGCAATTCGGCTGAACCTAAGCAACAAAGTGAATTGGACATACATACAGATGCTCACCACCCTGATCATAAGCCTGTTAAAAAAGAGATCAAGCTTAGACTCGTTGGACTTTCATGAATTTCTACAATTAGAATTCAACTTGTTTGAGGGATACTCACAGCCTCAATACGTAAATATCAGGTGCACTATCCAAATCTTTGAATTAAGCAGCATGCCATGCACTCTCCAACTGGGAATCTGGAAAAACACCTAGGACAGTCGAGCACAGTAGATCGAAAATACTCTCACCGTGTAACTCGTTTTCCACCTCTTGTCTACTATGAACCTCCAGCCTAAACAGGCACTCAACTAGCGTATGTGGTGGGTCATCAAGGAATTGCTTCTAAAGAAGCAATATAGTTAGTGGTTGATCTCAAAAAAAATAAAAATAAAGATTAAAGGGTAATATCGAGTGACTTACATTGATACGGGATGTCTGCTCAAATCAATGGTCAGCTACATCGTTGGCAACAATAAAATCTAAGCTCGACCTTCCTCCTCTTGATGGTCAAAGGGATGACATGGTCCCTCTTCCTAACCCCTTACCAATCAGAAATCAAATAGAGTTGCATTAGGGTGAGCAAGTACGATACAATATGGAAACCTGCAAAAGCCAAGAAAAATCTCAGGCCACGGTCATCGGTGGGATTAACCGTGTGATTTTAGATGGGAAAGCATGACGCACATACAACATTTGCAAAGAACGAAAGAAACACAAGGCAAGATTTTAACAAGCCAGAACATTAATCCTTGAAATTTTTAGTACCAAAAAAGGAAAAAGACACTTGTGTTCACCAGTTCACGGCACTACTCTGAAATCTAAAACTGGTATGAAGTTTCTCTTTCTCCAAAGATATTACAAAACTAGCAGAAAGATTTAACATGTAAAACAAACTAATCTGCTCTTCCTCAACTTCGTTTTCAACAATGTTGAAGTATCGCAATTTGTACACATTACGGTCTTTGCTGGATGCAATGACTCTCGAAAAATCCCTGACATTGTGCTTCTTCAATCATAGACTTTAAATAATTCACTATGCCTAAATCCAGATCAGGCCTTGTAAGTCTAGCATTCAAACTTGCCTACTAAATTTCGCTAAGCTGCTTATAAATAAATTTAATATAAAATCTTAAGATTTCATACACCATTCCATCAACACAACATGATAGCACCAACTCATAGCATCATATCACATTCACATACATATAGTCTAAGAAGTACAGAAATACACACAACCACATTGTCAACCTAGTATTAACACAAACCACCAATACAGATGAAAACATAACCCAACGCATACATAACCAACAAAACATAATATGGAGATAATCAAACAAGGAATGTCTTAGTTACCGAGCTTACCTATTAATATAGATCAGATGAAATTTCACGAGAATATTCTAAAATGAAATATATACCATGCACGAAGGTAAGCACAGAGGGTATTTCTATCACAAACCATAAAAGTTAAACAAGCTATAAACCCAATTTAATCTTAAATTTTTCCTAACACATAGAAAAGGTAAACTTTCCTTAGCTTCGTAGTTGATGTTTGTACACATTTTTTTTTTTTTTGGCTCAATAAAAAGAAGAATATATTGAAAAAAAAACTGTGAATTTTGAGTGCAGCGCACAAACAGAGAAGAGACCAGACTCTCAACTCCCCAACAACAAAGACGCAAGAATGCTGATAAGAACAAACAAACCTCTAAGACAGCACCTTAAGAGCAATCACTATCACGGCCAAATTTGGGGACTAAACTCAAATTTGGTCTCAAAATATGCCGCAACGGAAGGGACCAAACCCAAATTTGATCGCCAAAATTAGGGTTTGAGACCAAATGTGGTCGTTAACCCAGACTAAACGAAATATAGTGGGACGGAAGTATTAATAGCGTATGAAAGCAGACGAGATTTTAGTGACCGTATGAAATCAGACGGAAGTATAATTAACGTATGAATCAGGCGCATCTATAAACTCCGCCTAACCAAACGCATGTAATACATACGCCCCAACACATACGTAGTTATATTGTACGCCCCAATGGGACGTTGGTATATTTTACGTCCCAATGGGACGTTGCTTTAATGTACGCCCCAATGGGACGTTGGTATATTCACTCGTTTAGTGGGCTAATACGTTATTAGAAGAAGATTAGTGGGCTAATACGTTATTAGAAGAAGATTAGTGGCTAATATTTATGTAAATTCACTAATCAGGCGGTCATTAAAAGTGCGCCTGAATCAGGCGGTCATTGAAAGTGCGCCTGAAATCAGGCGATCATTAAAAGTGCGCCTGAATTAGACGGACATTAAAAGTGCGCCTGAATCAGGCGCACATTAAAAATGCGCCTGATATCAGACGGTCATTAAAAGTGCGCCTGAATGAGGCGGACATTAAAAATGCGCCTGAATGAGACGGTCATTAAAAACGCGCCTGAACTGGGACGGTCATTAAAAGTGCGCCTGAACTGGGGCGTTTGTTATACTTCCGCCTGACTAAAAATAGTCTTCCACGACTGTGGTTGCTCAGTGTAAAATGCCAATTTTTTTTAGCTTTTGATCTGCTATTTGGCATTTGGTCGATTCCATGACTGTGGATGCTCTAAGGGAAAGACACGACCAGAGACTACAAACAACAACAACCGAAAAAAGATGCAAACAGAGAGGAGAACAAACTCTCAACACCCCTAAAGCAAGACTAAACACTAAGCAGTCAAGGAGGATAAAAAAATCTCTCCTTCCAGTTAATGATAACATCATCAACGAGAATTCCATCGAAAGTTTAACAGTCGAGGCCCAATTAAAGATCTGTAGTTTGATCATATTTATCACTGCATTAGGATTCTTACGTTTACTAGTGTGGAGATACTTCATGTACCTCTTAGATAAACTTCATGCTTAAAAAAAATGGTTTTGCACAATCAATTGTAAAACTTGATCCTTTCTTCTTACCTCCTTTCTGGGTATCCATTTTTTTTACTTGATCAATTTGCCTCTAGAAAAACTGTGAATCCAACTCGTAACAATGATCCACAATGCAACTAGCTCCTAAGTAGTTGTGTTTTTCTTCTTTTCTTATAGTGAGTAACTTATAGTTATTTCTTAAAAATCCAATGCGAGTAACTACAAAAACAAATTAACAACAAAATATAAATATTCGACGGGTATTGCATTATGTGCCCCTTCCGGGTAACTTTCCGTCCATGACCATTTAAATTCGACGCGTGCGACTTACACACTTACGGGTTACACAAAATATAAAAATGGGACGGCTACAGTAAAACCTCTCCGGAAGACCATATAGGAATAAACTCCATATAAGAATAAAATTTACGGTTCCGATTTGGGCCAGTTATATTTAAGAATAATCTTCGTATTGGAATAAGTCATAATTTTTTCGGGTCCCATCTTAAAGAACCTACCTCGGTACCTTCATATAAGAATAATTGACATGATAATTTAAATATATAGCACTTGTCATACATCAAAGTTTAAGATGAAGAGATTCTTGTAATCATGTTACAAGTTCGTTTTGCTTCAAAAAATTAATATTACAAGTTCGTTTTGCTTCAAAATGAATTTTTTGATTTTTTGTGCACAACATATCTTCATACTTATTTGATCTCATTTGTCAATTTTCGATGTGACAATCGTGATGTATGCGAAAATCCTCATCTGTTCAAATCATACCTCCATATAAGAATTTTTTTTTGTGGTCCCTAGGATATTCTTATACAGAGGCTTTACTGTATTTCATTATGTACCCTGAAAAGACGAGGGTACCCAAATACACCACAATATTTTTGTTTCAACCTATAAGTCCTCTACCGAAAGTGATCGTATATGGACAAAGTCGAGACAATACAACTAATCGGTTCACACTTCGTGTGATTGTCTGTGGATACGATATCAAGACAATACAACAACAAGATAACTTATGTGATTGACTATAGATACAAGATCGTGATAATACGACAACGAAGCATGTTACTAATAGGTTCAGATTTAACCAAACTCTATAGACCACTATCAAGTAATGCGGCGTTAACGTTTGTGTATTTTACTTTTAATTATAATAAACAATTATAATTGCGGAAATAAAAAAGTAAAAGACACAACAAGATTTTGTTAACGAGGAAAATTGTAAGTGCAGAAAAACCCTGGGACTTAGTCCGGAATTGAATACTCTCAGAATTAAGCCGCTATACAAAATCTACACAATCTTAGTATAGTTGAGACCAAGATACTACCCCCAGTTCACTTCGTTTCCTCAATATCCCTGCGCCCTGCGCCTTCCGACTTCGATGAGTGCACGCACTGGAACAATTCCTTTGGATCGTATTCCAAACAGTAAAGAAACAATAAATATGTTTTGTAACAACTCTTTCGATTCTTTCAAGATAAAGATATCTCAAGTCATATGCAAAGGCTCTTCCGTTTAATCTAATAAACTCCTTTGGTTGGTTAGATCAATCTATCCAATAACTACAAAAGCAGTTAAGTTTAGATTCGTAATCAATAAATATAGATTCCAACAAGAAACTGTAAAGTGATTCTGATCTTACGCAATAATAAATCGAATAAATCCGATTCTAGTTGGATCCCGCCGATCAAGGTTTCTGCACGCACAAAGATATGAGAACTAAATAAGAAATCTTCTTCGTTTTCAAATCTTCTTTAATCTTCAATAAAAACCTGCGCAAAACCACTTGAATCTGTTGTGATCAATCACACACAGATCGGAGTCTGTTGACAATGGATTATCACAAGATGTCTTTAGATCTACAAACAGTTCTAAAGATCCCACCGATACTTCGATCTAGTTTGAGTGAATCTTATATCAGAAGAGAAGATTCTCAAGAATAAACAAACTAGGTGCAATCAAAGTTTCAACAACCGCTAGTCAATCAAATTAATCAAAAACTAATAACACTGCAATTATCTAGTTTCCTACGATCGGTACTCGTAGAGCTTCTTGATCACATAGAAGTCTTTATACGAGCGGTCGTAAGAGTTTCACCTAATTAGTATACTCTCCTCTCCGATTAGACGGCTGCACCAGAAACAACAAGAATGAAGTTTTCCTGGATTTTAGGATCGTTTGCTATAAATGTAAACTTAGGTATTTATAGACCAAGTATGTTTGGACACCAAGGAATTTCCAAAACCGAAAATATTCTCAAGATATGCAATGAATGCCAAAATCGGTTTTCCTAATTCCAATAAATGCTTGCCCAAAATTTCCGAAATATCTCAATAGAAAATCTCCAATTAGTAAATGCACATTACTAATTTTTATTCACTAGATATATGCATTTGATTGCTGGTAATTAAAGAATATAAAACCAAAAACCTAAATTAAAAGATTCCCAATTTATTTCGGCGTAGGATCTCCTTGAGTACTAAGGAATATCTTTGAACAATAAATGATACGAGTTATTATATGTGTTCAAAGTATGTTGTAAATCCTTATTTATATTTACATGGATCTACATTCTTGGAATCGGTTATACCACACTTCCAAACAAGTTTATTATTGGTTGACCTGTATTCCAAGATAACTATGTGATTGATCAAATATCAAGTCACATACACGGGTTCAATCATTTTTACCAATCACTAGGATCGGTTATACTTCAATACGGAAATACTTGTGATCGGTCGCACAAGTTACCAGGACCGGTTACCATATTCCATGGTATTGCTTGTGATCGGTCACACCAGTTACCAGGACCGGTTACCAATTACAAGGATCGATTACATAATATACTGTGATCGGTCACACCAATTACTAGGATCGGTTACACCAATTACTAGGATCGGTCACACCAATTACAAATATCGATCATACCATCTCATGGTGATTACTTAGGATCGGTTACACCAATTACTCAAAACAAGTATACCAAATCATAAGTCAAGCATTTTGATTAGTTATACCAAGGTACATAACAAATTTACGATCGGTTCTACCATCTCACACATATTGGTCCAAAGATTTGCAATGAATGGTTGTACCAATAAGTCTAACGATTTACCTTTCGATTCATAAAACAAGTTCATGAATGTACTTCTTTCAAACAAATGTAAAACAGTGTTTCCTATGATGAAATCTTCACCATAACCCATTCACATAATCATAACAGTATATACAAGATTATGTTGATGTCATGATTATGAGATTTTTCGTGGTTGTAGTAATGAGGTTCAAACTCTCGGACTTGTGAAGATTAAATTTAAAGATTTAATAAAATTATATACAAAATTATTAATAATGGGTGCGAGAGGTAACCAAGACACTAGATTCCACTATTATGCAAAATTGAATGATAAATATTTCAAAACTCTATTCAATTCTTAAGTCCTCTTTTATCTTTAATTCACTATCAATCATATAGATTCTCAAACATTATTTGTAAACCTTAAGCATAGATTATCAAGAGATTAAACCAAGCATAACCTATCAAACTGAATAACAAATAATTAAGACAATCATTCAAATAATTTAAAACTCTGCAAAAGCAGCATTTAGGTGAATTATATAATTAAATGAAATAGTTACCCATTTATGTTGCGTGAATAGCTTCCTCCATTTCCTTGGTTACGAGGGAATTAGCTCATCATAGTAAAAATGCTCTCAAAATAATTTATTATGGCTCAAAAATGGTTTACAAATGATGAGAAGAAGAGAAAATGGTGTAAACAGCTAATGTGCGACCCACGGGAAGCGTCACACAATAACGATACATATGAAATGCTGTAGTCTTTGGGAAACTACGACCCACACTCCGTTGTCGCTGTTGTAGTTAAAGAACGACTGCTCTGGCGGGTCCGTTCTTCATGTTCCTCATCTTCATCACGAACAGCAGCAGCAGCAGAGAGAATTCGTGATTCTTCCTCTGCAGATTCCTCTCTTCTCCTCCCAACTCTCGACACCTTCCCAAACTGTTTTGCCTTGTATTTATAGTGAATTGGAGCCAAAAATCCGACCATTGATTGCATATATTCTCCATTTAATCCAAATATTCTCGGCTGCCAATAATAACGAAAATTTCCATTTTTAATCCCATGCACGCGTTAACTTTGATCCTGCACGCTCCCATTCGACTTATTCACGCCTCAACACTCTTCCAACGCCAGCAGAACTCCCCCATGCACACAAGAACTTCAATTTTGCTCGTGTTACAGTACACGTGCTCTGTTTTGGGTGTGTGAATCATACCGCAAATTCCAGCCAAATTTGATCGATCATGTCACCCATACTATGTTCCTTAACCTATATCACATCTCTATACCAAATTTCAGCCATTGAATCGACCCATAACCCCTTCATTTTGACGATCGAAATTCTGCCAGAACTGTTTAGAAATTTCCCGCCTTTTTCCAAAATTTGAATTATGAGAAGAAAAGTGTCCTCCCCCTAATCCTGTACGGGCGTCCTTTAGCAATTGGGGTGGAAATAGTAATTTTGGGGTGGAAATAGTAATTTTTCTGGGTTCCTCCGGTACATTTCTGGGACACTTCCGGTGCATTTCTGAGGTGCCTCCGGTACATTATCCTGGGTGTAAAACACTACTTTTCGAGCTCATTTCGCCGCAAAGGCTTTTTCTCTAAAAACATCTACAAAACACAAAATAACACAATAAGTACTTAATCGAGTCTAACAATACAGAATATTGAGAACAAAATAGACACATAAATGCGTCTATCAAATACCCCCAAACTTATTATTTGCTAGTCCTCGAGCAAAAATAAAATCCTAACTCACAGGTTCCCTAGTGACCGAGTTAATCTCGGGAGGGTTACCAGAGGTGTACCCACAAAACCTTTACTCCAGACCCTAGCTATCTACAACGAACCTTGGAAGGCACTAAAGAATCTCCTTGGTTGGCTTACAATCACTACAGGAGGAAGTACCCTGATGCGAAATTCCAATTGTTGTACACGAGTTTACACTCAAGCATACTAAAATTCATATAAAGTGACAGAGCTCTCAATATAGTTGCACTATGGACATCATATTCGGAGTCAAACTAATCATATGGATAGAAAAAGGAGATGGAAATAGAAAAATGTAGATGGTTTTGATGTTAACCAAATGATCGATGTTTCACATATCTGTCTGAAGGCCACTGCCAGACTGAACCTATCCTAATGGACTGAGATACCGGTCTGACTAATATCAACACAACTGGCATATACAAGGGAACCAGTGGTCAATAACTTAAATCTAGATAAAAAAACTGGCAAATACAAGGGAACCAGCAGTTGACTACACAGAACAATAACCATCTTTTTTTTTTAACTTAACGGCATGAATAGATCTTTTTGATCCAAGCGCATGCTTCTTGTCAGCAGTTTACACGATAGTTCCCACGGGTCCTGCATTCCACGCTTGCTTAGGCGACGGAAACAGGGAGAACACACTCATATTGCTATCCAAGTGTTAATACTTATTCCGATTGGTCTAACTGGTCCGGTCTCTTTTTTTTTTTTTAGTAACTCAGTCACTAATTCATCCTAGCAGTGGTAACAACTTGAATCGTGTGCCCCACCTAATCACTTAGAGAAACATAGTTTAAAAAAAAAAATAAAAAAAGGAAATGAAAAGGACTCAACGAGATATGGTGCAACTATCATGTTATTTCTAACACCTGAGCTATGTGCTTTTATGAATAGACTCTATAGATGTTTCCATCTAATCAATTGGTTCCTCAACTCCTACAACCAAGATGTTCCCATCCACTTAGATTGGTTAGTGAAAACCTTAATAGGCATAAATTTCTAGGATCTGGAGTTTAATAATTGCAACTAAAAAGTTTCTCCCATACCCCCAAACTTAAATCTAACATTGTCCTCAATGTTCTAAAGATGAAATTAAAAGCATGAACAAGGAGAAACGGTTACTATTTGAAGCAAAGGAGTCAAAGAAGGATATTACCGTGTTGCATGAGATTGGGTACCTCCCAAGAAGTGCTAAGTTTAAAGTCTTCAGCCAGACTTAGAAAGGATTGGTCAACTCGAACCATAAAGTAACAGTCGAAATAACTGTGGGTCTTCAAAAAAAAGAGCTGACCATGGAAACTGCAGTGAACCAAGAAATGGACAAGAATGCCCCTTACCTAGTTTCCTGATTAATATATTTATATCTAATTGTGGTTCAGGTTCAGGTTTAAGAAAGGGTCTAAATAAAATATTTTCATTGGTTGCGTTTCTTCATAGGTGGGATCCGAATCATTAGGTCCTAGAGTCTGGAAAAACTCAAATATGATCTTAGAAGCGCACAATAATAACCTAAATAACTGAGGATCCTCTAAGTCAATAAGATTGACTTAAAATTGACCACAATGAGAGTAGTGGTCACTCTTAAGAAATGTGTCGATTCTAATTTCCTAAAGCATTTAGGTTTAGTCTCACAACTTAATATTCGACACATTTGAAATATAACGTTCCCACATTTGGAAGAAAACTATTTGGTGGGAAAACAAAGTCAATCTGGGTATCATAGCCTGGGCAAACCACATCAACCAGAGGATGGGTTTCTAACGACTGAACTTCTACCTGGACATCATTAGGTTCGGGAAAACGTGTATAAGATAATCTTGTAAAATGGTCGAGGCAGAGATATCAAGTCCTAAGTGTGGGGACTTTCTGAGAGTTAAAGGTAAGGCACTAGGGAAGTGATAATCACCACCAAACTTAGAGTTTTTAGTGTCTCTAGATAGACCTCTAATTATTCTTGAATTTTCGTATCTTCAGAATCCTTAAAATATGAAGAGATTCTTCTAAGTTATTATCAGGTAGTGCATCTTTACTCATCTCTACGGGTCTATCTTCTTCTTCTAAGACTATTGTTTCTAAGTCGCTAGACTCTAAAACAGTATTTTCGAAATGAACCCGTTCCTCTAAACCACTATCGGCTTCGTAATCAAAAGGAAAAACTACATCGTCTAAAACGGTGGTATCCCTAATCAAATCCTCGTCCTTTTGAATAGGTGAATAATCATAAAATTATTTGGATTTGAACTAGAAATAATATAATCACTATACACTCAATTGGATTACTAGACTTCTGATCACTATGCCTACATATTTCAGATTCTTCATTACTGCTATCCTCCTCATCATAGTACGAAGATGTTTGAACCTTATCTAAATAAGTAGTGTCTTTTATTCTAACCTCGTCCTCTAAATTAGGTAAATATTCACTATTTACATCAAGGTAAAATTGGAAACACTATTTTGGAATGTAAGATTATTTCGAGCAAGTCTTTCGTTCGTCTCAGCCATCAGCTTGAGGGATTCCTCTATAGAAAGTTCACTCATTATTGTAGTTCTTTCGTCTAGAATTACACTATTCATCTCAGCTAACTTACGCGTCGACTCAGCTAACTCCCTGAGGGACTCTTCTAAAGGAGGAATAGGAACAGAGATATCATACAAAGGACTACTTTTCAATAGTTTGATTGTATCCTCTAGAGACGAAGAACTAGTACTATAATCTTCTTGCTCGTAAGACTGATGCATGTGTGGATAGTAATTGGGCTCACCAGGGTATGACCCATATCCTTCTAAATGATGGAGTTCCCAACCACTATTCCCAACATGGTCATAGAAAGATGATGTCCATATTCAAATTCAGGTCGATATTCATTGTATTGGCTTCTATCATACCAGCTCGACATTCTTAATTGCAAGGGAATTCTACACAACCACAAACAAGGCCGACTCGACTCCACCAAAACAAACCTAAAGATTTCTAGCAAACAAAAAGCATGATGGCTCCACTTAGATTGTTTTCTAGACCAGCTTATATTCCTTCGAAAAGGAATTCGTTACAATTTGAGAACACCCCTCTGGAATCAATCCGAGCTAATGTAAGTTGAATCGGGGCGAGGGAAGCTTAGTAGAGCTTTGATACCCAAGGCCTCACCGCATTAGAAGGCGGCGCAGTCACGCATTCAACTCACAGAAACCATCATGAACTTTGAAGTGTGCTTAAAGAGCAACCAATATTTTTCGAACGAGTTTCCTATTAAGCTCGTTACCCTATCGGTCTCGTTCTATTCCAAATTTTAAAGCTTGGGTTCGCGTTAGGTTTCGTTTTCCTAAGGCGGGCAAGAATGGAGCGGTGATGAAATCCGAACCCTTATCTTGTATTGGCCAGGCCTTGCCCTTTACTAGGAATTTAAAAACAGTCCAAGTTCGTCCTCAATCAATGAATCACCTTAAGGAATACAGTAAACCCGCTGACAGGAGATTCACGAGTGTTTCGATGGACTTACCTCCCGTACCAGACGGGGGATGAACTGTTGAAGTCGACTTGGGCCACGACTCCTATGTCATGTACGAACCCGAGGGGCCTAGACGATATAGTAATCGTCGTCCTTCCCTGCACACAATTTAAATAATTTTTTTTTTTAATAATACCCTTCTGTAGGATAAAAAAAAAAAAGGTCCAATTGTCCAGAATAAATTCCAAATAAAAAGTCCAAAAATTACAAAAATTATAAAAAACAAAGCCTATTTACAAATCCTAAAAAAAAGTTATGTCTTTTTTTTCTTCTCTTTTAGCTTTTAGCTTTTAGCTTAAGCTTTTTGTTCCCAAGTCCTTATTCCACTTCGAACCTGTAAATCAAAGACACAAAAAGAAACGTAAAAAGGAACAAATAATAGTAAAAATAAATAAATAATAAAAACCTAAAAATTCTACCTAAGCACAAATCCGCGTCGGCGACGCCAAAATGATTATGAGATTTTTCGTGGTTGTAGTAATGAGGTTCAAACTCTCGGACTTGTGAAGATTAAATTTAAAGATTTGATAAAATTATATACAAAATATTAACAATGGGTGCGAGAGGTAACCAAGACACTAGATTCCACTATTATGCAAAATTGAATGATAAATATTTCAAAACTCTATTCAATTCTTAAGTCCTCTTTTATCTTTAATTCACTATCAATCATATAGATTCTCAAACATTATTTGTAAACCTTAAGCATAGATTATCAAGAGATTAAACCAAGCATAACCTATCAAACTGAATAACAAATAATTAAGACAATCATTCAAATAATTTAAAACTCTGCAAAAGCAGCATTTAGGTGAATTATATAATTAAATGAAATAGTTACCCATTTATGTTGCGTGAATAGCTTCCTCCATTTCCTTGGTTACGAGGGAATTAGCTCATCATAGTAAAAATGCTCTCAAAATAATTTATTATGGCTCAAAAATGGTTTACAAATGATGAGAAGAAGAGAAAATGGTGTAAACAGCTAATGTGCGACCCACGGGAAGCGTCACACAATAACGATACATATGAAATGCTGTAGTCTTTGGGAAACTACGACCCACACTCCGTTGTCGCTGTTGTAGTTAAAGAACGACTGCTCTGGCGGGTCCGTTCTTCATGTTCCTCATCTTCATCACGAACAGCAGCAGCAGCAGAGAGAATTCGTGATTCTTCCTCTGCAGATTCCTCTCTTCTCCTCCCAACTCTCGACACCTTCCCAAACTGTTTTGCCTTGTATTTATAGTGAATTGGAGCCAAAAATCCGACCATTGATTGCATATATTCTCCATTTAATCCAAATATTCTCGGCTGCCAATAATAACGAAAATTTCCATTTTTAATCCCATGCACGCGTTAACTTTGATCCTGCACGCTCCCATTCGACTTATTCACGCCTCAACACTCTTCCAACGCCAGCAGAACTCCCCCATGCACACAAGAACTTCAATTTTGCTCGTGTTACAGTACACGTGCTCTGTTTTGGGTGTGTGAATCATACCGCAAATTCCAGCCAAATTTGATCGATCATGTCACCCATACTATGTTCCTTAACCTATATCACATCTCTATACCAAATTTCAGCCATTGAATCGACCCATAACCCCTTCATTTTGACGATCGAAATTCTGCCAGAACTGTTTAGAAATTTCCCGCCTTTTTTCCAAAATTTGAATTATGAGAAGAAAAGTGTCCTCCCCCTAATCCTGTACGGGCGTCCCTTTAGCAATTGGGGTGGAAATAGTAATTTTGGGGTGGAAATAGTAATTTTTCTGGGTTCCTCCGGTACATTTCTGGGACACTTCCGGTGCATTTCTGAGGTGCCTCCGGTACATTATCCTGGTGTGTAAAACACTACTTTTCGAGCTCATTTCGCCGCAAAGGCTTATTTCTCTAAAAACATCTACAAAAACACAAAATAACACAATAAGTACTTAATCGAGTCTAACAATACAGAATATTGAGAACAAAATAGACACATAAATGCGTCTATCAAATACCCCCAAACTTATTATTTGCTAGTCCTCGAGCAAAAATAAAATCCTAACTCACCAGGTGTCCCTAGTGACCGAGTTAATCTCGGGAGGGTCTACCAGAGGTGTACCCACAAAACCTTTACTCCAGACCCTAGCTATCTACAACGAACCTTGGAAGGCACTAAAGAATCTCCTTGGTTGGCTTACAATCACTGACTACAGGAGGAAGTACCCTGATGCGGAATTCCAATTGTTGTACACGAGTTTACACTCAAGCATACTAAAATTCATATAAAGTGACAGAGCTCTAATCAGATAGTTGCACTATGGACATCATATTCGGAGTCAAACTAATCATATGGATAGAAAAAGGAGATGGAAATAGAAAAATGTAGATGGTTTTGAT
The DNA here is from genome assembly GCF_003573695.1 of Papaver somniferum. Taxonomy (NCBI): domain Eukaryota; kingdom Viridiplantae; phylum Streptophyta; class Magnoliopsida; order Ranunculales; family Papaveraceae; genus Papaver; species Papaver somniferum. The sequence continues at coordinate 39,547,458 of NC_039368.1, forward strand.
GTTAACCAAATGATCGATGTTTCACATATCTGTCTGAAGGCCACTGCCAGACTGAACCTATCCTAATGGACTGAGATACCGGTCTGACTAATATCAACACAACTGGCATATACAAGGGAACCAGTGGTCAATAACTTAAATCTAGATAAAAAAACTGGCAAATACAAGGGAACCAGCAGTTGACTACACAGAACAATAACCATCTTTTTTTTTTAACTTAACGGCATGAATAGATCTTTTTGATCCAAGCGCATGCTTCTTGTCAGCAGTTTACACGATAGTTCCCACGGGTCCTGCATTCCACGCTTGCTTAGGCGACGGAAACAGGGAGAACACACTCATATTGCTATCCAAGTGTTAATACTTATTCCGATTGGTCTAACTGGTCCGGTCTCTTTTTTTTTTTTTAGTAACTCAGTCACTCTAATTCATCCTAGCAGTGGTAACAACTTGAATCGTGTGCCCCACCTAATCACTTAGAGAAACATAGTTTCAAATAAAAAAAATAAAAAAAAAGGAAATGAAAAGGACTCAACGAGATATGGTGCAACTATCATGTTATTTCTAACACCTGAGCTATGTGCTTTTATGAATAGACTCTATAGATGTTTCCATCTAATCAAATTGGTTCCTCAACTCCTACAACCAAGATGTTCCCATCCACTTAGATTGGTTAGTGAAAACCTTAATAGGCATAAATTTCTAGGATCTGGAGTTTAATAATTGCAACTAAAAAGTTTCTCCCATACCCCCAAACTTAAATCTAACATTGTCCTCAATGTTCTAAAGATGAAATTAAAAGCATGAACAAGGAGAAACGGTTACTATTTGAAGCAAAGGAGTCAAAGAAGGATATTACCGTGTTGCATGAGATTGGGTTACCTCCCAAGAAGTGCTAAGTTTAAAGTCTTCAGCCAGACTTAGAAAAGGATTGGTCAACTCGAACCATAAAGTAACAGTCGAAATAACTGTGGGTCTTCAAAACCAAATAGAGCTGACCATAGGAAACTGCAGTGAACCAAGAAAATGGACAAGAATAGCATGCCCTTACCTAGTTTCCTGATTAATATATTTATATCTAATTGTGGTTCAGGTTCAGGTTTTAAGAAAGGGTCTAAATAAAATATTTTCATTGGTTGCGTTTCTTCATAGGTGGGATCCGAATCATTAGGTCCTAGAGTCTGGAAAAACTCAAATATGATCTTAGAAGCGCACAATAATAACCTAAATAACTGAGGATCCTCTAAGTCAATAAGATTTGACTTAAAAAATTGACCACAATGAGAGTAGTGGTCACTCTTAAGAAAATGTGTCGATTCTAATTTCCTAAAGCATTTAGGTTTAGTCTCACAACTTAATATTCGACACATTTGAAATATAAACGTTCCCACATTTGGAAGAAAACTATTTGGTGGGAAAACAAAGTCAATCTGGGTATCATAGCCTGGGCAAACCACATCAACCAGAGGATGGCTTTCTAACGACTGAACTTCTACCTGGACATCATTAGGTTCGGGAAAACGTGTATAAAGATAATCTTGTAAAATGGTCGAGGCAGAGATATCAAGTCCTAAGTGTGGGGACTTTCTGAGAGTTAAAGGTAAGGCACTAGGGAAGTGATAATCACCACCAAACTTAGAGTTTTTAGTGTCTCTAGATAGACCTCTAATTATTTCTTGAATTTTCGTATCTTCAGAATCCTTAAAATATTGAAGAGATTCTTCTAAGTTATTATCAGGTAGTGCATCTTTACTCATCTCTACGGGTCTATCTTCTTCTTCTAAGACTATTGTTTCTAAGTCGCTAGACTCTAAAACAGTATTTTCGAAATGAACCCGTTCCTCTAAACCACTATCGGCTTCGTAATCAAAAGGAAAAACTACATCGTCTAAAACGGTGGTATCCCTAATCAAATCCTCGTCCTTTTGAATAGGTGAATAATCATAAAAATTATTTGGATTTGAACTAGAAATAATATAATCACTATACAACTCAATTGGATTACTAGACTTCTGATCACTATGCCTACATATTTCAGATTCTTCATTACTGCTATCCTCCTCATCATAGTACGAAGATGTTTGAACCTTATCTAAATAAGTAGTGTCTTTTATTCTAACCTCGTCCTCTAAATTAGGTAAATATTCACTATTTACATCAAGGGTAAAATTGGAAACACTATTTTGGAATGTAAGATTATTTCGAGCAAGTCTTTCGTTCGTCTCAGCCATCAGCTTGAGGGATTCCTCTATAGAAAGTTCACTCATTATTGTAGTTCTTTCGTCTAGAATTACACTATTCATCTCAGCTAACTTACGCGTCGACTCAGCTAACTCCCTGAGGGACTCTTCTAAAGGAGGAATAGGAACAGAGATATCATACAAAGGACTACTTTTCAATAGTTTGATTGTATCCTCTAGAGACGAAGAACTAGTACTATAATCTTCTTGCTCGTAAGACTGATGCATGTGTGGATAGTAATTGGGCTCACCAGGGTATGACCCATATCCTTCTAAATGATGGAGTTCCCAACCACTATTCCCAACATGGTCATAGAAAAGATGATGTCCATATTCAAATTCAGGTCGATATTCATTGTATTGGCTTCTATCATACCAGCTCGACATTCTTAATTGCAAGGGAATTCTACACAACCACAAACAAGGCCGACTCGACTCCACCAAAACAAACCTAAAGATTTCTAGCAAACAAAAAGCATGATGGCTCCACTTAGATTGTTTTCTAGACCAGCTTATATTCCTTCGAAAAGGAATTCGTTACAATTTGAGAACACCCCTCTGGAATCAATCCGAGCTAATGTAAGTTGAATCGGGGCGAGGGAAGCTTAGTAGAGCTTTGATACCCAAGGCCTCACCGCATTAGAAGGCGGCGCAGTCACGCATTCAACTCACAGAAACCATCATGAACTTTGAAGTGTGATTAAAGAGCAACCAATATTTTTCGAACGAGTTTCCTATTAAGCTCGTTACCCTATCGGTCTCGTTCTATTCCAAATTTTAAAGCTTGGGTTCGCGTTAGGTTTCGTTTTCCTAAGGCGGGCAAGAAGGGAGCGGTGATGAAATCCGAACCCTTATCTTGTATTGGCCAGGCCTTGCCCTTTACTAGGAATTTAAAAACAGTCCAAGTTCGTCCTCAATCAATGAATCACCTTAAGGAATACAGTAAACCCGCTGACAGGAGATTCGCGAGTGTTTCGATGGACTTACCTCCCGTACCAGACGGGGGATGAACTGTTGAAGTCGACTCGGGCCACGACTCCTATGTCATGTACGAACCCGAGGGGCCTAGACGATATAGTAATCGTCGTCCTTCCCTGCACACAATTTAAATAATTTTTTTTTTAATAATACCCTTCTGTAGGATAAAAAAAAAAAGGTCCAATTGTCCAGAATAAATTCCAAATAAAAAGTCCAAAAATTACAAAAATTATAAAAAACAAAGCCTATTTACAAATCCTAAAAAAAAGTTATGTCTTTTTTTTCTTCTCTTTTAGCTTTTAGCTTTTAGCTTTTAGCTTTAAGCTTTAAGCTTTTTGTTCCCAAGTCCTTAGTATTCCACTTCGAACCTGTAAATCAAAGACACAAAAAGAAACGTAAAAAGGAACAAATAATAGTAAAAATAAATAAATAATAAAAACCTAAAAATTCTACCTAAGCACAAATCCGCGTCTGCGGCGCCAAAATGATTATGAGATTTTTCGTGGTTGTAGTAATGAGGTTCAAACTCTCGGACTTGTGAAGATTAAATTTAAAGATTTAATAAAATTATACACAAAATTATTAACAATGGGTGCGAGAGGTAACCAAGACACTAGATTCCACTATTATGCAAAATTGAATGATAAATATTTCAAAACTCTATTCAATTCTTAAGTCCTCTTTTATCTTTAATTCACTATCAATCATATAGATTCTCAAACATTATTTGTAAACCTTAAGCATAGATTATCAAGAGATTAAACCAAGCATAACCTATCAAACTGAATAACAAATAATTAAGACAATCATTCAAATAATTTAAAACTCTGCAAAAGCAGCATTTAGGTGAATTATATAATTAAATGAAATAGTTACCCATTTATGTTGCGTGAATAGCTTCCTCCATTTCCTTGGTTACGAGGGAATTAGCTCATCATAGTAAAAATGCTCTCAAAATAATTTATTATGGCTCAAAAATGGTTTACAAATGATGAGAAGAAGAGAAAATGGTGTAAACAGCTAATGTGCGACCCACGGGAAGCGTCACACAATAACGATACATATGAAATGCTGTAGTCTTTGGGAAACTACGACCCACACTCCGTTGTCGCTGTTGTAGTTAAAGAACGACTGCTCTGGCGGGTCCGTTCTTCATGTTCCTCATCTTCATCACGAACAGCAGCAGCAGCAGAGAGAATTCGTGATTCTTCCTCTGCAGATTCCTCTCTTCTCCTCCCAACTCTCGACACCTTCCCAAACTGTTTTGCCTTGTATTTATAGTGAATTGGAGCCAAAAATCCGACCATTGATTGCATATATTCTCCATTTAATCCAAATATTCTCGGCTGCCAATAATAACGAAAATTTCCATTTTTAATCCCATGCACGCGTTAACTTTGATCCTGCACGCTCCCATTCGACTTATTCACGCCTCAACACTCTTCCAACGCCAGCAGAACTCCCCCATGCACACAAGAACTTCAATTTTGCTCGTGTTACAGTACACGTGCTCTGTTTTGGGTGTGTGAATCATACCGCAAATTCCAGCCAAATTTGATCGATCATGTCACCCATACTATGTTCCTTAACCTATATCACATCTCTATACCAAATTTCAGCCATTGAATCGACCCATAACCCCTTCATTTTGACGATCGAAATTCTGCCAGAACTGTTTAGAAATTTCCCGCCTTTTTCCAAAATTTGAATTATGAGAAGAAAAGTGTCCTCCCCCTAATCCTGTACGGGTGTCCCTTTAGCAATTGGGGTGGAAATAGTAATTTTGGGGTGGAAATAGTAATTTTTCTGGGTTCCTCCGGTACATTTCTGGGACACTTCCGGTGCATTTCTGAGGTTCCTCCGGTACATTATCCTGGGGTGTAAAACACTACTTTTCGAGCTCATTTCGCCGCAAAGGCTTATTTCTCTAAAAACATCTACAAAAACACAAGATAACACAATAAGTACTTAATCGAGTCTAACAATACAGAATATTGAGAACAAAATAGACACATAAATGCGTCTATCATGTCATATCTACGAAGTTCAAAAGATAAGCGTTATACTTCGTAGTCTAATTCCCCAATACTATGATCATACAAATATGACCATGTCACATCACTAGAGTATCATACAATATGTACAATATATACAGCTTCGCAGTTATGTTTCAATATAACACGACTTGAAAGATACGTTAGGAATGAAATAGTTCAAGTCAATATTACTAACCTCAAGAGGAATGATGATTTTGTCGTCGTAGTTCACTTCTTCTTCACATTATTCAGGCCTTCAGAGTAATACTTGTATGTCTCAACATTCCTAGACTTTCTAGTCTAACCTAAACGAAGTTGACTCTAGTATATAATCAAGCGACTTTAGATGAGTTTTGACACACTAAAATATGACAACCAAACTTGACATACCAACGCTTGGTGAGTTCAACCGAGCTATGCTCTAACATACCCCTTCCGTGTAACTTTCCATCCATGACCAGTTAAGTTTGACGTGTGCGACTTACACACTTATGGATTACACTAATTCTTTAATTTGAATGATCATCTTACCCTTGCAAATATAACGGAAAATATTGTCCAAATATTTTTAAAACATGGTTCAAATGGACGAGTAAAAATTAGTATGGGTGAAATGGACACCAAAAAAATAGGAATGATGAAACTGGATTCATCCTGACTTAAACTTAAAAAATAGCAAAGATGAAACTGGATGCATCCTGATGTAAATTGAAAATAAGAAAAAGTATTTGAAAATGGGTAGGATGAAACTGTTTACATCCTGGATATTTTTACATTTTTGTCCATTTAAACAGTATCAAAATCTAAATTTCCTTTTCACCCAGAAATTATTGATTTTAATCTTTTAAGCCAATTTTGTGCAAATATAACCACCCACAAACGTCAGACCAAACAGTTCTTTATGATCATTGATCTTTTTCTTCCCGTTCCCCACTTCCAGTAGATCTATTTTCTTTATGATCATTGATCATAAGTCCTAATATCCTTGCAAACAAATTTAGTATACTGAAATTTATAAATAATGCAAGAACTGTATTACCTGTTGAATTTATGTTCCAAAGTAGTTAACAATAACAAAACTTACGTTTCGTTTCAAAATATAATTATGTTCTTGAGTGAAATAAATTGTAAAACATACTAAATATCTTCATCTGACGGGTTGGAAACGGATTCCACGAAACACTATTTCCTTGTTGGGATCAGTTTTGGTGTGAAAATTTGTTGAATTCGACTTGATGCACTTTGAGTGTAACAAGGCAAATGCCCATGAACATGCATGTAGTTGTCCATTGTTGTGGATGATGTTTGAATCTCTCTATAGGTAATCGAGTTGTGTGTATTGACATCATTTTTTTTTCCACCACTAGCAGCAACAAAACCACCCTTGTAACACTTATTCCACCTCTAGCAGCAGCATATCCTCCTCTAGCATCAGTTAGTCTGCATCTGTCAGCAACGGATCCTCATCTAGCAGTACTTGGTCCACCTCTAGCAGCAACAAATCCTCCCCTAATAGCACTTAATCCACCTCTCCCCGTTGTAGTATTCTTAGATCCAGATATAAAAGGTGCCCTAGGTTGTACCGGTATCCCTGCAATATAAAAAAAGTTAACTACGAACATTGTAAAAGAAAAAAAAACACACATTTCTTACTTGAGATGAAGATATACTTGGTGGTAGTTGACCAGTACTAGTTCTTTCCCCCCTGGTAGACTTTGAAGGAGCTCTTCGTTTTGGTACTCGTGCTGAATTTGTGCCCATAATTAGTGTTCAAACATCATCTATAGTTGGTGTTTCTGTTGGTGCTGAAACAAGATTATTGTTGTTCTTCTTTGCTTTCTTCTTCATCAAGCTAACAACGGGGGGGTCACAAGCAGTTGCTGTCTCCTCATCAGTTGCATGTTTAGGAAGTCCTGCAAGTAATATAATGAATTAATATAAATAATGAAATCAAAGGAAAAAGAACACCACAGTTTGACCTTATTTTTAGGTAGATGCTTTCTCTTATTTCCTTTCCACCCAACTCCAGCCTCTGCCAATTCTTTCCTATGAGCACAGGTAGTTGAATAGTGTCCAGTCAAGCCACGTGATCTGTGGTGTTTAACGTGACTCGACTAACGTTTCATTTTCATTTCTATCTCTAATTCTTTTCAGTTTGGGTCTACTAACTTTTCCTTTGTAAATTTTTTTCTCAACCTTATGCGTTTCCAACATACAAATTTTTCAAATCAAGAATGTTTGATTGCATATTAAGATTTTTTTTGTTAAATAAGTTCATTTGCATAAATTTTTTACCTTCGACTTGTCCCACTCCCATCAATTTGAGCTTCCATTGGATGGATAAAGCCTGAATAAACATCCATGTATTTACTTAATTTGTGGTAGTCAGTACACCACCTGCAAACCATATGGAATCATATTAGAAGCTAGCTAGGCTACTGCACAAAGTAATAAACACTTAAATCAAAATGTACTTACTCAATCCATGGATCTCTTAAAGGAAGTATGACAATTACAGCATGTTCACATGGTAAACTAGTAAGTCGCCAAGTACAACATGAACATGACTTCTGAGTTAAATTCATAATCCATATGTTTTCAGTATTATCTTAGTAACCTGATGAAGATGATCAACTGCCCCGTAACAAGTGTACTTTCAACATGCGATTCAAGCCAATTTATTATCCTTGCCGCCCAAGGAACCAACCCAACGTTATTTTTCCCATATTTTTCCCTTATTCCTCCCCACATACAATATATTCATCAAAACTTCTAAAGAAAACACATTATGCTCAGCAGTCACTTTAGCTAAGGAAGCGCAGGCATCCTCGAAGTCAGAATGGTACTTCTTACGGATAATCTCTTAGGCTTAGAGACGTTTTTTCAGCAAAGCGATATCGTACTTTTTCTTCAATACAAGGTTCTCTTTCCATCAAAAGGTTTCATCATAATCCTTACGCAGACGTGACATGTCCTTTACAAGATCTGAGTTATGGGCAGACTCAAGGTAAGTTGAACCGCATTATGAACAATTACGTTCATTAACCTATCATATTTCTTTTGATAGTACCACACATCGAAGGTCAACTTGGCTACTTGATCCCGAAGATGTTGGAGTTCACCAAGACTACCTATTGATCAGGCGTAGGCATTCTCAGAACGCGACAGCAAGAAGGAATAAGAAACAAAACAACTAAGGTGAAATAAGGGAGAACCTATAACTTTGGAGGATTCAGAAGTTAGGGCAGTATCAGCCTATTTGCATCCTTTCTCAGCAATCTTCAAACCATCATTAGCATTTTTAAGGTCCAATAAGCAAGCCTCTAAGGACCTTTGAGTCTCTTTTTAGCTCGTTTTCCAGCAAGGGTACCTTAGCAGATGAAGCAGCATCACCGAGACCAAATCGCTGAGCGCTGATAAAGGCATAGTCATGACATGCACGCTCAAGAAGAGCACTCAAATAAGTGCGCTTAACACTGTTAAACTTGAACAAGGTGCAACCAACATCGATTTGCTTTCTAAGCTGCGTAAAACATAATGTAAGCATAAAAGAAGTCTTAAAGCGAGGAGAAAAGACAAGGGAAAGGAAATTCATATCCTGAATATGGAGAGGCGAGGAAGGAAATCAACATAGCTATCTATAAAAGTTTTCATATCCTGAATACCGCCTCTACAAATTTCACCAAGGCTCTGACAAGAACGAAGACAGTCTGGATCGGAATAAACCCTTGGTCATCTGGTACTGAGCCGTCAAAGCGTCTGAACTAAAATCTATCTCCAAATAATTGTCCAACTGTTGAGGACCAACTTCAGCAGCAAAAGGCCCCTTTGAATCTCTCAGGATAACTTCAAGAATAACACCATCAGAACTCCCGAGGCTCAAATTCTTGGGTAACTTACCTTTATCATGAATAACAGATACCCCACCAATCGCTTGAACATGAGTATGGGACACAAGAGCTTGATTGTAACTACGATGAAGAGTCGGCATGGTGAAAGAATTGGGCATAGAAGCAGACGCCTTGCTTGGAACACCACCTAAGTCTATATCTCCAGCGAAGGGAAGATTTTCGAGACATGTACAATCAGGTGACGAAGGAGGTGGAACAACAACTTTTCTAGGAGGGGAAGTAGAGATCGATTGAGCACTTCCCAAGGAAATTGGAGTCGTATTGAAAGAGAAGTTGTTAAAATAAATCACAACCCTCTTCTTCGGTTGAGAATCTGAGCTTCTATCCTTCACAACCGGAGTTATCCCCTTGGAAAATGAACCAGCAGAATGTTGCGAAGTAGCAGGAGATGACGAAGGACCCTTAGAAGACAATATCATGGCACCAGTCATAACAGAAGCAAAATGATGGGTACCTACGGAAACAGAAGGTGTAAAAGTTCTCGACAATGGAATAGGAGCATTGGAGACCTGAGAAAGTATTGGACACTCCAACGAAGGATTAACTTCAACATGAAGGTTATCACCTCCTACAGAATCAATGCGAACATGACTAGGACCATCCTTCGTAAAATCCTATTCAATATCATCTAAGGACGGACTAACAACAATGTACTCAGTATCCTCAACATCTTCAAGCTCTTCTCCAGCAGCCTTGGCATCTTCATCGGACTCGTCCAAATCAATGACAGGCTTCAACTTACCCTTCTTCCTCGAAAACTTCAAAATTCAAAATGGGCATGCTAAGGATCAGGGGCAAAATACCTATATACGCTAAGGTAGGGTAGTGATCTTTACCTCCGCAGGCGTAGCTTTCGGGTCTTCAACAGAAGCTTCCCGCTTCCTTTTTCGAGTATCAACGGAGTTACCAGCGGAACCAGCAGCAGTCCCAACAAAAGAAGTAGGGGCAGGCTACGGGTGAGAACATCAAAACTTCAAAACCAAGTTCAAACACGAACTAGAAACAAATAATAACATACTTTGAAGGCAAAGACGAAGCAGGACGAGGAACATTGGGATCAGCAGTGGTAAACCCAATGACCAATCACTCAAAGAGGAGTACGTACCCTACGGTTGTCATGATCTAGGCGAAGACGATCAGTATGGGGCAAAAAAATCCTGGCAGAGTAAGGGATAACAAAAAACCCAGTCTTATCAACCTCCTCTAGCAAACGAAGGGTGTTACCTTCCTAGAATTGCTTAATAGTAACATGAATGTGGCGTGGACCCACGCTCAAATGAAGAAGGTTACTCTTCTGAATAGCATCAGCGTACGTAGCATTAAAATTAGCAGGAGTAAAGTCCTACTTCTTACACCTCCCAGGAGCAAAAAGGATCGTAGGAATTCAGAGCTGTCTTCTCCTTACTACGAAGCCAGCACTCATGAAACACACGTCAAAAGTTACCAGTATACTGCATCACCCCTCGAACCTGAGTCATGTTCAACGGATCATCCCTAGATGGACATTATAATATAATGGGTCTTTTCTATTATACATAGGAAGAAGAAAACCTGCGGTTAATTGGCATACGTTGATTAACAGATGGTTCTCATCATAAGGAAAATCCCTAATCAGAGACTCGTTAAGAACGTCGAGACCATCAACAAAGGAGATCTCGAACCTATCCAGACGAAAAGTCCAGGAAATCTCAGTAAGAGACTAGCTTCGGTAGCTTTCCTTATCACTCAGCTGCAGCCTTCGTAACTCATAATGAGGCGGAGCAGGAGGGAGATTCTCAGCAGCAATCTCTTCAATCTCGGCGTCCTCCACATCCTCATGTATTTCAGCATCTTCATGTACCTCAAGAGGTGGAGAAGGTGTAGCATCCGGATCTAAATGCGGAGGTAGCTGAGTACCGGATCTAGATCTGGACTCATTGCGTGCAGGCTTCTTCAAAAGTCTCATGACTACTGACACCAACAGAAAAAGCAGTTCATCAACAATATCAGGAGAAACTAACAGCAAGTTCAAAACTTGTTTGAGTCGGACGAAACATACCTTGGGCATGGGTTAATCAACCAACCAAGAAGGGGAACAAAAGAATTACTAAATCAAAGCAATGAAGATTAGTTTGATCATCACGATCAAAATCACAAGTAAGATTGATCATGATAAAATTATGGTTATAATACAAATTGAAAGCAACCCAGTTTCTAAAACAACATGAGAAAGACAACCAAAGTCGAATCGGAAACATGCAAGCATTATCAGCAAGAATCATCCAAGAACAGGTGCAAAACCAAAGAAAAATACAAGACAATACAATGAAAAGACAAAATGAGATGAAGATCGCTAACCTGATGGAGAAGATCGAGTTGCAGCAAGACTAAAAATCCAATAGGATGAGAAGGAAGATCAACAATTGGAGAAGATAAAGGAAAAAAGAAACCTTTGTGAAAGAAACAGAAAGGGAGAGCGACAGTGAGAGAAAGGAGAGGAAGTTAATGATTCTTCTTTCTTAAAACTTCTTCTTATAGGCAGATGGAAAATCCAAAATTATGGTTGTCCCTATATCCAAGAAGCAGTTATTGCATGGAGTACAAGTGGGGATCACCAAAATCGTGCGTGCAAAAATGCGGCATCAAAGGAGATTTTCTTCCCATCCTACCCCTTGGTAGAATACGTAAGAATATAGGCAAACTATAAATACCAATAATTCTTTATACACTTGTCACGATATTGGCGGTCGTGTACAAGATAACAAAATAGCCCCAGCGATACACGGTATGCTGAGAAGCAGCAGATCCCTTCTCGTTTTACTTTATCTTATCTCGAGGAGGCATACCTCGACGTTGAAGATGAAAAGCTATATCCTAGCCTAAAAATGTGGCAGCTGGCGAGGGGACAAAGGCAGATGACATATCTAATCAGCATTAAATGCAATAAAGCAAATCCTTGGCGTGTGAATAAAGATGAGCTGGCATTGTCTGACTGGCGAAGGCTCTCGCAGGGAACGAAGGTACAAATTGACCAAAGGTTGTCTTCGAGGGCACATGGGTGAGCCGAGGTGCAGAACCCGGCTTGAGAAGACATGCGATTAACGAAGGTACGTTATGTACGGAAGATACATCAGTTCTCGATAGATATAAAGGCAGCGAAGATGTTCTTGGTGCTAAAGTACTATAAATACAGAGCCTCACCAACAACTGAAGACATTCAATTTAGGAAGGAAAATATAGTCTTAAGCTTACACCTCTTTAATGTATAAAACTTAAGTATTAACTTCAACTTGAGTTCTCTTTATTACTTTGGAAAGCATTTAAGATCTTTGTAACAACCACAACTTAATACAAAATCATCACTCGTTACTCCGTGGACGTAGACGATAGTCGAACTACGTAAACCTTTGTCTCTTGATAGCTTAGTATCATTTACATTGTCGTTATTATTGTTCTTATCTTGAGCACCATTTATTACTTAGCTTTATCAGTTCAATTGAGATGTCATTACCTCGTAATATTAAGATTTTCCGAACTGTTCATATTACATAGACTGGAGTCGCAGCATATTTAGCATTCAAGAAGGTTGAAGTCGAACGGAATTACAGAATCTATGCATCGCTCGCCACAGTATTTATATAAGACGAGAAGAGGGCAACGGAGTAGCAACCAAGACAGCAAAACATTATTATCTAATATGGTATTGGTCTGATTAAGGGAAAAAAAAAAGACTTTCGATTTTTTATCTTTTTTTTTTTTGCTAGCACATTCTGCTGATTTTAAAGGTAGCTGCACTGAAGTTTTTCATAGTCCAAACTGCTATTGAAGCTAGGGTATTCACTTCTGAAGGTAATGCTCAAGCCATTGTTAATATTCTTGATGACAGGAATAAGGTCATGCCTGGGAATTCTCCCCGGATCCTTCAAATTAGACAGTTGATAGATAAATTCTCTGAAGTCCAAGTCCAATTTTATCAAGAAGGCTGGCAATTCTTTGGCACATACCCTTGCCAATTTCACTAAGTCTAACCACAGCCCTGTATAGGTCAACTAGATCTATAAATCCACACAAGTTAAAATGCAGCTAATATTACATAGAACTAATATCTTAGATAGGACACAACATAGACATTCAAAAATTCAAAAGGAAGGGATACTCCCAGTATCAAAACAAGACGGCATGGATCCACGGATGATGATCTACATCTTGATATTGAAATAGTCCTGATCAAAATGATGCAGCCTAACATAACCATCTTCTCCCCCACTTGTAAAACTGCAGAAGGACAGAGAATAATAAAAGAATAAGGACCCGCAAAAAAGACGCAGAATCCCATTTGAATTAGAAGAAAAAAGGACAAATAAAAATCGTAAAATGTATCTACCAATTCGCAATACAGTAGAACCTTGTTTATATAGTAACATTTTTTTCAAGTCCCGGTAGAACCAAGAAACGAAAATAATGATATCTCGCTACCTCGAAAGATTCCTTTATCGAGGTATTACTGTATTGTGGATTCCCAATTAAATAAGTTTTGAAAATCTTCACCTATATTCAAAATAATAGGTGTTTCTATAGCATTTTTTTTTATCCATTTCAAGGTAAGATTTCACTGGAAAATTGAAATAATTTACAACTTCGCATGCTATTATGAAGATTAAAGAATAAATGTACCTTCTTCCATCAGGGTTAAATGCCAACGCATTAATCGGACCAAAATGTCCTTTTACACCACCAATTTCTTCTTGAAGAATCTAAATCGAAGGAAGATACCATGAAGTTATCAATCACAAAAGCATAGAAGGCAAAATGCTCACCAGATAAGAAGAATGCCCACCTTGTGGAAGAATTTTGCCTCAAACTTCCCAGCACGACGATCAGTTGTGGTGACGGAAGATGCATCTTGACCACCTCCAATAACCACCTATCAAGGGCAGAGAAACATTAGGTCAACAAAATTACTGATTAATTTAAAACTATACCTGTTGACAGATCCTATATCATGATTTTCATTTCATGCACAACTCAATACCAAGGATTTCAATAATGAACATAGAATCCTGATACCTAAAAGACGCGTTTTTGAAGATTCTAAAGGACTTGAATACCAAAAAAATTGTGGGTAACTTGGTCACTGTAATTGCGCGTCGGACACAAGTTTCATGGTTGCAAGAAATTTGCATTGAATTAGATCAATACAGCCATACAATATAAGCACACATACTATACAGCCCATAATACACATGAAACACAGTAAACAAACAAAAATATGTTAATGTTGCATGAGCACATACATGGTCAAGCAGTGGAGACATTGCAACAGCATTAACTGGACGTTCCGTCACATAAGTCTTGATAAGTGTCAAGGTCCGCGAGTCCCAAAGCTAACACAATCATGAAATAAACAGCTTGTCAACAAAAAAAAAAAAGGACAAAGTACGATTTACATACACAAGTAAATAAAAGGTAATACAGAGATGAGAGCGGGCTTATAAAGTGAATACTTTAGCAGATTTGTCTAAAGAACCAGTTAGGAAGTGCGAGCCATCTTCAGACATAAATAGTGAAGAAACAGTGTTCTGATGACCGATTTCTTTGCTTGATTCATTGAGCAGCTTTCCTGTCTGCAAACAATAGTAGTGTTTAATATAAGACATCTATCACTTTTTTTAGAAGTACGAGAAGCACATACTACAGCAGAAAACAAGTAATAGATGTAACTGAAAATGATTTTTCACTAGCCGCAGGTCTCGCACATGACAATAATAAGATCAGCTTGCTCAAGTTCTAGCACTTCAAGTCACACTTCCATTAATACTACTTTTGTGTGGGTGCGTACCTCCGAATCCCAAATGCGGATGACAGCATCTTCACCAGCACTGATTATAGTCTTGTTCAAGGGTCCCCACACAGCATTCTGGATTCTTCCTTTGGGTCCCTTAATTGTAAGCAGAGCTTCATCGGTCTCTGCAAATATACACTTTGTCAGTTTCCATGCTATACATCTAACTATCTAAATGCACATCAGAACCTAAAAAGGAATGGGGGTGGTGGGTAGGTGGGGGGAAGGAGATAAAGAATGGTTGACTATGAACATAATGAAAATTTTGACCCGAATTTAACCCAACAAAAAAAAATGCACAAATTACAATAGGAACAAGACATACAAAAACACCCAGTAAGCCAGGTAAACAATAGAAAAAACAACTTAACAAAAAAGTATGCCACGGTGTAGTAAGTCTACATAAGCATCAAGTAACAGAAATTAAAAAGAACCTATATTTCATTTTCCACACTGCACAGTACTCTTATTTCAGAACATTGATACTGCTCAGTTTTGACTTTCTTACTTCTCAATGATGTGCCGATACCTCATGAAATGAAGTTTATGCCCATTTTATACTTTACTCAGTAAATGATGTAATCTCCTAAATGTTTTACTTATCTATGTATGTGTATATGAATGAATGAATATATACTGTAGTCGCTGAGATCACACTTTATACAACTTAGAAGCAGACTGCCCATTAATTAAAACACATATTATCGTTGTCCATGCAAAATCAAGTTTAATGCAAATGCATAGTCAACTCAAGCAGAGTTGAAGCTTTATTCCTTATAAACACAGGTATCATAGCAATAGAAGCTGTGTCATGCAATAATAGAATGTCATCATATAAGCGGATAAAGTGCATATATAATGAAACATAAGGCAGATCATCCGGTATTTAAACTTTAAGCCATCAACATAATTGAATAGAAGATATAGGAAGGATAAACGATAATAGCCATCAAAATAAATACGCACGTTCATGTGGATCACTAGAAATCGTTTTCACATGTATGGCCGAAGTGAGTTCCATGAAAGGATCCGTAGTGATCACAGCAAGCTTATCCCCAACTGCAAAATTTACAGCTCTAGCTGGAGAATCAAATTTGAAGGTGAAGAGCTCGGCTCCAGTTTGAACATCCCACAGCTTTGCTGACTGATCCGCACTTCCTGTAATAAGGCACCTGCAGTCCCCTGAATCACATTGACATATATCAGTACTTACATAGTAGAATTTCGTTCCTTCAAAATTAATATAAAGGTCACCAAAGAATGAATCAGTATGCAGCTCTTTATATATCCGTCAGCTTTGCATCTGAAGTCCAAACTTAATCATTAACTCCTCTGTGGTGTAAAAGCAGACATAAGGGTTGCATGCTGTGGTGTAAGAGTTTGTTAACCCCAAGGAGATAAGGAAAATGTAACCATTTTGAAGCTCATGTCACAATGCAGCTTAAGCTTGGTACCCACAAGTATCTAAAAGAATAGACTTTGAGTGTCTAACGTCACTGGGCAGTTTCTCACATCCCTCACCTCAAAACAGCTTTTAAAAACATTGCCAAAATAGATATTCAGCACTGGGATATGCAATTGCTTCTGAGGCTAATTTTCACAGATAAAGTTTAGTGCAACGAAGCTGGTAATCATGCACTTGACTGCTGTTTAACAACCGTGGGAATAGAAATGGAGTATCCAAAATATTTAAACCCAGATTCCTATTTCAACGTTACTGCCAAAATAGAACTGGCTGACTGCTACTGCGGTGGTTCAAAAGCATCAAGTTAGCGAAAAAATCCTGTCAAATTTGACATATACCTAAGGACAGTCAAGCTTAGCAATTAAAGAATGTATCAACTGGCAAATAATATTTGCCTTCTTTCCAAACCAATCACAAATAAATAATTTAAAAAAATAATAATAATTAAACAGAACTTACTAGATACATCACAACACCAAACGGCTCCGTTATGTCCTTTGTAGGTACCCAATCGCTCACCATTATCAGCAAACCAGACAGTCGGCGTATGATCTTTTGCACATGAAAAGAGAAGATCACCTTCTCTGTTATACTTGAGAAATGTCAAAGGCCTCTCATGACCTTTCATCAAGATTGGCCTCATAATTACTGTCAAACAAACCAATCAAATCCAAATCAAAAACCCATATATACATCAGAAAAAACCCATCAGAAAACCCTAACTCCAAAATAGATTCAGATTTCTTATCCGATTTCAAATTAGAAAACAATACAAGTTTCAGATTACATACCTGATTTAGAGAGAGAGTCTACTTCGAGGGTTTGCTTCAATGGAGGAAGAAGGCGGAGGAACAAAACGATGATGCTGAAAGAGAGAGAGAAACTGAGTAACAAAGAGAGTCTAGGGTTTTAATGTTACTTCCCAAAGCGACGATACCATAAAAACCATGGCTGCCCATATCAGGTTTAACATGGCTGCCCGTTTAAGGCTTGTAACAAAATAACCCTGGGTGCTTATATAATAAAAAACAGTAAAGACATACAGCAGTAAATAGTAGACGGTAAAGGACCAGATTTCTTTTCTTCCCAGACTCCCAGTGTCATATTGGAATTTTGAGATTTTATTTTTGACTTGGAAATTCTCCGAGTCAATCAAAACTCCAAGTTCTTTAACAAAATCGGGAGCTGTAACGAAGAGTATATATATATATATATATATATATATATATATATATATATATATATATATCGATCATCTCCGCAGTCTGCTTCTCTGGATAGTAGCATAATTGAAGAAGCAAGAAGGTAGGTATTCATGTTTCCGTCAGAGTTTTTTTTGGCTGCATTTACTTTTTAGGTTTTTTTTTTTTTGAAATTGATTGAAAGATACAGATTGTAGAGTTTGTGTATTACGTGTACGAACATTGTTAGATTCTTCCTTTTAAGCAGTGACTGTTGTTGTTACTGGTTCACTTATAGGGTTTTGTGGTATGATTTAGAGTGTGAAGGTAGGGATGCTTTTGATTTATCTGGAATATCAGTCACAGTGTCACACATTCTGTGTTTGAGTAATTGTTCTCATGTTTTGGTGTGTTGTTATTGGTGAAATTGAGAGAACAAGTGAATCTGAAAGAAGTATTTCAAGTAATAGTATAAGCATTACACATACATTGGTTTTGTCTCTGTTAAACAACTTAAAAAGTTTCCGATCCGATCGTCATATTACTTTAATCCAATCTTCTGTGTTCATGTATGGATGTTTATGTTCTCTGATTGATGTCTGGTTTTGGTAGGTTTTGGCACATGATTGTGACTCAAGTAAGAACAACACCTGTTTAGGATGCAGCCTGCTGTTAATGATAAACGTGGTACACCGAATTTCCCAGGAAGGCCTACTGCTTCATCCTTCCCTGTTGCTTCTCAGGCTACAATGCCGTTTCAGCCTTCTCAGCCTGTGATTGGGGTAGAGAACTCTTCTTACATATCTGGCCCACTGGTTAGATTTAATAGTCCGGTTATGCCTCCTCCCCCAGCGCAACACAATCCTTCAGTTCAACCCAGTCTTCCTCAGCAAGGCTTACCATTTGTTGGTCAACAAGTTCGGCCTCCACCCTTCCCAGGGCCACACAATCCTTCGATTCAACCCAGTAATCCTCAGCAAGGCTTACCATTTGTTGGTCAACACATTCGGCCTCCACTCTTCCCAGGGCAACACAATCCTTCAATTCAACCCAGTAATCCTCAGCAAGGCTTACCATTTGTTGGTCAACAAGTCCGGCCTCCACCCTTCCCAGGGCAACACAATCCTTCAATTCAACCCAGTAATCCTCAGCAAGGCTTACCATTTGTTGGTCAACAAGTTCGGCCTCCACCCTTTCCAGGGAAAGACAATCCTTCGATTCATCCCAGCAATCCTCAGCAAGGCTTACCATTTGTTGGTCAACAAGTCCGGCCTCCACCCTTCTCCTCCCCACCGCAACACAATCCTAAAGTTCAACCCAGTAATCCTCACCAAGGCTTACCATTTGTTGGTCAACAAGTCCCACCTCCACCCTTCCGTCCACAATCTCAAATCTCTCAAGTGGCGCCAGTACATCGTAGTGTAAATCCTCCACTATCACAAGGGGATGCTCCCCAATCTCCATCACAGTCCTCATTTTATTCACTTAATCCACCTGTGCAAACAGTTTCACAGGGGTATCCATATATTAGCCAAGCTAATACTGTCCCTCCAGTACCATCAGTGCAGTCTTACCCCTTTCCTTCTCAACAAGGAGGTCATAGACCAGCTCCATCCCAAGCTTCTTCCATGGGAATGCATTATATAGGACATATGCAACATTCTTCTGCAGGACCTCCTGTTGGTGCTGTTCAGGACTTGGTTGAGGATTTCAGCTCACTCTCTGTTGGATCTTTTCCAGGATCAAATGACCCCGGCATTGATTCAAAAATGTTGCCAAGGCCACTGGATGATGCTGATACGGAGGGAAAGTCTTCTACGGAGTTTTATCCCTTCAATTGCCATCCTAGATATCTACGACTTACAACAAATGCAATACCAAATGCTCAATCACTGCTTTCGAGGTGGCATTTGCCTCTTGGAGCAGTGGTCCATCCTCTTGCAGAATCTGCTGATGAGGTTAGTAACATTATGAACTCCAAAATGGTCATTATTTTTCGATTTTTGGCAATTTATGTGTTTCCTTCTCTTTTATTATTTGCTTAATATCTTATTTTTATATTGAGCCTTATTGTTCAGGAAGAAGTGCCTACAGTTTACCTTGGACCAATTGGAATTGTTCGTTGTAGAAAGTGCCGTACATATGTGAATCCTTATGTTCAGTTTTCTGAAGGAGGAAGAAATTGGCGTTGCAACATCTGTAATTTGCTTAATGATGGTAGGTAGTAAGTATTATCTGTTTTGTTTTGTTGCAAATAGACCAAACTAGAGAGCCTTTAGTTTTTGTTTTGCATATAGTTGCTGTATCAAATATTCATGAGTTTGTTTTCCTTTACTCTGTTTTCCTTTTTTGATGAAGTTAGTTTCATTTCCATGTAACATTGCTCTAAAACTAGCGACTAGCAAGTTTATCCAAGAACTTCCCATGGATTGCAACACGATTTGTGATTTCTCTGTAGCTTATCTTGTAGTGCTTCTCTCCACACCGACTTGTAGCTCTGACAATTTTGCAGGTCATCTTCTGTATTTTCTTTGATCACAATTCACAATGTAGTTTGTTGGTTGTAAGAGATGCTTTTTCTTCCAACTCTATGTTGACATGACACTAGGGAATGTTGTACAAGATAATATGGTCTTAGTCTATGCACGTCAATGATGCGGTGCCCCAGAAACTGTCTTGCAGGCTATCCATATGAGTCTATGGTGCTTGGAGTTGGATTTGCTTAGCAACCCATTTATTCTTAAAGAATAAAACTGTCTTTTCTTTTAAAAAAATCAGTATGCGAAATCTAGTGTGTAGAAGTAAATATGATGAGATTGAACAACCTATTGGAAGAACTACACCGCGGATAATAAACAGCAAACCTCTTGAGTCACTATTTGGGTTGGGATTCACCATGAATGATTGTTATGTGTCGAACAATATTGGACAAAAGCCTGTGAAAATTCATCCTGGGATCACAGTCAAGTGTGGAGACTGCTTACCGCAATTTGAACTTGAAAGGGTCCCTCTTTTTTTAGTAAACGGGAACTAGAATGAGTTAATCTTAATTCTCGTCACTAATCATTGTGCTATGTAGTGGACTGCAAGTACATTTTATCTCCCTGCCCTTGAAATATTCTTGGCACCCACCTAATGTTTTAATGGCTATACCTATATTTAATGTCAACTATTTTGTGCTATTTAAGCATTAGAGCAAGACCTAATGCTGCTGCTGTTGGTGATAAATTTATCTATTATATACACCATTTATACTATGAAAGACTGTAACTTTTTGAAAATAAAGTTTGGATTGCTCGGTTAGGATTAGGTTTTAAGGTTTTGAGGAAATTCTAAAAGATAGTGCTGTGTTATTGGCTGTTAGTGTTTGGGTATATAAAGGTGTTAGAGAAGGATTTTATCAGTTCCCTTCACTTATTTATTTTTACACTCTGTAGGATGTAGGATGAGTCTGACACATGTTTTTCCTCCTGTATGATTGATGTGTTAATTATTCTTATATTTTGAACATTGTCAATGTAAATGAACGTAATTTATTTCGACTTTTTTGATAGTCCCTGCGGAATATTTTTCCCCTTTGGATGCAAATGGAAAAAGAGTTGATGCAGAACATCGGGCTGAGCTTTCAAAGGGAACTGTTGACTTTATTGCTCCAACAGAATATATGGTGCGACCTCCAATGCCGCCAACATACTTTTTCCTCATTGATGTATCAATCTCTGCAGTTAAAAGTGGCATGATTGAGGTAAGCACATTGAACTGGAATAAACTATCTGATTTTGTACATGTAATCATGGACTGCCTTCGCCTTTGTACTACTAGGCGAAAGTGTAGTATCGTTCCGAACAGGCGAAGTGCACTTGATTAGCTATTTAATTCCCTCAACATCTTTTTCTTCTCATCAGCTTATATAATTTTGTATTTGGGAAGAATTATGTAAATGCAGTATTTCAATGTTTATTTTTCTAAAGGTACGAGCATGCTGCAAAACTAAGTTTCAGACTGAGTGTTATCATGCTATGATTCCTGTAACAACTAATTCATGATTTACAATGAACTAGGTACAATATTTATTGGTGTCGGAACTTGCCTTCTATTTTCATTGTTAAAAGCAAAAGGAGGAAAAATGTCAACATGATTTGATTAGTTAACCTTTATTTTGGTATTGCTATTTTTTCTTTATGATATTTACAAGATATGGTTTCCTTTGGAAGATTTGATGGTGTATATAGAATTATAGATATTTTTATGTAGCAAATTAGATAATTGGCCACTGTGTGTTCCATTAGGAATATTTGGTCATATAGTGCTGTCGCCGTTTACTTCCCCCTTTCTTTGTTTCTCTCTCTATATATATGTAATTTTGTTTTTGTCCTTATGAACTAGTTTAATTACTAGTTATGGTTCATATTACTTCATTATTTTTGCGGTTAATTGGCATTTGGATCACTTTCAATTATCTTCACCTTCAACATTCTTTGGCAGATTGTGGCGGAGACCATCAAGTCTTGTTTGGATGAGCTGCCTGGTTTCCCTAGAACACGGATTGGGTTCATAACTTTCGACAGCGCATTACATTTTTATAATATGAAGGTAAGTGGTTCTTTTGTAGTATTTATTTTTCTGTCGAAGCATCTTTTTACTATCGAGCTTAACAATGCATTTTAAAATGATTTCTTGAACCTAAGACTCATTGTTATCAAGCAACAGGTGTGCTCCCATATAATAGCAATTTTATTGATTTCCTGTTTTGCTTGTGTCAGTCATCTTTGACACAACCTCAAATGATGGTGGTGTCAGATTTGGATGATATATTTTTGCCATTGCCAGATGAGCTCGTTGTCAACTTGTCCGAATCACGAACCGTGGTGGATGCATTCCTAGACAGCTTGCCATGCATGTTTCAAGACAATTTGAATGTCGAATCTGCTTTTGGGCCTGCTCTGAAAGCGGCGGCCATGGTTATGGTGTGTTTCCTTTTCACTGTTTTCACGCTTAGAACTTGTTGTTGCTTTGATTGCGCCCCCCTGCTGTTTTCTATGACTATTCGGTTTTAATTTGATGACTTCTTCAGTTTCACTTAATGTGCCTTCTTATTCTTCAGAGTCAACTCGGGGGCAAATTGTTAGTCTTTCAAACTGCATTACCATCTCTTGGTGTTGGCCGCCTAAGGTTACGCGGAGATGATACTCGTATTTATGGAACTGAGAAAGAACAGGAATTAAGAAAACCAGAAGATACTTTTTTTAGGAAAATGGCTGCAGATCTCACCCAGTCACAGATAGGAGTAAACGTGTATACTTTCAGTGACAAGTACATTGATATAGCTTCCCTAGGTAATTTGTGCTAGTAATTCAACATTTATTCTTAGCCATTTCTATGAAAGCTTCTTTGTTCCAAACATTATATGCTTTTGTAGGAACTCTAGCGAAGTATACCGGTGGTCAAGTATATCACTATCCAAGTTTCACCTGGGCCCTTCACAAAGAAAAAGTGAGGCATGAGCTTTTACGGGACCTTACAAGGGAAACTGCATGGGAAGCTATGCTGCGGATACGATGTGGAAAAGGTTCTCAGTTATGACTTTTGTGTGTCCCACACAACCTCAAATGTTTGTATGATCTGTTGTTACATTTCAAAACTGATACAGTTAAGTCCTGGATTTTCTTGTTTTTCAGGGGTGCGGTTTACAAGTTATCAAGGGCACTTTATGTTAAGGTCTTCAAATTTATTGGCGCTTCCCGCAGTTGACTGTGATAAAGCCTTCACAATGCAATTGGCTTTGGAAGAAACCTTACTTACAGCTCAGACAGTTTACTTCCAAGTTGCTCTACTGTATCCTTTACTAACTGCCACATATAACGTTGTAGTGGATGTATTTTAAAGCAAAAATATCCACATAGGGATGCAAATTTTGATTTGCTTGTTGCTGTAGGCATAACCTGATATGCATGTACATTCACCCTTCAGCGAATGATCCTTCAGCTGGATTGTTAAGGATTACGAATCATGTTCATGCTGTTGGGATTTCTGGTAGTGCACATATCCTCAGTTGGATTACTAAGAGCCTATTACTCGAACATCGTTCAATGTTCTTTTTGGGTTGCTTCGTGGATAGGATAACTATTTGCATTTTTTTTTTTAACAAATTAATTCCTCATCATCGTCCTTTTCTGCTTCTCGTTTATAATTCTTTTCGAGTCATGTTGGTTGTAGTGCTTTAGCTGGAATCAGCACTAAGTAGTTCAAGTGGATGATACTGAAGTGGCAGATACTCAATTAAATGTTTTCTTTGTACAACTTATTGGGTGTCTTAACAATTTAAAGATATACTACATCATCTGGCGAGAGGCGAATCAGGGTCCATACAGCAGCGGTGCCTGTGGTGTCAGATCTTGGTGAGATGTACCGCCGAGCTGATATCGGTGCCACTATGTCTTTGCTTAGCAGGCTTGGTAAGGTCAAACCCTGGATTATTGTGGATTTTGGTTTTTGCATGGGTCTTTGATATATTGTTTGTCTACTTAATAAATTTACAGCTATCGAAACATCTTTATCTAATAAGTTGGAAGAGGCTTGCCGTTCCGTCCAACAGAGAATTGTTAAAGCCTTAAGGGAGTACCGAAATCTCTACTCAGTTCAACATCGCGTGGGAGGCAGGATGATATATCCGGATTCTTTGAAATTCTTGCCTCTGTATGGATTAACACTATGTAGATCATTAGCTCTTCGTGGTGTAAATTTTGATTCTCAGCTAGATGACCGCTGCGCAGCTGGTTACACCATAATGACGTTACCTATTAAGAAGCTATTGAAGTTTCTCTATCCTAGCTTAATTAGGATTGACGAGTATATTTTGAAGGTAAACGTTTAAACGACCTATCACAAATGGCATATGCTGTAAAATAAATTGTTAACTTAGTGCATCCTTGTTCGTTTAAATTAACTCCAATTCATTGTGGCAGGCATCGGCTAATAGTGATGGTTCCAGAAACCATTTCAAAATGTTTCCCCTATCAGTGGAGAGTTTAGATCCAAGTGGCCTCTATATATATGATGATGGGTTTCGCTTCGTTATTTGGTTTGGTAGTAGGCTTTCTTCTGATTTGGTTACCAAATTAGTTGGAGTAGATTTTTCTACTCTCACTGATCTCTCAAAGGTACGGGACTTTTGCCTCTGTATTAAACATTATTGTTCTGAACTGGTACTGCTTTCGACTCATTTCTGAGAGAACTATATAATGAAATTGAAGCAGAATACTGATACCGTTTTCGACCCTCATGCACTATATTATTAGCTCCTTTCTTGTTTGGCCATGGATAACTGTCTTTGAAGCAGAACACTGTACTTCCTCTCTTTACTTAAAAGGAATTAGTATTTACAGTCTCTAGTTATTTCATGCACCATAACACTTATCACCATGATATATGTCTCCGAGTATTTTAGGTTCCTCGCGTTTATGATGCCCCCCTCTTCACTTATGTGCTTGAGAATGTGTTTGAAAGTCTACTAGGATAGTCATAATGTATCATCGGTTCACGCCGTCACTATCCTTTTTTGCAAGATTACATTTGTTCTGTGTGACAATGATATAGAAATATGTGACATAACACGTCTGTACACATACATCGGCTCTTGTATGAGGTGTCAAACGCGGTGCATTTGAATTAGACGAAACAGAACACGTCTGTACACATACATTTGTACATGTTTCAGTAATGGCGTGCTTTATCTTTTATTAAATGTTTTTCACTACACATCAGACACAGTTTTGTGCTGGTAATCACAAGATATGCATGCAATATCCAACTGTTATTATGTCCAAACATTGAAGGGTTTGCAAGTGTCAGAAACCGTGTCTATTTGCCCCGGCAAGGCAACAGTTTAGAAAGTGCAGTGTCACTTCTTCACAGTGTTTGATCTTTCTTTGTTTATTTCAGGCATATAAAATTAAGGCAGTGTTGACTCTCCTCTGATGCTGTTCTCTTCTTTTTTTGTGGTTCAGGTTAGCCTATGTGAGCATGATAATGATGCATCGAAAAATCTGATGGGAATAATTAAGAGATTTAGGGTTGCCAGCTCATCCTCGTATCAGTTGTGTCATCTTGTAAGACAAGGTGAACAACCAAGAGAAGGTTCTTTGCTACTTGCTAACCTTGTTGAAGACCGAATATCTGGATCTAGCGGTTATGTTGAGTGGATTCAGCAAATACACCAGCAAGTCCAGCAAAATTTATAATATACATGTTAGAAAGGCCAGTATCCATACTCCATACTGTAAATGTTTCAGAAGTAATATCATAGCTTTAAAAGTTATATCCCAAGTTTATGGGTTATTTTAGAATAGTCATCATAACATCATTATGTCAAGCAGAAATAGCAGCGGCCCTTAGATATTATAGCTGTTAGTGAAGGTGCTCCTTCAGCTCTCTGTTTTAGTTTGTTCGCATTTGTTGGCTTTTGCTTTTTGTTTTTGGTCTTTTGATGAACTCAGTCGCTGAATTTATACAGCAATTTTGTAAAGTATATTCATCTACAATGAGTTGATAACCTGAACTCTTGGTATCCCTATTATAAGGTTAACAAAGAAAAACGACAAACTTATAGTTTGTTCATTTTGCTCCCACTACGGACTCAACAAACATGAAAAACGACAGGGCAAACGAACAAAACTGTTGGTTTGTTGAGTGAGGCGGTAGAACAGACGCGCGCTTGATGAAAAACCGGGCGGTTGTACCAAACACGATGGCGTGTGAACCAAAAACGCTAACGTGTGATCCAAAACCGCCAGTTTTTACTTCACATGCCGGCGTCTGTGGTGAATCCTCCAGCGTGTGATCCAAAACCGCCAACGGCTGAAAAATCTTGTCATCCAACGGCTAAAATTTTGAATCTTATAAATACTCCTCATTTCAACTACAAATTCACACATACTAAATCTCTCCGCTCTTAAATCATCCATAAAAATGCCTCCCAGAGTTCTGGTGTTAGATACACTCAACAAGAGGATTTAGCTATTTGTAGAGCCTTCATTTTTCACACACAAGATGTTGTCAATAGGAATGTAGCCGAACCGGCGTTGTGTTTCTGGGAGAAAGTTTATACAATGTTCGCCGCTGAAACCGGGAACATTTATGGGTGTGATTCTCACGGATTGTCGCATCGTTTTAGTGTAATTTGTCGTCCTGTATCGGAATTCCTAGATGTACTAGTGCAATCAAACAAATAGGATTTTGCGAGCCCGATTGAATATAAGAAATAACTTGGACGGTATCAAAAACCACTATCCAAGTGTCAATCAATTTAATCAACAACCAAAGGTTGGATTCACAATTGATTGAACTTACGCACAACCTGTGATATTTCAATTATATAAACAAATATAATACTGAAAAGAAATAACACAGACACCAGAAGTTTTGTTAACGAGGAAACCGCAAATGCAGAAAAACCCTGGGACCTAGTCCAGATTTGAACACCACACTGTATTAGGCCGCTACAGACACTAGCCTACTCCAAGTTAACTTCGGACTGGAATGTAGTTGAGCCCTAACCAATCTCACACTGATCAAGGTACAGTTGCGCTCCTTACGTCTCTGAATCCCAACAGGACTCTACGCACTTGATTCCCTTAGCTGATCTCACCCACAACTAAGAGTTGCTACGACCCAAAGTTGAAGACTTGATAAACCAATCTGTCTCACACAGAAAACTCTTTTGAATAGATAAATCTGTCTCCCACAGATAAACCTACAAGTTTTGATCCGTCTTTTGATAAATCAAGGTGAACAAGAACCAATTGATATACCGGACTTATATTCCCGAAGAACAACCTAGAAATATCAATCACCTCAAAATAATCTTAATTGTATGGTAGCGAAATAAGATATTGTGGAATTACGAACGACGAGACGAAGATGTTTGTGACTACTTTTTATCTTGCCTATCGGAGATTAAATCTCGAGCCAATCTTAGAGAAGATAGTACTTAATCACGATAGAAAACGACAAGATCAGAACACGCAACTAAAGAGAAAATAGTTGGGTCTGGCTTCACAATCCCAATGAAGTCTTCAAGTCGTTAACCTACATGGTTTTTTTTAGAAATACCTAAGGTTAAAGGAGAATTGACTCTAGTCGCAATTAGTATCACACGGGAGGTGTGGGGATTAAGTTTCCCAGTTGCTAGAGTTCTCCCTTATATAGTCTTCAAATCAGGGTTTGCAATCAATGTTACCTTGGTAATAAAGCATTCAATATTCATCGTTAGATGAAAACATGATTAGACTCAAGCTAATATCTTTCAACCGTTATATAGAATTTAGCTTGTTACACACAAATAAAAAGTGACTTCATTTAGATATAGGTGATAGACACATTTTTATGACCGAATTCTCCTCAATTTTCAGTATTGTTGGTACTCGATTTTCTACTTATTATGGTGTTTTATGTGTTTGTAGGTATTTTTGGAAAATTCGGCTCGAAAATTTGGTATAGGCACCCGAAGGACACATGTTATTCAGACTCCCAGTTTTGGATAAGGGCACCTAACTGATAAGGGGCACCCCAGGGAGCCAACTGCTAATCGCATCCCATTACTGGTTAAGGGGGCTCCATCTTCTTCCTTGATTTGAAAAGAAAAATTGGCGGGAAATTTGGTTTCAACGGTAAAGGATTTATTATCTTTAAGATAAGAATATCTTCTTGCCTTACAAACATGAAGTTTGGAAGAAAAAGGAAGTTATCTTGTATTAAACAAGAAAGATATCCTTAGAAGATTTTATCTTGGATTTTATTCTGCAAATTAAAGAAGATATGAGTTTAGTAAAGACATATATAGAATAAATAGAAGGAAAAATTCTTGAAGATATTTTTAATTAAAAAGAAGAAGACTTTGGATTTATGGAAGAATATATTTGAGTGATGTGTATTTGTGTGTATAAATAGAGAGCTAGAGAGCACATTTGGGGGAGTTTTGGAGAGAAAAGAAAATCACTGCTTTAATAATTTTCTCACATTTTCATCATTTGTAAACCACTTTTTGAGCCATGAATAAATATTTTAAGTGTGTTTTCGACGTGATGAGCTAATCCCCAACACTGGGACAACGGAGGAAGACGAATTTCATACGTGGGTAAAATTATTTAATTCTTTTAAGACTTTTGCATTAATTTTAATTGAAATATGATTTGAATTAATTGGTTGTCATTTAATTTGATGAGGTATGATTAGCTTAAATATTTTGATACATCATGCTTGGGATTTAGAACTAATCTTTTGAGAATCTACCTTGGCAAAATCAGAGTCCATGTTAATTTTATTTATTGAGCTTTAATTGTTGAGAATAAATAAATCGAACCCTATGTTATGAATTCGATGAAATCCTAGTCCCACTAACTCTCTTCATCTTGTGACAATATTTTGTATATATTTTTCTTTTCTTTTAGTTTATTAATTCTTAAAATTAATCTCATCAAGTCCGAGTGAACGACAACTCTATTTATCACTATATAAAATTCGATCAACTTTTGGCGCCGCCGACGCGGACTTGTGTATAGATTTGTGTTTAGGTTTTATTTTTATTTTTATTATTTTTGTTCTTTTTTATGCCTTTTGGTATTTCTTGTTTGTTTTCAGATTTGGAGCTGAGCTAAAGAAAAAGGGAGAAAGTGTTGAAAACAAAAGCGAAGCCAAAGAAGAAAAGAAAAGAGAAATCCAAAAGGAGTGAAGAAGAAGATTTTTGTATATAGATATTTTATTTTATTTTATTTTAGAAACTGTAATTAACATTTTATTGTTGTATTTTTTTTTCTTCTTTTATTTTTGGACATTTTTCGGACTTTATTTTTGGACATTGGACATTATTAGTTTTAAAAACCCTAAGGAAGGGTTCATTTAAATAAAACTGTTGCAGGGAAGGACGACGGTTACGATACCGTCTCGTCCCCTCGGGTTCGTACACTGACATTGGATTCGGTGGCCTGAGTCGACTTCAGCGGTTCATCGCCCGTCTGGTACGGGAGGTAAGGCTCTATCCACCCACGAATCCCCTGTCAGTGGGTTTATTTTGTGTTGAGAATGTCGAACTGGTATTACAATAGCCAATACAACGAATATCCGACTGATTTTCAAAATGGACATTACTTTGACCATAGTGTGAATACTGGTTGGGAATGCCAACCTTTTGAAGATTATGGCTCATACCATGGTGATCCCAATTACTATTCACATGAATACCGGTCATACGAGCAAAATTCCTATAATTCCTCTTCTCTAGATGAGGCACGTAAGATACTTGAGTCAACGCGTAAGTTACATGAGTCGACACATAAGTCAGCAGACATAGATGACTTAGTTATAGACGAAAGAACTGTAACAATGAGTGAACCTTCTTTAGAAGATAACCTCAGGAAGTTAGCTGAGTCAACATGTAAGTTAACTGAGTCAACATGTGAGTTTGCTGAGTCAACACATAGGCTTGAGTTAGAGACGGAAGAAAGATTTGTT
The DNA here is from genome assembly GCF_003573695.1 of Papaver somniferum. Lineage (NCBI taxonomy): Eukaryota > Viridiplantae > Streptophyta > Magnoliopsida > Ranunculales > Papaveraceae > Papaver > Papaver somniferum. The sequence goes on from NC_039368.1 coordinate 39,577,597, forward strand.
CGAATTACACTGAATTGCCAATACATTGCTTCAAAAATCAACCTTGAAAGTGAGGAAATTTTTTATTTACATAATCAAGATGACAAGGATAGAATTGGAAGCAATACTTTATATGAGGTTCAACCATTTTCATGTTATTATGATTATGATGAGGATAGTGCTGATGAAGAATCTGAAATATTTAGGCATAGTGATCAGGAATTTGTTACTCCAACTGAGCTTTATAATGATAATATTATTTCTAGTTCAAATCCAAATAATTTTAATAATTATTCACCTATTCAAAAGGACGAGGATTTTACTAAAGATAAGACTTCCTTAGATGATGTAGTATTTCCTTTTGATTACGAAGGCGATGATAGTTTAGAGGAGCGGGTTTATCCTGAGAATATTGTTTTCGAGTCTAGCGATTTAGAAACATTAGTCTTAGAAAAACAAAATGAAATCTTAGAGATGAGTGAGGATGTACCTGACTTAGAAGAATCAATTGACCATTTTCAGGAATCTGATGACCTTGAAACTAGGGAAGTTGTGACTAGTCTTTATAGAGACACTGAAAACTCTATGTTTGGGGGTGATTTTTGTTCTCCATGTGCTTTAACTCTTACAAAGGTCCCTCACTTGGAACTTAACATATATGCCTCAACCATTTTACAAGATTATCTTCATACACGTTTTCCTGAACCTAATGATATCCAGATAGAAGTTCAGTTGTTAGAAACCCATCCTCTGGTTGATGTGGTTAACCCAGGATACGATACCTCGATTGACTTTGTTTTCCCACCAAAAAAATTTTCTCCAATTGTGGGAACTTATGAAATTAAAATGTGTCAGATATTAAGTTTCGAGACTAAACCTAATTACTTTAGGAGATTAGCGTCGACATATTTGTTTAAGGAAGACCACCACTCTCTTTGTGGCCAGTTGTGTAAGTCAAATTTGATTGAATTTAAGGATCCGCAATTATTTAGGTTATTATTATGTGCTTTTAAGTTTTTATTTGAGTTCTTCCAGACTCTAGAACCTGAACATTCGGATCTAACTTTTGAGGAAATGCAACGCAGGAAAATATGTTATCTAGACCCAGTTATAGAACCTGAACCTGAACCACAGCTAGATGTAGTTATCTTAAACAGGAAACTAGACAAGGGTGTGCTTTATTTGTCAACTTTCTTGGCATGGTGCAGATTCCTTTTACTTGTGATATCTCTATTTGGTTTTGGTGATCCGCAGTTATTCCGGATATTACTTTATGATTCTATAAGGTGACTAATCTTTTCTTAGTCTGGCTGAAGACTTTAAACTTAGAACTTCTTGGGAGGTAACCCATGCTCTTGCAACACGGTAATATCTTTCCTTAACTCTTTTGCTTCAAGTGGTAACAGTTTCTCCTTGTTCATGCTTTTAAATTTATCTTTAGAACATTGAGGACAATGTTAGATTTAAGTTTGGGGGTATGGGAGAAACTTTTTAGTTTCAATAAATAAACTTCAGAGCCTAGAAATTTATGTTTATTAAGGATGGCACTAACCCATCTGAGTGGATGGAAGCATCTTGGTTATAGGAATTGAGGAACCAATCTGATTAGATGGAAACATCTAAAGAGTCTATTCATAAAAGCACAGAGCTCAGGTGTTAGAATTTAAAAAAAAAATGAGACCAGACCATCAGACCTATTCTTTTGGAAATTTACATGTCTAGGCAATACTATTAGAATCAATTTGAATGTTGAGTTGCATAATTATTGTTTTATTAAATCACTAATATCAACCAATGGTGGAATCTTAGCTCTATTCTCTCCATAATTTTCACAACATCTTTTTAAATTAGTTCGCTATTTCATTTATTAAAAAAAAATCTAAAAATCCTCTTTCACAAGTCTTGGACGAATCATACTACTACAACAACTTTGAAAATCACATCAATTTTTGGCGCCGCCGACGCGGACTTGTCTTTAGGTTAGAGTTTTTAGATTTTTTTTTTTCTTTTAGGTTTTTATTTTTATTTGTCCTTCTTTACGTTTTTGTCTTTTTCTTTCAGAATTTGGAATTTGGAGCGAAAGAAAATTTTGCCAAAGCTTTTGGTGAATACTTAAAGACTGGAGTAAAAGGCAAAGCGAACGGAGCGAAAGAAAAAGATTTTTTTATAAAAAAAAAAAGAGGAAAAAAAAAGGAGAGACATTTTTATTTTTGTAGACTTTTATTTTTTTAGACTTTCTTTTTCTTTTGCACTTTATATCTTTGGACTTTGGACTTTAAATTTTGGGAGATTAATTTTAAACCCTATGGAAGGGTAGCAAGCCGAAACTTGCAAGAAGCATAGTAAACTATCGGGTCCATCTTTTAAATATAAACTGTTTGCAAAGAAGGACGATGATTACGATATCACCTCGGCCCCTCGGGTTCGTACATGACATAGGAGTCGTGGCCCGAGTCGACTACAAAGGTTCATCCCCCATCTGGTACGGGAGGTAAGTTTGTCGAAACACTCGTGAATCCCCTGTCAGCGAGTTACTGTCTTCCTTCGTATGCATATATGTTGAGGACTTGAAAACGGCTGCTTTAATTTCCTAGTAAAGGGCAAGGACTGGCCATACAAGATAAGGATTCGGATTTCATCACCGTTCTCTTCTTGCCCGCCTTAGGAAAACGACACCAAACGCGAACCTAAGCCTAAAATTTTGACTAGAACGAGACCGATAGGGTAACGAGCTTAACAGGAAAGTCATTGGAAAAATATTGGTTACTCTTTTAAGCATACTTAGAAGTTCTTGACGGTTTCTGTAAGTTGAATGTGTGACTGCGCCGCCTTGTAATACCGGTGAGGCCTTGGGTATCAAAGCTCCACCGAGCTTCCCTCGCCTCTATTCAACTTACTTTAACTCGGATTGATTCCAGAGGGGTTTGCTTTAAATTGTAACGAATTCCCGTTCGAAGGATTAGAAGCTGGTCTAGAAACAATCTAAGTGGATCAATCATGCTTTTTGTTTGCTAGAAATCAGTAGGTTTGCTGTGGTGGAGTCAGCCTTGATTGTGTTTGCATAGAACATCCCTTCCTTTTTAGGACTTTTATTTTTGATTTTGTTTTTCTAGTGTATGCCCGAAGTTTTTAAACAGGCTTGGAAAAGAAACACTCTAGGTTGTTTGATTAGTGAAAAACCTAGTAGTTCTTCTTGTGAAGGCGAGGAGCTCGAAAACTCTTCTTTTGAGAGCCCCGTTTTTGGAAACTTCAGTTTTGAGAATCTGTCTCTTCGTGAGAAAATTACACCTAGTACTCCTAGTCCTTTGGTAGTGCCAGAAATGGCAACCCTGAAAGCTTTGCTAAGCCCAACAAGGACCTCTCGTCCGTCTTGTATCAAGTTAGCTGAAACTGAGGCAAATTATGAACTGAAACCTGGGACTTTACAGATGCTCCCAATGTTTCTAGGGAAGGAGAATGAGAACCCCTATTTTCATGTTAGGGAATTTGAGGAAGTTTGTAGTACCCTGAAAATTAAAAACCTAAGTGATGATGCGTTGAAACTTAGGTTATTCCCCTTTTCCTTAAAAGATAAAACCAAATCTTTGCTGTATAGTTTGGACTCTGAGTCAATTGAAACCTATGACCAACTTACTTCTGCCTTTATATAGTTACTTAGAAAGGTTCAATGACTTGATATCTCAATGTCATCATCATGGTTTGGAGAAGGTTAGGTTAGTTTTGATCCTCTACGAGGGTTTAGATTATTCAACAACAACCATGGTTGAGTCCTTATGCACGGGTGGGTTTGAGAATAAAACTGTTGATGAAGCGATGACATTTTTGAATGAAATCGCCGATAAGACCCAACAATGGGAAAATAGTAGGGAACCCCAGAAAACAATTCTTCTAAGCAGAGGAAATGTTAATAGGGTAGAAGGATCTTATGAGTCAGATGCCAAAATAGCAGCTATATCCAAAAGGTTAGAAGCCTTAGAATTAGGTCATTCTAGTGGTAATAGTGGAAGAAATGAGCCTTTTTGGGAAGGCCATGTTGTTGAAGAGAAAGCCAATGCTCTTTATAACAACACTAGGTTTGATAACCAACAGAAGTTTGACCCATATTCAGAAACCTAAAACCCTGGCTGGAGAAACCATCCAAACCTTTCTTGGTCCAAGAGCCAGAATCAAGGTCAGTCTAGTAATGCTCAGGTTCCCCCAGGTTTTGGCTATACTAAGAATCCTTCACCTCCGGCACAGTTTCAGAACCCTTCGGATAAGAAGCTTATGAGTTTAGAAGAGTCTCTTGCTTTGTTAACTCGTAACACTGTGCAGTTTCAGCAATCTGTTGCTCAAGGTTTAGAAGAAAATAAGAGAATAGGTCAGGCTAACTCTCACGCTATTTCCGAGTTGAAAACCCAGGTTAGTCAGATAAATGAGACATTGAGAGAAAAAGGAAAGTTTCCTAGTCAACCACAACCCAACCCTAGGGGAGTCCATCAAATATCTTTAGCTGGTGAAAAATCATCAAACCATGTGAACTCGATAACAATACTTAGGAGTGGTAAAACGGTAGACAATAAGGTAGCCATGCCTAGTGGACATACTGCAGTTCCACCTTCTACTTCCCAAGAGGAGCCCGTAGACGAGGAAACTGAAACAGTCTCTAAGGATTCCCAAGAAATTCCTGATAGGTCTACCTTTGTGCCTAGAGCCCCATATCCACATTTGTTAGCCCCAACAAAGAAGGAGTCGACTTTCAACGAGATAATGGAAACATTTAAGCAGGTGAACATCAACATTCCGCTATTAGAAGCAATTAGGCAGATGCCTGCTTATGCCAAGTTCCTTAAAGATCTTTGTACACGAAAGCGTAAGCTTAATGTCCATAAGAAAGCTTTTTTAGTTGGTCAGGTAAGTTCCATTCTTCTGAACCAAACACCCCCTAAGTATAAGGATTCTAGATTCCCCACCATATCTTGTGCGATTGATGATCACATGGTCGGTAAAGCTTTACTTGACTTAGGAGCTAGTGTTAACTTACTCCTGTATCATGTATACACCCATCTAGGTTTTGGTAAGTTAAAACCGACTAAAATGACACTACAATTAGCTGATAGGTCTGTCAAAGTCCCTCGTGGTGTCATAGAGGATGTTCTGATTGAGGTTGATAAGTTTATTTATCCTGTGGATTTCGTTGTTCTAGACACCCAGCCTGTTCAGGACCCAAGTCGTCAAATCCCAGTGATTTTAGGTCGCCCATTTTTAGCCACAGCTAACGCTGTCATCAACTGTAGGACTGGGCTTATGAACATATCCTTTGGTAATATGATCACTGAACTAAATGTCTTTAATGTTACTAGACAACCTTCTGAGAATGATGATTTAGAAGAAGTGAATATGATTAGCACTTTAGTTCAGGATTTGGTTCAGGATAATTGGCTTGACACTTTACTGGTAGATTCTTTAGATGATTTTGAGGAAACCATTCTCTTAGATCAGATATGTGATCAATCTTTAGAAGAAGCTCTTGAGTATTTTAAAGATTCTATGGACCCAGAAATTCAGGCAATAGTTTTAGGTTTTTCTGAGAATAATGATGCCCTAAGTTTGGGGGTAGAGAACTAGAAGAATATCTTGAGTATTTTAAGGACTCTGAAGATCCGAAAATTCAAGAAATAGTTAGAGGTTTGTCTGTGAAACCTAAGTTCGGGGGTAGTGATGGTTCTTGTGATTGTATCGTATCCATAATTAGAGTCCCTAACTTGGGACTCGAGCCTTGTACATCTGAGATATTACTTGAGTCTTTTCAGACTCCGCAACCCGATCCTCCTGATATTGTCCAGGAGGTAACCCAGGTATTAGAGACCCGTTTTTCGGATGAATCTATTTATCGAGACACACATATGAAGTTCAATTACGCGCCGCGGATAAACCCAGTTGTCTTGACAGAAACCTTAGATGAGGACGTGCTCCTTCTTTTCATTTTTCTGAATCAGTGCAGTTGTCTCATACTGGCGTCAGCTTTATTTGGTCTTATGGACTCACAATTATTTCGACTGTTGATATATGACTTTGGAAGGTGAAAATCCTTTTTGAGGTATTTGATGTATAGCTAAAGACTTTATATTTAGCATTTCCTGGGAGGTACTCATGCTTACGGTGATATCCTTCCTTATTTATTTTTCCATCCATCAAGTGGTAACAGTTTCTTATTGTTCATTTCATCTTTAGAACATTGAGGAAAATGTTAGATTTAAGTTTTGGGGTGGGGAAGGAACTTTTTTTTAGCTCTTAGCTGCAACAAATAAACTCAAGAGCCTAGAAATTTATGCTTATTTAGGTTGGCACTAACCAATCTAAGTGGATGGGAACATCTTGGTTGTAGGAGTTGAGGAACCAATCTGATTAGATGGAAACATCTAAAGAGTCTATTCATAAAAGCACAAAGCTCAGGTGTTAGAATTAAAAAAAAAATGGTAGTTTCGCCATATCTCGTTGAATCCTAATCCTTCTGTTTTTATTTTTTAAGTGATTTGGTGGGGAAAAAAATTCAAGTTGTTATCTTTGCTAGGGTGGAATAGAGTAATTGAGATACCAAAATAAAAAAAAATAAAATAAGACCAGACCAGACCAGACCATTAAACCAACCAGAATAAATTCAATAAAGTCGACCACTGGTGCCCTTGTATATGCCAGTTGTGTTGACCTAGAGTTAGGTTTATCGACCACTGGTCCCCTTGTATATGCCAGATGTATTGATATTAGTCAGACCGGTATCTCAGTCCATTAGGATAGGTTCACCTTGGCAGGGGCCTTCAGACAGATGGAAAACATCGTTCACTTTTAACCATCTCTTTTATCCATCTTCTTAATCTTTCCATGTGATTGGTTGACTCCGGTTATGATGTACAGAAACTATCTGAGTAGAGCTCAGTCACTTATATATGAATTTTAGTATGCTGAGTGCAAACTCGTGTACAACAATTGGAATTTTGCATCAGGGTACTTCCTCCTATAGTAAATGATTGTATGCCAACCAAGGAGATTCTTTAGTGCCTTCCAAGTTTCTGCGTGGATAGCTAGGGTCTGGAGTAAAGGTTTTGTGGGTACACCTCTGGTAAACCCTCTGGAGACAACACTCCGCCACCAGAGACAGTCGTTTATCAATAGTGACAACGACAACCACACGAGGGTCGCAGAGATACAACAACATCAGTTCTTTTTTATCGTTCTTTGTAACAGTGTTTTGCAACAATTATAAACGTTGCAAGCACCCGATTTTCATCATTTTCTCCATTTCATCATTTGTACACCTACTTTGAGCAATGAAATCAACTTTTGAGCATGTTTCCAACATCATGATGAGCTAAACCCAATCCTTGGGGCTATGGAGGAAGCCGTTGTTTCGGTAAAAGTGATATATTTTTATTAATTAATTACAACAACTCTATTATGATTTTTGCATTGAACTAAAAATTGTTTATATGATTTTGATTAGTTAGGTGTATTTTCTCTCGATGGAATATGCTTTCTCAAGGGTTTTGATATTCTATACTTGGATTAACATCTATTCTTTTGGAAATATACATGTCTAGGCAATACTATTAGAATCAATTTGAATGTTGAGTTGCATAATTATTGTTTTATTAAATCAATAATATCAACCGATGGTGGAATCCTAGCTCTATTCTCTCCATAATTTTCACAACATCTTTTTAAATTAGTTCTCTATTTTTATTTATTAAAAAAAAAATTAAAAATCCGCTTTCACGAGTCTTGAACGAATCATACTACTACAACAACTTTGAAAACACATCAGCTAGCTATGGCCAAAGTCATAATACAAACTATTTTACCCCTATAGGTCATAAACATGTCGTGGCTAGGGCTGCACAAACCCGACTCAACCCACCGACCCAACCCACACCCGCCTGAAATTACCCACACCCGACCCAACCCATCTAGGAGCGGGTCGATTATGGGTCACAACATCAAAACCCATAGTATTGTGGGTCGACTATGGGTCAAAGCTTCCCTCACCCGACCCAACCCACCCACCCACCTAAATATTTCTTAGTTAATATTAACCCTTAGATTACCTATCCTAGATGAATCACAACCGTTGAAGTAGTGATATATAATACCTAAACCTAAATCGCTAACTTCACTTCAGTCTTCACTTCTTCAATCACTTCCTTGAATAGTCTTTTATCTTTTGAGCTTCGAACAATTGAACTCATTTCTTGTAATTTGTATGCACTTTGCACCAACTTCTTACTTCTCTGGATTATAATTATCATTTGTTTACACTTGACTTGGGGTCAGTTCTTTAATTGTCATCTGTAAGAGTCTTAGGTAAGTCTGTAAATTTTTTTTTGATGCAATGTAACTGTAATGTGTATTTTATGGTGGGTAACCCACCACCCACCCGACCCAACACATTTTAATGTGGGTCGGGTGAAAACCGACCCATTGTTATGTTGGGTTGGTTGTGGGTGACAACTTCTGCTACCCACCATCAGTGGGTGGTGGGTGAGGCCAAACCCGACCCAAACCGACTCATGTGCAGCCCTAGTCGTGGCTAAGTTTGCAAAACCCTAATACACTATTAGGGGACATGGCCAATCAATGGCCTAATGATCTAATCTTAGCTCATGTGCTCTGTTCATGTTAGCTAAGATTCATTCCGAATTAAACTTGGATATACTCGTTGAAACATGAATCTCATTCTAATATGCTTAATTGAATTAAGGCCAAACTCTAGTTCTCGGTTATGGCCTATTAACATAATTCTAGTGACATAATCGGCCAACATCGAGCCATAGCCAAACGTGCATCGGCCCAACCCCTATGGATGGCTATGCACATGCTACAATGTCGTACAAGTGCCATAAAACTTTTTTGCTAGGATGAGATCCGACATGTTGGTGTAAGAGCCATGGACATGACGTGTCACTTCTAAGGCTGCAACTTGCCTAGTGCCACCTTGGGCCCACAACATGCCACACGCCACTTTTGGATCCAAAATGTGCTGTCGCGGCTCCCATAGATCATGTCTTAGCTTATTTATCTTATGGACACGTTATGAACCAACTATTATTTTCTTATCCATCGCGGCCAAGGCAAAACACACTAAGCTGCTAGAAGACCGCAGCTTACCAAGGCCAGTGCTAGCGCCATTAAAAGCCATATCGTGCCAAACTCTAATATGGCATTAGGCCCCATGCCATCTTATTCCAATAGATCCAACTAGATCTAATTTCAGTTGTGGTATCTAAGTCCAAGTACATCGATCCATCTCTTAGATCTCAGCTCATCAGGCCAATCATAACGCTACTACGGGCTATGGCGGCGCGCTATTATAGGCCATTATGCCACTTGCTATTTTATCACCATAATAATCCATGAACATATTATGCCAAACGCTATACGATTATTTAGCATTCCCATATCTCACTTAAAGATTCTATCCTAGAATATATCTCTTCACCTTAGTTGTGGTAGAAAGTGCAAACATGCCATGCTACTTTTTATGCCACTAGCATGTTATGATAATTTATGACATCTTAACCGACTATCAACGTGCCAAGACATCTTCCAACGCCTCAATAGGCTATGAGCATGACGTGACACCTTAGCTAGTCGTGGATAAGTTGTTTCTCACAATAGTTCCACCAAAATACGATTCATCATGCCTATAAGGCACATGGCATATCAACGGCTATGATTTAGCCTAAACAAGATGAAATTCATAACTCATCTAAAACACCTAAGAAACATCAAAATACGCACGTAGGATGATTCTTCATGGGATATTGGTCTAGTGGTCTACATCAACATGCGGCGTGGCAACACCCCATGTGAAAAGTTAAAGTAGTGGTGACGGTTATAACGGTTGAAGAGATAATGGATAATGGATAATGGATACGGTGAAAATGTGGTAGGTCTGGAAAGGTACCTACAATGAACTGCAAGTGCACAACATCTATTGTAAACAGGAAAATACAGGTCGATCCTACAGAGAGTTGTTACGATGCGAAGTTAAACATCTAGTATCTACTATTTAAATAAGGAGTATCAAAATAGAGGTTTGTCGATACGACTAGTATGGTTGCAGAGATTAACTAAGAATGCAAATAAAGTTGTAAACAAGCAGATAAATGGGGTGTTAGGGAAGTCGAATCCACCGCTTAACCTACACTAAGTCAATTCAGTCTTAATACTATTCTTGTAACTTATAATGGACACCCGTGTACTTCTAGGCTCTGCCGACTATCCAGATAACAGTAAAGATTCTAGTCTGATGTAAATTTAAGGGTGGTTTCAGGAGGATGGTTTAGTGTCACTAAGATAATTACTAATCCTAGTATTAGTTGTCTTCTAACAATACAACTAACCACATATCAATCACTTAGATGATTAAACCTTTCCTAAGAAGGATATTATAATCGCAACTAAGGTATCTCTCCTAAGCACTAACTGCCTGATTAAGGCACAATTAGTTAAGGGATCAATAACAACCAGTGAAGCATAAGTTGCAGCACACTCAACATAGAAGTATTCTGACTATAATGGATGCATAACATACACTGTTGATGGTTTTCAAATAGTGATTGTAGTAGTGGTAAAAACTGGGTCTTTTCAGACTTGTGAAGAAAACAATTTTTATAGATTTAAATTAAACATGCAAATAAATAAAATAGTTCAAACTTTTGGAGAAAAATACCAAGACTAGGATTCCACCATTGATCCATTAATTGATAAACTCTAAATAAAAATCATGCAATTCTATCTTTAAAAATAATTCTAATATTTGCCTCAAATATATTCTTGAAGTAATAGTTGTAATCAACGAGTATAAAACATCAAAAGTATTTAAAACCCAGCATGCTTCATCAAATTAATTCACAACTATTCAATAAGAACTAATATTTCAATTCAATCCCATGCAAATAATCAAATAATAATAATATTGCAAATAAATAGTAAAATTAGAATTATACCAATTAATGTGGAACAATGGCTTCCTCCGTCGCCTTGGCTAATGGGGTTTAGCTCCTCATCCCAAAAACATGATCATAAGATGTATCCATGGCTTAATAATGTGTTTTTATTGATGAAAATGGTGTAAAAAGAAGTTTGCAACGCTGTATAAATGTTACAGCGTCACTGTTACAAAGTGGAAGGGTCTTAAAAACAACGATAGTAGCACTAACTGCTGTAAAACAACGACAGTTGCTATGACTATTGAAAAACGACGGTTCAGAAGCGTCTGTTCTTTGTCTTCTTCAACTGTGCAGCAGCAGAAAATATTTTCTCTGAAAGTTTTTCTCACGCCTCTCTTGGTCTTTCTTTTGCTCCCCAATCTCTCCTGATGGTTTCTAACCCTTCTTATGACTCGAACCAACACTTATATAGCTACCAAACCCCCAAAAATCTCGAGTGAATCCGACTTCTTCTTTTTCTCTCTTCTCTGCGCTGTTGAGAAAAAATCTCTCCCTCATCTCCCTGTACGCGTTTGTTAGCTATATATTTGCCACCAAACTCTTATCAAGACTACAACAGGACCAAATAAAAGTCTAACTAGCGTGAAACTCTCCCTGAATCCTTTACCCATTCTCTGTACATATCGGGAAGATACGTATCTCTGTACCAACTCTGTTTATCCAGCCCGGATTATCCAGCCCATTTCGATTGATAAAAACGCATGTACCAACTCTGTTTAGTCCATTAACATCCAGACCAAGCGAATTTGGTGATCGAATCTGTCCCAAAGGGGCCCAAAATTCCAACCCTGTTTGCTGATCGTGAAGCATTTCATTTCCCGCCAAAATTTTCTTTTGAATTTGAGAAGTTGACCTCCCCTTATCTGTGGCTGGTCTCCCTTTAGCAGATGCCTGGAAATGGGTCACCCCTTAGTAATTAGGTTACCCCTTATCCAAAATCAAGGGTCCGTATAGCAAGTGTCCTCTGGGGCATTTTTCGCACTTTTTTCGGGGTTCCTCCGGGGTATTTCTGGGATACTTCCGGTACACTTCTGAGGCGCTTCCGGTACGTTATCAACGGAGGTCCAAATGCCACATTTTTAGCCAAATTCGCCGCAAGAGATTATTTTCCAAAAACACCTACAAATACATAAAATAACCAAATAAGTACAATATCGAGTACTAACAATATATACAAATGAGCTATAATAGACACATAAATGCGTCTATCAACTGTGAAAGTAAAATGATGAAGAGCTCAGATTATGTTTATCCTAAACAGTATAGCACAACAAAAACAATATCAGAACTTGAATTAAACTTAGGAATAAATTAATGGTTTCATCTAAACCCTAACTATGAAATCATTACATAATGAAAATAATGAAATCAAACATAAATTACTGCTTGATGCACCAGTTAATCAAGGCATGCCATTTTACATCATAAACCATCTCTATTCATACACAAATTTCCTCCAATTTGGATTTCAATTCAATAATAACCATAACCTACTCACCATCAATGCCTCGCTGCAATCTTATCTTCGTTCTGCAGAAATATAAACTTGCAACAATCAATCAAGGTGTTGTCTCCTCTTCTGATGGTGTAACAATGTCCATTACTTCTTCAATTAATGCCATCATGAACATCTTTCTAGCTAGGTCACTGTTGATGACAAGATTGAATGAGAAGAAGAGAGAATTGATGGTTTAATAGGTGTTTAGGTTGGGTACAGAAGGAAGGTGGAGTAAACGGAGAGGGGTAAGGTCGTGGTGGTTAGAGTACAATACATAAAATAGAGCGAATGGAGAGAAAAGTGAAGCTTCTGGTTGTGAGGAGGAGTTTTGGGGAGAAAATGGGTATTGCTAGGGTGTTTCACAGTAATACATAGCCTTGGTGTTGGATTAAGAGTAGTTTCTGGTGTAAGGCATGAATATGTGAGTGATGTGTTCACTGGTGCCAACGACTGCAGATGAGTGCGCCAACAGATTGCACAAGTTCTTCTTTTGGCGCTCTTCGTTGCCTTCTACTTCTTTTCTTGGCTTGTCACTAGCTATCCATTTCTCAGCTCCTTTTGTTTTTCCATATTTCCAAGCTTTATTTAACTACCTAAAATCAAAAAATTAAATTAGATAAAGTAATTATACTTGAAAATAATAAAATCCATAATTTGGTATAAAATGTGAAATTAAAACACATGAGATGGGATTAACGCTAACAAAATGACATAGAAATATGCATTTTTAGACACTTGTCAAAAGGAGTTTTCCATAAAGTTCCATAAATTATCTTACCTCACCTCCATGTTCTCCATCTCTCCACAACCTCACTACATCCACTACTTACGAGAAAGGCAGTGTGTATTCCAAACTAATATAAATAGGCCACTTAGCCGATTCAGAAAACATAACAAGCTTTCATACTTAAAAGCTCTTTTGTTCGTCATGGTTTCCAATACCCAAAACACACAATTCAATAGCATTGCCATTTTCTCAAAACTTTTATACTTCCCTCCCTTAAGATCAACCCATCTTCCTCTCCTCGTGACTGAAGCAGGAAGAACAACTACTATTGTAGTTTAGGCTTGTCCTGTTCGATTTTGATTTTCAAACCTAAAAAGAAAGTACCACAGCGATGCATTTTCTTTGCTTAGAAATAATTTTTAGGTACTAACACAAGTATGGACCATTAATTTTATGGGCTATTATGATATTATATGATATTTTCCTATAGGAAATAAATTTTGACTGAAATGGAGAGATTTTTTTATTATAAGGGCTTGATTTTGTTTGTTATAATCTTGTATGTTGTGTTGCACAACCCCTTAGTTATGAATTGGCTAGGATACTTGGGATGTTTTGATTTAGAAGTCAGAAACGATGAGTATTTTCGGTGTCCTGGTTCATGAATCTAGAAGAGAACAGTGTTGGACCATCAAGATGAGTTGAGGATTTATTCCCTTCGCGAATTATTGAATGCCACAAAGGACAATTGCACCAGATTCAATATTACAATTATCCCATGTGTTGCAATCTACTGTTCATGCATCCTAATCTAGTTTTATGTTTAACATTGTGTAACCAAAAACCAGATCACCTTGTGCCTCCACCAGCAGCGGAATTGGGTCAAATCTAACATTGTGAGGCACGAGGATTTACCTTGTAATGAATATCTTTCCGGCTTTATAGAAGCATGTGAAATTCGAGAAGTGACTACGTATCGACAAAAATGTTGAATATGAGAGGGATTAAAATAGAGGGTTAAAGAGAATGAAGCCCATGAAAGATAATAAGAGATAAAATAAAGATTAATCTAAATTTCTCTGGGATAATTTGCTACCTTCCCTGTAAAGATTGCTAATTTGCATCACCTCCCCTACAAAAATAAAATTAGCGAAACTTCCTTTCGTTAACATTTCTTAGTTAGGTGAGTCAGAAGTTGTGCACACGTGGATAAAATAAACATGTGTCACTTAACTTATCTGATATTTTTTTAAATGTCTCAAATACCCTTTTTGTTATAATAAGATAACACGTCGTGATCAAATATTTATTTGATACAAAGGTCCTAAATAAACTGATTAAAGACATGTATATCCCATCTGTTCATCTTCTTCCTTGAATTCCTCTCTTGTTACAAATGGCTTGCATTACAATAGACAAAATCATTTTTATGAAAAATATAAATAAACTCTTGAAATTTATTTGCATTAGATCAGAATTATCATATCAAGTAAAATATACCTATGATTCAAAACCATTTTTGAACGCATCTGGATCTTCATAGAAACATGTTTACATGAGAGATTCGTGTAAAACTTGGGATTCTTGAACACATTTTTTTTAGAGATAAATAGACTCGATTTACTAAAACCAAAAAGCATTTGCCAATTCTGGTAAGAACCCGTATTTCTAAAAGTGTTTGACAAACAAAAGACCTAATTGATTTTGTAAAATTGAAACAACATTACACATAAACGTAGGGCGCCACAATTTCCTTGGTACACCTGTTAGACTTTCCACGGATTTGTAGGTTGTCAAAGTTTGAAACATACCATTATTAATTATGAACGGCAACATTTGTTATTCTCCCTGCTAGTGTGTAAATTTTAATAATCTTTCTAGTGAACATGGTAAGGGCATTTTGGTTAGTTTAGCGAACAAAAATATTTTTTTTTGAGGGAGAAAATATCATTTATTTATAAACAGATCGATTACCCCTCATTATATCATGAGTAAATGTAAGATACATTGAGGAGGGTCATGAGTAGACCAACTCCTGGATACATTTTCATCTTTAACATATTTACATAATATATGTGCTATCTGATTAGCACTTCTGGGTACTGATTTAAACACAATGCTTTGAAATTCAGAACAACTTTCTTTGGCTCTCATGATCTCCATATTTATGTTTGCAGGTACTTGATCAATCAGACCATTAATGGCAGAAGCCACACCTTCAGCATCACCCTCCACTATAACTTTCTCCAAATTTAGTTGTCGCGCCAGAGAGATACCCAAAATGACCTTGCTTCGGCTTTCATAGGAGATATGTCAGAGAAACAGTATGTAATACCTCCCAGAAATCTTCCTTCACTGTCTTGAGCCACCGCAGTAGCAGCACCAACATTCAAGTGAATTGCAGCATCAGCGTTTATTTTAACAAAGGGAAAATGGGGTAATTTCCATATTTCAAACATAAGTGGTGTATCCTGAAGTTTTTATTGTTGACTGTAGTGTCTTCTAAAATCCTCCCAAGACAATCTCATGCATCTTTATTTTGAGAACTTCACTTCATTGAAAACAATATCATTCCTTGACTTCCACAAGTTTCATAGTAAACAAGACCCAATAATAAAAGTCCTTCCACCATCATCTACCTGAAACCATATGGTGATAATCTGTTTGATATCTGTAACTCCTGAGATATTGGGGAAGTTAAATGGAAAATCATTAAAGACGCTTCTCGCGACCGGACAATCAAATAAGAGATGAAAAACTGATTTTGTGCATCGTAAACAAAAAGAACATAAATAATCAATTGAAGGATTGAATCTTGCTATATTTTCTTTCACTGCCACACCATTATGCACTACTTTCCATATGAACAATAATATTTTTGGTGAGATATCTTTAATCTTCCAGAACGTCTTCCATGGGAAACTACTTATTGATGAAGAAGAAACACCATTTGCTGCAAACAATTTGTAACATGATTTTGTAGAAAATTTACCGGAAGGAGTTTTCAACCACATGAGTGAATCTTCCATAGAATCTTCATTTGACAAATATGGATTTGTTATCTTTGCAACAATATCCTTCGGGAATAATTCTTGTAACAACTCTATGTTCCAGGTCCGTGCATTTTGGTTGATAAGATCTGACACCATAGTATATTGTGTCGAATGAAAACCAAGATTCCTCAATCTATTTCCAAAAGATTCAAAACCCATTGATCATCCCAAATACTAATTTCATCACCCCTGTTAATTAACCAGCAAACATTACTTTCCATGTACTCTCTGACTTGTAACATACCTCTCCAAGTTGATGAGGAATGATTAACATCCTTTGCGTTCCAAAATGAAGAACCCTTTAGATACTTAGAAGTTAACAATTGAACCCACGTAGAACTCTTATCATTCAAAAATCTCCAAACCAGTTTGCACATTAATGATTTATTAACCTTCTCCATATCTCTTATACCCAGACCACCATCATCTTTTGATTTACAATTTTTTTCCCAATTTATAAAATGTAATTTCTTCACATCCATTTCATGACCCTACCAAAATGAACATTGAATTCTCTTAATTATAGCCAGTACAGATTTTGGAATCAAACAAGTACCAAAGAAGAATACGGGAATGGAAGAAAGAACTGATTTTTATAAAACAGTAGTACCCGTTGTTGAGAGAAAATAATTTCTCCACCCTGGGAGTCTGGATCTAAATTTATCGACAAGGAAATCAAAACTTTGAACTCTTGAATCTGCTAACAAAGGGAAAATTCCCATATATTTTTCATTCCTTCTCATCTCTCTAACACCCAAGTCTGACAGAGTTGTTGTTTTTCTCCACTCCTCCACTAAACACCACTGCAGATTTACCAAAATTTATTTGCTGACCAGACCAATCTGAGTATTGTTTGATTGATCTTTTCAAGTTTGCATTAACTCGGTCATTTTTCCCAAAGAAGAATAAAACTGCCACCTATACTTTGCTGCTGACTCACCTAATTGGGATATTGACGGAATAACAAAATGAGGTTTTGCTAATTTTATTTCTGTATGCGAGGTAACACAAATTACCGATCTTTACGGGGGAGGTAACGCAAATTACCCCAATTTCCTTTATGCACTTTTCGATTTCATAATTCATGAATCTATTCTAAGTTAATACCATATGATCTTTATATCTACTTTATTTAGTGTTCTTGAAAATTTAGTGAATTAACTAATCTATAATCCATAAATTAAGTCCTATTTCTATTATGACAAGAAGACTCCGACGCATATCATATGGGAATCCAGAAAGGAAAACAAAGGAGTTTGAACCAAATTTCAATTAATCAAAATATATTGTATATCTAAATTTAACTAGAATAAATCTTCTGAAAGGAAACTAAAAAGGTAAACAAAAAGAAGCTTAAATCAATCCAAAATATCATAGATACTTATACAAAGCAAATAAGGTAGAACAATGGAAAATAAATCTAACCTAATCCGATCGGTATGAATAAGAGACCCAAAGTTGGTCACAAAGATCAAGGGAGATATTACAGAATGGTAGAGCACAAAAATATAACTATAAAAAATAAATCAAATTTCAGACTTGATTTATAGTTAAGGAATCGAAACAACAACCAAAGATAGATTCAAGTTTAAACTCTGGTTAGGGAATCAAAACCTTAAGTTATCTAATAATCAAGCTAAGACAAGTAAAGGGCCTAAGAGCATCCACAGTGGGCGATCAAACCCATTTATTTGGTCGAGGAACGAGACACAGTGGTACGGACTAAAGACTAAAATCTGGACCAAAACCCAAATTTCAGACTATATTTGGTCTGGGACCAAGACCAAAACCAAATTTGGTCGAGCGGAGATTAAAAGTTCGTCGGGAGTGGGGCGTAAGTATAAAATGCGCCTGACGAAAGTTTTTGAATTAAAAAAAGAAAAAAAAATGAGGCGGACATTATATGTCCGCTCTTTGAAATTTATTTTTTTTTATTAAAATAGAGAAAATGGGGCGGACATACTAGAGTCCGCCCCTTGAAAAGTTGTTTTCAAAATTTTTTTAAAAAGAATTGAGCGGACATACTTAGTTCGTCCCATGAAAAAATGTTTTATAAAAAAAAGAGGGACGAACATATAGTGTTCGCCTGATGAAAGTTATGTGGGACGGATATTTGAGTTACGCTCGATCAAATTTTAGTCGGGTACCGTTGCTTGTTGCCACGGACTAAACCTAAAATTTGATCTTTTTTTTGGTATTTGGTCTTTGGTTTTGATCGCACCATTGCAGTTGCCCTAAAGACATAATAAAAAGGCGTGATTAAACAAATATAAAAAAAAAGGCAGGAAAACAAATAGATATATTAACTAGTCCCCAAATCAGACAAGAACTAAACCTTGCAATTGACATACCCCTTGAATTTAATTATGATAACTCATAACCCTGTTGGCACCCCTCCCCGTCATTCCATCGTCCTTAGCTTGCTTAAGGTTAACCATGGAAGAAAATGCTTAAATGTCATTGATGGTCGTATTAGAGAGAAACAAAAAAATAAAATAAAATTGAGATGTCCATTCAGTGGCGAATCCACAGTGGGGTCACTAGCCCCCGTAAGTTTTTAAAGAAAGTAAAACTCCGGTGTAGTTTTCATTAAATATCAATGTTGTGCCCACAATTTGCAAGAATTTTTCGTATAAAATGATACTTTCGAAATTAAATTTCCCATGATTTCATATCCAAATACACGTAATAGAAACTACCCAAATAATAAGGATTAGTTGTATACCAAATCCCTATTTTATCGTAAACAAAGTGATTCATTTAGTTTTGAACTTCATATATATATATATGAATAATTCCTATGAGATGCTAAGGACTTAATCAGTTTCGGCTACCCCGATCTCATTTCCAAGGAAGAAGAAACAATTAATACTGATTAATAGTGTTTTCTTTTCATAACTTCGATAACACATGCTTTCAATTCCGTTGCCAACACCAAGTCACTTCGGTTCTCACTTGAATGCAGTCACGGGTCACCACTTTGCTGTTTTTACAAAATGCCAAAGCTCAAGAGCAAAACATTTTTTTTCCTTCTTATTTGTTTCCTCCAGGTCATTTACACTATGAACAATTTCAACTCATTTTCAGTTTTTCTCATGGTCATCCAAATCCAATTGATGCACCGAGCAAAATTCATTTTCCATGCATTTTAAAATCTTCCAAATATAATTGATTCAGTCTTCTTTGTGTGCACAACAATATCTTAACGGACAATGGAAAAAGGTATTTCCTTTGCATATAATTAAATTAATTGTTTTTAGCGCTGTGCATATGTTGGTTCCATGAGTGATTTTGCACCGATGATCAAATTTGGCCGTCACTTCTGGTAGTCGTAACTTCTGGTTTATGTATAATACCTACAAAAGCGATAAAATTTATTTTAATCACTGTAGATTACTCTAATTTTTCATTTTTTTCTTCTTCAATTAGTTAATTTCTACATTACTTTTTGATGATTGATGATATGTGGATTATTGTGATGGTGGTTTATCATCGTTTTTTCAATTACATTTTTAGTTATGATCCAAATAAATTGTGCCTTCATTGAATTTTTGTTCTGGATTCGCCATTGTGTCCATTTGCATACTTCCCTCATTGCTGCCAAATATTATGGGGTTAGAAACCACCTTGTAGTCTCGTGGATTCCTATCTTCCTCCCCAACAAGGAAGGTTATGGGTTCAACTTAATGTAATAGCAACTATAATCCCAATGTTTAAGAGACCTGTATATGATGTAATAGTCATTGTGTGTGAGGATCCCCTCACACCCTTGAATTCACATTACCTCATATTTTGGGAGACATTTTTCTTAATTGAACTTAAACAGTGAATCTGAAGATAGTGAAACTTCTATATACGAGTACTTCATATTACAATAATAATATGTAAACTTATATGGGTACTCATTTTGGAATTTTTCATAATGACTCTCTGACTCCAATGGCATTGTGTAAACCAAGTTGGAGTAGCGAGAAAATACTATCATCACCCTTTTCCCAGTGCTCCAATAACAAATCTACCAACTTTCATATTTAAACAAGAACCCTAATTTCGAAAACACTAAGCTGAAACCCTAAATTTTGAAAACAAACAAGAACCCTGCTGCTTCTTCCTACTCAAGAGCTGATAATAGGTCTCAAAGTGTCAACTACCAGAGTTGATAGTAGATGGTCAACAATAGTAGGGAGATCAGTGTCAGGCCAACTGATTTTCAGTGCATGACTATTATAGTAAAACTTTTTTGATATAATACTCTCTCTAAAATAATAGAATTTTCTGGTCCAGATTCGGGTCCTTAGTACTAAAATAATAAATTCGATAATATTATAATATAATACATTCCAAAAATTTATCTTAAACATTGTTATGTCCCAAAAACTATATAAAATAATAACTCTATAAAGTAAAAAATAATTTTCATACATATCAAATTTATATGCAAATTTTATGCGGGCCAATGACGTTTGGTACCACAATAGAAGTTAAAAGAAACACAAAATACCACAACTTAACATAATAACACTCCATTTTTCTGTTGACCAATTCGCCCCCAACAAATCATAGAGTTTGGGTTGCACATACATAACGATATGGGATCTAGTTTTCATGCACGATTGATTTGGGTTATTGGAGATCAGAGTTTTCCAATTTTCAGGCATCACTTCATTCAGCTCAATCAATAGCTAGGACATAGACGGTTGATCTTTTTTTGATCGATAAAATAAATGGTCGTTGTAATGAAAGAGTATTGATTTGGTCGGTAAGTTTGTGAGAAAGGGTTTCTAGTAAAAGAGTTTTAATTAGGCTCGTGATGGAAAACTCCTGATGGTCCTTTAAGGTTCTGATCAAAATTTACATTGTTTTTGTGGGGTTCGTTTGTTGAATGACTACTTAGGATTTCCATTCATGTTGGTTCAGCAGAAGTAAGTTTGTGTTGCAGACGATTAATTGTATGGCATAAGAAAGTTTAAAATTGATTTGTTATGATGATTCATGTCAATCTAAAAAACAGTATCTTGTGTAACTGATTTGAAATCTCAATTCGTGAGACTTCAATAGGATGTTGTTTTAGTTAGTTTTACTTCTTCTTCAAACAGTAGAATCCCTAGTGCGAACCAGAAACAATATCCATTAGTTATTAATTTTCCTTAATATGTCCATTAAAAATAGTCACAGATATGTCATACACCTATCACTCGGGTAGCGCAAATATGGTGCTATTAAGTTAAGAGCCTGCCGGCGTTTACTCGGCTTAAACGGCTTTGGGCCCCACATAGTTCATGTGTCGCACAACCATCAAATAAGAAATGCAAAAACTGTGCTATTAAGCTAAGAGCCGTTCGGCTCGGGGTCGCACATTATTTTGAGTGTCGGTAATCAATCTCACTGGAGTCGCGTATTCAATACTACTTTTGCTAGGAATATTCAGCGATAAAATCTTAATTACATGTCCTAATTGTGTCTCAAATTGTAGAATAAACAAATAATTAAGTATAAACACGACGCATATGATTTTGCATATCACCAACATGACTATGTAGTAATTTATTATTTTCAGAATTGAAATAACTATTAGAAACCTATGGAACCACTTTAATGAGTATCAATATGTTTAATGAAGATCTAATGTAACACATGCTTGACAAAAAAAGGATGTAGTTTCTACTCAAACAATCATACTACCATTGTGTGGAAAGTAGCTATAAGGTTTACTTTACAGATAACAGAGATGAGTATCACCTTTTCGAACAACTTCCCTATTTTCTCCATCAAAAGTATAAAACCGATTAGATTGCCTTGATGAAACACAAACTGGGTCACCAACTATTTGCTTAGAATCAACATTTTGGTGAATCTCAGTTTCAACATTGATCTCCTGTTTTGTAATACTTTAAAGTCAACAGTGATCCACAAAAATAAAATAAAAAAATAATAATAATTCAAAAAACTTTGTTTTAAAAACCCACAGAAACTTCCTCCAATTTACCTTCAAATTTCTGAATTTCCTCTTCTTCCACTGGCCTCACTTTTTCAGAACAACATTTCTTCACCGGAGGAGTAGTACTCTTCTTTGTAGTTTTAACTCTCTGTCTCTTCGTGAGTTTCATCAACAGCTGAAAAACAAAGCCCCTTCAAGAGCAAGAAAATATGAGGTAATATGGAGGTTTCATATTTTTCATAATTGAGCAAGATAGGGAAACTTCTATGGGTACTCGGATTATCATTATAATATATGCGAGAACGAACAAATAGTACTCGTAGAAGTTTCTATATTATCATATGATGATATGATAACACAAAGCTCATAATATTATTAGCACTCATAGAAGTTTCCATGATAATATAAAAGTTTACGTATTATCATTATAATTAAAAATTCACATTATCATTCGTCTTACAAAGCTCTACATACCCGTAAAAAATGAGTATATTCCAGAATCAAACCACACCATATACCAATCTTAATTTTAACGGCTGAAAATTCGTTAATTTTCAAAATAGTAAATGGTGGAGTTATATATTTGAGAATGTGGGTATGTGAAACTTTATAAGGCGAACATGTCCCGAAAATATTAACTTGATTTTTATAAAATATATATATATATATATATATATATATATTCCAAAGTGTGAACTAATGTTAAAATTTGAGAGCGAGGGGATCCACCCTCGTTGTGCCATGGTCTTACTGCATACTCCATTTCCTTAAGAAAATAACCTAACGTTTTTAGGGGCGACCCCGAAAGAATTAGGGGAGACTTTTTTATTCTCAACCCATAGACAAGGTTATGGAATGTCCTAATGGTTCCGAGAATACCTAAATGCCCTTATATAATCGGTAGTTAGTATAGTGGTACTAGCAACCAATTATTAGTTTGTTTAATAATGGGATACTGCAATAATCAGTAGATAAACAATATACCATAACTACCGATTGTTAAAGTAGAACACTCGAATTTCATGTGTATCTGACATTTTGAGTTTGGGGCTCCTTTAAAAATCGGTAGAAAATGAAATTCATTATACTACCAATTGAAGTATTAAATCGGTAGATATTCATTGATTCTAAACTACCGATTATATAATTACCTATACACCCCTTCGACGTTACCCAAAACCTAATTTCGTTCCCTTTTTTTTTCAACTCTTCTTCTCCTCTTCTTCTTCACTGCCGTTGTAAAGAGGAAAAAAAATTCCCTCCTTATTCAACTTCTATTCATCTTCGTAATTCATCGCCGAATCAAAAACATCGTTGATTGTTTTATAAAAGGATGATGAGAACTAATGAACCCAAAAAAAGCTCGAGTGAAATACGTCTGTTGTGGTATTGATCCAAAAATCAGATCAGAGAATTATCAAAGAATAAAGCAATTGCAAATAAAGAACACGAAGAAGATGAAGAAGATGAAGTCGCTGATGTAGGTGATGGTGGTGATTCTGTACTTGTCCTCTCAATCAACTTCAAATGGTCCCAATTAGGTAAGATTCTACTAGTATTTGGGTTTATGTTTCTTTAATTCGGCGAATTGATGAAAAAAATTTATAGGATTTTCGATTTTTTTCCCAGAATCGAAAGATAAATATATTTTTAAACTCCCCGATTATGCTTGTGTTCTTCATTCTTCATGAACATGGATCATAATCAGGTGATATAATTTTAAGTTTAGCTCTGATTCTCAGTACATTAGTTGATATTGAACCCTAAATTGGGCTTAATCGGAAGTCAAGTTTTTTTTGCCTACCGATTATAACAAATGATTAGACGACATAAAGACGTATAGATTCGATGTAATCGAAAGATAGGGTGTTGTATTTTTCTTCCGATTATAGGGTGTTGTATTAATATTCCGATTATGTGTATCTTCATGACTTTAGATATTTTTGTTTGAAAAAGAACTATAATCGGTAGATAATCTTGAACTCGTGCTACCGATTATTTTTAGTCGTTAGTTATGAGTATAATTTTGTCTCTGATTATGTACAATCAGATGTTGTTTGTGTTCTTTTACTGATTATGTAGTTTGTAAACGTATTCTTACAAACCGATTTTTTTTTCAATTTTGTTGTTTAGGGATAAACCGGGTAAGAAAGCCGGACAAGATATAGTTTCCTTAGGGCCTCGTCGCGAAGGGGGTAATAAATTAAGTGCTAGTGCACAGAGAGAAAGGAGCGGTCAAGGAAATTCAAGCAATGATGGAACTCAAGGAGTAGAACCAAGCGCTTCACAAGTAACTCAAAAAATAGTAGAACCAAGTGATCCACCAGTAAATCAAGAAGGAATAGAATCAAGCGCTTCAGAAATTAGAGTACAAGAAGAAGAAGAACCAAGTAGTACATAAGGAAAAGGAGTAGTTACAAGGAAGCCAATCACGAAGAAAGCATCACACCTTGTCCCAATTTCTTTGAAGAAGACGGATTTTGAAGAAGAAATTCCGGGGCTACCGAGATATGGAGGAGCATTATTATTTGGATACCAAGACTCTCTGGTCAAATAAATCTACGAAACCGAGGTAATAATCATATTCTTTTTATTAACGTATTGTCATTTTATTCGTAATACTATTCTATTTGTTACGTAATGTGTTGTGTGTTTAATAGTATCATTCCGACGCGATTCGTCTATTCAAACCCACAGCCTCACCAACAAAAGTATTGAAAGATTATCCTTTAGAAGGTGAATGTGAAAGGTTCAAGACAATTATAGACAACTCGGGGTTATCTACTGCTGCCGATAACTCAATGTTGGAACATGATCGGGTTGCGATATCGGCTTTTGTGCAGAGATTGTATCCCGAGACTGACACCTTTCATATGCCGTTTGGGGAATGACCATTACTCCAGAAGATGCGAAGCATATCCTTAATCTCAATGACCATGGTGTAGTTGTCGAGTATAACTACACAAAGCAGTTAAGTTGGGCACACCTTTATGATTTATGTCAGAAGTGTTTTGGTTGGGATAAAGAGACATCAAACACTGAGTTCAACAGGTGCTTTACTTATAAAACTAGACAGTTTAACATGGGTCAGTTGATCAAGATGTTCAAAGGCACGTCCGAGAAATAAAAGCAAGGACCGTTAAGTGATGCCGAAATGGATGTCGCGGTCACCGCCTATCTCTTGTGTGTATTTGGATGTGTCATTTTCCCCAATGCTAGTGGAAACCGAGTAGACGCCAACCTTCTACAACTATTGCATCCTCTTAACAAGGTCGCCGAGTACTCCTAGGGGACGACATGCCTAGCATTCTTGATGGAGGATTTGAGGAAGGCGTTGAGGCTTAAAACTAGCCAAATTGCTGGGAACGTGAGTCTATTCCAGGTATTTTCTCAACTCTATTAATCCATTGATCGTTATATTTTTTCCCTCTCTAATTTAAGAATCAATTTCTAATACTTGGTTTGATATCTATGTAGACATGGATCTATGACCACTACCCTGGTATGAAATTAGCAGATGTGAACACAGAGTGGGAGAAAGGTACATCGAGAGGAACAAAGTACAAGTTCAATGACAACCGTTCAAGGACAAAGGAGCAGCAGTTGGTTCTCTTGAGGGAGAAATTAGACTCAATGAAGGCCTCGGAGGTACGCTTTGATCCACACAAGGAAGACCGATCTAGTGGACAAATAGCAGGTCGTTCCGAGTTGTGCCTTTATTTTGGACCGTTGTGGCACCCCCACAGGTTGTGCGATGTACAATGGCTCAAGGGTGATGCGACAACATGGTTATGTACAAGGAGTACCATGGCATCACATAACTGGCAAGTTCAAGTTGGAAGTGGAGCATTCCCAGTTTAATACTAACACCATCAAGGTAGTTTAATCTATTTCGCCATCTGTTATTGACCATTGGGATCAGATGATGAAATACTTGGTCAACCGAGGTGATGAAAATGCTCCAGGATATATGGAGTGGTACCGGGAACATCCCCATCTTCGTGTAATCCGTGAACTTAAAGCAAATACGACCTCGACGACAGCCATTTACAAATGTATCATCAAAGATAAACCGAGTTGTTATGATAGACTGGTGCATATTGTTATGTCTTTTCCCTTTAATATTACGGCTCAATTTTTTAGGTAAACTCCATTTGATGTTATGCCAATTGAAAAAACAGGTGAATAAGTTCAAGTCTTTGTCCGAATGGTCCACTGATTGCATAACGGCTGGAGTGCCTGTGCCACTTGAGAATATAAAAAAGCACAGGGAGATGATTGATAATGTTGATAATGAAGAGTATGCAGCTAAGTTTGGGGAGAAAGTCACGAAGAACCAGCCAAGAAAAGAATAGCAAAGACGAAAAAAAGATCCCGGGCTTCATCAAGCTCTCTTGCTGAAGACATTGTTGAGGAAAATCCAGAGGAAGCTAAAGCTGATGATGGTGATAATACTAGACGTGGTGGTCGTGTTAAGCATTCTAAAACTTTAGCTAAGAATAATCGGAAAAAAAGTAGACCTTGATGTGTTGTTCGATGTGTTGGATTATGTTGTTTTAAAAGTTTCTTTCGAAATATGTTGTTTTAAATCCTTGTTTTGGATTATAATTTCTTAAGTTTATGAGTTATGAATGTTGTTTGAGTTATGTTTATTACTTGATTATCAAACAACTCAATCTTCATAAATGAACTGCTGAATTTTCCACAACAATCGGAGGATAAAATATCATCAATATTTGCCGATTTTGTTTAATTGGGAGTCAAATTACATACAAATCTACCGATTATGGTCATTAGGATTTTACAGTTCTCATGTAACAAAAAAAACTTAATAATCGGAAACAAAATTATCTCGTTTACTACCGATTCATATCAATCGAAAGTTGGGTGAACTTCATAAACTGCCGATTACTCTGAGCCAAACTCCAAATTTTGTCCAACTTAATAATCGTTAGTTTGGTTAACATAATAACCTACCAATTATTGTAGTGACAAATTTAAAAAAATTAGAGATTTTAGCAAAATAAAAATTTGGGGCAACTTCATAATCGGAAGTTAGTTGACATACTAACCTACCGATTATTATAGTTCCAAACTTCGAAAAATTAGAGATTTTGGAAAAATCAAAATTTGGGGCAACCTCATAATCGGAAGTCAGTTGAACATACTAACCTACTGATTAATGTAGTGCAAAGATTCAAAAAATTAGAGATTTGGCAATATAGAATTTTGGGGCAACTTCATAATCGGATGATAAGTTAATTCCAGTAACTACCGATTGTATAAAATTGGAAGATGTTTTCATTTAATTTACTTCTGATTATAACCATTACATAAATTCAACAGACCTTAACATTGCAAATACGATTAAAAGCACCTAAATCCATACTATCACAATCACGTAAAAGTCTTAAAATAGACCATCTTCCGGTGACCATAGAAATTGTCTCTCTTGATTTTGTAACATCCTTCATGTTCAAATCGTTTCTTGTAGAGGAACACATACCGGTGATCAGCAAGGTTTCTCTGAAATTACAAATGAGTAATAAGTTAGTACTAACTATTTTTTATTTGAGTCAGAGTTACTAAGATATTTACTCGTCATTCATACGTCCACCAAGGAAAAGCGTTCCTAAACAAATCGTTCCTCATCTTTAAGTTTGACAATCTCCTTATCTATCGTCTTATTTCTTCTCTTAATGTCATCGGACGATCTTCCAACTCGATTGTCATCTAACGCCTCAAATACCATTAAAATACGGTTCCGTAAATGTTCTTCGGATTCCGATTTGTGAAGCGAGTGATTACGATCATGAGTTGTTACCACAACCCATGCTCTATAAATAGCACAATCTTCTTCTTGGGCAAAAGGAATAATCATGTTTTTCTTCAAATGAGGAATGTTTTAAGATTTGAATTGAGTAGAGGTGGAGAATTTGGTGCAAATGGGTTGTTAGAGATGAGTTTCCTTATATAGATTAAATTCTAACGACTTTTTTTTTCTACAAAAAAACTAGCCATGCCTCGAAAAACACACGTAGATAATAAGGAATAATCACTACCGATTACGTGTGTTGAAGGAAACCCTGATTACGAAAAGGCAAATAATCGAAAGTCTAACAAAATATCTTCCAACCGATTGTACAATCGGTTGATAGACGTGAAAACATTTCTACCGATTGTAGTGCATTTCAAAATAACAAAACTTTACAACTACATATATATACATTAACAACAGATTATACTAATTTATACCGATTACATAAGTAAACTACCAATTATCCTATATATCTAACGATTATGGAGGATATATTAGCCATTTTGAAAAAACGAAAATAAAGGGTGGCAACATTTTAGGTTTGGATCTTTTTTTGTCTCATTAGTCGCCCCTAATTCTTTGAGGTCCCCTAAAAATGCCACCGAAAAGAAGTGCGAGTATGATGTAAGAATTGTGTAATGAAAAAAAAATGTTGTGTGGCAGACGTAGCAACAAGCTGTGCTGTACTGCTGTTATATCCATCGCCGTGATGGTTCCTAAAAATTCCTAAAACCCTTGCTTTGAAGTTTGAACTATGGAAGGAAACCTAATAGAAAGGGCGCGACATACGTGAAAACTTGGAAAAGAAAAATACCGAATTTTTAGCACAATGAGATTGAGAGCCCTAAAACTAATTTCCTCTGCTTCATCTGTCTTTCATCAATCCAGTCGTTACAATGGCATCACAACAACGTCTTCCTCTCCAATTACGTTCTCTTCGCTGCTGCAGGTTTGAACCTACTTTACTGTCTATTCATTTCTTCTGCCATTGAGAAGAAATTAAATCAACTATCTAAAAAAGTTTGTAACATGTGGGTTTTTATTATTTACAAAGTGTTTTTGATGTTTTAGAATCGAAATACTTAATCTGTCTCTAAACTTCTGGTTGTTTTCTTGTTCTCAAATTGGGATGTGTGGAAATGTTCAGTTACAAATTGATTTCACTTGGAGACTGGCATTTTTCTAGTGTTTCTTACTTCTGAAATGATGTATTGAGCTGGGCACTTCTGTTGTAAGTGTTTAGAGTTACCACAGAGCTTTGTTTACCAGTTAGTAAGAGTTATACATGGTTCTGAATTTTGCGTAGAAGCCATTACTGCTACTTAATAGGCATGTGCACTCATGGTGCATATAATACTTATAGTGGATCCAGGGATCAAACAAAATAATATACATAATGGAAATATCCATTTTCTAGAAAACTCAGCTGTTTTATCTTTGATTTTGACGCAGATGGAAGTGTAAAAGTAGTCCTTATATACTTAAGGAAGTTGCTTGATGTAAATGGCTTATACGGCTAATTTTAAGACTAGAGTAGATATAGAGATGTGTAGTAGAAAACTTGTCTTTTTATTCGTCCAAGGTTTTCAATTTATGACTTTATCAATTTTTTCTTTGATGATAAATTTTGTCTGTTGCTTTTTTTTCCCTCTCAATTATCTGCCGTTTCTCTTGGATGTTTAAATAGTCTCGATTTAATTGCCAGCGACAAGAACGAAATAGAGTTGACTTACTTGGAAATCGTAGCCGTCTCCTTTCCTCTGCAGGTACTTTCCATCTCCTTTTGTATTCTTTACCTTTATTCCTTGACTTAATTTTTCTGTTTACATGCTTCAAAAAGCATTACCTTATAGTGAGGCACCTGGCTTACAAACTGTTCATCAAGTGCATTTGAGACGTTGAGTGGTAACTCAACGGTTTTCTGGACTTCGGCACTTTTCTACTGATTATCTTTAGATTTGTGTTTATCTTATCATTTGTCACAGCTCGTGTATAGACATGGATATTTTAGGTGGCTGATCATATTATTAATATCATTAATCACCATTTTCATTCAATTTGATTAACCTAGATCTCAATAAGATAAACAACCAGTTGCAAGAACAAGAAAATTAATAGAACTAAAGAATGCTGAATAGGAACGTACTTTCATCTTTCTATTTCATGGTTGAGAAGAGGCTTACAGCTTTAAGTTTCAAGGCTACTTTACCTTAGGTGTTGCATCTCACCTCATCCTATTCCCTTTCTGAATTCTTTCTCTAGCAAATATCTCTGTTTCTATATGTAGCAACTAGAACATTACCTGTAGACTAAATCTCTTTCTTTACTATTACTTTTAAGAAATAGAAACTCTTCCCAAATTTATAGTATGCGGAAGTATCAACTCTAGTATTTCCCTTATGAATAGAATTCTAAAAGGGAATTGCTTGAATAGCGATTCCCTTCTAATTTCTTATATAGTTTTACACTGGCTGGTGGAGAGGTATTGGGTGGTTTTCCTTGATAATTGCCAATTAATGATTTACTGAACTGCGAGCAAAGGGTTAGACTAAAATGCGGAGTTTGCCTGCTGCAGTTATGTGTTCTTCCAGTTATCGAAGCCTTTTCTTATCATCTCACATTGTTTAAGGTCAGTGGAAATATTTTTATGAAACTGTCATGTTGTAAGACTTGGTTTTTCTAGCAAATCTGTCATTTCGCCTCGAGGCATGAGTAAAGCAAGTCTTAACCCATTCGGAAAATCTGAGTGTATGCATGCCTCAGATTTTTACACACACGTGAAATATTTGAAGTACTGAAAGTCTTGTTTGAATCATGTTCGTCTTATTCTGTGACCCTCATATCGAGAGTGTCGCAGTATGAGAAGCCAATGTTTTTGTGCTTAGAGTGTTCTTTATTGGCCTCTACCTGAGCTTTAAGATAATATCTCGTGAAAGATTTATTTAGTTATTAACATTATGACTCTAAGAGCATGGTTTATGACTTTATGTATTAAAGGTGTGAAACTTGTTGTCTCAGTCAAGTATACTTCCCAAATGCTGGAAACATAATACCCTTCCATTGACTTCCTTCTCTTTGTTACCATACCAAAAGCTAGTTTAAATACAGAGTACTATGAAATGCTGAAGCTTGCTAGTTAGATTTTTTAATTCAAATGCTTTCTTTTGAGCAGTGGAAATGATGTCAGAATTTGAATATGAACGGCCCGCGGATGATTGCAAAGTGATGGAAAAAGAGGCTGCACTTCATCTGGCAGTCGCTCAACTTTCTAGTGAATTTGGTACAGGTTCTATGTTGTCATTGAGACGATTTTTTGGTTCACGTCATGCACAAGTTATACCTACTGGCTCTTTAAAGCTGGATATGGCTCTTGGAATTGGAGGATTACCCAAGGTGATTGGCTATCCATTCTGCATAATCTTTTGCTGTATATTTTAAACCTATTTATGTTTGTGCAGATTCAAAATTGATTATACAGGCATTATCAGATGCCACTTTAAGCTTAGAACTCCAATTTGGCCGCTACTGTACAAACATAGAGGACCCACTTATAGAACTTATACTGAAATGAGAATATTTGAGCAAATATTAGCTGTACACATTGAACTTGAGAATTAGTTCTCTATGGTGAGAAAATGATGGGAGGCAGAGGAGTTGAAACTACGAATGCGGGATTGAAAGTTCAAAGGGTAGTTTTTCTTTTATTAGTACAGAAAGAGATAGTCTCTGAAGGACAGAACATGTAGCTTTCGTGCTACTATGGTAACAAGGAAAGAATAACTACTGTGATGATTGGTTTGGTCTTCCTTATAACCTCGAAGACTAAAGAGTGTGCCAAACTACTAACTTTTGTGACCGCTGAAATTGATCTAGAATAAGACCATTATTTTTGTCTTTGCCTTATCATTATTTTTGTCTTTGCCTTACCAAATCGTGGGTGAAAAAATTGATTCTAATATTAGACTGCTTGATGCAACTTTCAGTCTTCCCATGATGAGCAAGGAAAAATATGACCTTCACAATTGCATGGGCCCCATCATAATCTTGGGCATAACATAAGATTATTGTCCAAGTTGATCTTGTGTTTCAGAGGCTTAGTTATTAACAATCTGAAGCTTAAAAGTTTAGGGAGGTGATTTTGAAATACTGCACCTATCAAAAACTCCCCTTCCATCTGTCTTCCCAATTTTTCGGAGATTTTCATTAGTATCCATTTGTCAGTTCAAATGCTTTTGGTTGTATTTTGACTTCGTATCATGGCCCAATTGCTAACATGACCGACACTTCTGCCAGTGTTATTTTATGAGTTATACATGATAGATCTTCAATTTCTTATATCTGCTTGATATTGTAACAGGGAAGAATCATTGAAATTTTTGGTCAAGAAGCATCAGGGAAAACAACACTTGCCCTTCATGTTATCAAGGAAGCTCAAAAGCTTGGAGGTATGTGTCCAGTATATACTTACACATTTTGTATAAGCTCTCATCTGGTATTTACTGTCTGTATTTGTTGTGTCATTATGCTTGATATGTATGTTTTGCAGTTTGCAATATACACTTCAGTATAGAATCATGCCATGCTAGTCAAAAATGCAATGATTCCCTTAGTGAGCATATTCGGATAGGGCTCACTTCTTATTGTACTTCTTTTCTGACCCTACTGCTATCTTCAAACCATGAACTTGTTAGAAGATGCTACTTGTCATCTATGAGGAACTTTTTAACTGATACGACTCCTAAGAGAAGCAAATTCGGATAGGGGGTGATCCTAATTATGCTTTAATATTGATCGCTGCTGCATATTTAAGAGGAATCTGTTCAAATGATAAAAGCATTTTTGGGGATAGAAGATGCACAAGCTATTATTTTAGTACTTCTGCTGTGACAATGGCACATTTTTTGGCATAAATTTCCCGTCGAGAAGGCTGTTACGCAGATTTCTGGGCTCCCATATATTACAAATTTATAGAGAGATTTTTTAGTATGCAGTGTGAATGGAATTTCGTTATATAATACAAGAAATTATGCGTAGGCTACAGTACTCATACCACAAGCCATGCCTTAGAAAGTGATGTTTCCTTATGGTCACAGAATTAACAACTCTTAAAGTATCCATATTTTGAAAAGCATTATTAGTTTATATAGTATGTGTGTGAGACACTCCCGCACTTGCTGCAACATCTGGATGTGGCAAAAAAAATCTGAAACAGGTGTTTTGCTATGTCTTCGACGTCTCTAAGTGAGAAGTATGTGTTATGGCCACTCTTTGGAGTTTGAGGGATCTGAAACCTCTCTTTTTTTGCTAGATTATGGACTTTCTGATGTGTGTTCTCGTGATTTTACTTACTGTGATTGGATTATACACGTTGCTAAAAAGTGTCATGATTTGAAGTCCCAGCAGTGACACTCAGCTGGTTTTCTTATTAGGAGAATAGTTTGGATTCCTGTTTAGCCTTTTTCTCGCGTGTCATTCAACTAGTAAACATTGTCTCATTCTACCGACAGGTAAGCTCCTATACTATTCTTCTCTATTGGAAAGAGAAAAGAGGTCAGAGTAGAGTAGTTAGTCTTCACATTTTAACAAGTTAAGTTGTAAATTGTCTGTAGGTGCTTCTGTTTGCTGTGCATGTTGCTTACATACCACTAATAACGAAAAACACTAATACTCTGTCTATACTAAAGAAAAGAGTTTATTGAAGTGCCTCGAGTGACCAGTAAATGCTTGATGTTCTTCAAAGGTTTTTCTTTCTAATTTTCTATATGCCGAACAATCAACACATTCGAGTTCTCGATGTTATTGGTTATTATACCTGTGAATCAATTGTTGCATCCACATAATATTTATTTACATGGTTATTTCTTTAATGGTTGTTTCCATACCAATATTTGACTCAACTACCTTTTCCATGGTTTTCCACGGCCACAAATAGGTGTAAACACAGAAGCTTCTGCAAAACTCTTGCTTCCATGTCTAGACTATTCTATCAGAAATGACCCTTATTTGTTGCTCTGCAGGATATTGTGCATATGTTGATGTAGAGAATGCATTGGATCCATCGCTTGCAGAGTCAATAGGTGTAAATACAGAAGATCTTTTGGTTTCACACTTGGAATCTGCGGAAAGTTCATTAAGTGTAGTTGATACACTAATTAAAAGTGGATCTATTGATGTTATTGTGGTTGATAGTGTAAGTAATAATTTCTAGACATTTTTCCTTAGTGTTGTTTGTTTGAAATGCTTCTGTGTAGTTGTTAATCTGTTACTTATATTGAATAACCTACACTAAGAATTTTAAGTTCAGGTAAGACACAGGTTATAAGACCCGCCCTTAGATGCTCAGTGGTCAGGGCGAAGCAGAAATGTGTCGGTAATGGCGTCATCTGAACAGAGTTAAGCAACATTGAAGGGAAAAAGAATCTATCAATATTGATGATGCAGATTACTTAAAGATAGTACTGTATATCTGATTAGTACTAGATGCTGTCTTCTTCTTCTCCTGTTTTCTTTTTTTAATGAAATACTACATGTTGTCTTGGATTACCACGAACACAGTAACTATTCTTGTGTGTTATACAATGTAAAGTCAGTGCATTTGCAAAAGTTACTTCTGACGACCAGTAGATGTTGGATATCTGTTACCTCTATACTTGACATTGTTCTTCATTTTAGTATTTCTGTTTGCTGCTATTACTTTATCTCCTTGCATGTTAATGTAAGCTGTCCATTGCAGGTAGCAGCTCTTGTTCCTCAATCTGAACTTTATTCTGTTGTAGACGGCCCTCTTCCTAAAAGTCAATCACGGTTGATGACTCAAGCACTACGCAAAATTCATTCTTCATTGGGCCGGTCACAGACTGTTCTTATTTTCATCAACCAGGTATAAAGACTTATGTGTCCTATTGGCTAGACAATTTAGATATTTTGGCATTGTTTTTCTATTCTATTCTCTGATCTACAACAAATACTATGGCTTTATCCTCTCCAGGTCAGGTATAAGCCATCCGATTGTTTTGGACAAGCAACTCAGGTGACTTGTGGTGGAAGTGCTATGAAATTTTATCCAGCAGTCCGAATGAAAACTATGAAAGCAGGATTACTGAGGAATGAAGATGAGGTAAATCTTCTGTTAGAGTATTACTTTTTAACCATGTGTAAATTTAGCCCGTCTTCAATTTGTCTAGAGATACAATCTTTGTTCAACTAGATTGGAAGAGAGGACAAAAAAGAGGGGGCTACTCACTACTGAACCATTGCTTTGTGAAAGAGGAAAAACAGCATAAAAAATACTGGTGTTCGAAGAAGTATACCTAAATGTCCACATACATGTTGGACCTTGTATACTGTTTCTTTCATATGATGTACTATAAGCTTATCTTTGCCAAACTAACAACTAAATACTTGATTGATTGTACTGTTAGTTTATTAGACAACATTTTTTGGGACCGATGATTGTCATTTTTTTTTCTTCCTTGTTCCAGATTACTGGGGTTTCTATCTGTGTTCAAGTTGTGAAAAACAAATTGGCACCAGCGATGAAGAAGGCTGAGCTTGAAATATCATTTGGGAAGGGCATTACTAGTGAAGCAGAGGTCTTAGAGATGGCTTGTACGCATGGGGTCATCTCGAAAATGATTGATGGTTATTATATAGAAGGAAAACTGCTCAAAGATAAACAGGAAGCTGAAAAGTATCTAGCCGAAAACGACGAAGTCCTTGATAAACTTGTTGGAGCCTTGAGGAGTCAATTATTTGAGAGGAGATAATTGTGGGCTGGGAATTTGTATGTACCGTCAGTGACCCAAATTTGTGGGAAGTATTATGAATCTTAAATGAACTTTATCAATTGTATAGTTGTAATTGTACAGTGGAAGACTGATTCAGAGCTCTATCCAGCTGAAGAGAATTTTGAAATTTTTTTTTTACTGTTCCGTGTTACTGTCATGATAATTAGCGAAGGCCAACATATAAATGCCTATAGTCTTGTAGGGTTTCTGTACTTTAGGTGTCATCTGCATGTGTTCTTTTTAGGATTTATAAGCTTGTCAGTGTTGTCACTGCATAGTAATATCTGATTGCGGGATTATTCATCTTGCCTGCGGCTTTATTTATCTTTCCTGCCTGTTCGATTGATGGTAATTTTGTTCCATCTCGTGTAAAATAGATTTGTTTGCAATCTTTTTCTCTGTTGTAGTATACCAAACATATGATGTTGGTGAAATATTGAAATCGAGTGCAGCCTTGGGCTCAACAAGGCTATGATAATCGGTTCTGGTCTCAGTAATATCCTGTTTTCTAGTAGAGCATTTTCATTGTTGGGTATAGGTAATTAAATTGATAATGTGATCCACCATGAGTCGTGATATTCTCATTTTGCCAGCATATGGTAATTCCTAGTTGTTGAAGGGAATTCAATTCTTGGATAATCGCGGCTCATTCATGTTCAGTAGCAGCACAGAGAGGTTGGACTTTTTCCAACTCGGAAGTTGACATATGGCTATTACAGCAGTACCCTTGTGCTGGTTGAGTGGTTGTTGGTAATTCCAAAAAGGGAGTATGATGCGAAATGGTCCACAAGAAAGTACGCTCACGTTGCTTCCTGTACACAAGTCATTTTGAGCCCCTCATCTGTACTCATGATTTTCAAGTCCACCTCTGTTCCTTCGGTTATTTATGAATACTCCGTTCCTACCACATATATTGGTGTAGGGATCAATTTTTTCAGATTAAGAAATTTTTACTGATTTTATACATTTCTATGTTTTTCCTGTTTTGCCCTTAATTTTATTCTCAATGTTAGAGACATAGATTCAATTGTGATTATTTCCAAGCAAATAAATAGGAGTAATATAAGTAAAAAATCGTTTTGAAATTTGAACTCTTTCTATATAGTGGTACAAGGAAAAATAAAAATTCCTCATATATATATATATATATATATATAATAGGTACCGAGCGTGTATAAGCTAGTATATTGGGTTTTGAAAAGTAAGTCATTATTTACTGGTACTGGCATAGTACTTGAATTAAGTTTGTATAGTTGAGTTGAATGTGTACGGTAGATGAGATTAGATTGGATTGAACTAGAAAAGACTTTGGCTTTCACGCTGTCAAATGACTCGGATAGACAATTTACCGAAGAGATTTGCTGTCATCCATACCAAAATAAAAAGCATGGATGAGTGAGTTTGTTTAAGGTGGTATTTTCATGTACAAGGAAGGAATGACCCGTGCCACATAAATGAAAATCATCTTAAACTAATCCTTTTCAAGGCTTCCAAATTTAAGTCGGTTTAGTCATTTTAAGAGCCTTTGCAAATGGAAGTGATTCCATGTTAGTTGTTTAGCTGTTCATTAACTGAGCCTTTTCACTTCCAAGTTCTGCATAAAGTTAAACTGGAAACGGCACATTTGCAGGATGGAACTCTCAAGTACAATTTTCTTTTTACTGACTAGCTAAACACCCGGTGACCACAGTCATTTAAAGTGGCCTCATAAACAGGAAACGACAGATCACACGTCTGTCACCTGGAACAACAGACCACTGCAGGTTGCTCCTTTGTGAACAGGCGAACCAGTTGGTGATTGTACCGACGCCTTTATTGAATGTGCAGCTGTTTTGAGTTGTTTAGTCATGGACAACTGGACGTATTTACTTATTACCAGCAGCAGTAGAAATAGTGTCCGACTGGCATCAACTTATTATTATTGTTGTTGTTGGGGAGATGACTTTGGTTGGTAATGTTGATCACGACTACAGTCGTTACAAAACTTAGTTGGTGATACGTTTTCTTTATTCATTTTTGTTGAGCTTATCCAATCCTGTTTTTCCGAATGTTTCTATCATTGGGTAGGGTTAGGTGGCTCTTTTCTTTTTATTTTCTTTTTTGGGTTGGAGTTCCGACTCATTTATCTTTTTAGTTGATTAAGATTTGACATGCATTCCTTAAACTTTATATTCCAATATTTAAAAAAAGAAAAGAAAAGAAAATCGAGTCGCTACTTAGATGGAAATGGAATGGAATATAATTCTTCAAAGAAAGATGGATTAAGATTTCCGAAAGAGGTTTGGTTTCTCCAATCGTCAAAGGACCAGGTTCAACCCATTGACTTTTAATGATGCCGGAGAGGTGGAGGATATCCCTGTAAGATTAAATAAATTAATGGTGAGAAATGAAAATTTAACAAAGAAATATAGTACATGGCTTGTAATTGTCCGGTCTGTGTCAAACCTGTCTATTTGACAAAAAGCTAGTATTGATTGATGGCCAGAAAAATCATATACAGTGTTTTGAAATTTAAATGTTAGTCTGAAGGTCAAGTTAGCAAAATTTTGAAAAGGCGTTTGGAAATATTCAAGAAAATTTGGGCTAGGGTTTTGTAAATGTAGCCTCACTCCGTTACAAATCTACATGACGTAGACAGCATCAACCCGAAATTAGGTCTCATTTCTTCCTCAATTCCTTATCCGGTTAATTGCACGTGCTTGGCTTAAACTAAACTAAACCAAAAACATTTTCTTTTTCCTTTTCCTCACATTTCTAGTAAAGTTACAAATTTTCATTGTATTAGTCAATTCCTAATATTATTATTAAGTTTCGTGTTTGCCCTTCTCTTTACCCCGAAATTACGAGCCCGAAAATCAACCGACATTCCCTGTTCATCTGCCAGTTGTTTCTCACACATCACGAGGTTATTTTAGTCATTACAAGAACAGGTACAGGATAAGCGAGTCATTATTTAGACATTCAAGGGCGTGTGTTGTTTCCTTCTTTTACACTTCACGTCATCAAATCCAGTAATAACTAGGAAATCAATGGTAAAATAGTGTAATTATAAGGAAGAGACAAGGTTATAAAGGTAATTAGGATGTACGAAATCTTCTTCATATGTATGATGATCTATCTCACTCTTTCCTCTCTCATTTATCTAAAATCTATCAAGTTTCTTTTGAGTTTGTTCTTCTGCAACGGTTGATTTCGATCAAAATAAATTAAAATGATCGAGTATTTCTGAAAAAATACAGATAAAATTTGGATAATCTGAAATCAGGGTTTTTGCTTATAGGTAGTTTCTGTTGGGTTGTTTGATTTCGTTTCTTTTCTCTCAATCTGATTGGAGATTCTTTTGAAGAATTAGGGAGAGAAAAAATGGTTGATTGGAGAAGAAATAATCAATTTGATAACAACTATCGGGAAACTCCTTCTACATCAGCTAGATCGCAGAACAAGAAACCTCCTACTGGTATGTCTTGATTTCTTTTAAATCCAAGATTTGGGGAAATTTGTACTACTGGGGATTTGAATCAGTAGTAGAAATGGCTTGTTTTTTTGACTTTTATTGGATAGATTGAAGGTTTAATGGTTAGGGTTTTGGTTTTTAGTATTCCCTTTGTTAGAAATGTTCAATCTTTATGACCTAAACTAGATGGAGACTAATAATAAGCCTCTTTTTTTCATTTTTGAGGGTCTTATTTTGCTTAGGAAGAAAGTGGTTTTTTTGTTGTTTTTTCTATTTTTGGGTCTTTCTTTTTTTCTGACTGTTTAATGTTTCTTCTACAACTATTAGATTCCACTTTACTAAGAATAGCTTACACTCTCAATTTCTATCTCTTTTAAGCAAATAGGAATTTCACTGGAATACTATGTTTATTCTTCCTTATATACCTGACAGTTTGTTTTTGAATTGGGATTGAATGTTAAATGCTTCTAATACTATTGTGTTTCAGGTCCATGGCAACCATCTGTACCACAATGGGAGAAGAAATTCTGTACAATGGTAGGTTCAGTTCCATGGGGGAAGATAGTGGAAGCCAAGAAAATGATGTCTTACTATGACAATGTTGTGCAGTGGAATGATTCTGCCGGTGAAGAGGCCTTTCATAATGCAAAATCT
Source organism: Papaver somniferum (assembly GCF_003573695.1). NCBI lineage: Eukaryota > Viridiplantae > Streptophyta > Magnoliopsida > Ranunculales > Papaveraceae > Papaver > Papaver somniferum. The sequence goes on from NC_039368.1 coordinate 39,617,493, forward strand.
CGTTTTTGGGCGGAAATTAATGGTCTCCCTTGCGACATTTCTCTGCCTGATCCGAATACTTACATTGATGACATCGATTGGCACTCCAAAATTGATCCTGAGCTAATATTGGACTTGGACCGAGCGCCCATGGCTCCTGATAATTGGGGAAGAGAAGGAAAGGCTGGTTTTGAAGGTAGTACCCTCGTATTCATGAATAAACCTGTTCCGTGTACTGGATGGGGTGATGCAGACGAGGATCTGGTCAGGACTGCGAACGATTCATCTCCTGGAACTGGTGTTAGAGATGATAATAATTATAATTCAACCAATGAAGATAGAAATCCCTGGGAGTGTAGTCAGCCTGTGGAAAGTAGTAGAACTGGATGGGGAGACGCTGAGGAGGATCCAATCAGGGCAAGGAACAATGTATCATCTGGAACAGGTTACAGAGACAGGAGTACCAGTAGTGAACGAAATCCATGGGATATGAATCTTCCTGGAGATAGTCTAGCTTCCGAGGATAAAAAATGGGGTGAGAAATCATGGGCTTGGAAGCAATGGGGTAACAATAGTAAAGAATCTGATGGTTTTGATTCTAGAAGAACAGGGGGTGGTTGGGGCCAGTGGGAAGGGAATTGGAGAAAGAGAGAAGGTGCCACCCAGAATATGTCAAGGTATAAAACGTCAAGGTTTCAAAGTGATGATCAGTATGAATTGGGCGGAGGATGGAAGAATGGTGGCAGAGGGAGGAAAAGGGTAAACTTCGCTTACGAGCGTCCTCTGATTGATAAAAAACCTTTTGTTCAGCGACCTTGGAACCCTGTTCATCAAATCGGTCATCATGGATCTGCTGAAGCTGGCAATAATCTATGGCGCAGTTGGGATAAACAGGTTTCTTGAGCTTACTAAATCCAAATTGTATTTTGTATGTGTGATGAACAATTCTTTTTTTCATGTTTGTATACTCAAAGGAATCCGGTATTTCGTTTATGTATCACTGTTATAGTCAGCGAGCAAACTAAGTTTTGATGGAAATGTGTAGTTTGCTCCTGGAAGAAGTGCCCTCATCAAGATCTTAAACTGGTCCTTATGATGATCAATTAGATGATAAACATATGTATACTTGCCCCTAAATGTTATTTTCCATGTATTTTTGACAATTTTCTTTGAATCATGGAACTTTGCATGTTATATGCAACTAAATATATCGTCCTACTTTCTTTCTTCATCCATTCTTTTGCTTTCCGAGTAAATCATGCTGAGATTATAATGTGTGTCGGCTGTTGTCTTCCTAATATGAACATTTAACTGATTTTGTTCCGTGTTTCTTATATTGCCTGGATTATAGCAAATTTTTCATTTGTTGTCTACTTTTGGCGTTTTAGAACTAGAAGGTTTTTTTTTTTTTTTTTTTTTTTGCTTTTCTGAACCAGAGTTTATAGCAGGTGGTACTACTATTATGATGTTCTTCTGGGTTATCTTATTTCTAACTCGTTCACAATTCTTACCAGATGAATTTTGAATATAGTGAAAACTGAAGTCTGCATTAGAGTATGGAAGACGGATGGCATGACCACAGTTATATTGTTTGGCCTTTCTGAAGAATTGTAAATTTGACACAATGCGATCAGCCCTTCATAGTTCTTATAGATATTAATTGAATGACAAGCATGCCCATTAATCTGCAGATGGAAAGATAAATTTTGGAGCTGAAGATAGAACTTGGGTATGTGTGGTGTGGGCTTCATAGGGTCAGTTCAGTTTTTGCTAACTTGAAGGCAGGCATTTGGTTTCAGATCACCATGTTTGCACAAATTTGCATGAGCATCAAGGCTAAATAAGTGTGATCAGAACTCCATGAGATGGGGGGAATTGAGAGGGGGAACTTATTCTTGGATGGATTTTCAGTAAAATAAAAACCTTACTGAAACTTGAAAACAAATGAACCCAAGATGGGGTAGCTACTCCAATATCCTATGCTCTAGTTTCAAACTTGCACTGCTTGTACAATCTGTGATTTTATTTTCTTCCCTTCTCTGATTATAAACAACATGAAACAACTTCCAGTTGAATTCACTGTGATACCTACCCTTCTTCACCTGGCTCAAAAAGCGTCAAATCGATCAAACCATTGTTGTAATTGTTGTATTTGAATTGCTGGTGGGGAGACTACCAAAAGCAATCTTGGAACCACAGTTTAACTTCCATGTATTTGTGAAACAGGAATTAGATAAAGCTGTTTAATTATCTAATTGATCATCACAAGGAATTGAACTCCATGACGGTTATTCAGATATAGGATAATAGGAAATCATGTCTCTTCACCGGAGTCGAAATGCTAGTGTGGTTGTCGATGATGTTGCTATTACTGCTCTACAGTTTTTCCACAGTTTTGACTTTGCTATTACAGTGCTTTGCAGTTTTTCCATGTCTGTAAAATATTACCATGCGAGACTCGAGACTTCTGAGCCCAGACCGCGTTATTTGTAAGAGATACTACGTGGGTGTGCTTTCAAAGAGTGGTGCTTTAAAATGACGGTGAAGTCGACCAATTTTACATTTTCTCGCAGGTTGTACCCTGATAAGCGAGGCTGGGAATCTGATCAGTAGTAAGATTGATTTGAATACACTTTGATCACAAAAAATAAGATTCAATACTAAAATACAAATTTTCAAGATTGATCAATATATGTTTTGGGGGAACCTGCACCATACTGGATATCAACAAAATATTATTGGAAAACGATTAATAAAAAAATAATTTTTTAAAATTTTAATAAAAAATTATAATTTATTGTTTTATTTTGTGAATGAAACTTTTTAGTCCCACATCGTGGAGTTCTAATTTTTAGTAGTTTTAAGAAAATATATAAAACTTTTAGTCCCACATCGGGGAGTTTTTCTTCTTAAATTGTTTTATTCCATTATATAAAAAAAATTCACCATTTTTGTAAAATCTATGGGAAAGTAGTTGCTCTATATTTTAGAGGGACCCCTAAGGGAAAATATTTTATAGCGTTTCTTAAGAGTTCGCGATTTTCGGAGTTGTCAAGCTCAAGTTGAGCATCTACTACATATGCTAGTAGTAGGTGTAGTAGGGTGTTTTATCCTGGAAATATCCGTTCTGTGAGGGCTATAGCATCACTCTTTAGTGTAGCCGGGCGCTAATGTCTTAAGGGCAACGTGTTGAACACGTGACTCACTCTGTTTTTCCAAAGTTTTGCCTTGTTGCTGTTGCGGAGATATAGGGAGCTCATTCGTTTCATCAAATCGATCACTTCCATTATAAAGGAGCTAAGTATCAATAACTTTTGCTTATTTGATTTTTCCTTGTTTTTGATTATTGCACCCAACAATCTTAAGACATTATAATTTGTAATAATCGAAAATGGTTGGTTGGTTTGTGAATCATGGATGTTAATTGTGGAGGGAAAAACAAAAATAATTTTTTGGTCAGCTGTAGAGTTTCGAGATTATCTCTTAACCTAGAAGGAATTTCGATGAACCCTTTTGACACAACGTAGTAGACATCCTGATAGTTACCCACGTAAAATTTCAGAATTTTTGGAGTTGTAAAAGTATTTTTTTGATATTTTACAAAACAGACAAATGTTCCTGAAAAATTCTGACGGGCAAACTTTTGTTGTTAACTAAAGTATTTTTTATGGGGTAATCATGAGTTTTTTGATATGGTGGTTCAAACGAAGTTTGTAAATCTAGATATTATCTTCAAAACTCATATTTATCTTCCGTTTCGGAACTAAGGTTTGTGAGATGTGGTGTATTAGGTGATTGGGAAATTACCGTGTCCGTGGTCAGAGTATAAACGAAGATTGTGACATGAAATTGAAAAGGAACATGGCTACCAGGCGCATGTGGATGAACACAAGTCTTCCAAAGCTGACAAAGGCGGGAATATCAAACACAACTCTAACCGTAGTCTTCATAAGAAAGGTATGTTTCGTAAAACTGAATCCGGCGTTACTTTAATTAAGGGTGATTGTTATGTTTGTAAAATTCCGGGCCATACGGTAGTAAAGTGTAGACAACATAAAACCTTAATAAGTAGAAAGTTAATGCTAATTTAGTTGAAACAAATTAGAACGAGTTCATTGACATGATGTCGGAAGTTATTTTAACAACCAATGTGAGAGACCAGAAGGTGGACTCTGGAGCCACCAAGAATGTTTGTTGAAACAGAGACCTGTTCACCTCCTATCAGAGGATAGGGGATGTCGAGAAACTCTTTTTGAGTAACTCATCTGCAATAGAGGTTGCATAAAAGGAAAAGGTCGAGCAGAAGCTCATATCTGTAATACTCTCACATTGAATGAAGTTTTCATGTTCCAAGCATATGCAAGAATCTTGTATCTTGTTCTATTGTAGATGGAAAAAGATTTAAGATCTTAATTTTTTCTGGAAAACTTGTTGTAACAAGGCAGTTATTTTTTAAGCAAGAGTTATAGGACTTTGGGTCTATATAAGCTTAACGGAAAAAACTGATGATGTGAACATAGTTGATTCTTGTGCTTTCTTTATGTGATTGATTGTTTTATGTGGTAAGCTTGTAACCGTAAACTTATAAGTCAATGCTTAACTGGATAGCATAGGCTGCGTACCCAAATTTAGTTTGGACTTTGAACACAAAAGTGAAATCTGTGAAGAATCAAATTTGCTTTAAAACCTTTTAGCACAAATGTTCAGAGTAATTCTAAGCCTTTAGAATTAATTCAGTTAGGCCTAGATGACATGAGTTCAACCTAAAATCACTGTGGTAAAAGATGGTTTATAACTTCCGTAGATGATTGTACGAGGTACTGTCTTGTATACTTGCTTAGGGATAAGGATGATGCCTTAGAAGCCTTAAGATGTATAAACTTGAAGTTCAAAACCAATTAGAAGCCTTGAACATAACAACTGTATCCTTAAGAAGATGATAATTGTCATGTTGATTAGTTCAGGATTACCTGCGGCCTTGTGGGGGGAGGCAGTCATGTTAACTAGTATATCCTGAATAGAGTACCCTTAAGGATCAGATAAAACTCCATATGATTTATGGATAGGTAGATGACCTTCTTATGAATGCGTCGAAGTGTGGGGGTGTTTGACTAAGTTTGCCATTCGTCTTCCTAAAAGAAGTAGATAGAAACCAAAAATGTTGATTGTGTCTTCATATAAGGTATGCTGAGTATACTTCTACATATAGATTTTTGGTTGTGTGTTCTGATTTTTCAGACTTTGGTGTGATTTTTTCTGACTTTGGTGTGATTACGATTACATAATCTAGGGATGCTGAGTTCTTTGAAGATGTTTATTCTTAAACCTGTACCTCATTAGAGATGTGTTGTTGATCCCTAGACTTCTTATGAAGCCGACTTCATAACATGCCTAGCTTAGTCTAAGCCCCAGACTTGTAAAGAAGCCTTGATATCTACTGAAACCCCATTCTGGTAAGAAGCTTCATTTAGTGAAATGGACTCAGTCCGTCGGAACCTGACTTGGGAGGTTTATAGTTTACCTCCAGAGAGTAAGACCATAAGATGTAAATGAGTCTTTAAGAGGAAACATTAGGTATATGGAACTGTAGAAAAATATTAGGCTAAGTTGGTATCTAAAGGCTATGAACTAAAAGAAGGTGTATATTTCCTTCATTCTTATTCACATGTGACGAGATTTACTTCCGTTGAGATGCTAATTGTTATTGTTGTCATAAACAAATTAGAGATACATCAGATGGATGTTAAGACAGCTTTTCTAAAATCGTGAATTAGATAAAGAAATTTACATAGACCAACCTGAGGACTTTGTAGTGAAAGGTTATGATGACAAAGTTTGTAAATTGAACAAAATTTTGTATGGTTTATAAAATAAGCACGTAAACAGTGACATGGAAAATTTGATCATGTGATAATGTGTAGTGGATTTAAGTTAATGAATCTGACAAGTATATTTACAAGTAACTTGTTAAGGATACCTGTGTGATTGTATGCTTGTATGTTGATGATATGCTTATACTTGATACAAACTAGATGTGATTAATTCCACTAAAAACATGCGCTGAATGAGAACGTTGACTTGAAAGACTTAGGCCCTGTTGATGTAATCTTAGGGATGAGGATTAGAAATAATCTAACATTTAGTCTTAGTCGTTCTCATTATTTGAATTTGTGCTTAAGAGATACAATCAGTGTGATTGTAAGCCTGCTTGTACTCCGTACGATTATTCTTGTAGACACAAGAAAAAGGGTAATGGAGTATCTTAACTTGAATACTCAAGAGTTATAGGATGTCTGATGAATTTAATGAACTGTAAGAGTCCAGACATTGCCTATATGTGAGTAAGTTAAGTATATATATTTTAGTCCAGAGCAATAGCATTGATGCACTTAGTAGAGTATTATGGTACCTAAAATACTCTATTACCTTTTTGATTTATGAAAGGTATCTTGCTGTCCTTGAGGACTTTGTGACAAACTGGATAGTTGACTCAGAGGAGTCTAAGTCTACGAGTGGATATGTTTCACTCTAGCATCAGGTTTGTTTTGGAAGATTTCAAACAACATATATTGCTCAATTCATTATGGAATCTGAGAGTATTGAGTAGATAAAGCACGAGAGGGGGCGAGTGCCTAAGATGCTTTTAGAAGACATTCCTCTCTGGCATAGGCCTGTGCCAGCTATATCTATATTGTGTTAGCCAAGCTATAATATAAAGCTAAAATAACTAATCTCAATTGGCGTTATTTCCATTGATTGGATAAAGTCCAAGGAGAATATCGCGCAACTTTGACGAAAGGTTCATCCAAAGATAGTTAGAAACATCGAAGGGGATGGGGCTTAAGCTCATAAATTAAACTTGCCATGAAGGATACTCAACCTTGCTGACTGGAGATCCCAAGATCAAGGTTTCGAATGAGACAACTAATTTGTGGTGGGTAAAGGTAAACACTATCAGAGAATTTTATTCTCTGTCCCTTCCCTATGGTGTAGACGTGATAGTGTGACTGCATGTGAAGGATGACTTTTAAGAAGTCTTAATGAGTTCTATAGTTTCAATTTAAGATTGAAGTGGGGTGTAGCAGTAACACTCTTTATGGAAACTCACCTATCTGAATGAGGAAGTGGGCCGCTTCCTATGAGAATATGAGCTTTGATTCTCTAGAGCATTCTGAGAAACAGGATATGTCCAGGGCCAAATTGGACAAAACGGCACGAGCTTGGCAGCAATCTTGGAGATATCACCCGTGGTTGTTATCACGAATTACATCAAATGCTAGCAGTTCAAGACATAGTTCACTGTCTCTAGCAAGTAATTCCGGTAATATCTCACTAAGCAAAGGTTCAAGACCTCATGGACACCTCTGCCTAAAATGGTATTTCCTGCGCTTTTTATGTGATTTTCGTTTTGATGGTTTTGGTATTACTGGAACTTAGGACCTAAAGGTCACTAAGGGTTCACTAGTTCATGCTTTTTCACTTTGGTGAAAGATACCTATAGTCTCACCATGTGAGAACTAAAGATGAAAGCTCTCAATACTATTATGATTTATGCAATCCATAGTATGACCCTGGGGTCAACACACTTTTGTGTGAGGGAGAGGACGTAGAAATGACTAGTATGATTTCAACACTTGCACGATCAGTCTGTTTGGATCGTGAGGTTGGATGTTGATTTACCAAGATCTATCTGTGTTTTCATGTTTTATTGAGTTTTCATTCATGTGGGGGATTGTTGGAAAACGATTAATAAAAAAATAATTTTTTAAAATTTTAATAAAAAATTATAATTTATTGTTTTATTTTGTGAATGAAACTTTTTAGTCCCATATCGTGGAGTTTCCAATTTTTAGTAGTTTTAAGAAACTATATAAACCTTTTAGTCCCACATCGGGGAGTTTTTCTTCTTAAATTGTTTTATTCCATTATATAAAGAAATTCACTACTTTTGTAAAATCTATGGGAAAGGGATTGCTCTATATTTTAGAGGGACCCTAAGGGAAAATATTTTATAGCGTTTTTCTTAAGAGTTCGCGATTTTCCTTAACGGTTTTTTCGGAGTTGCCAAGCTCAAGTTGAGTATCTACTACATATGCTAGTTGTAGGTGTAGTAGGGTGTTTTATCCTGGAGATATCCGTCCTGTGAGGGCTATAGCATCACTCTTGAGTGTAGCCGGGCGCTAATGTCTTAAGGGCAACGTGTTGAACACGTGACTCACTCAAGTTTTGCCTTGTTGCTGTTGCAGAGATATAGGGAGCTCATTCGTTTCATCAAATCGATCACTTCCATTATAAAGGAGCTAAGTATCAATAACTTTTGCTTATTTGATATTTCCTTGTTTTTGATTATTGCACCCAACAAATATCAGACTCGACCTAATCTTGCGGTGTGATTTGGAGCATCCCTGCTGTTGATGGGCCACATTACTTGCATTATCCATACAAGTAGAGTGCACGTGCGTTGCACGTCGGCAAACACTAACTCTTTTCATACTTACTTTTCATCTTTGCAGAATTATGACACAACAACAAAATGCATCAGTAAAACGATTTTTTCTTTCTTTTTCAATACGAAGTTAATAATTCAACAATTTTTTCACATAAGTTAAGATATCCGGATAAACAACAATTATAGTACTCGTTCTAGCAATGACCCATAGTTGAATCCCAGATGCATCGACCCAGCTAATGAGTAATTCAGCATGAAACTACTTCTTTGATTATTCCAAGGCCTCAGTGTCTCATGAACATCCATAACCGTTTGTTACTGACACGTTTGTCAATTAACCCTACAACAAATATACAAATCCGAAAAACCATACAGGGTAATAAACCAAATAGCTAATAAAGTTCGAAAATATATACACTAATTAGTGTTACAACAAAAATATACTTTTTCTTTTTTTGCCAACAAAAATATACTAATTAGCTTTGCAGTATAAGACTATAACCTTATTAACCTCACGGAAAGCAATCACGGACAGAGCACTCAAACATTTGCTCACAGTTTGGAGCTTTTCAGCTCTTGGAGTACACGGTTAAGAACTATGAAGGGATAAAACACAATCCTTCCGGTTACAAAGTACTGTTTTGTGAAAGAAACTCTCTGACTCTACCAAATTACCAATAAGTTATCTTCCCCATACTCTGTAATTTCAAGAAAATTTGTTGCACAATACACCCTCATAATATTCTTTGCTGTCAAGTCCACTCTAACCCTGTAACAGAAGTTGGCCACAATTATGAATGTTTCTGTACACCAGGAATATGAACTAATTCTGTGATGAATGGCCCTGCCTGGGAATACATTACTTAACCTAGTAACCTTAGAAATAACCTTTCGAATTCGAAACTCTATAGATTAAGTATGTTCTCCATTGACTCATAGCTATCACGCAGTAAGAATTACCAACTGTGTGAGGCAATTATTGTCCAAAACATGAAGATGGGACTAAGAGACCACTAAACAAATGCTTATATGCTGAAATTTTCCAAGCAAGAAAGAATCGCTTAATATATCAGGGATGAATACGCAAGCATGTCATTGTACACATCTACATAACAACCTTTGGGAGAATTATACCCTTATACCCAGCAAAACTGAAGAATTATATATTTCCCCTTTACATTAAGTTACCAACTCAGTGTATCTGCATAAACACTACTAAGTACCTGATACGTCATTAGTAACTAAGATATATCCCTAAACTACGACTTACTACACCACAGCTGTGATGATACAGCCTGCAGCTGCAAGTAAAACTAATGTACTGCTAAACTAATGGCACTCTGTTGGGCATTTGCACAAACAGGTGAAAGAGTTATACCCCTCTATCTAGCAACACTTAAGAACTTACATATCTTCCCCCTTTATTGTTCATTACATTACTCAACTGTCTGTGGTGCAAACATCAATAAACCAAGATATGTGCCCAGTCTACTACATAATACACCTCAGCTGTAATGCTACAGCCTGCAACTGCAAACCAAGATAGGTGTATGAAATAATGACCTTCATAGTAATTAAACTCACAGCAACAGAATGTGACTACAATTCTTTAAAAACCTATATTGATAAAACCTAAATCCGTACATCATACCTAAAATTAGTGCCAAAGCCAACAAATCAGGACAAAAGAAACAGCAATGATATACTTGGTATGGGAAATGCAAACCTAAAATAGCAATCAGATTGCATATCAATCAAACCACGAACACCTAATATCTAAATTGCATACCAAACTACACATGTCAAACCAAATTGGAAACCATACACTTACTGTCCAAACACAAATTTTTACCTATTTATTTTGCCCTAATTGAGAAACCCCTAATTCCAAACAATCTGATTGAGATAAACCCTTAATTTCCCCTATTTTGTTGTCTTGGTTTGGTTCAGGGGAAACCCTATTTCAAGTAAAAATCAAATAAGTAAGAGTTTGGAATTACATACCTTATGAAGAAGATGAAAATTCAACCAAATTGAAACTAATTAGATAATCTCTGAACCACCATTCTTCAATTAAAAATAGATCGATTGATTTATTTTTTTGAAAGCAATCTATAATTTGAGTTCTAGGGTTTTCATGGAAGATGTGAGGGAGAAGAAGTTAAACTCTTTTGTGCGAGATAGAGTTGATGCCGGATACGAAACATGTTAATGGAGAAGTGAGGGAGAAGACGAAGCTAAACTCTGTGATGTTGATCATGTTATCGATTTCTGCTGTGACTGTGAGAAGAAGAAGTAACGAAAAAAAGAGGGGTATAGTCGGGAAGTAACGAAAAAATGTCACACGGAATTTGTTTCCTATCATCCAACGGTTTTCATTACAAGTTAGGAGATCCAACGGCTGTACTCAGTTTATTTGTTGATTTTTCCATTCTCCTGCGCTCATTAAAGGGGGGAAGATAGACATAGAATAACTCTCTACGGGTCTTTTATTATCTCAAATCTCATGGCCGACTTGGACAAATTGGAGCTCCATTTTGAACATTCAAACACCAGCAGCCAGCTGGTGATGCAAAACACAAAAGTTTCTCTTTTGGGAGGATAATTCAGTAAAAACATTTCTTCCCGTTTCTCGTTAATTTGGTCAAAACTTATGTAATCGTTTTTAAAATGTTTATGTAGATATTCATTTCTTGAGCTGTATCTGTTATAAGTAAAGTACTACTGTTAAACTGCAAGAAGAAACCTCTTTACCCAGGCTGCCCACAGAAGATGCCAGGCATCTCCTTGCAAATAAGTTCCTCCTCGTGTCAGGGAGAAAAAAATCCCGGAGTGTTTCTTTTTCAAGTGCTCTGCATCTCTTTACTTGTACCAACCAGCAAGAAAATGCCTCAAGCCGAAACAGAAGACGCAGCACAAAGCCTATACACATACGTCGTTAGATTATGTTAATGAGTGACTGACGTAATAACCAGGGATTAACATGAAAACATTGAAAAGCTATGTTTTTCATCAACTAGGTGGGTTAAGTAAGTTAAACTTGTTGTGCAAAACAAACCTGGAATCCTAGAAGTCTAATGCAAAGTTGTTTCTCCGTGCACCGACCAAACAATCTTAGGAAGATATTAACAAGCGTTCCATCTCTAGTGCCAGTTAGTAGTCCTGTTTCAGGATCAAACCTGTAGAAACAAAGATGAAAAGGGAAAAATCAACATACAGGACTTTACTAATCTCAATCTGACCTTTTTAAAAAAAAAAATTGGATCAGTTTATGAAAAGCTCACCTAGGCAACCGATGTCGTGGGCAGTTGATAAATCCAAAAAGCTAAAACATCAACACTCACAGATGAGTTTCAGCTTAAAAGTATTGAATTAGAATATAATAAACTTAAGGCTTTAAGCGGTGATTAAAATTTTATTTTCACTAACCTGAGGACAAGATGCAAGGAAGTTTAGAACTTGAGGCAAGAAAAAGATCAGGAGGGTTTCACTGTAATGCAAAGGCAATCAATCTTGGTAATAAGATAAATATGTGCAGTCAAATTTCCATACAATAGAAAGCCATAAAAAACCAAAATTCAGTTTAATAAAAACCACAGGTTTAGTTATCCAATCACCTGTTATTGCTCTAGCTACTACGTTTTTATATGAGTTGTACCGTTGAACATATATCAAAAAACATGATTCAAAGGAGGAAAGGAAATCCGCAGTTTGAATTAAATCCACGTAAACGTAGCAATTCCGGACCCGAAGAAAAGAAAGATGGCCTACCTGAAGTGGCCGAGTATGCCAATTACAGCCATAGACATTCCAGCAAAGTATGTGTAGGTGTCACCAACAAAAACTGAAGACGGGTACCTAGAATTTTCATGAAAAAGATGACAGAAAACAGCGTCATAAATAACATTTTCACAAGAGCACTGAAACATAACATGGAAGGAGATGGGAGCTAGATAGAATTACCAATTAAAACAAAGTAAGCCTAATGAGGTGGTGAGTAAGGGTTGTGCCAGGTAAATGGAGAAAGCATGAGCCTGTTTATACTCAGGATCCGACGATGCTCCAATTTGCATTACATTATGTATCATAATCTGTAACCACAGGGTACACATGTTAGCAACCCAATGTTATAAAAAATCAAGCCAGACTGTGGTGAGTAGAGGTTTCTTACAGCAGATGCAATTACAGCTGTCTGTCCAACTTCAAGGCCATTAATACCAGCATGAATATTGATGGAGTTCGTACAAAATACAGCCAAAAGGAACATGTACAGTTTATATATGCCACCTGTCATTACACGAAACCTAACTGAGTCCCAGCAACATTTCATAGAGTTTTGAGGCAATGAGGAAGAAAAAAAGCTGGTGATTAAACAAAAGGATATTACCAAAAATTCTTGGTGAAAATAATACACTCCAATCTGAGATAAATGTTTTAGATGTATTAACTTAACTAGATACTGATAGGACACCCCTGCTACCTTCTACATTATGCTTGTCAGAAGCGACTTTGCCACTACATATATAACTTTTCCAGAAAAAGTGTCATTTTGTCAGCAGCCCTAATGCGCCAAGATCTTAGGGAAGTATTTAACAGATCTGAGAGATAGTAAGTTTTAGAATAGTGATGATGAACATGTGACTGCTGTGGGACTTAGAACAGCAGGTCTATAAGTCTTAAGAAATCAGTACAAAAACAAGATTAACTTTCTTCAACTTTAAGATTTTCACTGTCGAAGTATATAAACTTTTACAAACTTGACAAGGACATGCCAGGCAGGAATCTGCCAACCCTTTCCTTTAAAACTTGGCAACCGTTGAAACACTAACGCATACACTATTACTATTGCACTCCATATTAGCTATTAACATGTAAACGTAAACCTGGCGGTCCATTACAAGGTCAATAAAATTACTAGCTTGATACTTCTTGTTTATCAATAGCTTTTGAAGAACGAATGCAGCAATGTTGTAAAAAGACTAATTATTGGTAAACTACAGAATTTATCATATCATTGTTATAAGAAAGAAGTCGCCTTATATTAACTAAGCTTCTTACCAAGGTCCAAAATCTCAAGTCCAACATATGGAATGAGAGGCTTTGGTATGATGATAGTTGTATGTCCAGCATACGCCATCAAGAGGGGAAGTGCTGCAATTGAAGGCAACATCAATTTCCTGTTGTCCACAATCACATACAAGAGCACATAAGTTCCTGGGCTTCTCAAATCAAGAATATGCTTCTAAAAAATTAATAGAAAACAGTAGAACCAGTAAAGTGATGAAATTGTTTACATTCTCCAGGGGACATCAAGGACATCGTCAATAAATCCAAGAAGGATCATGAAGCAGATGGATGCTAATGCAGCATTGTACTCCACAAGCCACTGAAATGATGAGATACTCAAGAATCAAGATAATTGTTCACAGTATTTAGATATAGAATCTTCCAAGAACAACAAAACTAACCATGAAAAAATGGACAAAGTTTGAAAGAATGCATACAGAGAGAAAAGAAAAGGAACGATATTACAAGAGGTGCTCTTTAACATATCTTCCTAAATTTTTTAGTTGATCAAAAGAACTGGCATGAAAATTTTATTTTGGCAAAACTAAATCCAAGAACACACCAACTTGAACAACAACCTCTGACATGATTTGCTACGAATGTATAGGATAAATTTATTTTTTGTGTTTAACCCTTTAATTTAAAGGATTGCATGCTAAGTTTATAGACAGAAACTTCAACCGATCAGCAAGACCCGTACACTACAAGCGATGGAATATAGATACAAATTCTCATTCACGAAGCTATAATTTACTAGCACCTGGCAACTGAAATTAGACATATTAACATATTAATTTAAAAATAACACAACATCTAGACAAGAATAAGAAACTCAAACTTATCCAATTTATAAAGCACTTATAGGTTGGCACATAATAACTGACATTGAATTTGATTGTAGCATAACAATGCCACAAGATATTTTTGTTTTTACAGAGACTAAGTAGGTACATACATTGGAGTCTTGTGTTAAGTTGAAATACTGAAACACTATTGCCACAACCAAGAAAACAACCCCGATAACAATGCCCAAAGATTCAGGCCTGCAAAATAATTAAATAGGTAAACAAAAGTTAGACTGCTTTCTTTGCCAGTGTTAATCCCTAGTTTCTTTGCCACAAGCATATATGCTGCGCTTTGTCGAATTATCACTGAGATGAAATATTGGATGACCTAAACTTGTATTAAATCACTAGAATGAATCCAAACTGTGAAGGAATTTCAGATCAACAAATCAAGAAATTTAATAATAAAAGAAATAGGAAATACTCACACTTTGATTAAACCTTGAGGGGTACCCTTCTTATTGATATCATAACCAAAGAGATTTCGTCTGAGTACATAACGTGAGGCTACAGGAATCAAAATCAGAGTGATGATGAAACCCGCGAAGCTAAGACCTAAATTGATAAGAATAGATCTCTTCAAATCATGTTCAATTTTGTAATGTTTAAACAATAGGTAGAAAAATAGGGCAAAGAATACAGCTGAAACTGATGCAATTTCAGGGAGTTTTGAAGGAACAATCACTGGCTCTTCAGAAATTGGACTTGGAACAATCACCGGCTCTTCAGAAATTGAACTTGTTGCCGCTGGACCTCGTCTTCGAGCAGGCATGGCGGATCGATTCTCTCCCTCTCTCTACTGTAGCTTAGAGTTGAAGATGGGATCAATTTCGTGTGTTTTATTTTGACGAAAGATAAAATGGATGGGCCGTTGGATCTGTTTCTGGTAATAAAACAACAGTCCTAATGCATAGGCACCCATCATTCCGAGCATTAGTTTTAGTGAAAACTTTGTTCATTTTGAAGCAAATAGGGTGTTAGTCTTTTGGGGGAGTTGGGTGTAGTTTGGTTTTTTCCTGTTAGTCGTGGAGGAGTTCAAAGGAGTCTCTCGAAATCTCTGTTAGTCGTGGGAGAATTTAGAAGAGTCTCCCAAACTCCCTAGAAAACCCTGTTAGTCGTGGGTAGGGATGCACATACCCTATCCATACCCGCCAACCCTACCCTACCCTACCCGCCAGTTTTTTAACCGTATCTCATCCTATCCACTATTTGGCGGGTAGGGTGGCGGGTAAAGATTTTCTTAACCGTCAGTAAACGGGTAGGGTGGCGGGTAAAGCTCGAAATTATCCTACCCTACCAGCATACCCGCCTATTTATACTATTGATCTCTGCCGTTGGTCGTTTAATCTCTGCCGTTGATCTTTATACTATTGATCTCTGCCGCTGGTTTTCGTTTTCCTCAACCTAAAAAGTAAAAAGTAAAAACTGAATTCATTTCTCAGACCAGAAGACTCTCTACGCAGAGAAACTCCCAGAACGCAGAAGCATAATCAAATCAAAATCAAATCTGTTAACAGATCTCGTTTAGGACCCTTTAATCGGTTGATTCAAGGTAAGATCTAACTTCAAAGTTGATTTTGTTTCATTTTTTTTTGTGTGTTAAATTGATTGAAAAATCATAGGGTTTCATGCATGTTGCAGGATACGAGGAATCTGAGTTTGCAAAGCTAATGAAGGGTTTAGTGAGTGGTTCTTCCTCCTAATTTAAAATCCAAACTAATTTTCAAAGGTATGATTAAAACCCAGATTCCTTTTTTTACTTTCTTTCCCAGTTTACCTCTTATATCACAGATTTTTAATGTTTATTTGAATCTTTTGATGCAGAGGGGTCAAATTGGAAACCTTGCACAGATAAATCAAGAAGATGGAGAGAATGGGTATGCTTCTAACAATCCAATCCCAGTATCAGGTTTAGGGAGTAGTACGAATTCTCAAACAACCAAAAGAACAACAACAACTACTAATAAGAAGCTTAAAAAAGAAACCCCACCTTCAGTTGGAGCACCTGTCAAGGTAAAAAAATTCATCTTTGCATGTCAGCAAACTCTTTGTAATTAGTCTCATTAAGGATTTATATTTCATAAACAGATATTTTATTAGTGATTTTGATAATGAATCGACAGGTGAAGAAAGAAAAAATCGGAGAAAGAATTGCAGCATTGCAACAACTAGTCTCACCATTTGGAAAGGTATAATCAATTTTTATTTTTTTCAATTTCAGTAAAAGATAATAGGAATTTTGTTTCATTTTTTTTTGTGTGTTAAATTGATTGAAAAATCATAGGGTTTCATGCATGTTGCAGGATACGAGGAATCTGAGTTTGCAAAGCTAATGAAGGGTTTTGTGAGTGGTTCTTCCTCCTAATTTGAAATCCAAACTAATTTTCAGGTGAAAATTCACTAAACCCAGATTTCTATTTCTGATCCTTGCAATTATTGATTTCTTTAAAACAGTGAGTTTTGTGTAGCATTTATAAACCCTAATTCACCTTCTACTTTTCTGATCTTTTTCACAGCAGTTAAGATCTAGGATACCAACATTGCTGCTCAATTTCAGGTGATTCAATGTCCCCCGTTGTTAAAAAGGTTAGAGCCAATGTAGTTAATATCGGATATCGGTTCATCTCGGCCGGGACCGATACACTGATACGATTTTATATCGGGGATATTATCGTTGAAATATCGGTATAATATCGGTTCTAGATTTAGAGACTATAATTTTATATTAAACATTTTCTCCACACATTTTCGGATAAGATATAATAGATAACATCAATTTTATCAAAAAAAAAAAGAGTAACTTTAATAACTTGCTTCGAGAGCTACATGCACCTCTACTACTACCTGGAAGACTTTCTTCGCCAAAATTAACCTTAAACTTTATAGAAAACGACCAATACCGTCTCATATCGAGAAATGTAGGAAAATTTCTTATCGACCGATACGGCCGATATTTGACCGAAACGGCCGATATTCGACCGATACGGCCGATATTATCGGGCGAATATCGTATCCCCGATATCCTTCTTATCGTATCGTTCTGGGCCGATATCCGAAATATCCCCGATATATCGGCCGATACGGCCGATATTGACTACATTGGTTAGAGCACATCTTGTGGAAATTACTTGTCATTTGGAAATTACTTGTCATTTGGAAATTACTTCAAAACTCAATCTATCTGATTGTCGAATTTAATCCTTCTCAGAGTACATCTTTGATGGCAAATTACGAGTTTTTATTTCCTTTTTGTGGCTAGTCTATTGCAAAATATAGTGTTTATATTGAGAATCTTAGATTGTTGAGATTCGTAGTTCCATCCGCAGATTGGAAACATGAAGTTAAAATTAAGAAATCACTAATAAAATCTCTTACAAATTTACTCACCAACAAAAGACAACAAAAATGGTTCAGTTGCAAGTGAATCTGCTTTCAGTACTGGAAAGCGAATACTTGGTCATTTCCGAAGTTCTTTAAAACCCCGAACTGTGGAAGCATTGATTCTCCTACAAAACTGGTTAAGGACACCGATTGATATGGATCCATCTACATTTGGAGCTGAAGAGAAGGAGGATGACGTCTTAGAGTCAGATATACAACTTTCCTACATTGATTCTCCTACATTTGTCAAGTCTATGTTGTTTTCAGTTTCTTAAAATATAGTATAACCATATGTATATTTCCATTAGTAAGTATACTGAGACCTCTTAATCAACATTTGTTGGTTCTCCTTCGGTGCAAGGATTTCTATTTTATCATGTTGTTGTAATCAAGTGCCATGTAGCTTGAAGTCATAATTGCTTTACAGTTCGCAGTGCCTAAATCAGATCTTTTGATGACTGTAAAGGATGATTCAAGCATATAAATGCATTGTATTGTATTAGGTGTTGTAGAACTACCTGACATGTATCTCATTAGGAAACCGTGAAGTTGTAGATATAGCTTTGGTGTCTTTTTATTGATGTAGGGGTGATATATGCAAAGAGATGTGAACTCAGAAAACAAAAAATACAGAAATAACTGGTCCTGATAGATCTTAACTTTTTAGCAACCTGATTAATAAGGACACTCGACCTTCTAGATATTTCCATGTCGGACAGCCAGGTGCCTCTTGGACACTTCGACGACTACTTGAACATGATTAGAGTTAGGTCTCTGTCATTATTCCTGTGTATGCTTGCACATGGTTTTGTTTGGCCATAATATGTTAAGGTTATAAGATAATGTCCTGCTTATTCAGCACTTTTATATTTAGGATAACATTATTTCTGAAATATAAAGCAACGTAAAGCACATGGTTACCAAGTCGTGTAGCATGTACCACTATGATCATGTCTGGGTTTATGCCTTTTCTAGCTCTCCATACTGATACCGGCACATGTAACAGTGTCATTTTTACAATGTGGAATACAGTGCTCTGAGTTGCATGTTAGTTCTAAACCTATCAAAGGAGCAGTTTCTTCTTCTTCTTGTTTTGTACTTTTTTTTTTGAAGTATAGTTGCTATCTCGAACTCATAGAATTTAGCAATTTCCTAGCCTCTTATTTTGTCTTTCAAACATTAACAAATACAGAACTTGTTGTGATATTATTACTTGATGTTGGTATTATGACTGAACTTTGCATCAAATCATTCACTATTATGACTGAATCTAACAAGAGATAACTTGTATGCAGATTTATTTGGTGATCTTAGTACTTATTCCATCATCGTAGATGATGATTGAAGAAGAAGGTCAATATGAAGAGCTTTTGGTGATGATATTGTTATATGAAGAACAAGGTCACGTGAAGAACATGGAATTGGGCTGGGATTCATCGTCTATTTAAAAAAGAATAGAACTCTTTTCTTGAGAATACTTTTGTTTGTACATTTTTTATGGTTATACTTTTGTTTATTGAGAATAGAACTTGTCCAGAGTCTGAACTTCAGACTTCAGAAAGTCATGGAAAAAAAAACGGTTATACCCGCCACCCTACCCTACCCGACCCGCCAGAGAATGGGTTGGGTAGGATCTTACCCGTTTAATGGCGGGTAGGGTGGCGGGTAAATTTTTTCTTAACCGCCAGTAAACGGGTAGGGGGTATATGCCATATCCTACCCACCCTACCCGTTGTGCAGCCCTAGTCGTGGGGGAGTTTGAAAGAAACTCTCAAACTCCCTGTTAGTCGTTAAAATTAGAATGCTAGGGAGTTCGTGTTTTGGGGGGAGTTCTAGAGAGTTTATAGTGTATTTTTTCCTCACTCCAAATCTCTCAAAAAAGTAGAGATTTCTGGAGAGTCTCTCAAACTCTCCACACTCAAAACACCAAACTCTCTCAAACTCCCCACACTCTCTTACACTCCCTCAAAATCCCCAAGATTTAAAATACATTAAACTCCCCCAAACTCACTCGTGGACTAACCCCCTGAAAGTCTCCCGAGTGTCAAAGAATGATAAAATATTTTTTAAAGTGCCTCACAAATTTACAGTTAGTTTTTCCATCCAAAGCTAGTCAAGACTAGTTTGCTTTTCTACAGTTTACATATTTACTATTAAGGGTGCACACGGTACGGTTCGGCTCGGTTCTTGCCGAGGCCGAGTACCCGTACCTTCCTAGATTCGGTTCTAAGATTTTGGACCGATACCTGTACCCCTGTCCTAGGTTCTGGTACCATTCGGGACAAGTACGGTACTATACACGGTTCCGGTACCTGTCGGTACTTTCTTTAGACGCGCCTCCATGGTTTTTGCGTCTCTCATTCCCTTACTCCTCTTCTCTTCTCCTCTCAGTTCGTCACACACAAATCATGTCAAACCGTAACGTGCATCAACTAATTCATCAAATACGATCGTTACACACAGATTCATCTTCTCCCCGTACCAAACTCTATCGATTTTCATCTCCAACCATATCGAATTTGGATAGATTTCATCTACTCCCCAACTCCAGATGATACGTATATGTGATTAATGATTTCAGTTCTCACAAAATGGAAAGGATTTCGTCATGATTCATGTGATATTTAGGTACGTAAAATAACCTTGAATAATTTTAGGTCATCAGTAAAGGTAACTAAGATCCCAATTTTATTTCCTAATTCGATTGGTATAACCAGTAATTGTCTGGTTGTTGTTATCGTTGATTTTGATATTACTACGTATAGTTGCACTTTGTTTTTCCCTAAGTTTTGGTGATTACAATTTTGGGATTAATAAAGTTGTTGTTGGGGTTAAATTCAAGATCAAAGTTAAGCTGTTTTTCCCTTTAACTGATGTGGTGTTTGCTGGGAGAGAGAGAGGAGCTTCAAAGAAGATGGAAAAAAAAAAGAAAATGAGAAACCCTAGTGATTTTTCTGTATATACCATCATAGATTAAATTCCTAAATCCAATGGTTATTATTACTCGGTATAATCAGGACGGGCGTACGGGACTTGAATAGGACCGTGTACCTGTACCTCCCTAGGCTCGGTTCTCAGATTTAGGATCGGTACCTGTACCTCTTCCTCGGTTCGGTACAAAAATAGGTACCGTTCAACCGGTTCCGGCACGGTCTGGTTTTTCGGCTCGGTTCCTGTGCATCCTTATTTACGATTTACCAGAATGAAAACCGAAAAATGAAACACATAGAAATTGATAGACACTTTATAAAGGAAAACATAGAGGGCATAGTAATGTTATTCATGCCAACTTCTCAACAAACGACATACATTCTTACAAAATAGTTATTCAAGCCAATTTCTGAGTATTTTGTATGCAAGTTGGCATGACTGATGTGACAGACCGAAAAATTTCGTCTCATGCGCTAAGTCAAAGCCCAAAATCTCTGATGCGTCAATTTTAACGCAGTGACCCAACGATAAAGCTTGGAAGCTCACCAGACAAATGAACGTCGATTTTCCATTGCAAGCATGATGCCTTGAACGTAGCTTCCTCTCCGTTCCAACTTACCCTTGTTCTACGAAGGGTGCAAATTTATAAAGGCCAATGCCCATGAATATTTGCATGGATCACTGACTTTTGAGTTCTGCTCATGTATAAGGCATGCCTTGGACTTGCACATAAGACATTGCAAGCCTATTTCCAGCTTCCTCACTTCACTTCGGCATTGAGCAAAAAAAATGCAGTGATCTTGCTCGTGCCAAGGGTGTATCAGTCAGGCGCATGTCATTATTTTCTTGTATCGTTCCTATGATACAAGTGGCTTATACAAGCTTCCTTAACTTGCGTACCGGTTAGATTCCTTTCATGGTAGTGCTTAATTCACAATTGGTGCGTACCTACCTCATGTAGCTTGAAAAAAAGTAGGGACATCCACGAAATGGACTGCAACTACCTTATCAAGTATGGCAACAGTTGGAGAATTGCTCGATCGAACTCGCAAGTTCTGCCATCTCAAGCTTGTTGTCAAAGTTACATGCACAAAACTATATCTTGATTTATAATCTACTAAAACCAAGTCTCTTACTAGGATTCGAGTATGGTAGTCGAGTATCAGACATCACTGAATAACCCTAGAAGACTGGAGATCAAACAAAGACATTTGCAGAACTTTGTCGACAAAGAGGTATGTGAAAACTGAACCATCCTATTGATCACGACATTACCACTCTACTTTTATGAGACTATGTCGTATGATTTTAGTATTTTTAATATTGCTAGGAAGAAATTTCGAGTCAAGCTTTTACTGTTACATATCGCAATATGATTCAAACAATGGATGTTAGTAGATCCTTAGCAATCTTAGTTAAGAAAAATTTATTGTTCAAGAACTATTTTTGTTTCAAGTTGATCATTTGAAAAATGCCCAAGCAATAATATTTCATATCTACGGCGATTGTGAATGTTTCAAATTGTTTAAAGAGAGTTTTCATAACTACTGAAATCTTGTACACTTGATACATACGCGTACCATAGACATCTAAGTTCTAGAATTGGAGGTAGGTATGCATACCCAGTACACGTACCCCAATTGTGCCTGAATTCGTGAATGACTACAGGTATACAGACCTAGTACGCGTACCGTAGTTGCTTGAATTCACGAACTGGTCCATATGTATACGTACCTCTATACATACCTAACCAATACTAATTAAACAAATGTTCATGGACTATTTTCACAAATATGTTTGGCATTGCTACAACTCTCATAAACACTTCTAAGACAACGTTGATCAATAAATCACTTTGTGTTTGTGATTCGTGGTTTTTAGTCTTGATTGTTGATGAACACGATTATGCTTATAAGTTCATAAGGCATATTTACCAAGAACTATCATTGTACACAATTCCAAAATCCTGAACCATAATGTATATTCTTCTGTGTAATTTCAAGACACGCTTCTCACATGCTTACATGAATTCCTAACAAGAATTTCATCTAAACTGAGAAAGTGTTTGCTTGAATTTCAAGTTATCTTAGCTTGAATTATGTTAAAGCATTGCTAGGTTGACCCCACCAAGCGTTGGTATGTCAAGTTTGGTTGTCATATTTTAGTATCAAAACTCAATTAGAGTCGCTTGATTAAATGTTAGAGTCAACTTCGTTTAGGTTAGACTAAAAAGTCTAGGAATGTTGATACATACAAGTATTACCTTGAAGACCTGAAGAACGTGAAGACGTATCGACTACAATGAAGACATCATCCTTCCACTCGAGGTAAGTAATACTGACTTGACTTGTTTTAGCGTTACTTTCAAGTCAAGATTGAAAATATAACATGCGAGGTTATATTTAACACTCTAGTATTAGAATTGGCCATTTTATTATGATCAAAGTGTCAAGAAAGAATATTGAATTACGAAGTATAACATTTATCTTTTGAACTTCG
Organism: Papaver somniferum; assembly: GCF_003573695.1. Lineage (NCBI taxonomy): Eukaryota > Viridiplantae > Streptophyta > Magnoliopsida > Ranunculales > Papaveraceae > Papaver > Papaver somniferum. The sequence continues at coordinate 39,640,644 of NC_039368.1, forward strand.
TAAATACGACATCGACATAATCTACGTAACTTGTTACTTGATTGTGTATTGGATACATGTGTCATTTCATCCTAGAAAACTATGTTTCATTACATATATTTAAAGAAAGTACACATATGAAACTTGTTTCGTAATCGAAAAGAAATCAATAGGTGTTTTGGTCCGGTTTTCTATGAAGATCTATCAGATAACCAATTCGAACCTAAGGTGGGAATTCAGGTAGAACCGATCTTAACTTATGTTGACAGTTATGTTAGAACCGATCCCTACATACTCCGGGATACATGGTAGAACCGATCCTAACTTTTTTTGGGAGTCTTGATGGAACCCATAAGGCATATTTTCCAAGAACTATCATTGTACATAGTTCCAAAACACTGGAGTGTAGTGTATATTCTTCTGTGTAATTTCAAGACACACTTATCACATGCTTACATGAATTCCTAACAAAAATTTCATTTAAATTAAGAAGGTTTTTTCTTGAATCTTAAGTTATCTTAGCTTGAATTCAAAGTTACGTATATTCTTGAACGTCTATAAATATAAAGACTCTGACAACTGGGGGTTCCAATCCTTGACACTTATGTGTCCTAGTTTCTTGCTGGAGTCGTCTTCTATTAATCTAGGTTTCCTTTAAGAAACATAATCAAATTTACGACTTAAATACTTCACTTAGGAATTCGTGAAGTCAGGTCCGACTATCTTACCTTAATAGTTTTTGTATCTTGATCTTGTTCTTATTAATTATCGAGAATCTTGATTTCTCATATCACGAAGGAGATAGATAAAAATCACAAAGTTTTCTTTGTCTCAGACTTTGTGATTCCTCAATAAAAATATAGAAAAATCTTTTTTGTTGATCGGTTTAAGATTATTCTTGAGAGGTGGTTAGTAATCCAGGTTTCTCAGCTAATTGAGTGTAAGTGTTTCGGATTCGTGAGGTTTGTTAGATTTGTCTATTGCAAATAGATTTCAAAGCCTTAATCTAAACAATCTAAAGAGAAATTAAATAGGCTTATATGCTAGAGGCAAATTAGGTTGAAAAAATTCTTAGTCTGTAAAGGACGTCAGCTAAGGGAATCAATTATGTAGAGCGCTGCGAGGTTCAAGAGACGTAAGAAGAACGACTGCAGCTTAATTGCTTGGAGGGTTAATTCGGTCTCAACTACATTTTTTGTGCGAAGTCTAATAGTAAGCTAGTGTCTGTATCAACTTAATACAGTTTGGTGTTCAAAGTCGGACGAGGTCCCGGGATTTTTCTGGAAGTGCAGTATTCCTCGTTAACAAAACTTATGGTTCTTGTGTTTTTCCTTTTTCACATTATATTGTTTTATCCTTATAACAGGAATAACATAAGTAATACGTATTCAATCTAGGTAGTTTAAGTCTTTATTTATTGTGATCAATAACGAGACTTGTTCTTATTGAATTCATATATTGAAAGATTGATAAAAAGTTTCATACTTGACAGAATTCAGATCCTCTTGATTGATCTTGGATATTGAACTGTGAGATCATCCAAGTACTCTTCCGCACAATCAAGTTCATGGACTTTGTTGTCTAGACATATTGAGTATGGAAGAGATAAGAGAAAACTCTATATACATATTGTTCAAGGTTATTTAATTTAGATCCACTTGCAATTGTATTAGGTTTTTTCCATACAGGTTGTCGAACGAAAAAGTTGGTGATGTACTGGTACCCTCTTATTTTCAGCAACAATCATCTCTTGCCAAGCCAGACAATATGATTTACCAAAATGTCACAATCACCCTGCATTTAGATGATATGAACATTAAGGTGTTGGACCATAAATGCTACAACTTATTGCGGATGCCTACCTACCCTACTCCGTAGCTCGAGCAGATCAAACAAATATCGTAGTTCATCCGTATCGAGACTAGCAACTAAAGGTAAGTCATTTTGCAAGGTCAATACCAACCAAAGTGAAAAAGCGGGGGTACAACAACCACACCCAATATTTCGATTAGCAATCTGTATGGACAAACTCCAATATAATTTCAAGAGAATCAACTAGACTCAATCTTAATAAAGTATATCAAAGAGTTATATCTCTCTTTATCGATTCAATTATTACTCAAGCAAATAGAAATCTGCGAGTCTAATTGAATACAAGAGAAATCACTTGAACGGTACCAAAGACCAATGTTCAAGTATCAATCAATGTAAATCAACAACCAAAGGTTGGATATTCTAATTGATTGATTTCAACGCACAACCTGTGATATTTCAATTATGTAACAAAATATAATGTGGAAAAAAATAACACAGACACCCGAATTTTGTTAATGAGAAAACCGCAAATGCAGAAAAACCCCGGGACCTGGTCCATATTGAACACACACTGTATTAAGCCGATACAGACACTATCTTACTACAAACTAACTTCGGTCTGGACTGTAGTTGGACCCAAATCAATCTCACACTGATCCAAGGTACAGTTGCGCTCCTTATGTCTCTGATCCCAGCAGGATACTAAGCACTTGATTCCCTTAGCTGGTCTCACCCACAACTAAGAGTTGCTACGACCCAAAGTCGAAGACTTTAATAAACAAATCCGTATCACACAGAAAAGTCTACGATAATAGATAAATTTGTCTCCCACAGAAATACCCACAAGTTTTGTTCAGTCTTTTGATAAATCAAGGTGAACATGAACCAATTGATAACCCAGACTTATATTCCCGAAGAACATCCTAGTATTATCAATCACCTCACAATAATCTTAATCGACGCGACGAAAGAAGATATTGTGTAATCACAAACGATGAGATGAAGATGTTTGTGACTACTTTTATATCTTGCCTATCGGAGATATTAATCTCAAGCCAATCGTTACGATTGTACTCAACACGATAGAATCAGCAAGACGGGATCACACAACTACAAGAAAGTAGTATCGGTCTGGCTTCACAGTCCAAATGAAGTCTTTAAGTCGTTAACCTGGTTTAAAAGAAGAAACCTAAGGTTAAAGGAGAATTGACTCTAGCTAATAAAACTAGTATCACACATGAGGTGTGGGGATTAGGTTTCCCAGTTGCTAGAGTTCTCCCTTATATAGTCTTTCAAATCAGGATTTGCAATCAATGTTAGCTTAGTAACAAAGCATTCAATATTCACTGTTAGATGAAAACCTGATTAGATTCAAGCTAATATCTTTCAACCGTTGGATCGAAAACTTAGCTTGTTACACACAAATGAAATGCACGATTTTAGGTTTGTGTAACCGTACCCAAACATGTACATTTGTTGGTTCAACAGTATTTAACCAAATGGTTATCCATATGAGCACTTTCATATCAACCATATTCTTCTTCACCATAACTAGTTCAAATGACTCAAATGAACTAGTTAGAGAGTTATTCAATTGTATAAATCGTATATAACTATACAAGACACAATCGAAGCAAAAATGATTTGATTCACTTGGATCGATTCATGAACTTTATAGCCACGGTTTGAAATTTGCATTCCTTAGTTAATATAAATATAAGTTCACAAATAATCGTCTTCAGATATAACCAACTAAAGTACGCGGACTTAGTTCACGGACTTAAGTTCCCGGAAGGAGTTCACAAACTCCAGCAGATATTCTCGGGATGAGAACCTCCGCCAGTTCGCGGACTAAGTTCGCGGATCTTGTTCCGGTTTTCTTGATTAACAAAGTACGCATACTTTGGTTCAAGGAATAAGGACTTATACATATATGTGTTTCCACACAATGCTTATATCCAACATTGGTTGTATAATCTAAACTCTCATTTCAATGATTGAAATATTCTTAGAGGACGTTCTATAGTTGTTATTCACAAACCATTTTTCGTCAAAGCCATTTTCAAAGTGATTGAAACATAACATGACTTTCGTCACTAGGTAAAGATGAACTTGGTCAAAGCGAAAGCTTACCAACATATATTTCGAGAAATAGATAAGCGAGATAAACTCGGCTCGAAATAGCAAATGTGTATAATCAAAGTCTATATAGCAAAATGACTTTTGTCTCAAGATAGGAGATAAAGTAGATAAATTTTTAAGTGATAGATAAGTTCAAGTCTCCACGTACCTTTTAGTCGATGAAGTTCCACCAGTTCCTTGAGTAGTTCTTCGTCTTGTATGATGATCGCCATGGAGTTCTTGAGATCAACTACACTTTCTATCCTAGTCCGAGACTTATCTATAGTAGACTAGAAATCAAGACTTATAGTTTTGATCACTAACATTGACAAACATACTTGAGATAGCAATGCATGAGAGTTCGACCGAGCAGTGCTCTAACACAAAGTCTAGTCCATATAGGACAAGGGGTCTTTTCTCAAGGTATGCCCGAGACCGTGCATAATTGATCCATCGTTCCTAATGCATCACTTTTGATGCATTATCGGTTTAGCAACACAACAACGATGATACCTACGCATCATGAATCTCTCTCGAGTAGGCAACACGATATAAAAATGTTTTCCTATCATATATGATTTATTGGCTATGATTTATAGCTTATTGGTGCATTTCCCCTTAATGCACCTTCAACTAACACCCCTTCCTTATATATGTCTTATTTGACAGTTTTACAACTATAAAAGGGGAAGAAGATGGGCATGTACTAAGTCCACTTGCTTTCGTGACACCGAGTTTCATATTATGCACCACAATAGTGCAATTCCAGTTTTCGATCACTGCTCAACTTGCAAATTGCATCATAAAGGTACAATTTCGCTTTTGTGATGCACCATGTTTGTGCAATTTTTGTTATGTGCCAATAAGCCTTGAACGCGCAACACAAGCTTGAGATGAAGCTTCATGTCATTCGATGATACATATTTGAGCATGCGTCATGCGGAAAGTGCGTACGTTACAACTGATATCTATTTTGTCTTGCATTATCTAATTTGTGTTTGTCTTTGAATATCTATTTCTCATTCTTATGGAGTGTTCATCTGATTAGGTTATGTTGCCAATTTATGTGTTGTGGTTGAAGTGAATAAGAAAGTGTTTGTTGGAAGAGGCAGAAGCTCTGACTCTTCTTGTAGCAGCAAGATGGGCGACAAGCATGAACTGTAAGTACTTTTGGATTGAAGGAGATTGAAAAGGGGTAATTGATTTTGCGCAAGGGATGAAAAACTCAATTCAATGAAGAAACTAGGTCATAATCTCTGAAGCTAAGAGGGTTTCGATGTCATGTGAGTTTTTTTTTTTTTTGGGTTTTCTTTCAACCATAGAAGTAGTGACAAGGTAGCTGATGGATTGGAAAAACAAGCAAGAAATCAGGCGCACCACAAGCAACATTGGAGACATATGCCAGCTTTCATTCACTACACTTTGGTATCATGTGACTTTTCCTTGTGTTAGACGTTAGCCTTACGAGGGTTCCCTTAGCACAAAGTTGTGTGCCTAGAATAAATATGTCGTCCGTTTAATCAATGGTTAATAACGATCCTACCAGTGAGTGACGCGTGGCTATCTCGAGTTCGTTGATTAGTTTAGCGTTATCCTTTCTTGAGTTGCATTAAAGTTGTCGGCCGTTTAATCATTGGTTAACAACGATCTTACCAGTGAGTGACGCGTAGCTATCTTGAGTTCGTTGATTAGTTTAGGGTTATCCTTTCTTGAGTTGCATTAAAACTGTAAGAAAAACTCTGTTTTGGGGTAGATAATGAATTATTGAAGTGTTTTTGGCTGCTACAACAGAGTTACCTTATTTCCTATTTAATTCCGATCAAATTCTGTTGTAATTGTTCTTGATCGTACTTAGAACAGTATAATTGGAGTCAGAGTGGTTCCATCCTATCCTCTACCATGGTAGCTCAATCGTGCAAAGAATTACAAGATACCAACAATAAACAACAGGGTGAAATCGATGCTTTACATCTGAAGGTTAATCATCTAGCTCTACAAATTAGTACAACATAAACTAAGGAGGATGTACAAGAAATGAAGGTGGAGATTGAGAAGAGTATGCAGTCACTTAAAGTTGATTCCGAGAAGAGTAAATCTCAGCTAGATTTTTCTTTCTACTCGAGATCTCAATCACAGAGATTCAAATGAAACCAAAGGATCTAATAGTGGCTACACTAATCAAGCTGGAGGTACTAATTATTTTGCTCACCACAATAATCGAGATCTTAATTCTTTTCATCGAATGTCGAAGTAAGATTTTCCTAGATTTGATGGCGACAACCCAAAGAGATGGATTCAGAAGTGTGAATATTACTTCCAGATGCACAATATTCCAGATCTTAATGAAACTCGGATGATTGCTATACATCTTGATGGTAAAGCAATTAAATGGTATGATAATTTCTGCTTTAATAAAACTCACATTCCATGGCCATACTTCTGTAATCATGTTTGCTCTCGTTTTGAAAACCCTGCTCATGATAATATAGTTGGCTTATTCAATAAATTACCCCAGCTGACCACTGTAGAAGCTTACTTTGAAGAATTTGAGTATTACAAAGCTTCACTGCTAAGTGTTCACAAGGATTTGAGTATTAAATGGTATGATATTTCATTGCTAGTTTTATTGGTAGCTTAAAGGAGGAACTCAGAAATTCAGTCCTCATGTTTGACCCAAAAACACTGATGAATGTTTTTTCACTTGCAAGAATGCAAGAGAAAACACTACTCTTACAACATAAAGCTCCTAAACCCACATACAAAAAAAAAATCTCACTCTTTCAATACCTTAAGACCCTTTCCACCACCCACCATTCCTTCTAAATCAACTTATACACCTTCTACTTCATCTGCTCCACATGCCACTCCTAAGCCTAACCCATCATTAACATTCAAAAGGCTCACACCTGAGCAGGTGCAAGCAATAAAAGCACAAGTCTATGCTTCAATTGTGATGAAATATACAAAAGAGGACATGTTTGTAAAAAAACAATACTTATGTGTGTTAATAGGGGAAGAGGCTGACGAAATTTCTGATACTGGCATGGATACAGAACATGAAACTGATGAGGAACCCCTAGTGGAGAGTAACATGGAAATATCACTAAATGCACTGATTGGTACTATCTCAGCTGATACAATCAGAATTCCTGGTTTTGGCAAGAAGAAGAGCATATCCATTCTAATAGATACTGGCAGTACCCACAACTTCATTGACTCTAGCCTAAATAAAAGCTTACAATGTCCCATTGAACAAACTGCTAGTCTCCTAGTCACTGTAGCCAATGGAGATAAAACTGCCAGCTCTAGTATTTGTTCTAAGTTGGATTAGTCAATGCAAGGGCACAAGTTTTGTGGTGATTTGAGACTTCTTCCTTTGGGTGGTTGTGATATTATGTTGGATGCAGATTGGCTGAGAAATTTGGGGGACTTATTATTCAACCTTGCTAAGTTGTGCATCTCATTCAAACATCATGGTAAGAAGATCACATTACAGAGCATCACACAACAACCATCCTTGCACATGATGAGTGGATCTGCAGTGAAAAAGTTCTTTCAAAAACACTCTCATGGGTTGATTGGTCAGCTATTCTCTATTTTTACCACTTCTGGTCCATCACAACCACCTCCACAAATATCATGTGTCTTGAATCAGTTTGCTGATGTCTTCTCTGAGCCAAAGTCTCTACCACCTCAAAGAGATTTGGATCACAAAATACCTTTACAACCTAATTCAATCCCTGTCAATTTGAGACCTTATAAATGCCCTTACATTCAAAAGTCTGTAGTTGAACAGTTGGTTCAAGAAATGTTACTTTCTGGTGTTATCCAGCCCAGCAATAGTTAATTTGCTTCTCTTATCCTACTTGTTAAGAAGAAGGACAATTCCTGGAGATTTTGTGTTGATTACAGGAAGCTAAATAACATTACCATCAAAGCTAAATTTCCTATTCCAGTAATTGATGAACTGTTGGATGAGTTGCATGGTTCCAAGTTCTTTACAAAGATTAATTTGAAGTCTGGGTATCATCAAATCAGAGTATTCCCTTCTAACACACACAAAACTGCTTTCAGAACACATCATGGTCACTTTGAATTCAAAGTGATGCCATTTGGCCTCACAAATGCTCCAGCCACATTTCAGACACTCATGAATAAAGTTTTTCAACCTCATCTTGGGAAGTTTATTCTGGTATTCTTTCATGATATTCTTATCTACAGTCCTTCATTGGAGGACCATATTCTTCACTTACAGACCACTTTACAAATTCTCAGAGAAAATCAGTTGTTTGCAAACTTCTCCAAGTGTTGTTTTGGGCAATCTGAACTGGAGTGTTTGGGGCATATTGTTACTGCTAATGGAGTTATGGATGATCCTGCAAAGATATCTGCAATGGTGGATTGGCCTACACCTACTAATATCAAAGCTCTAACAGGTTTTTTGGGTCTCATAGGATATTATAAAAAATTTGTTAAGGATTATGGTCTTATTAGTAGACCCTTGACTGACTTACTTAAAAAAGATTCCTTTCATTGGTCTGCTGCTGCTACTACTGCTTTTCTTCAGCTCAAGAAGGCAATGACAACTACTCATGTGCTTGCTTTACCTGACTTCACAAAGCAGTTTATCTTGAAAACAGATGTTTGAGACTTAGGTATTGGTGTTGTCCTTATGCAAGACCACAGAGTTATTGCTTTTTACAGCAAGCCTCTAGGACCCAGAGTTGCTGCTCTGTCTACTTATGAGAAGGAGTTGTTAGCCATTGTCCAAGCAGTTACTAGGTGGAAACATTATTTACAAGGTACACATTTTATTATCAAGACAGACCATCAAAACATTCACTATTTCTTAGAACAAAAAATTTCCACTATATTACATCAGAAATGGCTTATGAAGCTCTTGGGTTATGATTATGAGATAAGATACAAAAAGGGTTATGAGAATAGAGTAGTTGATGCTCTTTCTAGGAGATCTCATTCCACCACTGCATGCCACTCTACTTCAATTTCCATACCAGCTTGGACTCAAGATATTCTTGAAAGTTATGCTGATGACTCCATAGTTCAAAGTTTAATTGCTCAGCTTGCTATCACCCCCAGCTCTACTTCTAAATACACTTACTTGCATGGCATTTTGAGATACAAATGGAGATTCTACATTGGCAGTTTAGCTACTACAAGGACCAAAATTTTGGAATCCATACACTCTTCAGCTGTGGGTGGCCATTATGGCATGCATGCTACTTATATGAGAGCCAAATCTTACTTCTTCTGGCCTGCAATGAAGAAGGAAATTCTCTTCTATGTCTCCACTTGTGATGCCTGTCAAAGGAACAAGGGGGAGCATATTTTTTCTGCCGGTTTGCTTCAGCCATTGCCTATTCCAGATCATGCATGGAAACACATCTCAATGGACTTTATTGAAGGGTTGCCAATGAGTGAAAGGAAGTCTGTCATTTTAGTTGTAGTGGACATACTTACTAAGTACAACCACTTCATTGGCCTGCACCATCCTTACACTGTTGCATCTGTTGCAAGGGAGTTTGTTTCACATGTATTCAAGCTTCATGGATTGCCTGCATCCATTGTTTCTGACAGGGACAAAATTTTCACAAGTCACTTTTGGCAGGACTTGTTCAAGGCTTTGGGAACTCAACTGAATTTAAGTACAACCTACCATCCACAGACTGATGGCCAAACTGAAAGGGTGAATTCTTATCTTGAAAGCTACTTGAGATGTAAGTGTAGTCATCAGCCAATGAAATGGTACCTGTGGCTTCCCTTAGCTGAGTGGTGGTACAATACCAACTACCATACTAGCTTAAAAATGAGTCCCTTCCAAGCATTATATGGTTATCTCGCTCCGCATCTAGCTTTTCCTTCCTCTGCCACAACATCTGTTGTTGTTGTTGAAGACTATTTAAAACAGAGGGATGTTGTCATTGACTTATTAAAGATACTCTTCATAAATCCAAGGAAAGGATAAAATTTTATGATGATAAGATAAGAACTGATAGAGTCTTTGAAGTAGGTGACAAAGTATATCTGAAGCTGCGACCTTACATGCAAGCTTCTGTAGCTCTCAGAAGGAATCTCAAACTAGCATCCAAGTATTATGGCCCATTTCTTATTGTCCAGAAGATTGGTGCAGCTGCTTACAAACTCCAATTGCCAGCTGAGGCCAGGATTCACCCAGTCTTCCATGTTTCTCAACTGAAGAAGCACATTAGAGCCTCACACAGTCCATCTCCCTCCCTGACGGTGCTTGATACTGATGGTACTTTCTTGGTTGTCCCTGCTGCTGCCTTAGACTCCAGAACTATCTTGCGCAATGGTCTCTCTGTCCCTCAATTGCTTATTAGATGGACTAATGCTTCCATTGAAGATGCTACTTGGGAAGATACTGCTCACATAGCACACCATTTCCCTAAATTCAATCCTTGAGGACAAGGATCTGCAGATGGGGAGGGCATTGTCATGTGACTTTTCCTTGTGTTAGCCGTTAGCCTTACGAGGGTGCCCTTAGCACAAACCTGTGTGCCTAGAACAAATATGTCGGCCTTTTAATCATTGGTTAGTAACGATCTTACCAGTAAGTGACGCGTGGCTATCTCGAGTTCGTTGATTTAGTTTAGGGTTATCCTTTCTTCAGTTGCATTAAAGCTGTAAGAAAAACTCTCTTTTGGGGTAGATAATGAATTGTTGAAGTGTTCTTGACTGCTACGGCAGAGTTATCTTATTTCCGATTTAATTCCGTTCAAATTCCTTTATAATTGTTCTTGATCATACTTAGAACAATACATTTAGCTTATGATTCCAGTTTTCTAAATTTAAATTCAAATGCTTTGTATTCACAATCTAAGAATAACAGTTTGTTGGAAGTTTCTCATCATATCACAGTTTCTATAACTGAGATAAAGGCGGCCAACAGACTTAATAGCCTCCTGTAATTTTTTTTTGCTTCAATACATTAACTTTCAAAAAGAAAAAAAGTGTTTTGTTTCATGATGCCAATACTCTTGCGAATATCCGATTGGAATATTCTGGTCTTAAAGTGGGAACATCCACTGATTTGGTCCCTGAACAGTAAGACTAGATCCCTTTATGGCAGCCATCTTTCCGTATGCTTAACCCGCTTTTACCAAATGAAAGAGTAGGCGTTGGTTGTCTGGTACCCTGGTAGAGCCACTGTTTAACGAAGTTTATGCGCGAAGGAACGCTATCTTTTTCCCGAATTTCTACTGAATAATAGAACTATTCGAGGAATTAAATGTTTGGAATAAATAAGTAAACTATCTTTGGTTAGATGCACCAAAATCATGAACACTAGCGGCCTCCAGAATCCATATAGAGTTTAACGATTTCTCAACAAGGCTTGCTATATCATAGAAGTTGGAAAAATATTCAAACACTCAGCTACCGAATAAATGAGAATAGTACCATTAGACTAGTGATGTGTGCACAGTCTACAATCCCTTCATTCTTTGATACTGCTACATATGTGAATTCCATAGCAGGTTATGCTTTTCTAAAGACAGATTGGTTATAAGGCGAATGCAGGTAGATTATCCAATCTTCGCACAACACAAAATTGTAAGAGAAACGACTGCAGTCGGATTCGAATCTTCTAAGCTTCACGTTTGGGACGGTTACGAGTTCTTGTAACTGTGGCAGGTTCTTCTTCCTCCAGTGATGCACGACTATCTTCCTTTTCATCCTTCCCTTCCATAATTGCTTGATTAATGGCAAGCTGAACATCATAAATTGATTTAGTAATTATGTAAACAGATAATTACAAAATCCAAATCCAAATCCAAGTTTGTTGACAAATAGCTACCCAATATTTAAAAGAGAAAGAAAATATGTGATAATACCATACCAACATGATACAAAAGCTCCAAAATGTTACTTGAGAGGAACACAAAACAATTTGGTCTGAGTTGCATGCATCCGCGTTTCAATTTAGAGGTCTCGTTTTCACGTGTGTTCCTAAAGCTAAACGTGTTTATATGAACTCCAGATCTCTCAGGTCCAACATTCATATTACCTATCAAAGAAAACAGAATTTCTTCAAGTTTGGAGCATGTATCGAACTGTGCCCGTACTTACTAATTTTAATTAGAATGGTAAAAGTTATCAATCTTAGACAATCCAAACGGAGAAAGTACTGTCGTAATCCTATAAAGTTGTTCATGTAATATATAGTAGTAAATAGAAAAATCTTAGGTTATTATGCAAAAGAAATCATGTGAACACAATATGCACCACCTCATGAAAAACTTTACCGAGCCTTTCCTATATCATACAAGATCATGTCCCAGTATATCTATGCTAAGATTTGATTTCCACATAAAGATGACCTAACAACTAATTTTTGCTTAAGAGGAAGATACTGCCATGTAGATGAAGATTAAACCTTCCTTTTATCACAATGTGCTCCCAAAATCAAAGACAAATTTATCTTGAAGTGTATAAACATGCTCTAGTAACTTTAAACTTGCATCTACGGACAAATCACATGATGTTTGTTGTTTTCTCATACTGTATGCCTATACTTGTGTTTCTTAAACCTGGACAGCAACTCAACCCAATTCTTCAACTTCAATTTCAACCACAACAAAGAAAACATAATTCATACAAAATTTGCTACTTCGTATTAGTACCAAATAATTAAGTGGAACATGATTTCATTGACCCATACTACTCCATGATTATCTACTCTATCTAGTTCTGACAAACCCATACAAGAGAAGCATGGAATTTTTTGTGTAGGATGGGATTTTCACATACAACCCTGATAAGAAGTGATAAAACAATACTGACTCCCCCAATTGGGTTCATTACCAATAGACCTACAACAATTCTGTAAAGCATTACTGAAGTTGCAAGAAAAAGAAGGGAAATTGCTACATACCTCTTCAAGGAAATCCTGGTCAAGCTTGTCTGCAATTTTAATGGAAGTGAAAATGGTGACAAGGAGAAGAGTGAGTGGAAATACAAAAGCAAAAATAAGGTTGGCAGTGGTTGGAGCTGCACGGGTAATTATTGCAAACCCTCGTTTTTTTTGTTTATGATGATGATGAAGAAGATTATGTGTTGTAATTTGAGTAGATAAATTTGAAGAAGAAGAAGAAGAAAGTAATGGCTTAAAAGAAAGGGATTTTGGTGTGAATGAAATTCTGAAGTTATTGTGAAAAAGAGTAGTTGATGATGAATTGTGAAATGAAATATTCAAGGTTGTTATGAGACTCGCCATTGATGATGATGATGATGATGATATGCTCTTCTCGGAGCTTACAAACTAAAAACCCAAAAATGAAAAACCATATCTACACTAAAATGGGAACTGGTTTTACTTGGGGGAAATTTCTTATTTTTCTGGTTTGGGGTCAGCAATAATTTTGGACCTCATAAAAAAACAAAGCAACCTGATTTGGGCACCCCTTATAACAAGCACCAAAACATTTCCATCTCCAAGCATCTTTCCAAGGGAAGGCAACCATTATGCAGTCATTTTCTTTTACTGATTAGGGTGCTTATAAGATGTCGCGGCTAATAACGAAATTTTCTGTGTTCCTCCCTCGATATGCAAGTCCACTATCACATACCTGAAGTTCTAACCTCCAATACAAGTTGAAACCAGCTTGCAGTACATCCAGCTAGAAGAAGGATTTACTAGCATTGGAAAAAACAAAACACTTCAATGCCAAACTCACAGCACACCAGGAATACAATAAACATGAACGGGCATAGGCGGAGAAAGCATATCTGGACACAGTTAATCCAAAATACTAGTACAAATTCTGATTGGGAATTGATTACAACTGTAAATTAGAAACCATTTCACCGGACCACCTAAACATCTAAATCCCCTGACTGATTCCAACAAGACTTGCCTAAAAGTCTTACTCTACGCCTAAGACACATTAAAAACTTAGCACCTCGTCTGCAAGAAACGATTTACCTAAAATGGGATTGCTGGAGTAAGCCATCTTTGACATCCATGTCAAGAAAAATACAGTGGTCAAAGATCAGCACAGCGAGCGAGTTCCCCCAAGTCTCACTATAGCAAAATGGAGCAGGTCCCGGGTCCAACTGAGCAGCGAAGGAGAATTTCATATAAATCTTCGCGATTAGGAGGCAGGCACGCGAAATTTCAAAATTTGGACTCATAGAGATCACAGCCACTGACTAGCAAAAAGTTCAATGAAACAGCTGCGTTCAAAATTTGGACTCATGATCAACGTTTTCCTGCAACAACATGCAAAGTTCAGGAAAGAGCAGACAATAAAGTTATATGACTTATGAATTACCAGTGCCTCGTTGGTGAAAATCGAGGTACCAAACATTTACTTTTTAGTTTTACAATACGGCCTCAGTCCCACTTGATGAGTATTCGTATGAAGTATAAACTGTGTGCCTTATAAATCAGTAAGTTTTGTCAACGTCATATCAACTAATTGTGGCAATACTTTTCAGATAGTAATATCACTTGACCATAGTAGCGAGCGATGATGTATTTGAACATTTAGTAGAATTAAATAAATGTCGACCTAACCATAATAAGTAACATATGCATCAGGAATCCAATGTTACACAACACAGGAGGCTGGGTGAGCAAAATAGAAAAGGCTGGACTCCGTTCCGTGAATCACAAATGTAAAATATTGGTCTTCTGGTAAACAAAACCTTAGATGTTTAGTAATAAAGTTCATTGACTGAAAATAAGTGACAAGGTCATTCACAAATAACAATGAACTTCTGGTGGAGTCGGTAGACAAGTGCAGTTCACATGCTTTCTGAGATGACTATTTTGCTATTCGAAGTGTATGGTTACAATTATAGCACTCTCTTACTTTACATAGGAAGAGGATAAAGATATGATGGACTGGGCATATCATGTGGAACTTATTCACCCAACGTCCGACCAATATTATTAGAGGGTCTTTTCCATTTATAATGGTGTAGGCAGATATTAGATGCTAAAGTATAATCACATAGTTCGTAAAATACCTTAATCCAACAAACACATCCTACAGCTTGAGAATGAGACCAATTGGGCAGTGGTCGCTACCAAGAACATCTGGAAGAATGTAAGAGTCGTGTACTTTGTCTGCTAGAGATTCTGAAGCCAGAAAATAGTCAAGACGCCATCCTGTAAAAAATAATAGTAACAAACAAATTAGCAACCATTAAAGATAAATATCGGAAACCACTTGTGAAAATCGTCAAAGTGATACTATAGTACTAACAATTAAACACAAGTTTGACCTCTTTAATTATTTTACGTGTGTTCTTTATTTTACCCATGTGGCACTACCTTGAAGAACCACAGCTTATCAAACCGGCATGACGACCTCATTCTTGCACATGTCTATCAATACATGTTTTATTGGAAACTTATAACCATTCTACACCAAGACCAACTACTCTAAATGTTCTGAAGCATAGTAACACTGAGTAGAAACAGAACTGTCAGCCTAATCAATTAACCATTATGATGTGTCAGATATAGACAATATCAAAATACTTGTCACCCTTAAACAATATTTAGTAGAAATCCAGATTTATTTCAAAGGAGTCAATTTTTGCATATTGAAATAACATGCAAGGAAGAAAAACTCATGGACAAACAGGTATTCACTTGTTTTTGCAATAAAAATGTTCCTCGCAAGAGATATGCACTTTGTATTGGTCATTTAGTTAAGTAGACCATCAAGGACTGAGATCTCAAACTACCTTTATTTGTCACCCGCCCATTATGCCTATAACCCCAGTACGTATAACCAACAACGCCAGGATGTTGTCGCCTGAATGTATCAACATAACCTTTCGACAAGAAGTTTGTCTCAAATGATTGCCTCTCCTCAATTGTAAACCCGGCACTTCTCCGATTTCCCTATACAGTGGCGTGAGAGTTAGAAACTACAAGAATGAATCTAATTCAGATGGGAAGCAATCACGACATCTAAGATAATAACAAATTCTGATTCCAAGGGTTAAAGCTCTCAATTTCAAATATGAGAAAATAACCAGCAGAACTTGTAAAGATAATATAGCTCAGTCACTTACAGCAGGGTTATAAATGTCTATCTCCTGATGTGCACAATTCAGATCCCCAGTCAGAATTACAGGCTTTGACTTTTCCAATTCCTACAATGCGAATCAATAGTTGATATAGTTATTATCAGCAGGGAATTGTGTATAGCTTGAATGACATAACGGCATCTGAGTACCATTGTTCAAAATTAGCAATTATGAGTTTCAGGGAAAAGATGTATTGCATGTGTGATTGAAGAGACGCATTATTAAGACTAAGCCAAGCTATATTAAAGACACTTCGGCTTCGGAATCAATGGAGTGACTAAAGGGAAAAAGGTAATAAAGCCTTTTAAATCAGCTGAGCTTCCCCACTTGACATCCTTGGATACATACAAGGTAGAAAAGCCAACAAGTAAGGCTGGATTGGAGAAAGGGGGCATACCTTCATGTAGTTAGCAAGAGATGAATCCCACTGTGTAACCCTGTACGACTACACAAGTAGTACTCGATCAGTAACATCAGTTCAGAAGTATGTTGTCATAGAAAATTACTCAAATAACAAGATAGAAAATAAATGAAGGAAGAGGAACATAAGCTAGTACCAGTCTTTTCAAACCATCCCCAGAATTTGGGACATATCCGTTTAGTAAGTAAAATGTATCAAATTCCACTGTCACAAGGCGTCCTTCACTGTCATGATCCTGTATGCCTAGTCCATATCTGACTGACACTGGCTTTATCTGCAGGAGACATGTAACTCTTTACCAGAGATGACAGTTGAACACAAAATCAATACAAGGTTGAACAACCCCGACAAGGTCATGTCTTACAACTGAGATAATTAGGAAGCAAATGTCAGATATAATTTGAAGCAAATGAATACTACCTATGTGATCAAATATTAGGCAAAGTTACATTTGACTGATAATTCAGTCAGAACTCAAAAAAAACTCCAAGTAACTTTTCCATATGTTACAAGCAAATCCAGGGTTGGCCAAGTTTTGGGGATCATGGTCTTACCAGAATATTTCTGCTGCATAATGTTTCTCTATTCCAGTTTTGCTGATCAAAACCTACAAGTAACCATATATTCCTTGGTCTAATAGGACCTTGAGGACTGTAGATTCTAGTTCATAATTAAATTATACGCAAACACTCTCAAACAAAATGATAAGGTGAAGATCGCAAGTCTTTCAGTAAATTCTAACATTTTCTATTCTCATAACGAAGGGACTTCAAAGTAGCAAAATCCAGACGTACCCTGGAAATGATAGCTGTACCAGAGTAACCAAGCTTTGAAACACTGCAAGTCCAGAAGCTATTATCGTAGCCCTCTATAAGGCACCTCTTGATATCCTCGACATCCTTCTCCTGTTGCCAAATAAATTCTAATAAGTGGAGCAGCAACGGATGCTGGATTGGAGCTATCAGGCAGTAAAACATTCACATGCAAGGCTGCTATTGCTTACAATTTCCTCCTGGGGAATTGTTTTTAGTACCGAAGTTCGTCAACACAATCAATCTAGCACAATGAAGCAATAAGAACTCTGAACTTGGAAATATTGACACTGTCACATGGCTAAATGGTGTCATGAAGAAGTAAAAAAGAAATGCATTAAATCTGTTGCTCAGGAAACACCTGAATGAACGTAAAAATAACAAAGAGAAGGTGCGCTAAGATGAAGTATCAACGAAATATAAGTTCATACAGTAACTGATGAAGAAATAAGACTGACAACCGGAAGGATAAACTTAGCATTACGAAGAAACCGTTAGTTAATAGTAATTTATAAATGACATCGAGATGGTGAATTTTGGTGTTATAAAAAGTTATATTAGTTAGTGCAATGATATACTTGCCTGAAGTTTGGTTTCTTGCAAGCACAACACATCAAAGTTCTCCCGTTTCGCGAGTTGCAGCGCGGAGAAGCCCTCCAATTTTAACAAAGCTCTTAAGCCATTAACATTCCAAGAGATTAATTTAACAGATTTTATACCATCTGCAAGCGGTGGAGGCCTCATCGTTCTTGGATTATATGGTATCCATCCTGGTTCTGGTTTTTTGTGCGCAAGCATTGTCCAAGGCTCACTCTGATTTCCAGACACAGCAGTGGATCCTTCATCTTGTTTCACACTTTTGGTACTTCCCTTTTTCTGAGCTCGGGAAGGCTTTGTATCTAGCACTAACCATGCATCACACCGTTACTAAAATTGAATTATTACAAATAAAAGTAGTTTGAGCATTATCTTAGAGACGCATTTCTTTACTCATATATAAAGAAAATCCCTTCAGAGTTCAGACAAGAAAATAAACAAAAGGATGTTATGTGGTTCATCACTAAATTGACAAACTTGGTATCTATTACCATGAACAAAAGACTATAAGTGCATTCACTTGCAATTCTCATCTGTGCTAGACCACGTTCACAAGAAATTACAATCGACTTTTCTTCTTTTATGCATCAAAACAAACGCTACACCCAACAGAGTGTGAAAATGTGCTATCTACAGAGCATGAGTTTGTTGATATGCAGGAATTGGAATTCGTTTTTTTTTGTGTGTGTGAAAAAAAAGGGGTCAGTACCCTTACAATAGATAGGTGAAGACATAATAATTCAACAAAAACCAACCTACTACCTAGACAGAACAAGATTCTGAGCAAAATTTGATGTTTCCGTCGAGACTAGATAACATCAAGAAGCAACAATTTATGAATTAACTTGAAATGTTGGATCATAGAAATAGAATGAGGACTTTTATATTTCTATATTGCTTGGAATGCTACCAGCAAAATCAATTAAACTGATACGTGATTAAGTCAAAACGATGAACAAACTCAGCACAGAATTATTGGAGACACGTAAAATTAGTAAAATACAGATTACCTGGAACCTCATTTGTTGCGATAGATAACTTTTGCTCTGTTATGACAGTTTCTGCTGTAACAGCAATATTAGCGCCATTCTCTAAGGTTGTTTTTCTTCTCCTCTTCTTCTGTTGGTTTCCAGAGGATTCATCTGGGGTAGTGTTTTGGCTTCCTGATGCAGCATTTTCAGGGTCCCTTAGTTTCTTCTCAGAATCCACATGTTCTAAGGTATCGACAAAATCTACTAAGCAAGTAACCGAAAACATACAGTGAGGCAAATAAAAGAAAGAAATAATTTACATAACAAATGAAAAATGCATACCATCTTTCTCATTATCCATGAATTCCTTCAAGGCCAGCAGAAGGTCGTGCTTAGAACCTTTAGCAGGGATACCATAATTCCTGAAAATTTTGTAAGACATCAAAAAGCGCATTCCAATAAAACCTCAGCAGACAATATCTTACAATATTCCCGCGATACCTAGGTAGAACAATAAAATAAAATAAAAATTAACCATCTTAGATATCCACAAGTTCACTCCTACCAAAAATTTAACTTAGTATTTTACCCCATCTTAAGTTTCCATGATTAACATACAGCATTCTAAGATAACCTAATCAAAATTCTAATAGACATATTAACTTTTTTTTTGATAAACAATTAGAAATATTAACATAAAACAAGATTAAGATTCCTATTTTACCTTGACATGGTTCTCAGTTGATGAAACGTCAATCCTTCGAGTTCAATTGAACCGCTCTCCTTAACATTTTTTATTTCCAAAACTTCATCGTTTTTCTACATTATGAGAAAAAATTAAAATAAATAAATAAGAGAATAAATGTGTAAAGTTTAAGAAGTTGGATTTTGAAATACCATAACAACATCTGTAGTTGATTGCTTCAGCTTCTTGTGTTTATTATCAGAGGACATGTTTGGTGATGTCGACAGTGATGATGAAATGAGACGATCAGTTTTCACCCTAGCTTTCACTTTAAAACTCAAGTTTCTCGAAGTTGCTGCAAATCCTGCGATTCGACTAATTTATAAAGAACATCAACAGTCGGAAAAAGCAGGAGAGACTAACAATAAAAGCAACACGAAACAAAAAAGACAAGTAAAAATAGAAGCAAAAGACCTGGATAATCACACCGAAACCCTGAAAAAGAAGAAACAAATTGAGAGAAGTAGGCATACGTTAAGCAGGAACTGGCGCAGTTTAGTGGCATCGCCAATAATCGGACCGCCAAAACTAACACTACCGCTGTTTTCTGTTGAGTAATGTGTTTTGGTGAGTAATATGTATTTTTCCACGGAAATTCTTAAACAACTGATACGCGGTATATATGAGTGAAAAGAATGTAGGTTTGTTTTTGGGTTAAACTATAGTCCTATGCGCTAGATAGCTGCTAGATTAGCAGAAAAGTCTCAAAAAAAAAAAAAAGTGTGGTATATTTGTTAACACTAGTTCTCTTTCCTAATATGTGATCGCAGTTGAACTAGCAGCGAGATTGAAGCGCTGAATGGTTCAGCGCTAAAAAACTACCTTTTCGTTGAATGGTTCAACGCTAGGCTATTTATTTTTCGAACTAACGACTGAGATTTGAAGCGCTGAACCAAACAACGATAAGATGACGTGGACTGCTAATCTAGCTGCTAGATTAGCACTCCCATAGGAGAGGTAGTCCTAGCTGACGTGGAATGCTAGATTGGAAACCATAGGACTAAGACTTGGGACTTAAAGGGTGTTTTGAATTATTTTATTTCCCCCCCCCCCCCCCCCCCGAAGCATGAGATACAGAAGATTTTAAATTACTTAAATACCCTTTACCTAAATTTAAAACGTAAACCTAAACTAACCAAAATCCAGAATTATTTTCATTCCTAACCAATTTAATCATTAATCAAACTGTTTAGATTTTATTTTCGTGGCTGATTAATTGTTGATTCATAAATATTTGATAATTGATTATATCCATAATATGAATGAGTCGTGTGAAGCGTTGCACAAAGAGATTTAGCTTCAGATATGCATATTGGAACCCAGATCTTTTTTTTTTTTCATTTAATGTTACAGAAGAACAATTCGACTGATAATTAAACATGAAAATGATATCCGAACTTCACTTTGTTAAAAAACACACTTAATTTGGTTGTTCAATTTTTTATTCGAATCGACCGAACCTAATTTCGTCTGTTACAGAGTGAAGTTCGGCTGATAACTTATCAGCCAAACCTAAAAGAGTGAAGATTGGTTGTTCAATTTTTTATTCGAATCGACCGAACCTAAATTCGTCAGTTACCGAGTGAAGTTCGGCTGATAACTTGTCAGCCGAACCTAAAAGAGTGAAGATTGGTTGTTCAATTTTTTATTCTAATCGACCGAACCTAAATTCGTCAGTTACAGAGTGAAGTTCGGCTGATAGCTTGTTAGCCGAACCTAGGTATATTTTCAAAAAAATATAGGTTTATCAGCCGAACCGTTCATCTGGTCAGTAGATCTAGGTTGTAAAAAAATCATTTTTTTGACAAATTCAACTTATAAAAAGAAAATTAAACCTCGTTAAGAAGTCTACCTCTGTATTAACAAACCTTAATTATCTATTAGTTCAACAAATCTTAAAAACCTAATTTCTTATTTTTCTTCTTTAACAAACCCCAAACTAACTATCTCTAAAAAAAAAAAGTATGTCTTCGAAACTAAGACTATATAATCATTGACGTTAACCACTAATCATTAACATTAACTACTAATCATTAATATTAGATACCAATTATTATCATCAACACTAATGAAGTAAGGGCATTATTGTCGTGATAAAAATATGATGGATAAGGGGTTACTGATTTTACCACAAGTGACTCGATTTTATCATTACCTTGTATGCCTCAAAACATGATTCATACAAAGAGAACAAGGGAACATTATCTATATACCCCAGTACGAGGCCCATTAAAAAATGCTCTTTCAAACTTAAAATATACCCTTAACTTTTTAGAAGCCTTATCCTCTTAATACAACATTACCATAATTATCTTTTCTACATATTGTTTCTCTTTTACATACAAAATCTCACTTAACCCATCAACCACCAACGTCACCAAACCACAGCTACTACCTATCGCCATCATCGATAACCACCTCCATCACCCACCACCACCACCAACCACCACTACTGCACACCAACTACCACCTTCGACAACCACAACTGCCCTCCCACCATCACCATTCACCACCAACGCAGACAACCGCCATCACCAACAACAAGCACCACCACCTACAACCACCACCACTACTGCCAACCACCACCACCACCAACATCAAGCATCACCACCGTCGTCCCCGCCACGAGGTGGAATCAACTTGTAGAAGGTGTTGAAGTTTCATCCACATTAAATGGAACCAACTAGCTCAAGTTGTCTCCAAATTTAAGGCAACTAGCTCAAGTTGTCTCCAAATCTAACGCAACTAGTTCAAGTTCTCTTCAAAAGTGGAGAAAACTAGCACAAGTTGTCTCCAACAAAAAGTGTACAGGAACAAGAGGAACAAGTTGTTATAACAAAATGAACCAACCCATGTCAAGTTGTCTTCAAATCTGGAGGCAAATAGACCAAGTTATCTCCAAAAGTTGAGGCAACCATCCAAAGTTGTCTTCTAAAAAAGTGTAAAACAAGTTGTTAAAATATAAAAATGGAACCAACTAATCCAAGTTGTCTCAAGATCTGAAGGCAACTAGCCTAAGTTGTTTCCAACAAAAAACCAAACATAAACAAGTTGCTAAAAAATCAATCTAATTAGCCCAAGTTGTCTCCAAATTTGGAAGCAACTAGCTAAAGTTGTCTCCAAATCTGGAGGAAACTAGCACAGGTTGTCTCTGAATCCGAAGGAAACTAGCACAAGTTGTCTCCAAATATGAAGGCATCTAGCATAAATTTGTCTCCAAAAAGAAGAAAAGAACATACACAAATGAGTGAACCTGGCGTGAGTAGGACACACATCCTCTGACACGAAGTCGGTCATGCTACCATTGCACCAATGATTCGTCTCAACTATTTGTTTGGACCATTTACATTAAGTGGGATAAACAACTCTTCAACCTATTCATATTGAGTGGGCTTAACAACTCTTCAGCCCAGATAAGACATTTATTTGGTTCAGGGGTTGATGTTTAAGCCTACTGGAAGTTATTAACCTAATTTGTTAGCTTCTAAAGACCAGGTATACATTCAAACCCTGGAGGTTACTGATCTCCAGAAAAATGAGGAATCAGTTAAAGACCAGGTATATTCAAACCCTGGAGGTTACAGATCCTTACAAAAAGGGGGAGAACAGAAGAAGACCAGGTATAACCTGGAGGTTGTAGATCCTAAAAATAAGGAAATTAGTTTTGACCAGGATGAACCTGGAGTACATTTTGTCCAGATACATAGTCAAAACGTATCCAGACGAAAACTAGACTGAATACAATTCCTCCACAACCTATAAATAGAAGAGGAATAACAACCAGAGAGGTACACATTTCTAATCCTTCTCTCTCCATAAAACCTGCTCAGAGCTCTTACTCATTGAGGCATCAGAGTGTCTTTTGCAGGTACCCCCCACTATCATTTATCAACAATTATTGAAGATAAGGAGTTGATTCAACAAGTAGCTGGACTTCTTCATCTACCAACAGAACATCACGAAGAATACTTCCAAATCATCTAACAGCTTAAACTTCATCATCATACACGAATCTCAAGGATTGTTGCAGAAACACTTTTGCTGCAACATCTTTTGGCGCCCACCGTGGGGCAGAGAAGGATTCTAAAAAAAAAAAAAAGATCTATGGAAAAATCACAGGAAAATCAAAATAATGGGAACGAAAATACGGATGCAAGAGTCTGAGGGAATCATAACAACATTTATCACCCACTTCAGGAAGGAGTTGAAACGTCACAAGCAAAAACGGCATCAAGGTGTCCCTCTGCAAGAACTTATCCCCACAGGATAAGTAGAGAAAATCGATGGGTACGTATCGCAACTCCACCTTTAAGTGATGGTGCCAATCTGAACATATCTCCAAGCGGTGGTAATCCACACCAAACAAATATGCTAAACTCACGTCCGAACTCCCTCGCCAATAGGGGCCTTCGTTTGGCCTCGCGTTTTGTGCAAGCGGATAGGACAGGGGTAACACCCGTGGATTTGACTCTACGAGAAAGATTGCAAGAGTTATAAAGCGAAAAACAAACTACTGAAAGCGTCTTTAGAAAAGAGACCACTAACTGGTAGTACCCAACATTTGGAAAGTGTCACTCTGCACCGGCATGCACGACCTTCACATGAGGGTTGGCGGGAACGACGGGAGCGGAATGATCACGACAGGAGACATAGATCATCCGAAAGGAAAGCTACTGAGGATCGAAGGTCGAATCACCGCTACGAAAGTAATCAGTTCAACAAGGAGGTGGAGCGACAATCTGGACCTAGCAATTGGCAGAACAATAGGCGTGAAAGGGAGTAATACCTCAACGATCGAAGAAGAAAGGAGTACCTCGAAGGGCGAAAGAGGAAGGAGTATTATGACGAAAACCGACGCTCGAAGAAATATAAGCACGAGAAAGCAAAATCTAGGTAGAACAAGGAGTTAGTCAGAAATGAACGAATCCATCGAGAGACTGAAGGAGATTCATCAAAGATTGAGGAACTCAATAAAAGAAAGCTAAGTGAAATGATCGAGCAGGTGTTATCTCAAAAACAATCCAGAGAAGAAATGCTACAAGTTTTAGCAATGAAAAGGTCAATGGACTCACCATTCGTCGAAGAAATAAGGCGGTTCCACGCACCATCAAACTTTGTGCTGCCCCAGTTCAATGAGCTATTTGACTGGAAGAGCGGCGATCATGTGGAACATGTCCAACATTTCCAAGATTCAATGAGTCTGTGGGGATATAGCGATGAGTTGTTGTGCAAAACTTTTCCTGTAACACTGACAGGTAAAGCTTTGACTTGGTTCTCCCAGTTGGAGTCAAATTCAATTGCGAACTTTGGGATGCTGTCAAATTCATTTTTAAAGATCAATCTAGGAAGCAAAAAAATGGAGTAGTCACTTATTTGGATTGCGTCAAGAAACAAATGAAAGTCTGGAAGCTTTTAACCAGCAGGTTCGTCGAGAAGTTGGAGAAGTCAGCGCGGTTGATGCTGGACTCATCATTGAAGCATACAAGAATGCGTTGCCTTATGATAAATTTGGGGTATTCAATTCCTTAGCCGTAAAACCGGTGGGAAACCTCTAAGAACTATATGCAAGGACAAATAACTATGTAAGGGCATAAAAGGAAAAAAGAGCAAAGTTGTCACTGAAAAAGGGGACAACTGAAATTCCATCCAAAGTGAGACATCATACGGATGACGACTCCAAGAAAAAAAATCGTGAGGGTTCGGAAGTCCTCACTGTATAAGAGAAGCACACAAGTAATAAAAGTATTGTTCTACACCATCATGCACGATCTTCACATGAGGGTTGGTGAGCGCGACGGGTACACAATGATCACGATATGACACCTGAATCATCAGAAAGGAAATCTCCCGAAGCAAGTAATCTATCCAAGAAAAATGATCGCTACAAAAGGCATCACTCCATCGTAGAATCTGAACGACAATAGGTATCTAGCCATTGGATGAACAAAAGGTGCGAGCGATAGAGATACCTTGACGACTAAAGTCGGGGGGAATACCTCGATAAGCAGAAGGAAAGTTTCGCTTTTAAATAAGAGAAAATTTCCATGGATGTTGTTTATGGCAATAGTCATATGCCAGCACAATAAGCATATTCAGTTCGCACACATTCTCTTAGCCTAGCCTTGCAAATATCAGCAATCTCAAGTTGTATACTCACAACAAATCAGAGGAAAACATCTTCATTATGTCTCTACTCCAATTCCAGAGTTACTTTCTTGCACATTCGCCCTTGGTCCATCAGATGGATGCAAGTTAAAACTTGCACGAGTTTAAAACAAATGGACCTACACGCCGTTGCGAGTTTTACTCATGATAGTCGAACAACTGGGGGCGTCTAGGGAAGACCATACTTGATAGATAAGCTAGCAAGAGGAAGTTATATTGAGTGAAGATCAGCAAAATGGATCCCAAAACTTGGAACTTTGGCAACTTGGAAATAGTTCACAATTGACTGCGGGATGCATTTTTGCGATGTTGGATACATTCACGCCTCATAAGGTAAACCTAAACGATTGCTTAATTTGTTTGTAATATTCGTATTTCATAGTCCTACAACAATTGCATAATTCACATACAAGTTCACAATTTATAAACAAATGCATGATGCACACACTTCGATACTAGCCAGAGTCGTTTAACAATAACACTCGCATAGCTAAGAATCTAAGATCGGACATAAACTCCTGGCATACTGGCCAGAGATGTTAGGCAATGACTCTCGCATATCCAGCACCGATTCCAACTTGACTTTGCACGGTCTTAGTCAAAACTTGTGCAAATTTGCGTGCAAGCTAAACCGGTTTAGCGCAGGCTCAAAAATAGCAAGGACCTCGTTCCATGGGAAATTGAACCCCATCTCAGAGCAGTGAGAACCAAACCAACTTGGCTTTGATTAGAGGTATTTCAAAAAATATTCCTTGCACGGTCTTAGTCAATACTTGCGCAAATTTGCGAGCAAGTTAAACCTAAATTGGTTAGCGCAGGCTCAAGAATAGCAAGGACCTTGTTCCATGGGCATTGGAACCCCATTATCAGGTCAATGAGAGTTCATTGTACAAGGAAAATAAATATATTTTGTAATAACGTTTTGCTGGCCGATATGGAGCTAGAGTTAAATAGAAAAATAAAAAAAAATATATAAAAATGAAGAAACTTGGATGGAGTAAAAAAAATGCAGAAACTTTGTTGGAGCAGGAGCGATAATGGAAAAAAATATATATGGGGATATATACATATATATATATATTCAAAAAGGAGCTTTAATGGAGCGGGAGCAAAAGAAGATAAAAAAATCAAATCGATTTGCTAACTATCTTTGATGGAGTCAAAATTATTATATCATGAAGATGTTTTCTTGGAGCTGAAACGAGGAGAAAAAAAAATATATATTTGCATGAAGAGGCTTTGTTGGACATGAAGTAAAAAAAAAATTAAGATATATTGAAGCATCAGAAGAACATCAGTTATCGATCTCTCAATGCATGAGTAGTTGTGATATTTTACAACCATCTAAAAGGTGCAGATCATGTCTCGGCATCGAACATAAATTGGAGTATATTTATACTGCATCATACAGATCTAAGCAAAAAGGTTTACACACCGCTGAAGAAATTTGCCAGTTATTTCCGAACTGTGAAGTTATACAACAACTACAATACGATCAGGAAGTATTTCGTCGTGCTGGCATCTACGGCCTCAAATCACAAGCGAAGACTTAAGTCTTGCACTCATCACAACCATAAAATCTCACCAAGTTTTGCGTCAGTGAAACCACGAACTCTTGTCTCAAAAACGAGATATATTATCCAAGAGACATGCCAACATTTACAGAAGTCAGTCCAATAGTTGCCACAGTAAAAAAAAATTGTTGTGCTGCAAGCAAGAAGACATGTTACAGCAGCAAATACATAACTTGAAACTCGTGATATAATCATCAAGCATCTTTCATATTCGACTACGGAAAACTCTCGTCCAGCAACACCAAGTGCAACCTTGTTCACAAGCAGACTACCATATCACTAAAACAAGTAGATTGGGGGCGTCTGATTAAAAGGCCGAAATAGTTGAACAAAGAGACTCTTCTTAACCCATAAACAAGTTGAGGATTAAGAGGAGCCTATGTTTTGACCATTTACATTAATCGGGCTAAACAACTCTTCAACCCATTCACGTTGAGTGGGCTTAACAACTCTTCAGCCCAGATAAGACATTTATTTGGTTCATGGGTTGATGTTTAAGCCCACTGGAAGTTATTAACCTAATTTGTTAGCTTCTAAAGACCAGGTATACATTCAAACTCTGGAGGTTACTGATCCCCAGAAAAAGGAGGAATCATTTAAAGACCAGGTATATTCAAACCCTGGAGGTTACAGATCCTTACAAAAAGGGGGAGAACAGAAGAATACCAGGTATAACCTGGAGGTTGTAGATCCTAAAAATAAGGAAATTAGTTTTGACCAGGATGAACCTGGAGTACATTTTGTCCAGATACATAGTCAAAACGTATCCAGACGAAAACTAGACTGAATACAATTCCTCCACAACCTATAAATAGAAGAGGAATAACAACCAGAGAGGTACGTATTTCTAATCCTTCTCTCTCCATAAAACCTGCTCAGAGCTCTTACTCGTTGAGGCATCAGAGTGTCTTTTGCAGGTACCCCCCACTATCATTTATCAAAAATTATTGAAGATAAGGAGTTGATTCAACAAGTAGCTGGACTTCGTCATCTACCAACAGAACATCACGAAGAATACTGCTAAATCATCTAACGGCTTAAACTTCATCATCATACACGAATCTCGAGGATTGTTGCAGAAACACTTTTGCTACAACACCACTCTAAGAGGTATTTATAAATATAATTGCACATGCTTCTCAAAAAAATGGGGCCAACTAGTTCAAGTTGCCTTTGATTCGTATCCAAAAGTGAAATCAACTTTCTCTAGTTTCCCCCAGAATTTAGATTTCGAGAATGAAATATAACAAACAAAATTGAATAACTTTCAATGTTTCTACAGTTCAATATAACACTATTCAAGCAAATGAAATTCGAATCAATAATTGCATCAAGAGAGTGTACCTTAAAGAATATAGAATAGAATCCAATGAACAAGTAGCATTTGAAATGTTAGTGCACTTGTATGCTTGGTCACCAGCAAGTTGCACAAGCTTTTGCTGCATACGCCATAACCGAAATCACTAAGAGAATCATCCATATGAACTTATACTTTCTCCTAAACAAATAAATGGTATGTACCCGACATGTTATAGGTTCCATTACCATTGTTCCAAGAAATTAAACAAGAACAACAATAGGAGACATGCACCACTAAAAATTGAGTGTGTAATGAATTGTAACACCAGAAAAATCTAGTAGTATAAAAAGATCACCTGCAACAAGGAATCCCGACATAAGTACTTTAGATGACAACACTGGGATCTTCTCGCCAAGGGTAACAAAAGTGACTGCCACAACCCACAAAATTACTATGAGACCCATATGTAAACTTCGATGACCGACTCAACCCCAACTTACAAGCAACATGAAAGTGCAATAGTAACAAGGAGATTTTAATACTTGTTTCTTAAGTTATTCAATAGATCCTAATGGTATCTGAAATTCAAAAATAATGAAGGAACCATATATATAATAAAAGTTGTATAATCTAACAAACCAAAAATCATAACAAAATGATGGGGGATATCATGGTTTTAGAGCATAGCTCGATTGAACTCGCCAAGCGTTGGTATGTCAAGATTGGTTGTCATATTTTAGTATCAAAACTCATCTAGAGTCACTTGATTAAATACCAGAGTCATCTTCGTTTAGGTTAGACTAGAAAGTCTAGGAATGTTAAGACATACAAGTATTACTCCGAAGACCTGAAGAATGAGAAGAGTAACGAACTACAACGATGACATCATCATTCCACTTGATGTTAGTAATACTGACTTGAACTTGTTTCATTCCTAACATATCTTTCAAGTAGTGCATATTGAAAACATAACTGTGAAGCTGTATATACTATATATATTCTATATAATTCTCTAATGATGTGACATGATCATAGTATTAAGGAATTATACTACAAAGTATAACGCTTATCTTTTGAGCTTCGTAGATATGATATCGACATAATCTTGTATATAGTTTTATGATTATGTGTATGGGTTATAGTGAAGATTTCATCCTAGGAAACAATGTTTTACATTTGTTTAAAGGAAGTACATTCATGAACTTGTTACGTGAATCAAAAGGGAAATCAGTTGGTTTATTGGTCCGGCTATTCATTGCATGTCTTTGGATGACCAATATGTGTGAGTTGGTAGAACCGATCTTAACTCAGGTTATGTATCTTGGTATAACCGATCACAATACCTAGACTTATGATTTGGCATGACTGGTCCTGGTAATTGGTGTAACCGATCCTAAGTAATCACCATGAGATGGTATGATCAATCCTTGTAATTTGTGTGACCAATCATGGTAATTGGTGTGACCGATCATAAGAGTTGTACGACCGATCCTTGTAATTGGTGTAACCGATCCTAGTGACTGGTGTGACCGATTACAAGTAGATACCATGTTTAGTATAACCGATCCTAGTGATGGTATAACCGATCCGAACCCATATATGTGACTTGGTACGACCGATCACATAGTAGTCTTGGAATACTGGTAGAACCAATTCTAAACTTGTTTGGAAGTATGGTAGAACCGATTCCAAGAAGCAATCCATGTAAATATGAAATAAGGATTTGCAGCGAAAAGTTGTCAACATACTTTGAACACGAGCAGTAACTATTATCATTTATTGTTCAAAGATATTCCTTGGTACTCAAGGTTATCCTGTGTCGAAATAAATTAACCATCTTTTAATTAAGGTTTTTGATTTTATATGCTTTAATTATCAGCAATTAATTTATAGCTCTAGAAAATAAAAATTAGCAATGTGCATTTACTAATTGGAGATTTTCTATTCAGAGATTTCGGAAATATTGGACAAGAATTTATTGGAATTAGGAAAACCGCATTTGGGCATTTATTGCATATCTTGAGAATATTTTTGGTTAATTCCTTGGTGTCCAAACATCCTTGGTCCATAAATACCTAAGTTTTCATTTCTAGAAAACTATCCTAAGAGCCATGCAAACTTCATTTCTTGTTGTTTCTGGTGGAGCCGTCTATTCAGAGAGGAAAGTATCCTAATTAGGTGAAATCTCTTACGACCGCTTGTTTAAATAATTTTGTGGGATCAAGAATCTCTACGAGTACCGTTGGTGGGAAACTAGATAATTGCAGTGTTATTAGTTTTCTATTTGATTTGATTGACTAACGGTTGTTGAAACTTTGATTGCACCTAGTTTGTTTATTCTTGAGAATCTTCTCTTCTGATATAATATTCACTAAGACTAGATCAAAGTATCGACGAGATCTTTAGAATTGTTTTTAAATCTAAAGTAGAGCTGGAAATCAAGCTCAAAACCCGCAGGTTGGACTGGACCGTCCGTAAAAACCCGCCCCTGGCTTGGATGGTGATCTAAACAAGCCGGGTTAGGGTTGAAAAAATATTGACTTGTATGGGAACGGGTTAACTCATACCAGCCCGGGAAACCCGCAGGTTCACCGTAACCCGCAGTTCCATTCCCAACACCGCGTGTCATGTTAGAGCATTGCTCGGTCGAACTCGCATGCGTTGCTATCTCAAGCATGTTTGTCGATGTTAGTGATCAAAACTATAAGTCTTGATTTCTAGTCTATTATAGCTAAGTCTCAGACTAGGATAGAAAGTGTAGTTGAGCTCAAGGACTTCACGATGATTCATCATACAAGTATAAGAACTACTCAAGGAACCGGTGGAACTTCTCGACAAAAAGGTATGTGAAGACTTGAACTTATCTATCACTCAAAAGTATATCCACTCTATCTCCTACTCTTTGAGACAAGAAGTCGTATGCTATATACATAGACTTGGATTATATACATTTGGTATTTCAAGCCGAGTATACCTCGCCTATCTATATCTCGAAATATGTGTTGGTAAGCTTTTCGCTTCGATCAAGTTTATCTTTACCATGTGACGAAAGTCATGATATGTTTCAATCATCATGAAAATTGCTTTGACGAGAAATGGTTTAACAACTATATAACGTCCTCTAAGAATGTTTCAATGATTGAAATGAGAGTTTAGATTACATAACCAATGGTGGACATAAGCATTGTTGTGGAAACACATTTATGTATAAGTCCTATTCCTTAAACCAAAGTTTGCGAACTTTGTTGATCAAGAGAACTGGAAGAATGGCGTGAGCCAAGTCCGCGAACTGCCGAAGTTCTCAAACCCGAGAATTTCTGCTGGAGTTGACAAACTACTTGCGTGAAGCTAAGTCCGCGAACTCAGTCCGCGAACCCAGTCCAAGAACCGGCGAAGTTCTCATACCCGAGAATTTCTGCTGGAGTTTGTAAACTCTGCCCGGTAACTTAAGTCCGCGAACCTAGTCTGCGAACTTGAGAAGGTTGTATATCTGAAGATGATTTCTGAACTTAAACTTAAAAGTACTAAGGAATGTAGTTTGCAAACCGTGGCTATAAAAATTCATGAACCGATTCAAGTGAATCAAATCATCTTTGTTTCAATTGTGTCTTGTGTAGTACATAAGATTTCCTTGCAATTGAACAACTCTCTAACTATTTCATTTGAAGTCATTTGAACTAGTTATGGTGAAGAAGAACATGGTTGATACGAAATGCTCATATGGCTAACCTTTTGGTTAACTATTGTTGAACCAACATGTGCTTACGTTTGGGTACGGTTAACAAACCTAGAAGCGTGCATTGTAAAGTGTGTGTAACAAGCTAAGTTTTCGATCTAACGGTTGACAAATATTAACTTGAATCTAAATCAGGTGTTCATTTAACGGTGAATATTGAATGCTTTGTTACTAAGCTAACATTGATTGCAAACCATGATTTTAAAGACTATATAAAAGAGACATCTAGTATTGTGCAAAACTAATCCCCACACCTTACGTGTGATACTAGTTTGCGTGCTAGAGTCGATTCTCCTTTAACCTTTGGTTTTCTTCTTCTAAAACCAGGTTAACGACTTAAAGACTTCATTAGGATTGTGAAGCCAGACCGATACTACTTTTATCGTAGTTGTGTGATCTGATCTTGCATCTTTTGTCGTACGAGTACAATCAGATTGATTGGATTGAGATTGATATCTCCGATAGGCAATATATAAAAAGTAATCACAAACATCTTCGTCTCATTGTTTGTGATTCCGCAACATCTTGTTTCGCCACCATACGATTAAGATTGTTGTGAGGTGATTGATAACTCTAGGCTGTTCTTCGGGAATATAAGATCAGATTATCAATTGGTTCCTGTTCACCTTGATTATTATCAAAAGACGGAACAAAACCTTTAGGGTTTATGGTTGATCCTTTGATACACTTGTCTGTGTGAGACATATTTGTTTATTGTCAAAGATTGCGATTTTGGGTCGTAGAAACTCTTAGTTGTGGGTGAGATCAGCTAAGGGAATCAAGTGCGCAGTATCCTGCTGGGGTCGGAGGCGTAGGGAGTACAACTGTACCTTGGATCAGTGGGAGACTGATTGGGGTTCAACTACAGTCCAGTCCGAAGTTAGCTTGGACTAGGCTAGTGTCTGTAGCGGCTTAATACAATGTGTGTTCAATCTGGACTAGGTCCTGGGGTTTTTCTGCGTTTGCGGTTTCCTCGTTAACAAAATTTATGGTGTATGTGTTATTTCTATTTCTGCATTATATTCTTTTATCTTTATAATTGAAATAATATAGGTTGTGCGTTAGACCATCAATTAGAGTAATCCAACCTTTGGTTGTTGATTGTCATTGATTGATCCTTGGATATTGGTCTTTTGGTACCATCCAAGTTATTCCTTGCATTTGATTAGAACTCGCAGTTCCTGCTATAGTAAATCAAATCAAGAAGAAAGATATAACTCGTTGATATACTTTTAATTGATTGAGTCTTGTTGATTCTCTTAAAAGTACATTCGAGTTTTTCCATATAGATTGCTAAGTGAAATATTGGGTGGTGTTGTTAGACCCCCACTTTTTCAATTGGTATCAGAGCAGGAAAACACGTTCAAGACCTTACAAGTTTGTATTTGTAGCGATCTGACTCTATGAAAAAGAGTATTATCTCTGATAAACGCGTCACCAGAAATAAAAGTTATGTCTCGTCGATTTCTATTAAAGAGAAAGATTCTTCAATATCAAATATAGATGAACTTTGTGTTCAAACAAGACAGACAGGCTACGACATGTGTTATTCCGATTACCCTTCAAAAGAGCCTATCTCTCTAAATGAACGATAAACAGCTAAAGAATGTGAACTGATGTTAAATTATGTTAAAGTTCAAGCTCATCGATTGAAACAACATGTAAAAATTATTCTTGGGGAAATAAGGGACTACAATTCCAAAAACTCTGAAGCTTTGCCTTTATCTCTTCTTAAGGCGAGTCTTGAAAGGGATATCTTGGAAATTAAACATCGCTTGAACAAGCTCTCAATTCAAGGATGTTTCAAAAAGTTCTCTAGACCATCTTCATCAACTATTGTGACTGAGAAAGATCCAGAAGAAAAATCAGTGTCCTCTTCTTGCGGAAAATATGTGCCTATACCCTCTTGTCAAAAATGGTGCACTTCACATGAAAGGAGGAAACCTCCACGGATTGTTAAGACAGTGTTTTCTAACATTCAGGAGGTATGTCCTTTTTGTGATTCAAAAGGACCGGTCAGACAAATGAGAGACTCTAGGAAAGTCAGTTCTATGAGTTCCTTAAATGTTCTGAATCAGAACAAATGTCCTAACAATCTGAGAGAAGATCAGATTCCTTCTACCGTAAAAAGGGGAGTTAATAATACATTTGATGAGAACAAGGCATCAGGAAGAAGCCGATGTCCTTCAGGTAAGAATCAATTCTCTAAGTCATATTATTGTAAGGATGAATTTTATGATTATCTTTCTCATCATAATAGTTCTCCTCCAACATTTCGTACGGAAAAGGATAACCAAAAATAATTTTCATGTATGAGCTAATAACTCATACTTGTGTTAAGTAATCACAAGGTTGAAATCTTACTCACAAAAATCCTAGCTGAGTGAGAAATGTTTAGGTATACTCTTTGCCAAAGTGACACTGATTATCTAGCTAACTTCTTATCGTTCTTAGATGGATTATCAGGTAACACTTTTACATGAGTATTTTTTGTAAGATTCCTTCTTGTTTCTTGCTTCAATTATGCTCAAATTTGCTCTCCTGAGTTATGGAGTTTTCGATCCCTTTGTTGAAAAGTATCTTTTGGGCTTTTTTTTTTGGTAAATATTGTACTCGAACGGATACTTGTTCTGGCACGAGTCAACTGTTCTAAAAAACCTAGAAACCCTTCCCCAAGAATAAATACCTGACCTATTGAGTTTCAAAAGTCTCGTACACATACTCTAGGTTGGTTTCTGGTCTGTCAAGAATGTCTTCCTCTTCATCTTGCTATGGTGGTTTTGCAAAAGGATTCCTTGATAAAGGTTTTGTTGTTGAATCTAAGAGGAAAAGAACACTTGTAGATGAAGATCATCCTAACACTTCATGTTACTTTGCCTATGTTCATGAGGATGCTGAGAAGTATTTTCAAAGTAAGTAAAATGCATCATAGAAGTTTGTTTGTTGCCTAGTAAGTCTTCTTTTTGGTTTAGTTGGAAGAATAACTAGTGCTTGGAATAGCAATGATTGTGACTACACATAGCTATTATTTTTCATCTTCTTATTTTTTTTAGGTTTATTGGTTTAAATTCTAAAAACTTTTTGGAGGATGATGTTTTTGCAGTATTAATCTTTATGATTTGATATATTGCAATTTGTTATGGGATATTGGTGTTTACATCCGTGAACTATGTTTGTCCAATACTTTGTCAAAAGTAAAGTCGTTCGTGTTCGGTATTCACGTACTGGTAAAGGAATGAATGGACTTTTGACAAATACAAAAGTTAAGCCTATATTGTCAAATATTTTGATGGAAGATAGGTTAAAATCTTTTGTTTTCAAGGATTATGTCTATTAATTGTCGTTATGCAAATAGTGATTGAAGATAGAATGAATCCTTGTGTATTCTGCAGTATTGATCATCCCTGATCCATATTTTTGTGTATTACTGTGAGGCTCCGTAATGTATCTTATGTTGAGCATTATACAACTAAGTTGATTTTCTTAGCTTAGTTGTTGTTCCGTGAGATATGTTATGTCGAGCATACTGAACTAAATTAATCATCTTGTTTGGTTATTTAGTTATTGCTCCGTAAGTTTTCTTATGTCGAGCAAAACAAATGACAATTAAATTGATTACTTTTTTGATTAGTTTGATTGTGTATTCCAATTAAATTAATTATGGGTTCTCTTGTAATTAATCTAGTTGAGTATTTTCGTGTCTCCATAAGTTCACTTATGTTGAGCACAATCAATTGAATTGATCACCTCTTATGCTTAATTTGATTGCGTATTCCGATTAAATTAATCATGGGTTTACTTGTGATTAATTTGATTGAGTTTTTGGATATAGAAAATCATTCTTATGGTTTTTGGTGTCCAATAAAAATCCTTCTTTTCTTTTGAAATAAAGGTCGCTCTTGTTGTTCTTTCGGGAATGACATCAAATGGGGGAGAGTTCTTTCGAACTTGTGCTTAATGGTCATATCTTGAGGGGTGTGTGGCTGTGGAATTTTAGAAGGGTTATCTTGTATCTTTAAACTCCTTGATGAATGCATTTAGCTTCGACTTTATGATTGCATCTAAATTAGTTGGTATGTATTTTTTCCTTTTGTCATGAAATATATCTCTCGGAAATTTCATTATGATCCTGTTCTTGTACCTTTGCAAATTTTATTGACAAAAATGGGGATAATTAATATGTAGTTCATACTACAAATACATATGGTTTCCGGATCATTGTGTAAGGGGGAGTGGTTTCCATGTGAGATGGAGTATTGACTAAGGGGGAGTGATACATATCACCATAGTATTATTATTGAAGTTGTGATACAATTGAACTTTGACGCTGTATAATAATACTATGACACTGTATAACAATGATCGAGAACTACGTTTTCTCATTGTTATATCTACGGATCTTCAACAACGATGATGCTAAAATTACAACCTTTGGGATCATTGGAGTACTTGGAAGTGACGAAGATTTCGAGGAATGTTGAAGATTAGACATGTGGAATAGGAGCTACTAAAGTTTCTTTGTCTTTTTTGTATTCCATATGTATTGATAGTTTTGTCACTAAAATTGACAAAGGGGGAGATTGTTAGAGCATTGCTCGGTCGAACTCGCATGCGTTGCTATCTCAAGCATGTTTTCCAATGTTAGTGATCAAAACTATAAGTCTTGATTTCTAGTCTATTATAGCTAGTCTCGGACTAGGATAAAAAATGTAGTTGAGCTCAAGGACTTCATGGCGATTCATCATACAAGTAGAAGAACTACTCAAGGAACTGGTGTAACTTCTCGACAAAAAGGTATGTGAAGACTTGAACTTATCTATCACTCAAAAGTATATCTACTTTATCTCCTACTCTTTGAGACAAGAAGTCGTATGCTATATATATAGTCTTGGATTATACACATTTGGTATTTCGATCCGAGTATACCTCGCCTATCTATATCTCGAAATATGTGTTGGTAAGCTTTTCGCTTAGATCAAGTTTATCTTTACCATGTGACAAAAGTCATGATATGTTTCAATCATCTTGAAAATTTCTTTGACGAGAAATGGTGTAACAACTATATAACGTCCTCTAAGAATGTTTCAATGATTGAAATGATAGTTTAGATTACATAACCAATGGTGGACATAAGCATTGTTGTGGAAACATATTTATGTATAAGTCCTATTCCTTGAACCAAAGTTTGCGAACTTTGTTGATCAAGAGAACCGGAAGAATGGCGTGAGCCAAGTACGCGAACTGGCGAAGTTCTCAAACCCGAGAATTTCTGCTGGAATTGACAAACTACTTGCGTGAAGCTAAGTCCGCGAACCAGCGAAGTTCTCATACCCGAGAATTTCTGCTGGATTTTGTAAACTCTGCCCGGTAACTTAAGTCCGCGAACCTAGTATGAGAACTTGAGAAGGATATATATCTGAAGATGGTTTATGAACTTAAACTTAAAAATACTAAGGAATTCAGTTTGCAAACCGTGGCTATAAAAGTTCATGAACCGATTCAAGTGAATCAAGTCATCTTTGCTTCAATTGTGTCTTGTGTAGTACATAAAATTTCCTTGCAATTGAACAACTCTCTAACTAGTTCATTTGAAGTCATTTGAACTAGTTATGGTGAAGAAGAATATGGTTGATACGAAATGCTCATATGGCTAACCTTTTGGTTAACTATTGTTGAACCAACATGTGCATACGTTTGGGTACGGTTAACAAACCTAGAAGCGTGCATTGTCAAGTGTGTGTAACAAGCTAAGTTTTCGATCTAACAGTTGAGAAATATTAGCTTGAATCTAAATCAGGTTTTCATATAACGATGAATTTTGAATGCTTTGTTACTAAGCTAACATTGATTGAAAACCCTGATTTGAAAGACTATATAAAAAAGACATCTAGTATTATGCAAAACTAATCCCCACACCTTACATGTGATACTAGTTTGCGTGCTAGAGTCGATTCACCTTTAACCTTTGGTTTCTTCTTCTAAAACCAGGTTAACGACTTAAAGACTTCATTGGGATTGTGAATCTAGACCGATACTACTTTTATTGTAGTTGTGTGATCTGATCTTGCATCTTCTATCGTACGAGTACAATCAGATTGATTGGCTTGAGATTGATATCTCCGATAGGCAAGATATAAAAAGTAATCACAAACATCTTCGTCTCATTGTTTGTGATTCCGCAACATCTTGTTTCGCTACCATATGATTAATATTGTTGTGAGGTGGTAGGCCATGGATTGTATAAGAAACAAGATCAAAGGATAAGGAGAGACAGAAAGGCCTACATGTTATACCTGCAAGTGCACAGGGTCTGTTGTAGTGAGTGTGCAAGGCAGGGTCATTTCCACATGGACTAGGGTGTGTAAGTTGAAGTTTTATAGGCTATTCAAGCTAATCTAAGTGATGACAGTGACAGTGCGTGACAAAGAGTGATAGTGGCAAAGAAACCAAGGCAGTAACACAGGCAGTGATAAAGAAACAAAGGCAGTGAAGTATAGAAGGGACTAGGATCTTGAATCCACCCTTTTCCTAAGCTAAGTCCTCCAACTATGTTCTTGTCCCTTGTTAGTTATCAGTCAGCTTTTAGGCTCTCTGAATAACTAGATGACAGTTGCGGTTCAAAGCCGGCTGTTAATCTAAGGGTTGGTCTAGAAAGATTACTAAGAACACTAAGATGAATCTAATCCTAGTATTAGTTGGGGCTCTCACACTGCAACTACCCGCAGAGAAGCTTTCTTAGTGTTTTAACAACCTAAAAGGATATTCAATCCTAGACAGTTCAAGCACAACAAGATCAGAGCATGGATGGGACAAATACAATTGAAATTTACAAAATAATTTAAACTAAGAACTAACCCTTGAGGCACTGGCTATTCCAGTCCTCTTGGGTGAAGCACTGGCTAGCCCAGGCATATCTTTTACACACACCTACGACATCTATTTATAGTTACAAGCACTCAATTAGGATTACAATAATTTTTCCCCAAATCAGAGAAATTAGGGTTACTGATTTACCTAATTTGATGGAATGATAACTACTCCATGCGTCGACCCATTCTTCTTCTGACTCTCCTTCTCCTCTCCATGCCTTCCAATTTATTTTCTAACTCGACCTAATTCATCAATTTCTCTCCTAGGGTTTCAGAGAAAGAAAAGAAGAGAGATTGATGAAATAGATAGGTAGAGAGGTAGGGAAATGATGGGAAAGGAGATGGGTTGTAGTTGGTTTGGTTGTGGAGTGGTTGAGAAAGGTGGTGGAGGTGATGATGGTGGTGCAGGCGATGGGGAGTGGTTCTGCAGACGGGGGTGAGGGAGGTGAAGTCGATGGAGAAGAAGGAGGGGAGTGTTTGGTTGATGGGTATAGGTATTAGGTGCTTGGGTGTGTGGCGGGGTAGCAAGCTTGATGATTTGCGAAACTCATCCGTTGGATGTGGAATTGATAGATCAATCTGATGGCGAGATAGAAGGGATCTTTTAGCGACCGTTGGATGTATAATACATCAAAATTAACGGCGCGGATTAGAGTTAGGTGTTGTAGTGTGAAGCAGGATCTTCAGATTTTGATGCACGACGATGAGGCGACCGTAGGATGCTGAGATGATCCAATCTGACGGCTACAGGAGAAGTGGTCTATGGATATTGGAAATGGGTTTGGGTGAGGGATTTGGGCCTTGGGTATGCCAAGCCCATATCTTCTTTAAGAACAATTCTTCCTCTTCAAGCCCAGTTCTAGCCTTTTGGTCTTGCGCAAAACATTCTTCGCGGCTTCCTTGTGTGATTCCTCTTGGCTTCCACCACTTTTCTGCTCTTTTTGCTCCGTAATTCATCCAAACTTTATTTACAACCTAAAAATGCAAAATTAATTAATAAAAATATTTATTCTTGAAAACAACAAAAACACAGAATATGGGATAAAATGGAGCGTTAGTGCATAAAAGATGAGTTAAATGCCAATAAAAAAGGTATAAAAATATGCACTTTTTAGCACTCATCATGAGGTGATTGATAACTCTAGGCTGTTCTTCGGGAATATAAGACCGGATTGTCAATTGGTTCCTATTCACCTTGATTATTATCAAAAGACGGAACAAAACCTTTAGGGTTTATCTGTGGGAGACAGATTGGTCCTTTGATAGACTTGTCTGTGTAAGACATATTTGTTTATTGTCAAATCTTACGATTTTGGGTCGTGGCAACTCTTAGTTGTGGGTGAGATCAGCTAAGGGAATCAAGTGCGCAGTATCCTGCTGGGATCAGAGGCGTAGGGAGTACAACTGTACCTTGGATTAGTGGGAGACTGATTGGGGTTCAACTACAGTCCAGTCCGAAGTTCGCTTGGAGTAGGCTAGTGTCTGTAGCGGCTTAATACAATGTGTGTTCAATCTGGACTAAGTCTCGGGGTTTTTCTGCATTTGCGGTTTCCTCATTAACAAAATTTCTGGTGTCTGTATTATTTCTACTCCCGCATTATATTGTTTTATCTTTATAATTGAAATAATACAGGTTGTGCGTTAGATCATCAATTAGAGTAATCCAACCTTTGGTTGTTGATTATCATTGATTGATCCTTGGATATTGGTCTTTCGTACCATCCAAGTTATTCCTTGCATTTGATTAGAACTCGCAGTTCTTGCTAGAGTAAATCAAATCAAGAAGACATATATAAACTCGTTGATATACTTTTAATTGATTGAGTCTTGTTGATTCTCTTAAAAGTATATTCGAGTTATGTCCATACAGATTGCTAAGCGAAATATTGGGTGGTGTTGTTAGACCTCCGCTTTTTCATGTCCCACTCCCCTCAGTATAACGTTTGTGCGTGTTCCCTCCTATGAAATCTAAAAACCCTAACAGCCTTTTTCTTTTTCTTTTCGTCTTCTTCTTTTTCGTCTTCTTCTTTTTCGTCCTTCCCTGAGTCCCGAGTCTCCTGACAGACAAAACATAAGCTTGAAAAATCTGTAGATCTGAAGATCAAAGGCTGTCGTAGCCCATATATATGGGTTGTCGTAGGCATAACAAATTAATAAATATATTTCTCATTAATTAAATGGTAATATAGCGGTAGTAAGAGTTCGTTTTCACAAAGAGCTGTGTAATTGATAGGTTATTTGAATCACCAAAATAAAGTAAAATACAAAGAGGGTTTTGGTTGTAAGATAAATATAAAGACAATAATAAAGAAAATATATGATTAAGGAATCCTTCGTTGTTACCAAGTGATAACTGGATTAGTATACTTATCTATTATTCGTAAGAACCGTTCATCACCAACCGTAGAATAACTGTTATATCAGTATTATCCCCAAAACTCCTTTTGCTACGGGTACATAGCTCTTCAATATCAGATTCTATTCAGCGAACCACCAAGTAGTATCTCACTCGAGGTGTAATCCAATCGAACGCTTTAAGATTTTGAATTCGGTTAATCCCAGTAGTTAAACTCTTAGCTCAAGGTTTACTTGCTGGTGTTGTTTTCACACACGATTTCTCCATAGAATCCCTCTGTAAGGTTTCGCGATTTTTACTTGTATAGAGACTTATTCGACGATAACTTATCTCATAACTTTTACTAGCAATAGAACAATCAATAGATCAATCTAGTATGTATCCCAAATCAATCTAAGAATCACTCATAAACCCTAGATATGGTAAAAAACAAACGATGATGATAAAAACTCTCAATATATTTGTATTAATAATAAAGCTTCACGCTTAGAACATTGAATTCATCCTTAATCAACAAAGGATTTAGCTACTAATATTACAAAGAAGATGGATAATGGTGGTTTCCTCCTAAAACGGTAAACCGTAGGTTTGGATGTTGAAGAACCCTATCTTGTGATACGGGATGTTAAGATAACCTCTTGCTTTGAAAGGCCTAATACCTATTTATATATGTTTACATTGCTTGACCTCCAAGTATCTTAGTGGGTTAAGGAACCCGACCCGAAAATACGAAATAAAGACCATAACCGTGAGTTTTGGCCTTCAATAGTATGCATACCCATTTGTATACTTAAATTTCAGTTAAATATAGGGAAATAAGTATGCATACCCATTTGCATACTGAAAATCCGTTTGCATACTTTTCATGTCTTCGGTATTCGATAAAAACTTGTTTTCCCCACAACTTCTTCGTCCGAACTCGGAATGACCTCATTGTTTTTACATTTTTTTCTTATTTCAATTATCTTCAAGATAGTGATTAGAAATCCTGAATTTGAATGAGTTAAGTTTGGTCTTTATCCCGTCTCTTGATTTTCAGTGTTTTGCTCATTTTCGTCGCACTTCTTCCACTTCTCTTGGACTTGGGCACTTGGATACTTGGAGTACTTCTATTCTTAGATATTTTTAGCACTTTGTGGATACTTTTTGGATGATTCACCTAATATATACAAATAATAGGAAACAAGAGTAATACTACGAAAATATGCAAGAATAATAGCTTAAAGAAGTATGGAATGGATACTAAAATCATATGAATTATGCACTTATCAGCAGGCAGGTAATTGGATTCTCCTCTTTACTTTCTTCTTAATTTTCTATTTATAGGGTTTTACATCTATTGAGGTGGAATTCTTTATTACCTTCTCTCATGACTGTTTGCAATCATCCTTCTCTGTAGGTTTTCAACGTTTCTAATTAGGTTTTCAAAGATTCTAATTAGGTTTTCATGCTCTATCATGTAATATATTACTTTGTTGTGGGTTGATTACTTATGATATTATCACTTTATTTTTGATTGTTGTGAGATTAATCTGCATAATTAGGGAGTATTTGTGGAATGCTTATGAAGGTAGGAATTGAGTTGATATGGAATAGAACTACATATGGTTGTGGTTTAGGTTTATTTTGATCTACAGGGGTTAGTACATGTTGAAGATGAAATTAGAGTTATCCTAGTTGTGTATTGTAGATTGAGCTGAAATGATGTTGAGACATAAGCTAATTAGCCTGGTGTTGATGGTGGTTTTTAGTTTAGGGCTAAATTTGTAAAAGTCTATCTACCTGACCCGACATCAGATGTAACAGACATTGATATGTCTGTATTCCGCAGGGAATTTGGAGAACATATGCCTATGTCTGTCTTCATGTTATATTGAAACTCAAGCTCCTAGATGAATTTTTCACTAGTATAGAGCCTAATGAGTGTATAAGCTCCTAACTGCATTACTCATAAAATGCCGGAGCCTGTTGAGTACTTTTCTTGTTCTTGTATTCCCCGGCAGAACCCTTGATATTGGTATGGCATGACGGATTTGTGTTCACTCACATCAGAGTAGCACGGACCTCCAAGTACCATGATATTGGTATGGCATGACGGATTTGTGTTCACGTGCACGGACCTCCAAGTACCAAG
This sequence comes from Papaver somniferum, assembly GCF_003573695.1. Classification (NCBI taxonomy): domain Eukaryota; kingdom Viridiplantae; phylum Streptophyta; class Magnoliopsida; order Ranunculales; family Papaveraceae; genus Papaver; species Papaver somniferum. The sequence continues at coordinate 39,684,326 of NC_039368.1, forward strand.
GTTAAGTCCCTTGCACAAAATACTCATCCAGAAAGCAAAGAATAAACAGAGCCGCGAAGTAGGAGCAACAACGAGGGAAGCGCGGCCATGCCATAAGCTAGCCGGCACCACTTGGCCACGCCCCATGATACCCAACCGTCCCTTGTTACTTTGTCAACCAATCAGGTCGCTTTAAACCTGCCACACTCCCAATGAGTTGTGGCTGGGCCAATATTTGTCGGCCCTATTTATCATCGACCAATCAGGTCGCACTAAACCGGTCACGCGCACCAAAAAGGGGAGCCACACCTATGCTTGGCCGGACCCCTACTTTCACTAACCAATCAGGTTGGTCTAAACCTGCCACCGCCTTAAAAGGATGGAAATTGCGTCAAGTGGTCACCATGCCAAATCGGATTCCCAAAGATTGTACAAACAACTTGAAACGTTTGGTAAACAATTTTAGTATGAGCTACATTCCAAAAGTTTTGTATGGATGTCTAGCATAACATACTAAAAATTCAAACCAATCGGAGTAACGAGCTAAAAGATAAAGCATAAAAGACGAGCTAGGTCATGGCTGAAAACTGTCAGAATACCTCGTAAATTCTTCCTGAGTTTTACTGTCGGGCTGTTTTCACCTCCTAAACGGGATCAAAACCTAGATATTCTTGCGTGGAGAGATAGGAAATTCTTTTCCGATCATAATGGAGGGGTGGACCGTCAAAATCCGAGACAAAAATTCTACAACGATTTTAGTGAGGGTCCCACATCTAAATTTTCTGATTACGAAATTTCATGAGTTGACACAAAACAGAAGGTAGTCATAATCAACGGCTACCTTTCCTCTTGAGATGCAATCTCCGCTATCCAAGTTCGCCACCAAACTAACAAGCTTGTGGCAACTTTTGAGCGACCATGCCGCCAAACCCTAAAGTTTGGCCACGGCATCAAATCCCAGTTTGTCTAGGGCGCCTAATTTCAGCCACGGTGCCAAACCCTAACCTTGGACACGGCGCCAAGCCCTAACCTTGGCCATGCCCTATGCTTGGCCATGCCGCCAAGCCTTAACTTTGGTCACAAAGCCAAATCTTAAGTTTGACCATGCTACAACACTACAGGAGTGGCCATGCCACTGACATGCTACTGTCCCACAGCCACTGGCATGCCACCATGCCACAACTACTAGCATGTCGCTATGCCACGGCCACTGGCATGACACCATGCCACGGCTACTAGCATGTCGCTATTCCACGGCCACTAGCATGTCGCCATGCCACGGCTACTAGCATGTCGCTATGCCACGACCACTGGCATGCCACCATGCCACGGTTACTAGCATGTCGCTATGCGATGGCCACTGGCATGCCACGGCTATTAGCATGTCTTTATGCCACAGCCATTGGCATGCCACCATGCCACAACTACTAGCATGTTGCTATGCCACGGCCACTGGCATGCCACCATGCCACAACTACTAGCATGTCGATATGCCACGGCCACTGGCATGCCACCATGCCACGGATACTAGCATGTCTCTATGCCACGGCCACTGGCATGCCACGACTACTAGCATGTCGTTATGCCGGCCACTGGCATGCCACCATGCCACGGCTACTAGCATGTCGCTATGCCATGGCCACTGGCATGCCACCGTGCCACATCTACTTGCATGTTGCTATGCCACGGCCACTGGAATGCCACCATGCGACAGCTACTAGCATGTCGCTATGCCACGACCACTGGCATGCCACCATGCCACAGCTACTAGCATGTCGCTATGCCACGACCACTGGCATGCCACCATGCCACAGCTACTAGCATGTCGCTATGACGCGGCTACGCCATTGGCATGCCACTATCCCGCGGCTACGCCATTGGCATGCCACTATGCCATGGCTACGCCACTGGCATGCCACTAGCATACCGCTATGCCATGGATCCACCAGGCGCTACTATGCCAATGGCGCCAGTTCGCTGTACAACAAGATGCGGCCATAATCAACGGCTACCCTTACTCATGAGATGTAATCTCAGCCATTCAAGTTCCACCAAACTGACGGACTTGTGGAAAGTTTTAGGCAGCCGACCAAGGCAAGCCTAATAGCATCATAATCTATTTTCTTGTGGAAAAGTCTCTTGACTTTGACTTTCCACACATAGCAACCTGCTACACGCTTTCCACGAAAACACTCGAGACATAAAACATGTCACAAACTGGGGATACTCATCATGATAATGATCTGGCGGTTTACAGCTCGCGGCGTGCAATGCGTCCGTTACAAGAGAGTGTCATGAAGTAGGACAGTTAGTGATGGTAAAAGTAACGGTGTAAACAATTTATTTCGTTCATCATGGAAGCGTAATGACTGACGGTTACACGAATTCACTTCCCTCATCATGGAAGCATAACGTCTGACGGTTACACGTTACACGTTACTCCATTCTTCCACCACTCAATCGTTTCCACTTCCTACGACACCAGGGTATGTTTCAATATGACTTGTATAAATAGGCTTCACCTATTTTCACCAAACAACAAGTTTTGGTCGGCAACAACACAGTGTCTGTAAATCACCTGGTAGATTTCCATTCTGCTCGCCAGTTCTACTTTCATATACAAGTCATAAACAACCACACCTTCAGAATCAACTATTCTGGTCTCAACACTCTCTTCTCTTCCCTACCTAATACCAACCCTTCTCATTCACTTTGTGACTGAAGCAAGCCTGGAACGACCATTTCTTGGTTTAGGCCAAGATTGTACAGATTGATCTCTCAAATCAAAAGTACTCCCGTGCAGTACATTGTTAGGGTTTAGATTCGTTTCTCATCCACACACCCAAAATTACCAAAATCAGTAGAAACGGTTTTCACCTACAAGGTTGTGTAGATTAAAATTAAAATCCATGTGAATTTTATTGTTTGCGTATTATTTGTTTGCTTGAGTGAGCTGATAGAATCCTTCTGAACTGATATATGATATGAGAGGGTTTTTGAAAGTAATTTTGAGTTAACAAATATGTGTTCTATGTCATGAAAGTAATTCTTGAATCTAGTTTTTAATTGATATCATAATTATTGGCTGTGTGAAGTTTCCCACTATAGATGAGTTCTTAATCAGGTTTTGGTTTAGTATGTTTCTGATTCTGAATATGCAATGTGTATGAGTATTTGTTTCTGATTCTGTGAAGTATTGTGACTAGTCTATGCTGTCTGACTTTTGAGTCTTTGACATATTTCTTGTTGCTCTAATGCTCAATCCAAGTCCCAGGATGTCAAGTGTACATGTACAAGAACAAGATCATTATAACGATGTTATAAATGAGAGTGAGGATGATGATGTTGAGATAGTAGACTCTGTGAATGATTATGCAGCTGTTGGTTTTGCATCTGCATCAGTTTCATCAGGTGGAAATAAACACAAACTTAGATCTGGTGTTTCGGAATTTTTTAAGCTCATAGTTTCTGAAGATATTTCAAAGAAGGGAGTGTGCAAAGCTTTTGGACAGGGATATAAATATGATAGCAAAAAAGGTGGAACCTAAACTATGAGAAGTCATAAGTGCCCTGAGCGTGAGTTTCATGACGTAGGGAAGTTGTTGTTATCTGCAAATAATATCCAGCTGTCTACCCGCGTACGCAATGTTGATCATATGAAATTTCGGGATTTTCTTTCAGCATTAATCATTTCAAGAAATCTTCCATTTGCTTTGGTGGAGTTGCAAGAATTTAGGAACATATATATGTAGTTATTTAAATGAGGATGCTAAACCAATACCAAGGAATACTAGGAAAGTCGATATTGTCAAAAAACATAAAGCACAAAAAGAAGTTATTCGAAGCCGATTGAAACTTGCTCCCGCTATGATTCACAATTTCAAATCCTATCGAGTCCCATCACCCATATATATGTTTTGTTTTATACTTTTATGCATGGGTAATTGATTATAATAACTGATGTGTGTGACTTACCCTTACAGGTAGGATGTCTCTAACATCAGACATGTGGACTTCTATTACGACCACCGGATATATAAGCTTAACTGTGCACTTTCTTGATCAAAATGGGGAGTTAAAGAAGTTTCTTCTGAATTTTCGTCCCCTTCCACCACCTCATACAGGTGAAGCATTTACTTGAGTCTTGAGATATTTTATTTTATGTGTACTTACTTTAACTTTTCCCCTTTTCACTATCTCATACAAACAAAAACCTTTCTGCTAAGCTATTTGCAATGATAGAAGATTGGGGAATTGAAGACAAGGTATCCAAGATCACCTTGGATAATGCTAAAAATAACGAAGCTTGTTCTAGAATTATGAAGAGTAGACTTATTGCAAAGAAGATCCTGTTTAACGAGGAAAATACTTTCATGTACGTTCTTGTGCTCACATCTTAGTTTTTATTGTAAAAGAAGGACTTGAGAAGATTGATCCAGCTGTGCTTAAGATAAGACAACCAGTAAAGTCCCTTAAAAAGTCCCAAGTAAGAAAACAAAAGTTCCTGGACATTGTTGATACTTTAGGAATGTCTGGAAGAAGGGATATTCGTCAAGATGTAAAAACAAGGTGGGATTCCATTTTTCTTATGTTATGCCGTTAGAGAATTGTATTATTGTTTATAATATACTCACTGAAATGGGATGTTTGTTTTACACATATGGAATTCAACTTATTTTATGTTGGAGAGTTGTATTGTGTATAAAAATGTTTTCGCTCATTTGAAGGAGGTGGATCCAGAATATGAAGAATGTCCAACTGATGAAGAATGGAACCAAATTGAAGTAGTCACAAAGTTTCTCAAGACCTTTTATGATCTCACAACTATATTTTCTGGTAGTAAGTATCCTACTTCCAATCTATATTTTGAAGGAATTTTTCAAGTTCATGTGTGGTTAAAGAAAGAAAGCACAAGTCAAATTCAATTCATTAGGAACATGGTTAAAGATATGCAAAGAAAATATGATCATTATTGGAAGATCTTGAGTCATATATTTGCTATGGAAGTTGTGTTAGATCCTAGATTAAAAATCAAATTTGTAAAATTTACTTTCTCCAAGTTGTATCCTGATGTGAGACAATTATATTTGAAGTTGATCCTGTGCGTAGTAATACGACATAACTTTATAACGAGTATTGCACTTTGTCAAATTCAAGAGCTTCCGTCAGTGAAACTCAGGATTTGGGTATTCAAACTGGTGGGAATTCTTCCCATCAGGGGAAGTGAGCTTATGCAGGTAATTTTAAAGCTTACTCGTGATATTTCAATTCTCAATTTCATGCATCTAGGAAGTTGATCAAGTACAAAGCATTATCTTAATTAGTCAACATGTTAAATTCCTTGGAGGCTATTCTTCTTGGCGCTGTTTGGGATATGTATAGCTTGGTGGAAAACAAGGAAATTGGGTCTCAGAAAATTAATGGTTGCGTTCTTTTTGAAATAATGTTACATATGCAGTTGGAAGATAGACTTGGTAGATGTATTATATTATCAGCGTGTATGTAGGCTAGTTTATTGTTTTTTAGTATGTTTCCCGTTGGAGGTGAAGTTGGTTTAACTCTTGCATCTTAGCAAGACTAGTAGGACACCAGTCAATGCATTTTTATTGCTGATGGACGAGATCGTGAATTTTTCGTGTTGTTACAATTTTTTCTCAGCAAAATTGTGTCTCCCCCTTTAAAGAGAGTGCAAAACGTGCCATCCCCCTCGAGGGGTTAGACTTTGAAGAGAGTGCAAAACGCGCCTTCCCCTCTTGAGGGGTTGACTTTGAAGAGAGTGTAAAACGCGTCATCCCTCTCTCTTTTTCTTTTAGCGGGGTTATACTTTTAAGAGAGTTAAAAACGCGCCTTCCCCCACCCCACCCTCTCTTTTTTAATAGAGGAATTTAGACTGCATAGGGTTCGAAAGCGCCCTGCGGAGAGTTGTGCTTAAGGGAATTTCCAAAGCGGTGTAATATTTTTTTGTTGCAAATTTATATAGGTTGATAGGGCGCTCATAGAAACCCATACCCTATTGTAGTGTCAGCTGACTGAGTGCCGGTAGCAACCCGTAGCCTTTTGTGAATTTGCATGTCGGCATACCGGGCGCACGTAGCAACTCGTGGCCTATAGTAATTTTAATATCGGCTGAGCGGGCGTACATAGTAACCCGCAGCCTGCTGTAATGTCAACTGACTAGGCGCATGTGGAAACCCGTAGCCTTTTGTAAATTTGTATATCGGCCGACTGGGCGCATAGAAGATCCTCTTCTTGATATTTGATATATCAGAAAGGAGAAGGACCGGTGAATTGCGCTCTACGAATCGGCGATCAACTCAACCCTCTTTTTTCCATTTTCTTCATTGAATTCAACGTTCATCAACATTAATACTGGTGATTTCTAACCGATAAATCTTCAATGATTGGTTTTCAATCCTTCTTCAGGTGTTATTAATTACTATTAATTAGGTTTCTTTTTAATCTTAAGTTCATGGAAAATAATGTGAATCTAGAAATGGGTTCATTTGTAGTAGATCTTATTAATTCTTCAGAAGAAAGTCCGTCGATTGATCTTGTGAGTGGTATTGATGATCGATGTTCTACTTGGAGATTTTCTCTCATTGGTCGTCTTGATTTACTTCGAATGAAATTTTCTGAAGCTTTTTTAAAATCTGAAAAATCTGTGAAAATTGGTAGGTCAATATAAAATGATACCATTAGGGAAAGGTTTTTTTGCATTCAAATAGGATAATGAACGTGATCAAAATTATATCAGAGATGGTAAATGGGAAGTTCTTAATCAGAGTTTATGGATTCGAAATTGGATACCTAATTTTCGTCCTGAAAATCATCGAACCTCGTCTGCAATGATTTGGGTTCATTATCCTGGTCTTACTCTGGAATATTGGGATGAAAAAACATTGTCCACTATCAGTAGAGCTTTGGGTGAACCTATTAAAGTTGATGAAGCTACCCTGAATTATGAGAGTGGTTATTATGCAAGAGTTCTGATTAATGTTGATTTAGCCATGAAAATTCTAAGTAAACTATGGATTAAAACTAATTTTGGAGGGTTTATGCAAGATGTACTTTTAGCTAAGCTACCTAAATTCTGCAACAGCTGCAAAATAGTTGGCCATTTACAATCAGAATGCAAAGTTAAAAAAAGTACCATCAATGGAATTAAGTAGGCAACAAGTACAAGGCAGTTCTCCAAAGTTTGGTTCCATTTCAAGGCATGTTCAAAAATATTTTGATATTGGAAAAATATTAGAGAAAGATAATGGCAACAATTAAGTGGAAGCAATCCAAAAACTATGTCAACTCCAGTACCATCAATAGTCATAGAGAAAATTGATATTTGCTTTACTCCTGTTACTAAGATTGTTCAATTTACTGAAACAGATCAACACACAAGTCATGCAGTTCAAATTACTTCAGGAATGTTTGGCTCTTTGCAAAATGAGAATGATGAAGAAAATGTTATATCTATGAGTGGGGAACAAAATACTCTTGATCCTACAAAGGTGTTACAAATAATTGAAAATAATGTAGTAGACAAGAGTGTTATCAAATATATTAATAGTAAGGATGGATCAGTTTCTGAAGAAATAATTCCTATTACTTCTTGGTATAAATTTATTCAGAAGCCAGCATCATCAAATACTACAAAACAAAAGAATGTGGCAAAACCAAAGATAAGAACTCAACAAGCTACCAGTAAATATAACTTTAGGAAAACTCAAGGAAAAGGAGGCACTAAAGGCCTCCATCCCCAACATTGAAAATTCTTTTTTGGAATATAAGGGGCCTTAGAAGATCTAGTGCTCAAAATAACTTCTAGACCTTAATAAATTAGTTTAATCCTTCTTTAGTTTTTGTATCTGAATCAAAAGTAGTTTGTAGTGCTGCTTTTTGCAATAAATTGAATCTACCTGGAATGCAGAACATGGTGTTTCATAATTAAATGTCAAATAAAAAAGGTAACATTTGGTTATTCTGGAATAAAAATTTGCCTACTCCAAATGTTGTCTCAATGTCAAGTCATATGATAACAGTAAATTTTGGAGGCATTCTTATTTCTGGTATTCATGCTCATATTGGGGTAGTCCAAAGGAGGATTCTTATGGTATGAGATGGAAATAATTAGTGAATTAAAACAAGCTTGGATTGCAATTGGTGACTTTAATGCTATTATATATTCTGATGAAAAGGTTGGAGGTAGCTAATACAAAAACATTGTTAGAATTTATTTCTTGTCTTGATAGATGTGAATTACTGCAAGCTCCCAAAACTGGTCTTCAACATTCTAGGTTTAAATGTCAACATGGTAATAGCAAAATTTTATGCAACTTGGATAGAGCAGTTTTCAACCGTTTGTAGCTTCAAAAATATGAAGATTGGGGTTATAAAGTGGGTCTAAGTACTGCTTCAGGTCATTATCCACTTTTGGGTGGTTGTGTAAGCATACCTAAACTAAAAAATGTTCCACAAAACTTTCAGAAGATATGGATTGATCATCCAGGAATTATGAAGGTGGTTCTTAAATGTTGGTTTGAAGAAGTAATAGGTGATCCTGCTTATGTTTTTCAGAGAAAACTAAAAAAGCTCAAAAAATTATTGGTTGATTGGAATTGGAATGTCTTTGGTAATGTAAATGTGAAGATTAGATAGGCAGAAAAAAATGTTATGGAAGCAATGAAGTTATCTGATAACAATCCTTTGAATGCTGATTTGTTAGATAAATTAGAAGCTGAAAATGATCTTAATTCTAAAGAGGTGCATTTAAGTATAATGCTCAAACTGAAAGCTAGAACAAAGTGGGTAAAGGAGGGCTCTTCCACTATAAGTTTTTTTCATGTTAATTTAAAAATCAGACAAACAAGAAATTTCATTGGTGAACTGGAGGATTGCAATGGTGACATCATTACTGATTAAAGTAAAATTGCAGAGGTTTTTGTTAATTTTTTTGAGCATAAATTAAAATTTAATGAGGTTGAAGTAGTTGATTGATTGCTAGATGTAATACCAATGGTGACATCTCCCGACCCAGATGGTTTTTATGGTTGCTTTTATAAAGCCTGATGGCAGATAATTCAGAATAATGTGGTCAATGCAGTGCAATTTTGATGGAGAAGAAGGTCCATTCCTAAAGGTTTGACTCTAATTTCCTTGTCTTACTACCAAAAGTTCAAGGTCAAGAACTCCCAATCAGTTTAGACCAATTGGCCTTAGCAATGAAAGTTTTAAAATCTTCACAAAGATCATCAAAACAAGAATGTCTGCTCTGGTGACTAAGCTAATTTCTCCCCAGCAAGAAACTTGTATCAAAGAAAGATGTATCCAAGATCAAATAGTTCTTGCTTCTGAAATGGTTAATGAAATGAAGAAGAAATTTATGTATGTGGTAATATAGGATCGAAACTTGATATTTCTCAGGGCTATGATTCAGTGAGTTGGAATTTCTTATTTCAAGTTTTGAATAAATATGGATCTTAGATTCTTGGTATAAGTGGTTATGTACTTTATTTGAATCAGCTAAGATATCAATATTTATCAATGGAGATCCTAATGGTTTCCTCTCAGATGGCAGAGGACTAAGGCAGGGAGACCCTCTTTTTCCAAAAATTTTTGTGCTCATGGAAGATGTTCTTAGTAGAAATATATCAAAAATGGTTAATGAAGGCAAAATAACTCCATGGTGGTCAAAAAAAAATTCATCCCACTCATATGTTCTTTGCAGATGACGTCTTTATATTATGCAATGGTGCAAAAAGGAGTGTTGAGAATTTATTGAATCTTTTGGAGAAGTACCAGCAAAGCTCAGGACAATAAATAAGAGTAAAATTAAATTCTTCATTGATGGAACAACTGATGCAAGAAAGTTGCAAATTAAGGAAATAATACAAATGGAATTAAGTACTTTCCCTGACAAATATTTGGTAGTAATTCTACAAGATGGAAGAGTTAAAATCTCCACTGTTTGGCCAATGATAGAAATGCTTCAAAAGAAACTAGCTACTTGGAAAGGAAAATTGCTATCATTTCATGACATGTTAGTGCTAATAAATTCAGCGCTTTGCAACATTCCAATTTATAACATGTCTGTGTATAAGTGGCATGCTTATGTAGTTAAAATTTGTGAAAAAATAATTAGAAACTTCTTGTAGTCTGGAGATGGAGAGACTAGAAAATACATAACACTATCATGGAAGAAAGTATGTGTCCTTATAGTGAAGGTGGCCTTGGAATTCAAAGGTTGGAGGTACTCAACAAAGCACTGCTTATGAAAATATTATGGAAGATTATTAATTCTACAGAAGAACGGGCTCTCTTCATAAAGGAAAAATTCAAGGATAAAATGGATCAATGGAGGACCAATTGGAAATTATAATCTATTTGGCCAGGTTTAAAATGAGATTGGAATCATTTAAAAGTAAACATAAGATGGTGCCAGGGTGATGGTCAAAAAGTTTCTATCTGGTTTGATTCTTGGATTAGTAATACTCCTCTAATTGACAAGGTTGGTTACACTGATTATGTAAAGGCTAATATAAATACGAAGATTGCAGATATTTTTGTTGATGGAGAATGGAACAAAACCCCCAGAGATGCAACAAGTTATCTCATCTCATAATTTTCCAGACATTGGAATGGATCAGGACTTATTAATCTGGTAGGGAGATTTAAAAGGTAGATTTACAACTTCTTCAACAATTAATATTTAAAAAAACAAAGAGCCTATTTTACATTGTTCTAAATATATATGGAATTCATATTTCATCCAAGTATTGCAAGTAACTTATGGAAAATAGTTCAAGGGGTTTATGTTGATAATTATGTAATTTTCAATTTTCAAGTTTCACAACCAAAAAATAATCGAGTTATGAAATTAAAGATCGAAGTCTTAAAAGAAGAATCTAGAATATCGGTCTTTAGTACTTGACTTGAAATGGGTCCGAAAAGGCGGGAATACTTTTTAATATAATAAAAATTCGTTTTAAAGTAAGAGCAACCACTGGGTTAGCCTTCATGCAAAAAAATATTTATTTTGAACGAACCCTACACAACGAAGTATATCACAATGGGAAAGTAAGTCGAATCCTAAATAATTTATAGAATAAACTTCTTCTAATTGAATCACGCTTTATCAAATCTAATGATTCGACAGACTAAATCCCCCAAACAACTCATGGAAATAGACAGGGATGCAAACACTAATAGAGTTAGAAACCATTCATTATATCTGAAACAACGAATTGAGTGCTGCTCCCGAAAAAATGATGAGTTGGGGGCTTCTTAACTCGTCCAAGGACAAAAAGGAGACCTCAACCTTCTTGCATAAAGCCAGCATCGGTAGAATTGGAATGGTGAGAAATTTGATTGGGTATATTGAGATCTATAAAAAGATATTTTGTACAAAAAGAAAAGGAATATCACAAACCCTTTGATCCTGGATAGGAAAACAGGAAAAATTTGTGTGTAATTCATCCACAAAGAAGAAAAGACGGTTTTTTTTATCCGAGATCAAAAAATGACCTTTTGGGCCCACTGAAATGTATTTTTTCCGCTTCATGCTCACTCACGGGGGTCGCTCGGAGCATATGATAATTATTCTATTTCGATGGGCCAAACGACCGTCCGACTAAAACCAACAAGCAAGAATGAGGAAATGAAAACTATACAAATTTTTAGGGTTATACGGACTCGAACCGTAAACCTTCTCGGTAAAACAGATCAAACTTTTTATTATTGAAATGATTCGAACTGTTCCAAAGACCCAACATGCATTTTTTTTTTTTGCATTGGGCACTTTCATCAACTGTTATAAATATCAGATAGTCCGCCATACTTTTTTTTAACATAAAGATAACGAGATGGATCCACGTGCTCTGATTCATTATTTATATTATGATCCAGGAGCAATACCAAAGTGTTTCAAAGAAGAGTTACCTTGACGTAGGTCTGCCTCTGGCCTAGATTAACCTAAGTTAAATGGAGTCTCTATCGCTCTGCTCAAAGAGTCAAATATGAAACTTCATACACCTTAAAGTTCATAGTACGAAAAGATATTTTTTTGAGGTCCTTATACTCATTATGCCTAGCATTGAATGGGCTGTGTATTCACCTTATCAATTATCGAATCAATGATGGGTTCTTTTTGGAGCCTAAATTGGCACCCAAAGCGGACCGAACCAAATATTTGTCAGGCTGTTAAGATCAATTTTGTTGATTGCATGATGGACTCCCCTGAAAAACATTGGCGCGCGTGTAAACGAGTTGCTCTACCAACTGAGCTATAGCCCTTGTGATAGATAGTTTATCATGGAAATAATTTCTTGTCAAGATGAATCTTCTATGATCCAACATGATAGCTTCTGATCTGTTTCCTGCCAAGAATTGGTATTGCTTAGAAATAAGATTGCATCTATAATTCATCGATATGACAAGCCCCTTTCTTTCTCTTTGTGATGATAAATGACCTACTTAACCCAGTGGTTAGAGTATTGCTTTCATACGGCGGGAGTCATTGGTTCAAATCCAATAGTAGGTAGAACTTATTAGATACCGGAGTAATTAGTATCTAATAAGTTTTTCTACCCACCCTCCCTTTTATTTTAGTTGCATAAGAAATGCCATTACAGTTGATTCGACTCAATCCGCAGAACCAAAATATGTATAAACAGAATTTCCTTTTTTATTGGGGCGCACCTATTTTTATGAAATTTCATTCATAGCCTCTACTCGCGTCCTAGCTCGTCTGACGGCTAAATTCGCTTCAATTGTTTGTCTCTTGCCCTCAGCCCGACTTAAGTTAGCTTCAGCTATTTCAAGAGCTTTCTGAGCTTCTTGTGGATCAATGTCACTACCCTTCTCCGCATCATTTACTAAGATGGTAATCTCATTATTGCCTACTCTAGCAAAACCACCCATCAGAGCGATTTTTAACCATTGGTCATTAAGGCGTAGTCTCAAAATACCTATATCTACAGCTGTGGCAATAGGGGCGTGATTTGGTAATACACCGATTTGGCCACTATTAGTAGATAAAACAATTTCTTTCACTTCTGAATCCCAAACAATTTGATTCGGGGTTAGTACACAAAGATTTAAGGTCATTTCTTCAATTTGCTCTCCACTTCTATGTTCACAGCCTTCGCGGTAGCTTCGTCGATGTTACCTACCAAATAAAAGGCCTGCTCAGGAAGACCATCTAATTCTCCGGAAAGGATCAATTGAAACCCCCTAATGGTTTCTGCTAGACCAACATATTTCCCTGGAGAGCCCGTAAATACTTCTGCTACGAAGAAGGGTTGTGATAAGAAACGCTCAATTTTTCGTGCTCTTGCTACGGTTAAACGATCCTCTTTAGATAATTCGTCTAACCCAAGGAAATCTATAATATCCTGAAGTTCTTTGTAACGTTGTGAAGTTTGTTTAACTCTTTGCGCAATTTCATAATGTTCTTCACCAACGATGCGAGGTTGGAGCATAGTTGACGTACTATCAAGAGGATCTACTGCTAGATAGATACCTTTTGAAGCTAGTCCTCTTGATAATATGGTAGTAGTATCTAAATGTGAAAATGTTGTGGCAGGGGCAAGGTCGGTCAAATCGTCCGCAGGTACATAAACTGCTTGAATATAAGTTATAGACCCCTCTTTGGTAGAAGTAATTCTTTCTTTAAAAGTACCAATTTCTGTACTAAGGGTAGGTTGATAACCCACAGTAGAAGGCATTCTGCCTAATAAAGCAGATACTTCGGATCCTGCTTTTACAAATCGGAAAATATTGTCGATAAATAGAAGGACATCTTGTTCATTAACATCTCAGAAATATTCTGCCATGGTTAGGGCAGTCAAACCAACTCTCATACGAGCTCCCGGAAGTTCATTCATCTGATCATAGACTAGAGCTACTTTTGATTATGCAAGATTTTGTACTCCAGACTCTTTCATTTCCATGTAAAGATCATTCCCCTCACGAGTACGCTCACCCACTCCGCCAAATACAGATACGCCTCTATGAGCTTTGGCAATGTCGTTGATCAATTCCATGATAAGGACTGTTTTACCCACTCCAGCTCCCCCGAATAGTCCTATTTTCCCCCAACGTCGATAAGGAGATAATAGATCAACTACTTTGATCCCTGCTTCAAAAATAGATAATTTTGTATCTAATTGTATAAAGCCAGGCGCAGATCTATGAATAGGAGATGTTGTGCGAGTATCTACATGATCTAAATTATCAACAGGCTCTCCAAGAATGTTGAAAATTCGTCCGAGAGTAGCCCCACCAACCAGAACACTTAGAGAAGCTCCCGTGTCAATAACCTCCATTCCTCTCTTCAGACCATCTGTAGCACTCATAGCTACAGCTCTCACTCGATTATTTCATAATAATTGTTGTACCTCACAAGTAAAAATAATTATCTCGCCGTCAGTATTTCAGCCCTTAACTACCAAAGCGTTGTAAATATTAGGCATCTTACCCGGGGGAAAGGATACATCTAGCACCGGACCAATGATTTGAGCAACACGCCCTAGGTTTTTTTTCTTCAAGTGCGGAAACCCGAGACCTGAAGGGGTAGGATTTGTTTTCATAATAATTAAGTGAAATATGTAGAAATTCTTTGCATTTTGTAAACCGAAGAAAAAATATCCTATAGCAAGCAGGTTGATCGATTAATTCAATACAATAATAAATAGGAGTTAGTACTTGATTTCGTTGGTACCATTCAAGCGACTCCAATTCGATTGTTTACTCGTTCAATGAGTGAATTTTCAAGTTTCACAACCTAAAAAATGAGGTAGATGAATAAAAACCACGACCAAGGCTATGATATGGCTTCAAGGTGTTGTGTTTGTGAAGAAGCTCAAGATAATATGCATCACCTGTTGTGGAATTGGAGATCTAGTCTTGAGATATGGGGATGGGTCTGTTCTGTTTTTGATGTTTCTATTCCAAAATCCTTTGAAGATTTATGGAAATGTGCAAAGAATGAAAGCCCTTTGGTTAAAGAATGTTGGTTTACTACAGCTGGTCAATATTGAAACAAATGTGGTTTCAAAAAAATGAAAGGTTATTTGAACAAGTTAGGCCAAATGTTCAAGGTTTTAAATGCAAAATTAAAAAAAAAAAACAGTTCTTGAAAGAAGCCTCAGAATGAAAAGACACAAGTGGAATCAAGATTATGATAACAAGGTAATATCTTTTTTCAATCTGGGTCCTAGAAGAATAAAGTTCCAGTACATTAAACCTTTTTATTTGTTGCCACCAAATGCTGGTTTTATTATGTTTTGCTGTGATGGAGCATCCTTTGGAAACCATGTAGTTGCTGGTTTTGGTGTAGTGATTAGAGATCATCGTAGTCAGGTAATGGGACTCTCTCTGGTGGACTGGGTATTGCAACCAATTACATAGTTAGAGTTTATGCAGTGATTTATGTAGTTGAATTGGCTGTTGAATGAAAATTATAATACATTATAATTAACTCAGATTCCAAGACAGTGAGTACTGAATTTGCAGAGAATAATGTGCCTTGGTTTATAAAAATAAGATGGCAGAAGGCAATCATTAAAACTCATGCAATAAGATTTTGTCACCGCTTCAGAGAAATAATTTTTTCTGCAGAGACAACTGCAAAAAAAGAGAGATCAAATGGCAGCAGGACAAGGGAAAATAACCTTGGGCAGACCTTCCTTCCTGCCAAGAACTGAAATGCCAAATGTTGCATATTACAGATTTTGTTAGTCATGTTCTTTAAATCATATTGAAGCCTATGTACTTATTATTTCTCTATTTCTTCTTTGTGGTCCTGTAGTTTGGAATTAATGTTTTCATATTAATAAAATATACGTGATTCAGAAGAAAAAAAAGACTGGGCGCACATAGCAAGACGTAGCTTATAGTAATTGTAATATCGGCTAAGCGAGCGTACATAAAAACCCGCGGCCCTTTCACCATAAACCCATGCACATAATCATAAAACTACATACAATATTATGTCAATGTCATATCTACGAAGCTCAAAAGATATGCGTTACACTTCGTAATATAATTCCTTAAAACTATGACCATAATATTATGATCATGTCTATCCACTAGAGTATTATATGCAACATATACAGCTTCGCATGTTACGTTTTCAATATAGCACGAATTGAAAGATGCGTTAAAAATGAAACAAGTTCAAGTCAATATTAATAACCTTAAGTGGAAGGATGATGTTGTCGTTGTAGTTATTGCTTCTTCACATTCTTCAGTTCTTCAGAGTAATACTTGTATGTCTCAACATTCCTAGACTTTACAGTCTAACCTAAACGAAGTTGACTCTAGTATTTAATCAAGCGACTCTAGATGAGTTTCGATACTAAAATATGACAACCAAACTTGACATACCAACGCCTGGTGAGTTCAACCGATCTATGCTCTAACAGATAGGTTCTACCTTGTCATCTTATATTGGTTAATCAAAAGATATTCAATAAAGAAGCTGACCAATCATGATTTCCTTTCGATTATAAAACGAGTTCATATATGTACTTTGTTTAAACAAATTTCATAAAACATTGTTTGCTAGGGTGGAATCGTTCCTATATAATGCATACATAAACAAATAACTATATACAATATATTATGTCGATGTCGTACTTACGAAGTTCCAAAAGATAAGCGTTTATACTTCATAATATGTTTCTCCTTGATACTTTGATCACTAGAGTATTATATACAAAATATACAACTTCGCATGTTATGTTTTCAGTAAAGCACGACTTGAAAGATAAGTTAGGAATGGAAACAATATCAAGTCAATATTATTAGCCTCAAGTGGAAGGATGATGTCGTCATTGTAGTCATTACTTCTTCACATTCTTCAAGTCTTCGGAGTAATACTTATACGTCTCAACATTCTTAGAATTTCTAGTCTAACCTAAACGAAGTTGACTCTAATATTTAATATTGTTAGAGCATAGCTCGGTTGAACTCACCAAGCATTGGTATGTCAAGTTTGGTTGTCATATTTTAGTGAATCAAAACTCATTTAAAGAGTCGCTTGATTATGTACTAGAGTCAACTTCGTATAGGTTAGCTTGAAAGTATTAGGATATGAGACATTACAAGTATTACATGAAGACTTGAAGAAGCGAAGAAGTAAGGAGCTACAACGACGACATCATCCTTCCTCTTGAGGTTAGTAATATTTGACTTGAACTGTTTCATTCCCTAACGTATCTACATAACTGCGAAGCATGTGTTAGAGCATAGCTCGGTTGAACCCACCAAGCGTTGGTATGTCAAGTTTAGTTATCATATTTTAGTGAGCCAAAACTCATTTAAGAGTCGCTTGATTAAATGTACTAGAGTCAACTTCGTATTGGTTAGCTTGAAAGTATTAAGATATGAGACATTACAAGTATTGCGAAGTCTTGAAGAAGTGAAGAAGTACGGAGCTACAACCACAACATCATCCTTCCACTTGAGATTAGTGATATTTGAATTGAACTGTTTCATTCCCTAATGTATCTTTCAAGTCGTGCATATTCAAATCAAAACTGCGAAGCATGAACACACTAGATAGACATAGTATTAAGGAATTCAATACGAGGTTTATTGCTTAACCATTAAACTTTGTAGATAAGACATCAACATAACCGTATGAATGCTATTGTGATTGTGTATGGGTATGAGGTAAGGATTTCATTCTAGGAAACAATGTGCTTACATGTGTTTTAAGGAAGTAAGTTCATGAACTTTCTTTTTAACCGAAAAGGAAATCGCCAGGCGTTATTGGGGATGTTCTTCATTGCATATCTTATGAACGACCAATATGTGTGATTAGTATAACCGCTCATGACTTGTTTGTGTTCTTGGTAAAACTATTCACATGAGGCCTTACTTTTGTATTGGTATGACTTTTATTAGTGAAACCGATCTTAAGTAATCACCTGTTGGTATGATCGAGTTTGTGTAGTTTGTAAGGCCTAACAATGGGTAAAGGGGAACCGATCCTAGTAAGAGGTGCAACACATCACAAAGGAGAATCGATCCTTGTATGGGGTGCAACAAAGTTTATGGCAGAAAGGGGAACCGATCCTATGTACATGTGCAACACATATGTGTTAGATACCATATATATGTAGGGAACCGATCCTAGTACCTAGTCAACCGAATTTTGGAAAGCTAGTGTGACTATGCGCAGTACTCACATGAAGGTAGAACCGAGATTTGTTTTGGTAGAGAAGTTCTTAATCAATCGCATATCTCTTGAAAGTAAGATGAACCAATTCTAAATATGTTTGGAAGTGTGGTAAATCGTTTTCAAGTGAGTAAGTATGAAAGAGGACTTACAAAGAAAGGATGTCGACACACTTTGAACACGTGCAATAATGCGTATATTTTTTATTGTTCAAAGATATTCCTTAACAGCTAAGAAGGAAGTAAATCCCAGGATCGAAATTAAATAAGTTAAGAATCTTTTAATTAAGGTTTTTAATTATATATGGAAAATAAGAATTAGTAATGTGCATTTGCTAGTTAAATATTTTCCAATGAGATTTTCGATCAATATTTTGGACAAAGCATTCTCAGGAATTATGAAAACTGAATATGGAAATTATTATAGATTATCTTGAGAATATTTTCTGTTTTGGAAATTCCTTGGTGTCCAAACTTCCTTGTCTATAAATACTTGAAGTTTGCATTTCGGGCAAACTAATCCTTCATGACAGTAAACTTCCTCTGTTGTACTGTTACTGGTGAAGCCGCCTATTCAGAGAGGAGAGTAACCTAATTAGGAGAACTCTCTTACAACCGCTCAATTTAAAAACTTATTTGGGATTGAGAAGCTATAGCGTGTACCGTTGGTGGGAAACTATATAATTGCGGTTTATCTTTTGTTTTCATATTGATTTGATTGACTAACGCTGGTTGAAATTTGATTGCACCTAGTTTGTTTATGCTTGAGAATCTTCTCTTCTGATATAAGATTCACTCAAACTAGTTCAAGGTTTCGACAGGGATCTTTAGACTATTGTTAGTGCTAAAGACGATCTTGTGATAATCCATTGTTGATAGAATCCGTTTTGCGCGTGATTGATCACATGAGATTCAAGTAGTTGTGTGCAGGTGTTTATTGAAGATCTAAGAAGATTTGAAGACAAAGAAGAGATAGAAGATTTCTGACTTGGTTATAAATATTTGGTGTGCACAATACTTGTTTCGGTAAAAGAGGATCCAACTATAATCGATTTATCCTCGTGGTATTTTGATATAATAGTTGTATAGATCGGCATCAGTACGTTTCCTTAGGATTAAAGGTACTGATTGGAAAATCTTAACGATTACCTTTTGGTGATTGAACATAAGATAGATCTTGGAACCTAGCAAAGGATTTCATGCTAAGATAAACAAAAGAGCCTTTGTCCAACTCAGATCACTTGGCTGAAGAGAGTTGATACCAAAAATATTTGTTATTCCTTTAATGTTTGGAATACGAACCAAAGGAATTGGTCCAAGTACGTGACTTGTTTACAGGTTGGAGGCGTGGGAATACAGACAGAACTAGGTGAACTATAGGTTTAGTTGCTTGGTCTCAACTATACGAAGTTGGTTTATTTTATATAGCGGCTTAATCCTGAGAGTATTCAATTCTGGACAAGGTCGCGGGGTTTTTATGCATTTGCAGTTTCCTCGTTGACAAAATCTTGCTGTGTCATTTACTTTATATTTCCGCATTATAATTGTTTTATTATAATTAAAGTAAATTACAAGAACGTTAATTCCTATTTACTTGATAAGCAATCCTATTATGTTTGGTTAAGCCCGAACCTTTGTATCAAGTAAACATACTTCGTTGTTGTATTGTCTCGATCTCGTATCCATAGACGATCACACGAAGTGTGAACTGATTTGTTGTATTGTCTCGACTCAGTCCATGGACAATCACTTTCGGAGAAAGTACTTATAGGAAGGAAAAGTTTTAGCTTGAGGTATATTTGGGTACCCTCGCCTTTTCAGCATGAATGATTATACTCTAGTTAGACAATGTATTAAGGAATACAATACGAAGTATAACGCCTATCTTTTGAACTTCGTATGTAAGACATCGACATAATCGTATGAATGCTATTATGATTATGTGTATGGGTAAAGGTGAAGATTTCATCCTAGGAAACAATGTTTTACATTCGTTTAAAGGAAGTAGTTCATAAACTTGTTTTGTGAATCGAAAGGGAAATTGCTAGGCTTATTGGTATTTGTTATTCATTGCAAATCTTTGGATTACCAATGTGTGTGATTAGTATAACCGCTCGTGACTTGTTTATTTTCTTGGTAAAACTATTCACAAGGCCTGACTTTGTATTGGTATGAATTTTATTAGTGAAACCGAACTTAAGTAATCACCTGAGATGATATGATCGATTTTTTGTTATTGGTATGACCAACTCTAGAAATTGGGGAACTGATCCTATGAAGAGATGCAACCGATCGCAAAAGGGGAATCGATCCTTGTAAGAGGTGCAACAAGTTTCTAGTTATTGGGAACCGATCCTATGAACATGTGCAACACGTTTTTAGTTATTGGGAACCGATCCTATGGACATGTGCACCAAATACAAGTTAGATACCATATATATGTGGGAACCGATCCTAATACCTAGTCAACCGAATTTTGGAAAGCTAGTGTGACTAATTCCAGTACCCACATGGAGGTAGAACCGAAACTTGTTTTGGTAGAACCGTGAAACCCATGATTAGTGATTGAGTGTTCTTGATCAATCACATAGTTCTTGGAAGACAGATGAACCAATTCTAAACTTGTTTAGAAGTGTGGCAAATCGGTTCCAAGATTGTAAATATGAAAAAAGATTTACAAAGTTAAGATGTCGACATACCTTGAACATGTGCAGTAACTCTTATATTTTATTGTTCAAAGATATTCCTTAATAGTTAAAGGAGAATCCCAGATCGAAATAAATTAAGAATCTTTTAATTAAGGTTTTTAGTTTTATATGCTTTTATTTTCCAGCAAACAAATGCATATCTTTAGAAAGTTAAAATTGGTAATATACTAATGTGCACTTACTTATTGAATATTACCTAATGAGATTTCGGTCAATATTTGGACAAAGAATTTCCAGAAATTATGGAAACCGAATTTGGGCATTAATGCATATCTTAGGAATTATGGAAACCGTGATGTCTGTCTACTAATTTGGGCATTAGCGTTAGTATGTTTAATGCTTCTCATGGCTAAACAAGGTTCACTAGTAGACAGACATCACGTATTTTACTTTGTTGTATACGTTACCTTCAACTAATTTCAAACATAACATTTAAAGTAATTACAAATTACTTACTATTGTATGTTGGGTGATCAGGATCCGGTTCTCGATATTTGAAGTAAAGTTTCACACCTTTGAAGTCAACCGGGTAGAACCCCGTGAATCTGAGAATGACGTTATAATACGACCATAGTATACTATCATGTCCATGATTAAAGTCCCTTCTCCACCTGGAGACATGGGAGAAGCAAGAGATCTCGCATATATAGGTGAATCACGAAGAGGAAACATCCCACATCTTTTACTACACGAGATGACTGGGCCAGTTGCTTTGCTACATATTGAAAGGGACACCTGCATATGCATATGAATGGGATTAAAAACAATACCAATCACAACCTGTCTAATTTAAATTACCACCAGATTTCTAGGCTTGCACCTGGTGCTCTTTCTTAGTAGCTAAGCACAATAGAGGATGCTAGGTTCTGCTATAAGGCAAAAAGCCGGTATTTGTTATAACACACACCCTAAGCATGTTTCTAATCAAAATGCCTCTCCACTTTCTTTTACCGACAATATTGTGAAAACCTTGAATTCGGGGTCAAAACAAAATAACATACAAAAATGATAATCAAACGCATCATAAATGTGACATGGAGTTAGTAGACAAGTTGAAACTGAATTAAATCAACTGGTTTTCAATGTTTGCATCATTGGGATACACAAGTGCAAGAATAAAGCCTCCACACTCCATAAACCCAACAAATGCTCATAAATCACCTAAACAAGTCGACTCCTAAAATAAAGTTTCACAAAAAAACAAAACAAAAAAAAAGTTCATTTTTCCATAGCAAGAAAGCTTATTACCCTATGAGGATTCCATAACTTCACTTAAGCAGCATACACAACAAATTGCATGTAATCAGATTGGATTTCAGGTTTCTACTACTATACTCAGCACCAACATGAAGGGGAAAGACTTTTGGGGCATTAATACATGGCCTAGAGGGAAACATTTGGTTTGGAAATGTCTTACTGACATACTGCCTATAAAAGAAAGGTTGGCCAGAGAACCGTATCTGTCTTTGGATGTTTCTCAGGAATCAATTGATTAATCAAATTCATCTTTAACATTAAAAAAAAAAAAAAAAAACTGTTCAATTCCTAAATTAAAAAAGAATAAAGTTTAACTTTCAGGCGCATCACATTTCATAAAACCTTATTGTTTATAAAAACGTATACAAACAATTCCTAAAAAAAAAGGAGTTTATCTTCTAGAACTAACCTTTGGAGGTGTGCCTTTCACACAGATTAAATTCATTTTGGGACCATCATACGCGGATAGTTCTCCCTTGGTCAAATCCATAAAAATTTGCATTAAAAAAAGAGAACTTTGTTGTTTAGTCCACTAAATCCAATCCGGGTTAATGGCTAGTCCAGCGGGAAAACATATTTACTCGCTAGTCCAAAAAAGGTTTGAAAAGAGTAAAATTACTCTACTAACTCTAACATATAATACTATGTATGTTACTACTAGTAACGTATATAGTAACATATGTATTATGTAGTATGTAGTAACACATATTACTAGTAGTAATATGTTATATATTGATAAACCATATTAATGTGTAGTATGTTATATATTGATACTACATACTAATATTGATACTACATACTAATATGTAGTATCAATATGTTATGTTCAATACTGTTATGTTATGTATTGATACTACATATTAATATTTTGTATGTTATATATTAATATTGATACTGTTATGTTATATATTGATACTACAAATTAATATGTTATGTATTGATACTGTTATGTATTGATACTACATATCAAGAAATTGTTATGTATTGATACTACATATGTTACTACATAATAACTAGATCTGGAAGGGTATTTTAAGCATTTAGAAAATACACTTTATAATCTACATAAAGTTTTTGGATCAATGAGTAAATTATTTAGTCCAAAAACTAGCGAGTAAATTAGTTTCACGGGTGGACTAGCCATTAACTGGGTCATGAAAAACTGGATTAAACAGTAATTCCTACTAAAAAAAAATTACAATTCCATCAGGAAATAAACACACGCCGTAACTATAAATTCAACGTCTACACTACACAAACCCTAAAAATATTTCTAATAATACCTTTTGTTTCAGTATCGCCACAAACATTTCTTGTTGTTTTTCTTAATCGACCGGATTTGGAATTAGGGTTTTTTTCTTTTCACAACTATTGTTTGGTTTGTGGGGGTACTGGTGTATCTTTTGTTTGTTTCAGTCAATATATGTGAATAATGGATGTTTGTTTTTTTATCAGAAGAGGAAAGGATTTTGAATTGTCCGTGCAAATAACAGAGTCCAGACAGAGTAACTTCCCGCTCTTCATTAGGATGTGTTTGGATCTGTCCGAACCGACCATTTGACTTATTTAGGCCAGGTAACGGATACCAACAAGCGAATGTTGGTGGCTAGCCTAGTTAGATAATGCCGATAATTTAGAAAGTTTGCGCATCTTAGGTCTATTCCTATGCACCATGTCAAAGAAAAGGAAACAATCGTTTGGTCCTTTTTTAGGTGGTCCTAAGTTAGTTTGGTCCACCAATAAAGGGGGAGTTCGGTTTGGTCCTTATTTATTCAAAAATATTAAAGTATTTTTTTTTATCGGTAAAGAATTGGTGCTGGCGCGTTTCGAACT
The DNA here is from genome assembly GCF_003573695.1 of Papaver somniferum. NCBI lineage: Eukaryota > Viridiplantae > Streptophyta > Magnoliopsida > Ranunculales > Papaveraceae > Papaver > Papaver somniferum. Next base: position 39,708,280 of record NC_039368.1, read on the forward strand.
AAGGTCACTGGTATCATCACCCAATGACTTTAAAGTATTTAAAGTACCCTTTCTCTCTTCTAATTTTCTTTCTTCATCACGTGATTTTCTTTTTTGGTTTTCTCTCTTCTTTATTTCTCTACTAATTTCTCCCTCTTCTTAACGTTAACTGATAAAAGCTTAAAAATTAAATATCTCTCAAAATATAAGTCGAAAATTAATAAATATTATAAACTCGGAAAGATCTCGACGAGATCTACACAACGAGTACTCACTATATTATGTTTCAGAATTTTAATTTTTTCGATATAATAGATTTTTTTTTTTTTTTTGATAACTGAATTTTTTTATTAATTGGTGAAGTTTTGGTCTCCTACTAGGAGACTACGGATAGAAGTGTCAAAGTTATTATAACCCTCACAAGCTAGACTTGACTCTCTCGATGATCTTGCAATTGCATTAGCAACTTGGTTATCATCACGACTAACAAAATCAAAAGAACAAGAAATAAAACTATAGATTAAGTGTTTGATCTCTTTTATAAAGTTCTTATTTTCCCATTGTATGAGTAAGGAATGATTGTTGATAGATTGGATGACTAGCTTTGCGTTTGTTTCTATTTGAATTTTCGATAGCTGCAAACTTTTAGCCCGGTATAACGTCTCACGAACAGCCATGCAGTCCCCAGCCTCTGGTCCTAGTGCTCTATTTCCATAGGTTCCTTTGATTTCAAGGCAGCTACCTGTGAAGTCACACACAACAATGCCAGTTCCAAATTCATTAGGATGATGATCAAAAGATGCATCAATATTAAACTTAATAACACCTTCTATAGGTGGTTTCCATCTAGAAATTTTGGTATTATGTAACATGGTACTTAAGAGTTATTGACTGCATGCATATGAGAGGCAATGTGATAACGAATTTTATGCACGGAGCTGAAAAGGTTAAGTGAAACTCCCTGAAAAACTAAATCGCATCTATCTTTCCAGATTACCCATGCACATATCATTAGAGAAAACAACCATCTTTCTTCTTCATCAGGTTGAATAAAGGTGAACCAGCTTATCACCCATTCAGAAACTGAGTTGCAGCTATCTCTGACTGCATCTATATTGATGTTGATGCCTCTCCAGACTGCTCTAGCATGTTTGCATTCAAACAACAAGTACTCCATTGTCTCTTCAGCACTACTACATATTTCACAGCTAGTGTCCAGACTATCATCGTAAGTAGCTATTTTGTATTTAGTACAGTGAATTTCTCTTATGCATTTCCATGCAAAGAGTTTAATACAATGAGTAAATTTACAACCCCATAAGGCTTTCCACACTTTTTTGTTGACTGCAACCCCATTGATTTGAACTTCTCTGTCATTGAAAGTGAGCATTTTATAAGTACTTTTCACTGAAATTTACCATCCTTGGTCGGCATCCAGATCATTGTATCATCCTTGATGTTGTCAATGTAAAGAGATTGAATCTTTAGAGAAGTATCATCATCAAATAATTTATCCAGCAAATTGACATTCCAGTGAGGGGAATCAGGAAGAAAAATCTCTACCACATTTTCATAGAATCGAAAAAAGTCATTCTTAGGAATCAGAGGGTGAGCCATACCAGGTATCCATATGACTTTCCATATTTTAGTCTTCAAGCCATTGTTTATTTTCATAAATTAATTTTGTTGAACATCTAGAAGACATTTAGTTATACCATTCCAAACATAAGAACAGTTTTTATCACATATGTTCTGATGAATGATGTCTCTATATTTGAAATACTTACTTGATAGTACATGAGTCATTAAATTGTCAGGTTCATTGCATAATATCCATGCAAGCTTAGTGATAATTGCCAAGTTGAGTTTTTCCATATCCCTGAAGGCAAGACCACCCATCTTTGTAGGCCTGCAGACATTCAACCATGTTGTAGGGGGTTGTTACCTCTATTACTGTTATCTCCCCAGAAGAATTTCCTCTCTATACTTGTAAGTTGTTGAAGAAAATTTGATGGTAATTTGAAAGTTCCCATCTGATAAATTGGGAACTGAATTGAGTACATGCTTAATCATAGTACCTCTTCCTGCTTGATAAATGGATATAGCAGACCAAGTGGATAACCTGTTCTCAAAAGTTTTCTTTATGTTTTTAAAATATTCGTGTTTTGAGCGGCCAATAATAAGAGGAGAACCTAGATATCTTTCTTTAGAGTTCATAGTTTTGACTCCAAGAATTTGTCTAAGTATCTATCTCAGGCTTTGTCTTCTTGCTGAAATGAACTGGACTCTTATCAAAGTTTATAACTTGCCCAGATTGACTACTAAAATCATGAAGAAGCTCTAATAAATTATTAATTGAAGTAAGATTTTCTTGAGTAAAGATCAATCAATCATCTGTAAAAAGCAAATGATTAATGGATGGTGATAAAGCCGTCATTTTAATTTCTTTAATTGATTTATCCACTTGAGCAGCTGTGAGGTGTCTTGAGAGAAACTCCATAGATAGAATGAATAAATAAGGTGATAGAGGGTCACCTTGTCTGATGCCTCTAGATGGTGAGAATTCTTCACAGGGTGATCCATTAAGCATGACTGAAAGAGTGGTGGTACTGATGCATTGATAGATTAAGTCACAAAAATCATCATTGAAACCAAAGTAAGAAAGAACCTTAATTAAAAATGACCATTCCAACCTGTCAAAAGCTTTTGACATGTCTAAATTTAAATCCATCCATCCTGTTTCTCCTCTTTTCTTCTTCATGGAATGAATAATCTCTTGTGTTATCACTAATAAGTCTTCCTGAAACATATGCGTCCTGAAAGGGAGAAATGATTTTCTCTATTAAACACTTCATCCTGTTAACAATAACCTTAGAAATAACCTTGTATGAAGTATTGCGCGGACCAATTGGCATGTAATCAGCTGCACATATACATTTCTTCTTTTTTGGAATTAAAGAATGTAAGTTTTGTTTATTTCTTGAGAATATGCTTAGTTTCAAAGAACCTCTTGACCATAAGGCATACATCTTCACCCACTATATTCTATTGACTTTTGTAAAATCCATCTTGGAATCTTTCTGGACCTGGTGCGCTCTAGTTCTCCATACTCTTTAAAGTGACATGAATTTCTGCATCTGTAGGAATTCTTGTGAGAGTGATATTGTCTTCTTCAGAAATAATTGTAGGTAGAATTCTATAAAGACCTTCATTAATAACTGGGTTACTGGATGTATTGATGCTTTGAAAATGCTAAGTAAGATGTTGAGAGATTTGTTCTCTTGACTGGAGCCATATGTTGTTGTGATCTTGAATGGAATCTATGTTATTTCTTGTTTTTCTTTTGTTGACTTTGGTGTGGAAGTATTTTATGTTTGTATCCATATCTTTGATGAAATTATCCCTGGATTTTTGTTGATAGAATTTAGTCTTTATTTTGTGCCATTTTCTGAGCTCATTGTTGATATTGATAATCTCATTATTGTTATCTGAAACAAAAGATTGTTCTTAAGGTTTCTGCAATTCTTGTTGAAGATTGTTGATCTGTTGATTAATGTCACCAAAATGCTCTTTGTTCCATAATGGTAACCTTTTCCTTGTTTTGTGTGCAACTTATTAACAAGTTGAAAAGTTGGAGAGCCATTAACACTTTCCTTCCAAGCATTGGAAATAATAATTGAACGTGAAGCATCATCTAACCAAGTCCAGAAAAACTTAAAAGGTTTCCAGCATTTAGGTAAGGTAACATCAGTATCTAGCATAACTGAGCTATGATCACCACCTAGTTGGGCAAGGTGTAATAACTTAGAATTAGAAAAGTTTAAAGACCAATTACCATTTTCTAGTGCCATGTCAATTCTAGATTTAATGGAACCAGTACCCATATTTTTATTTTTTCATGTATAGTCTTTCCCAACAAAACCTATGTCTTCTAAATCACAACTAGAGACAATTTTATTTACCCATCCATCGGTGGAGGAAGAAGCACTAGTATTATTGTCAAGAATATGAAAGTTTAAGTCTCCTAATATTATCCAGGGATTAATATTAGCTCTACTAATTCTATGAATATAATTCCACTAATTTTTTTCCTTAGTATATTTAGAATAACCATACATAAATGTTAACAAGAATTCAGGTTTACTAAGATCATACTGAACAATGACATTGAACATTTTATGGTGAATATCAACTATATCATAAGTGAACTCTTATTTCCAAAGTAAAACAAGTCCACCAGAAAGACCTATTGGTTCAATGAAGGCACTATTAGGGTAATGAAACTGCTTTAGAAGTGGTTTTCATTTGTGTTGATCTATCTTTGTCTCACATAGAAAAATAATGTGACGGACCGGAAAATTATGCCCGGCGCGCATGGGCGCGCAGGCCATAACTCACCCGATGCGCCATGATGATGCTATGATCTGGGCCTTATGTCTAGGCAAATTCACACCCATTTTCCCTTGCAAGCATGCTCGTGGAGTATGATGCAACTAAATTAGCTTCCACACCGTTTCAACTTACCCTCGTTCCCCGTAAAGGTCATTAAGAAAATAAAGACTTTCTTAAAACGGATAAAACGGCCATTTGAGGCCCAAAACAATGGAATCTGGATAAAATCCAAAGACCGTGATGCGTAGATCACGTCTTGATCATTGGTCCGTTTTTAATTAATTTAGACCCGTCTTGAGCTAAATTACGACATTCGGGTTTTTAGCCTCCAGATAGACTATAGTTTGCTCATGAAAAGTGGGGGTCTAACAATACCACCCAATATTTCGCTTAGCAATCTGTATGGATAAACTTGAATATACTTTTAAGAGAATCAACAAGACTCAATCAATTAAAAGTATATTAACGAGTTGATATCTCTCTCTTGATTTGATTTACTCAAGCAGGAACTGCGAGTTCTAATCAAATACAAGGAATAACTTGGATGGTACCAAAGACCAATATCCAAGGATCAATCAATGACAATCAACAACCAAAGGTTGGATTGTTCTAATTGATGATCTAAACGCACAACCTGTATTATTTCAATTATAAAGATAAAACAATATAATGAGGAAATAGAAATAACACAGACACCAGAAATTTTGTTAACGAGGAAACCGCAAATGTATAAAAACCCCGGGACCTAGTCCAGATTGAACACACACTATATTAAGCCGCTACAGACACTAGCCTACTCCAAGCTAACTTCGGACTGGATTGTAGTTGAACCCCAATCAGTCTCCCAATGATCCAAGGTACCTTTGTACTCCCTACGCCTCTGACCCCAGCAGGATACTGCGCATTTGATTCCCTTTGCTGATCTCACCCACAACTAAGAGTTGCTACGACCCAACGTCGAAGACTTGATAATAAACAAATCTGACTCAACAAACAAGTCTATCAAAGGATCAATCTGTGTCCCACAGATAAACCCTAAAAGGTTTTGTTCCGTCTTTTGATAATAATCAAGGTGAACAGGAACCAATTGATAATCCGGTCTTATATTTCCGAAGAAAAACCTAGAGTTATCAATCACCTCAGAACAATCTTAATCTTATGGTAGCGAAACAAGATGTTGCGGAATCACAAACAATGACACGAAGATGTTTGTGATTACTTTTTATATCTTGCCTATCGGAGATATCAATCTCAAGCTAATCAATCTGATTGTACTCATACGATATAAGGTGCAAGATCAAATCACACAACTATGATAAAAGTAGTATCCAATCAATATGATTGTACTCATACGATAGAAGGTGCAAGATCAGATCACACAACTATGATAAAAGTAGTATCGGTCTGGCTTCACAATGCCAATGAAGTCTTTAAGTCATTAACCTGGTTTTAGAAGAAGAAAACCAAAGGTTAAAGGAAAACCGACTCTAGCACGCAAACTAGTATCACACGTAAGGTGTGGGGATTAGTTTTGCACAATGCTAGATGTCTCCTTTATTTAGTCTTTCAAATCAGGGTTTGCAATTAAGTTACCTTGAAAATAAAGCAATCAATGTTCACCGTTAGATGAAAGCCTGATTTAGATTCAAGCTAATATTTCTCAACCGTTGGATTGAAAACTTAGCTTATTATACACAAATGAAATGCACGCTTCTAGGTTTGTGTAACCGTACCAAAACGTGTACATTGTTGGTTCAACAATAGTTAACCAAATGGTTAGCCATATGAGCATTTTATATCAACCATGTTCTTCTTCACCATAACTAGTTCAAATGACTTCAATATGAACTAGTTAGAGATTTGTTCAATTGCCAGGAAATCTCATGTACTACACAAGATACAAATGAAGCAAAGATGATTTTATTCACTTGAATCGGTTCATGAACTTTCATAGCCACGGTTTGCAAACTCCATTCCTTAGTATTTTTAAGTTTAAGTTCAGAAATCATCTTTAGATATATAACCTTCTCAAGTTCGCAGACTAGGTTCGCGGACTTAAGTTACCGGGCAGAGTTTACAAAATCCAGCAGAAATTCTCGGGTATGAGAACTTCGCCGATTCACGGACTGGGTTCACGGACTTAGCTTCACGCAAATAGTTTTCCAACTCCAGCAGAAATTCTCGGGTTTGAGAACTTCGGCAGTTCGCGGACTGAGTTTGCGGACTTGGCTCACGCCATTCTTCCGGTTTTCTTGATCAACAAAGTTCAAAACTTTGGTTCAAGGAATAGGACTTATACATAAATGTGTTTCCACAACAATGCTTATGTCCACCATTGGTTATGTAATCTAAACTCTCATTTCAATCATTGAAACATTCTTAGAGGATGTTATGTAGTTGTTACACCATTTATCGTCAAAGCAATTTTCAAAGATGATTGAAACATAACATGACTTTCGTCACTAGGTAAAAATAAACTTGGTTGAAGCGAAAATCTTACCAACACATATTTCGAGATATAGATAGGCGAGGTATACTCGGATCGAAATACCAAATGTGTATAATCAAAGTCTATATATAGCATACGACTTTTTGTCTCAAAGAGTAGCAGATAGAGTAGATATACTTTTGAGTGATATATAAATTCAAGTCTCCACATACCTTTTTGTCGAGAAGTTCCACCTGTTCCTTGAGTAGTTCTTCGTCTTGTATGATGAGTCGCCATGAAGTGCTTGAGCTCAACTACACTTTCTATCCTAATCCGAGACTTAGTTATAGTAGACTAGAAATCAAGACTTATAGTTTTGATCACTAACATTGACAAACATGCTTGAGATAGCAACGCATGCGAGTTCGACCGAGCAATGCTCTAACAATCTCTCCCTTTGTCAATTTTAGTGACAAAACTATCAATACATATGGAATACAAAAAAGATAAAGAAACTTTAGTAGCTCCTATTCCACATGTCTAATCTTCAACATACCTCGAAATCTTCGTCACTTCCAAGTACTCCAATGATCCCAAAGGTTGTAAGTTTAGCATCACCGTTGTTGAAGATCCATAACTATAACAATGAGAAAACATAATTCTCGATCATTGTTATATAGTGTCATAGTATTATTACACAATGTCAAAGTTCACTTGTATCACAACTTCAACAATAATACTATGGTGATATGTATCACTCCCCCTTAGTCAATACTCCATCTCACATGGAAACCACTCCCCCTTACATAATGATCCTAAAACCATATGTATTTGTAGTGTGAACTACATATTAATTCTTCCCCTTTTTGTCAATAAAATTGGCAAAGGTACAAGAACGGGATCATAATGAAATTCCCGAAAGAGACATTTCATGACAAAAAGAAAAAAAATACATACCAACTAATTTAGATGCAATCATAAAGCCGAAGCTAAATGCATTCATCAAGGAGTTTAAAGATACAAGATAACCCCTCTAAAATTCCACAGCCACACATCCCTCAAGATATGACCATTAAGCACAAGTTCAAATGAACTCTCCCCCATTTGATGTCATTCCCGAAAGAACAACAAGAGCGACCTTAATTTCAAAAGAAAAGAAGGATTTTTATTGGACACCAAAAAATATAAGAATGATTTTCTATATTCAAAAACTCAATCAAATTAATCACAAGTAAACCCATGATTAACACAATCAAATTAAACACAAAAAGTGATCAATTTAATTGATTATTCTCAACATAAGTAAACTTACGGAGATACGAATAAGTTAACCATAGAAAATGATTAGCTTAACCGTTCATATACTCAGCACAAGAAAAACTTATGGAGTATTGCAGTATACACATAAAATATGGATCATGGATGATCAATACTGCGGAATATACAAGGATTCATTCTATCTTCAATCATTATTTGCATAACAACAATCAATAGACATAATCCTTGTCACAAAAGATTTTAACCTATCTTCCATCAAATATTGACAATATAGGCCTAACTTTTGTATTTGTCAAAAGTCCATTCATTCTTTAATCAATACATGAGTACCGATCACGAACGACTTTACTTTTGAAAAAGTATGGGATAAACATAGTTCACGGACGTAAACACCAATATCCCATAAAAAATTGCAATATACAAAATCATAAAGATTAATACTGCAAAACATCATCCTCCAAATAGTTTTAGAATTTAAACCAATAAACCTAAAAAATAACAAGAAGATGGAAAATAATAGCTATGTGTAGTCACAATCATTGCTATTCCAAGCACTAGTTATTTTTCCAACTAAACCAAAAAGAAGACATACTAGGAAACATAACAAAACTCAGTTTTCCTTGATAATTTCATACCTCTGGAATGGTCCGTCGAAATAAGAATCATTGATATCCTTGATCTTGTTGACTGTAGAGACCCCGTGTTCATGAGTGAGAACATTAGTTTTTAGATCAATAATGCGAGCACAATGTCGAGCCTCAGCGCAGTCAAGAATAACTTTCTTCTGATTCCTAATCAAGATGTTCTGAGTACCAAGGATTTTTGCCTGTCCATCAATAAGCTGGTTTATCTGCATTTGAAGGTTAGCAAGTTCGTTTTTTACTTCATTCTGAACGAGAATTAAATCCTTGACAGATTCTCCAATCCAAGATTTATACTCTTTCCTTTCAAGCATCTTCTTCAGAATAAACTCTTGAGAAGGGTCACTTCCTTTGAGATCATCCTCTACAGTAAGGTTAACTTCTTCTTTGGGAACAGTTTCGATCGAGTTCCTTTCTTGAATATTAATGAACACATATATGAGATATATATATGTTCAAGTGTACACCTTAGATAGAAACCCTAGAGTTCCTTGAGGAGATATGGACGTTCGTGGATTAAGCCATACGCCAAAAAAAAAAAGACCCAACCAGGAAAACTGCATACTGTGTCGCTTTCAAAATTTCTCCATCCCTAAGAAGAAAGGTCACAGTGATGAAAGAAAGAAATACTAAAAACTCACATCGTAAGATACTAAACATACAGACTGAAGAAAATCAGCTAATCACTTGAGCATCTCTCAAACATCATCCTTGTATCTCTCAAGTTAGATACAAGAGCAGAACTTTCTGCTACTAGGTAGCAGAGGGAGACATAGTCTCACCATAGGTTTTGAGAGAGTAGTTGTGATTCCACCAGGATATCTGACATCAGCATTTCTTGTTTTCCCTTGGAAGTTTCCAAATATAGGAAAATTTCTCACAGTCCTTACCAAAGGTTCAAGAAAAAAGGCTTTCTGATTACTGAGTTGATGCGTGTCGTAACCACAAAAAATTAATTAATATTTTTCCATCTAATTAACAAGTAATATAGTGTAGTCAAGTTCGTTCCCACGAGGAGCAAGAGTTTTAGTTGTTTAATTGTCACAAAAAAAGGGGGGTTTATTTTGTAAATCAAAAGAAAATAAACAAAACAATTAAAAAGATAAAGTTGAAATCAATAAGAGAGACAAGATCAAGGAATCCTTCTTCTTGCAAAAAAATGATTCGAGTTATGTTTTTCATCCACATGTTATTAGTCACAGATTATCACCAACTGTAGGGGATAGCAGGTTCGCTTGGCTAACCTCAAAATTCCTTATTTCACTGAGTAACAGGTCCACTTAGTTATCAGATTCTATTCAAAAGAACCACCTTGAGGTTCGCTTACAAGATGTAATTCCCCGAACGCATTAAGATTTATGAATTTAGGTTTAGTACTAGTAGTTAAACTCGGTTCGCCTGGTCCACTTTCTAGCGTTGTTTTCACACACAATTGCTCCACTGACTCCCTCCGCAAGGTCATGTGTTTGCTACTTGTGTAAAGAGTCAAGAAACGATTACTTATCCCCTAACTTTCACTAGCTTTAAATCAATTAACAAATCAATTTAGTATGCATCCTAAACAATCTATCAATCAACCATGAATGTACAAACATTCCTATTAGTAAAAACAAACGATAATCATGTGAAAAACTTCAAGGTAGATTTAAAACAAAACTCAAAACATGTCAAGAACTAGGAGTTCATCCTCAATCAATAAAATTAGCTACTCATGCTAAGGAGTTCACACAAAGAATTAAGAAAAGAGAAGTGTTGTGTGTGTAGAGGTGTGTAAGAACTTCTCTATTTATAAGATTCAATTTCCTAGCAATCCTCTTAGGAATAAAATCCCTTTCTCTTTGTAGCTCAACTTCCAAATCCAAGTCTTTCTCAAATCTTCCATCTTCTCTTTCCAAACTCAAACCAAATTCTTCATCTAATTCCAAGTTTAAGTCTTCACACCCATGAGAAGAATCCACACAAAAAGCTATAGTTTTGGGTCGCCGGAATAGTTCTTAGGATCACCGGAATCCGGACTGAAATGACACCGGAATAGTGCTGCCGGCAGCCTGAGTTCTGTCGCCGGTAACGGAATATTCTGTTCTGGTGCCGTTATAAGTAACGGTCAATATGGTCAAACGTTAGTCAACTGGTCAAGAGAAGAAGAGAGTCAGCTACTAACTCAGCTGGTCTGACTCGTCTGATTACATCTTAGTCACTGAGCTGGATCGGCGAATCTCTGAGTTAACTCGTCGGCGAGGAAATCCGACAGAGTTCCGTTTGTTTCTCCGATATCTCCAGGCCAAATTCAGGCCATTCTCAGTTGCATCCATGCACACATTCATACACATTCATTCTCATACAATCTATTTGATTTCTACTCGACTATAGCAGTAGCAGGTCACCACCTTCATCTCCCTGTTTCAATCACCATCAATTCTTCTTCCTTTCTTAATCTGTGTTGTATTCTTCCTCTAACCCATATCACCAGCAACACCAACGCAAAATATCCATCTGTTGTGTTCAAATCCATATATGAACTTACCAATCTCCATCATCTCTGTTATGATTTCTCGGACAAGAACTTAAACCACCAACAAAACCCATGTTTCATCTTCCTCTTTTGGTGGCAGTAACACCGATTTCTTCTTCTCTAAATACCACCATCCCATCATCTCCACAGCAGCAGATATCCATCACAAACAACGGCAGCTTCATCCATCTCGATTAACATCCATCTCAATTGTAGAGACTACCAACAACATCAACATCTCATCCATTATCAGATCCCTTTTCTTTATTTCTTCATAACTGCTTCTCCATTTCAACCAGCGGCCACCAACAGCTCCAGAAAGTCGAACCTATTCTCGTACCCATGGTATTCACCATGGAAATAGCAGATTCAAACCAAAACCCATTCTTCCATCATCTCAAATTCAGAAGCAAACCCCAATTTCCATTCTCTTTACTCTTGTTCATCGAATCGTCTCCATAATTGCTTTTCGATCTGATTGCAGCTTCTATTTCAAATCCAAGAGCAGAATCATCTCACAATCTTACTTCATCTTTCCTGCAATTTCAGGTCACCAGAATCCATACCCATTTCAGCAGAACCTCGATACTGTAAATCAGATTGAACCCATCTCCTATCTCATCATTCAACATCAACACAATTTCAACCAACACTACAAACCCATCTTGAATCTGTTGCATATCCATCTTCTTCTTATCTTGTCAATCCACCACCACCTTTCTTCTCGATTTCACAGATTCAATTCGAAACCCCATCTACAGACTTCAATCGGTCATCTCTTCTCCGTGTCTTCATCACCAATACAAATCCTCTTTCTGATTCCAACAGCATACCCATCTTCTTCTCCCTGTTTCGTTCCACCAAAACTCTCAGCTCTCTGTTCTTTGATTTACCTTCCAATTTCTCGGACAACAACAGCACAACTGCTTTTCTTTCTCAATTTCAGATACTAATAATTTAGGAAAGAAAGTGTCTTCTCGATTAGGATTAGGGTATAAGAGTTGGGTCCGGACCTGGATATTACCATGGGCCGCCCTGAGCCAATAGTGGCCTGTCTTAATACTTCCCAAATCAGAGATGCCCCTTAACCTCGATTGGGAAGTGTTCAAATTGGGTGATTTCTTCTTCTTTTCCTCCGTGCGACTCCAGAATACCTAAAACACTCAAAACAAACGTAAAATACAAAATTCACAAGAAAAAATAGCAAAGAAAGCATAACTACTACATATTAAATTAGGTGTTTTAGACACCTATCATGAGTCTAGGACCTCTAGAGATCGGTTTTAGAGGATTTTCCGTAATGGGTCTCCATACTCTAGACTTAGATTTACCAGAGTTGTTCTTATAAGCACATGACATGCTTTTATTAGGAGCACAAGAATTTATACCACTAGAATGTACCAAAGTCCTGTAATGATTTCTAAGAAAGAGATCATTTTTATAAGATGCATGGTTTCCTGTGAGCATGAGGTTCACTGCAGTAGTCGACTGACTATTTACTCCATTGACAGTGGAAAGAAGAAAATTACGAAGTTTAGAAATTTGTTTCTTCCTAGCAAAACAACGGATAGCATAGTGATTTCCTTTTCCACAGAAAGTACAGGTTCGTGGAGGAGAAGCAAAAAACGACATCTGTTTTGACTTCACAGCCCTGTGAGAAGATGGTAAGTTATGTAAACTTTTCTCGACACAATCTTCTCTTGGAGGATATTTCTTCATGTACTGTAAATCAGGAACAATTTGAATTGAAGAATTTTTCCTTAAGACAGAGTTATCCTTTTCCAAGGACCTGCACTGTTCATGGGCTAGTGAAACAGATGCTTCTAGTTTCTCTTTTTCAACACGAATTCTGTCAAGATCAGATGAATGCATCTTAATCAAACGTTTTTCTCTAATTGAGCCTTATTTGACAATCTTTTCAAGATAACTAATATTTTCACGCTGTAAATTAGTTTCTTGAAGAAGTTTCTCAATATCCTTAGAGAATGACTCTATGATGTTATAGAGTACACGTTCTCGATCAATATCATTTTCAAATTCATCAATGAGTTGATCATGATTCTGAAGATCAACAAACTCCGTAGAATTTTTTTAGATTCTGGTGAGCTCCATTTCATCTTTTGCCATTGTGTCCAATGTCTCAGTGGAGAAATAGTGGTCAACAAAAAATGAGACAATCTTCTTACCCCGGGATTCAGAAGAATCAGCTAAGGAATAATCCTTTGAGGTATTTCCGAGACACTTGACATAGTTGAAAGCTTTAGGAGGCATCTTGGTATGCGTAAGAGATTCTGTCCTCAGACTCAGATTGCTACAAACACAGACTTGTAAGGTCTTGAACGTGTTTGCCTTCTCTGATACCAATTGAAAAAGCGGCGGTCTAACAATACCACCCAATATTTCACTTAGCAATCTGTATGGACAAACTCGAATATAATTTTAAGAGAATCAACAAGACTCAATCAACTAAAAGTATATCAACGAGTTTATATCTCTCTCTTGATCTGATTTACTCAAGCAGGAACTGCGAGTTCTAATCAAATACAAGGAATAACTTGGATTGTACCAAAGACCAATATCCAAGGATCAATCAATGACAATCAACAACCAAAGGTTGGATTGTTCTAATTGATGATCTAAACGCACAACTTGTATTATTTCAATTATAAAGATAAAACAACATAATGCGGAAATAGAAATAACATAGACACCAGAAATTTTGTTAACGGGGAATCCGCAAATGCAGAAAAACCCCGGGACCTAGTCCAGATTGAACACACACTGTATTAAGCCTCTACAGACACTAGCCTACTCCAAGCTAACTTCGGACTGGACTGTAGTTGAACCCCAATCAGTCTCCCACTGATCCAAGGTACAGTTGTACTCCCTACGCCTCTAACCCCAGCTGGATACTGCGCACTTGATTCCCTTAACTGATCTCACCCACAACTAAGCATTTTTACGACCCAAAGTCAAAGACTTGATAATAAACAAATCTGTCTCACACAGACAAGTCTATCAAAGGATCAATCTGTCTCCCACAGATAAATCCTAAAATGTTTTGTTCCATATTTTGATAATAATCAAGGTGAATAGGAACCAATTGATAATCCGGTCTTATATTTCCGAAGAACAGCCTAGAGTTATCAATCACCTCACAACAATCTTAATCGTATGGTAGTGAAACAAGATATTACGGAATCACAAACAATGAGACGAAGATGCTTGTGATTACTTCTTATATCTTGCCTATCGGAGATATCAATCTCAAGCCAATCAATCTGATTGTACTCGTACGATAAAAGGTGCACGACACAACTATGATAAAAGTAGTATCGGTCTGGCTTCACAATCCCAATGAAATCTTTAAGTCGTTAACCTGGTTTTAGAAGAAGAAAACCAAAGGTTAAAGGAGAACCGACTCTAGCACGCAAACTAGTATCACATGTAAGGTGTGGAGATTAGTTTTGCACAATGCTAGAGGTCTCCTTTATTTAGTCTTTCAAATCAGGGTTCGCATTAAGTTACCTTGGAAAAAAAGCAATCAATATTCACCATTAGATGAAAACCTGATTTAGATTCAAGCTAATATTTTTCAACAGTTAGATTGAAAACTTAGCTTGTTATACACAAATGAAATGCACGCTTCTAGGTTTGTGTAACCGTACCCAAACATGTACATTGTTGGTTCAACAATAGTTAACCAAATGGTTAGCCATATGAGCATTTCATATCAACCATGTTCTTCTTCACTATAACTAGTTCAAATGACTTCAAGATGAACTAGTTAGAGAGTTTTTCAATTTCCAGGAAATCTCATGTACTACACAAGACACAATTGAAGCAAAGATAATTTGATTCACTTGAAATCGGTTCATAAACTTTTTAGCCACGGTTTGCAAACTGCATTCCTTAGTTTTTTTAAGCTTAAGTTCAGAAATCATCTTTAGATATATAACCTTCTCAAGTTTGCAGACTAGGTTCGCGGATTTAAGTTACCGGGCAGAGTTTACAAACTCCAACAGAAATTCTCGGGTATGAGAACTTTGCCGGTTCGCGGACTTAGATTCACGCAAATAGTTTGCCAACTCCAGCAGAAATTCTCGGATTTGAGAACTTCGGCAGTTCGCGGACTTGGCTCACGCCATTCTTCCGGTTCTCTTGATCAACAAAGTTCTCAAACTTTGGTTCAAGGAATAGGACTTATACATAAATGTGTTTCCACAACAATGATTATGTCCACTATTGGTTATGTAATCTAAACTCTCATTTCAATCATTGAAACATTCTTAAAGAACGTTATATAGTTGTTACACCATTTCTCATCAAAGCAATTTTCAAAGATGATTGAAACATAACATGACTTTCGTCACTAGGTAAAGATAAACTTGGTTAAAGAGAAAAGCTTACCAACACATATTTCGAGATATAGATAGGTGAGGTATACTCGGTTCGAAATACCAAATGTGTATAATAAAAGTCTATATATAGCATACGACTTTTTGTCTCAAGAATAGGAGATAGAGAGCTATACTTTAGAGTGATAGATAAGTTCAAGTCTCCACATACCTTTTTGTTGAGAAGTCCCACCGGTTCCTTCAGTAGTTCTTCGTCTTGTGTCTTGTATGATGAATCGCCATGAAGTCCTTGAGCTCAACTACACTTTCTATCCTAGTCCGAGACTTAGCTATAATAGACTAGAAATCAATACTTATAGTTTTGATCACTAACATTGACAAACATGCTTGATATAGCAACGCATGCGAGTTCGACCGAGCAATGCTCTAACAGCTCATTTGCATCAACTTAGCTTACTCTTTGTAGCTTGATAGGAAGTATGAGCATCCACTTGATGGCATGCAACTAAGCCTCATCAAGCTTGGCCACAATCATCTCTTACATCGATCTACCGATCTTAGATGATATGAGGGTCCAAAATACCGCAATCATCTCACAATTAGATGATATGAGCGACAAAGTGCTGGACCGACAATGCTGCAACTCATTGCGGCTGCCTATGTACCCTTCCCTACTTGAAAGGAATCAAGCACAAACAATAGTTCATCGCTAAGGGACAAACAACTTATTCCAACTCGTTTGCAAGATCGTGGCCTAGCAATAATGGTAATGGCCTAGTCCGCATAGGCCGTTCCGTCATAATACATCCAAGTGATGCATGTTTGGTCCATAACATGGCATAACGATCCCTAAGCATCAAATGTCATATTAGAAAGGCTACGCAACTATAAATGAGCCTTAGGCATCATTTATATTCTTCCGTCTAAGCTATGAAGCTTACTTGGTGCATGGTCCGCATATGCACCAGGCCGTGATGGATGCACCTTAACACCCTGTCAAACTGCGATTCACAGCCGTGATGGATGTACATTCAATTTTGGCTCACGGGCCAGTTCTAATGTCGTCCATGACGGATGAACATTTCTTGATCCAGGTCCCATGAAGGGCCGTAATGGTTGTATATTGCCAAGGATATCTTACTTGGTGCATGGTATGTATATGCACCTTCAACCAAGTACCCCTCCCTATATATGTAAACTTGAAATTTTTACAACTTTGATTGAGGGAGCAAAAATCATTCATCAACTCCCACTTTTACTATTCATGGTTGTTGCCATATATTTCTGAATAACCGGCCAAGATGGTTGTTCACTGCCAATGTAAACCCGATGTCCAGCCATGTTGGTTGTGCGCTGCTAAGCCGATGTCCAACCATGTTAGCTTCCAACCCGATGTCCAGCTATGTTGGCTGAACATTGTCAACGCATTGGCCAAGGGCATATGTTCCTTTTCCTACGTAACAGAAACTTTGGATGAAGCTTCATCTCAGACCAATGCGCATCTTTTAACATGCACCATGCTAAAAACACGGGGTGTTACATTATTCACCCCTTTAAATAATTTCGTCCCCGAAATTCAAAACAAAAACTATTGTGGACAATCTCTTCGGTTTGGATTCCTGAACAAAAATCCCATATTCAGATGCTCAGAAATCACGGGTTTCTTCAAGTTGTCATGAACATCAATTTAGACCTTCTGAGCAAGCATCCCATACCGCATACTCAGGAATCCAAAAAGATTCCACAACATTACCAAGAATCTCAGTTGGCCAGTGCCAAAAGGATATCTCAACAAGGTATCCGAGATGGCGTCCCATACCACCACCCAGGAATCCCTAAGGTTCACAAGGTTGAAAATTTCATCGAAATGACATACTAAATCTCAACACAGTAATGTGTGGAACAGATTCCAATTGCCCACTGTCCCTGATGGTCATCCAGGTTGCCACTCGTAAGTGGGATGCTAGTCGGGCCTTACAACGCACACCATCGGCCAGTTTCCAACGTGTGGGGATGATCAGTCCCATTGTTTACCCACCGTCCCGGACGGTCTCCCGGATATCCACTCGTAAGTGGGGTACCACTTAGGCCAGGCAAACTCGCAGTACTTAAACAAGCTCAACTCGATTCGCAAAGTAACTGTCCTAGCAGTTACTAACTCTTTCCGCGCAAAAGTTGGCCTACTCTCAAACTTTATTTCCTTTTTGAAGGAAAATACTTGTGGACGAGTCCATTCCTTACAGTCCCCAGAGTTATCTTGGAACTTGCTCTGATACCAACTGTGAATGAACTGAAAATTACACCCAGCGCGCCTGGGCGCGCAGGCCATAACTCTCCCGATGCGCCATGATGATGCTACGATACGGGCCTTATCGCTAGGAAAATGCATGTCAATTTTCCCTTTCAATCATGCTAGTGGAGCATGATGCAGCTAAATTAGCTTCTACACCGTTCCAACTTACCCTTGTTCCCTGCAAAAGATTCATTAAGAAAATAAAGACTTTCTTAAAACGGCCTTTTGAGGCCCAAAATAATGGAATTTGGCTAAAATACCATGATCATTGGTCCGTTTACAAATAATTTAGACCCGTATTGAGCTAAATCACGACATTCAAGTGTTTAGCCTCCAGATAGACTATAGTTTGCTCATTTGCATCAACTTAGCTTACTCTTTGTAAATTGATAGGAAGTATGAGCATCCACATGCTGGCATGCAACTAAGCCTCATCAATCTTGGCCACAATCATCTTTTACATTGATCTAACGAGCTTAGATGATATGAGGGGCCAAAATACCCAATCATCTCACAATTAGATGATATGAGCGACAAAGTGCTGGACCGGCAATGCTGCAACTCATTGCGGGTGCCTACGTACCCTTCTCTACTCTAAAGGTTAAAGCACAAACCGTAGTTCATCGCTAAGGGACATGCAACTTATTCCAACTCGTTTGCAAGACCATGGCCTGGCAATAATGGCAATGGCCTAGTCCGTATAGGCCGTTCCGTCAAAATACATCCAAGTGATGCATGTTTGGTCCATAACATGGCATAACGATCCCTAAGCATCAAATACCCTATTCGCGAGGCTACGCAACTATAAATGAGAGCCTTATGCATTATTTATATTCTTCCGGCTAAGCTATGAAGCTTACTTGGTGCATGGTCCGCATATGCACCAGGCCGTGATGGCTGCACTTTAACACCTTGGCCAACTGCGATGTACGGCCGTGATGGATATACATTCAATTCCGTCTCACGTGCCAGTTCTAATGTCTGTCCATGACGGCTGAACATTTCTTGAGCCAGGTCCCATGAAGGGTCGTAATGGATGTATATTTCCAAGGCTATCTTACTTGGTGCATGGTCCGTATATGCACCTTCAACCAAGTACCCCTCCCTATATATGTTAACTTGACATTCTTACAACTTTGATTGTAGGAGCAAAAATCATTCATCAACTCCAACTTTTACTATTCATGATTGTTGCCATATATTTTTGAATAACGGTCCAAGATGGTTGTTCACTGCCAATGCCAACCCGATGTCCAGCAATGTTGGTTTTTTGCTGCCAACCCGATGTCCATCCATGTTGGCTGAACATTGTCAACGCATTGGCCAAGGGCCAACATTTTCCTATGCAACAGAATCTTTGGATGAAGCTTCATCTCAGGCCATGGCGCATCTTTTAGCATGCGCCATGCTAATTAAAAATGCGTTGTGTTACATTATTCACCCCTTTACAGAATTTCGTCCCCGAAATTCAAAACAAAAACTATTGTGGACAATCTCTTCGGTTTGGATTCCTGAACAAAAGTCCCATATCAGATGCTTAGAAACACGGGTTTCTTCAAGTTGTCATGAACATCAATTTAGACCTTCTGAGCAAACGTCCCATACCACATACTCAGGAATCCAAAAAGAATCTCAGTTGGTTAGTGCCAAAAGGATATCTCAACAAGGTATCCTAGATGGCGTCCATACCACCACTCACGAATCCCTATGGTTCACAAGGTTGAAAATTTCATCGAAATGACATGCTAAATCTCAACACAGTACTGTGTGGAACGGATTCCAATTGCCCACCGTCCCTGACGGTCATCCAGGTTGCCACTCGTAAGTGGGATGCTAGTCGGGCCTTACAACGCACACCATCGGCTAGTTTCCAACGTGTGGGGATGATCGTCCCACTGTATTCCCACCGTCCCAGACGGTCTTCCGGATATCCACTCGTAAGTGGGGTACCACTTAGGCCAGAAAAACTCACAGTACTTAAATAAGCTCAACTCGATTCGCAAAGTAACTGGTCTAACAGTTACTAACTCTTTCCGGACAAAAGTTGGCCTGCTCTCCAACTCTATTTCCTTTTTGAAGGAAAATACTTGTGGTCGAGTCCACTCCGTACAGTCTCCAGAGTTATCTCAGAACTTTCTCTGATACCAACTATGACGGACCGGAAAATTACTCCCGGCGCGCTTGGGCGCGCATGCCATAACTCCCCCGATGCGCCATGATGATGCTACGATCTGGGCCTTATGGCTAGGAAAATGCATGTCCATTTGCCCTTGCAAGCATGCTCGTGGAGCATGATGCATCTAAATTAGCTTCCGCACCGTTCCAACTTACCCTTGTTCCCCGCAAAGGGTTCATTAAAAAAATAAAAACTTTCTTAAAACGGCTAAAACGACCTTTTGAGGCCCAAAATAATGAAATTTGGCTAAAATACAGGGACCGTGATACATAGTATCACGTCTTAATCAATGGTCTGTTTCCAATTAATTTAGACCTGTCTTGAGCTAAATTACGACATTCGGGTTTTTAGCCTCCAGATAGACTATAGTTTGCCCATTTGCATCAACTTAGCTTACTCTTTGTAGCTTGATAGGAATTATTAGCATCCACTTGCTGGCATGCAACTAAGCCTCATCAAGCTTGGACACAATCATCTCTTGCATCGAGCTACCGAGCTTAGATGATATGAGGGGCCAAAATGCTGCAATCATTTCACAATTAGATGATATGAGCGACAAAGTGTTGGACCGACAATGATGCAACTCATTGAGGCTGCCTACATACCCTTCCCTACTCTAAAGGCATCAAGAACGGACCGCAGTTCATCGCTAAGGGACAAGCAACTTATTCCAACTCGTTTGCAAGACCGTGACCTAGAAATAATGGTAATGGCCTAGTCCGTATAGGTTGTTCCATCAAAATACATCCAAGTGATGCATGTTTGGTCCATAATATGGCATAACGATCCCTAAGTATCAAATTCCCTCTTCGCGAGGCTATGCAACTATAAATGAGCCTTAGGCATCATTTATATTCTTCCGACTAAGCTATGAAGCTTACTTGATGCATGGTCCGCATATGCACCAGGCCGTGATGGCTGCACCTTACCACCCTGACCAACTGCGATGTATGACCGTGATGGTTGTACATTCAATTCTGGTTCACGAGCCAGTTTTAATGTCCGTCCATGACGACTGAACATTTCCTGAGCCAGGTCCCGTAAAGGCTATATATTGCCAAGGCTATCTTACTTGGTGTTCAACCAAGTACCCTTCCATATATATGTTAACTTGAAATTTTTACAACTTTGATTGGGGGAGCAAAAGTCATTCATCAACTCCCATTTTTACTATTCATGGTTGTTGCCATATATTTCTGAATAACTGGCTAAGATGGTTGTTCACTGCCAATGCCAACCCGATGTTCAGCCATGTTGGTTGTACGCTACCGACCCGATGTCCACCCATGTTGGTTGTTTGCTGCCAACCCGATGTCCATCCATGTTGGATGAACATTGTCAACACATTGGCCAAGGTCCAATGTTCATTTTCTTACGCAACAGAAGCTTTGGATGAAGCTTCTTCTCAGGACATGACGCATCTTGTAGCATGTGCCATGCTAAAAACACGGGGTGTTATAAATAATATATGGGTTTTTTGTTCTTATAAGATCACTCTGATTATTTCTAGTGGAAACATTTTTAAAACCTTGGACACTCCAGGAGAGAATCTTCATATTCACAATAAAGAAGATGTAGAATATTCTAAGAAGAATATGATTTGAAGTAAGACAATAGAGAACAACGATAGCCAAAATAACTTTAAAACATGTAGTAAAAATTATAAGAGACTGAATATAGAGCGCTTTTCTGTGTTCAAAAATTACTTGTATCTCTTTTATGTGTTTGCATTCTGATTATTTCCAGTGGTGAACCTTTGAGTTGATTGGAATTCTGTGTGAGAATCAATATTGGTAGTGGTGGATGAATCTCCTTCAATGTTGGTTTCAAGATTGCTGCATTCATCAGTTTCTCTTAGCCTTTTACCAAGTTTATTGTTTTCTCCATCATCCGTACCTTCTGCCTTCTTCAGCAAGAAATCTAAATTGATTGCGACACCATCCTTAGGGGCAAAAAATACCGCCGTTTTCATTGCAGTTTTGTTGTTCTACTTAGATGACGGTGCACTGGTTGTTGAGTTGATGACAATATTCTTTCGGATATTGGTCATTTTTCCTAAAAAAATATGGCTTTTCATGAGCCTTTTCAAGAAATTTTTTATCTTCGTTGCATGCTCCCTTGTAATGTTTGATAACATAACAATCTGTACAGATTCCACTTGGTTGTATTTCATAAAAAAAACTTGATCCAACGAGATAATCCTGCATTAGTGACAACTTTAACTCCTCTCCTCAATGAGTTGGTGAGATCGATATTGACACACACTTTGACAGGGTCACTGCCTACAGGGATTGCATATTTGGGTTCGATTGCAACAACCTTGCCCATAATTTCTCCTATTTTAGTTACTGCAGCTGAAAAGGCGAGGGTTCCAAAATATACCTCAAGCTAAAACGTTTTCCTTCCTATAAGTCCTTTATCCGAAAGTGATTGTTTATGGACTGAGTCGAAACAATACAACTAATCGGTTCACACTTCGTGTGATTGTGTATGGATACGAGATCGAAACAATACAACAACGAAGTATGTTTACTTGATAAAAAGGTTCGGACTTAACCAAACACAATAGGATTGCTTATCAAGTAAATAGGAATTAACATTTGTGTAATTTACTTTAATTATAATAAAAATAATTATAATACGGAAATATAAAGTAAATGACACAGCAAGATTTTGTTAACGAGGAACCGCAGATGCAAAAAGACCCCGGAACTTTTCCAGAATTGAATACTTTCAGGATTAAGCCGCTATACAAAATAAACCAACTTCGTATAGTTGAGACCAAGCAACTAAACCTATATAGTTCACCTAGTTCCGTCTGTATTCCCACGCCTCCAACTTATGAATAAGTCACGTACTTGGAACAATTCATTTGGTTCGTATTCCAAAAAGGAACAACAAATTTGTTTGGTATCAACTCTCTTCAACCAAGTGATATGAGCCGGACAAAGCTCTTCTGTTTATCTCAAATAAACTCCTTCATCAGGTCCTTAGATTTATCTTATGTTCAACTACCCAAGGTAATTGTAATATTTTGCAATCAATACTTTTAATCACAAAGAAATGTATTGATGCCGATCTACTCAACTAATCAATCTAATCTACCACAAGGATAAACCGATTATAGTTGGATCCTCTTTTTACCGAAACAAGGATTGTGCACACCAAAGATTATATAACCAAGTCAGAAATCTTCTATCTCTTCTTTGTCTTCAAATCTTCTTAGATCTTCAATAAACACCTGCACATAACTACTCGAATCTCTTGTGATCAATCACACAAAAAACGGAGTCTATTAACAATGGATTATCACAAGATCGTTTTTAGCACTAACAACAGTCCAAAGATCCCTGTCGAAACTTCGATCTAGTTTGAGTGAATCTTATATCAGAAGAGAAGATTCTCAAGCATAAACAAACTAGGTGTGATCAAATTTCAACCACCGTTAGTCAATCAAATCAATCGAAAACAAAAGATAAACCGCAATTATCTAGTTTCCCACCAACGGTACTAATAGAGCTTCTCAGTCCATGCTAAAAGGTGTTCCATGGCCCGAGATGAGGCTTCATCCTAAGCTTCCGTTACGTAGGAAAAGGAACATTTTCCCTTGGCCAATGCGTTGAAAATGTTCGACCAACATGGATGAACATCGGGTTGGTAGTGGACGACCAACATGGCTGAACATCGGATTGGCAGCGGGCAGCCAACATGGTTGAACATCGGGTTGGCAGCGGACGGCCAACATGGCTGAACATCGGGTTGGCAGCGGACGACCAACATGGTTGAACATCAGAGTTGGAATTGGCACTGAACAACCATCTTGGTCGGTTATTCAGAAATATATGGCAACGACCATGAATAGTAAAAATGGGGAGTTGATGAATGATTTTTGGTTCCTCAATTCAAGTTGTAAAAATGTCAAATTAACATATATAGGGAGGGTAATTGGTTGAAGGTGCATATGCGTACCATGCACCAAGTAAGCTTCATAACTTATACGGAAGAGTATAAGTGATGCCTAACCCTCATTTATAGTTGCGTAGCCTGACCAATGGAGCGTATCAAGCATGGGAATCACTTTACCATGCTGCATACCAAGTATTCGTCACTTGGATGCATTTTGACGAAACGGCCTACACGGACTAGGCCATTACTATTATTGCTTGGCCATGGCCTCGCAAACGAATTGGTTTAAGTTTCTGTCCCTTCGGGATGAACTACGGTCTGTGCTTGATCCCTTTAGAGTAGGGAAGGGTACGTAGACATTACCGGTCCAACACTTTGTCGCTCATATCATCTAATTTAGAGTTGATTGCAACATTTTGGCATTTCATATCATCTGGCTCGGTAGCTCGATGCAAGAGATGATTGTGTCCAAACTTGATGAGGCAAGTTGCATTCCATTCATTGGATGCTCAAACTTCCTATCAAGGTGTTCAACATTGTCTAATAACCCGAGTGTCGTAATTTAGCTAAAGAGAAGTCCATTTTGATGGGAAACGATCCAAAGATCAAGACATGTAGATCCACATGGTCACCAAAATTTAGCCAAATTCCATCGTTTAGGGCCTCAAAAAGTCGTTTTTCACGTTTCAAAAAAGTTTTTGGTTTACTTAATAAACCCTTCGCAGAAAAAGGGTAAGTTGGAACGGTGTGGAAGCTAAGTTAGTTGCATCATGCTCTAAGGGAATGCTTGCAAGGGCAATGAACGTGCATTTGCCTAGATTTAAGGCCCGGATTGTAGCATCATCATGACGCATCTGGGAAGTTACGGCCTGCAGGGCGACGCGCCAAAGGCGTAATTTTCAGGTCCGTCACAAATAAATAATTCAGGTCTTATGTGAATAGTTTTACCAAGAACACAAAAAAGTCATGAGCGGTTACACTAATCACACATATTGATCGTTCATAAGATATGCAATGAATAACAATCCCAATAACGCCTGTCGATTTTCTTTTCGATTCATAAAAAAAGTTCATGAACTTACTTCCTTAAAACACATGTAAAACATTGTTTCCTTGGATGAAATCCTCACCTCATACCCATACATAATCACAATATCATTCAAACGATTATGTCGATGTATTATCTACAAAGTTTAATGGTTAAGCAATAAACCTCATATTGTATTCCTTAATACTATGTCTATCTAGAGTGTTCATGATTCACAGTTTTGTTTTCAATATGCATGACTTGAAAGATACGTTAGGGAATGAAACAATTCAAGTCAAATATCACTAACCTAAAGTGGAAGGATGATGTTGTGGTTGTAGCTCCTTACTTCTTCACTTCTTCAAGTCTTCGCAATACTTGTAATGTCTCATATCCTAATACTTTTAGTCTAACCTATACGAAGTTGACTCTAGTATATTAATCAAGCTACTCTTAAATGAGTTTTGGTTCACTAAAATACAACAACCAAACTTGACATACCGACGCTTGGTGGGTTCAACCGAGCTATGCTCTAACAGCAGCAATATTCATGTGTTCATGCAGCAAAAACTTCAGTTGTATCCATAAAATTTGAAATCCCTAGTGTTTCTATGTGTAAATCATATCTGGGATATAATCATGTACCACTAGTAGATGCTTGTTGATGCTCCATGGACGTTGTTCAATAACTTTGTTCAACAGATCCCAATTGCTCAACTTAAAGATCATGATATTAGTATTTGTTTCCACGATCCTTAAATCTTCGGCCATCATAAAAGGAAATGTAAATCCAATACACTTCTCACTGTTTCATCTTTCATTCTTCCTTCTATGATAATCGTCCCGATTGCACTTGCTTCCCGTGTTGAATCAACTTCTCCTTCTTTGCCTTCAGTCTGAAGAAAATCGATAATCTCAGAAGTGTCACTTAAATCCAAAGCAGACTGCTTGAACCTGTTGACCAAATCTCCAACTTGTGCCTAGCTTTCTCCATCCATTTTGGTATTATGAAATTGTTTAGGGATGATTCTCAGTTGTCTGTGAGAAATAAGCTTTTGAAGAGAGTGATTAGGGTTTTGAAAGTATAATTGGTTGATATTGTTCCTTATTTCTAGGCTAAGATTATTGAAATCAAATAAATGTATATATTCCTCAACATGGAAGGTAATGCAGTTGGCTTTTGACTAGAGAAAAATTACGCAAACAATTCTTGGAAAGAAACTGTTGTTTTTCAATTTCAAAATTTTTAAACTGAGGTAAACACGGGCTTCATAAATGTTGTGGATCGCCGAGTTTAGTCCAATTTTATTCTTCATCCACCACATACCATTGAAACTATCACAAAATTCCTGTTCAAATAAACGATTGATAATTATCTCAGCAAACGCCATGATCATAACACATATAAAGGAAAACGCCATAAGAGATAACTCAATCTGTAAACACATATTAGAGATTAAGTAAAAATTAGTTACACATAATAAAAGAATCGGTTTGTAGAGTTAAAAAGTGATGAATTTTGAAAATGTTTGTTGCGTAAAACATATTACTTGAAAAGACGAGGGTACCCAAATATACCTCAATCTAAAACTTTTCCACCTATAAGTCCTTTCTCCGAAAGTGATTGTCTATGGACTGAGTCGAGACAATACAACAAATCGGTTCCCAATTCGTGTGATCGTCTATGGATGCGATATCGAGACAATACGACAACAAAATAACTTGTGTGATTGACTATGGATACAAGATCGAGACAATACAACAACGAAGTATGTTTACTTGATAAATGGTTCGGACTTAACCAAACACAATAGGATTACTATCAACTAAATAGGAACTAACGTTTGTGTATTTTATTTCTAATTATAATAATAACAATTACAATTGCGGAAATAGAAAAGTAAAAGACACATCAAGATTTTGTTAACGAGGAAACCGCAAGTGCAGAAAAACCCCGGGACCTTGTCCAGAATTGAATACTCTCAGGATTAAGCCGCTATACAAAATCAAACCAACTTCGTATAGTTGAGACCAAGCAACTAAACATATAGTTCACCTAGTTTCGTATGTATCCCTGCGCCTCCAACTTGTTAATAAGTCACGCACTTGGAACAATTCCTTTGGTTCGTATTCCAAACAGCAAAGGAACAACAAATATGTTCGGTAACAACTCTTTTCAATCAAGTGATATGAGTTCGACAAAAGGCTCTTCCGTTTATCCCAATAAACTCCTTTCTCAGGTACTTAGATTTATTCAATAACAACTACCAAAGTAATTGTCAAGATTTTGTAATCAATACTTTGAATCACAAATAATTTTATTGATGCCGATCTACTCAACTAATCAATCCAATCTACCAAGGGGATAAACCGATTATAGTTGGATCTTCTTTACCCGAAACAAGTATTGTGCACACTAAATATTATGAACCCAAATCAAAAATCTTCTTCGTATTCAAATATTCTTAGATATTCAATAAACACATGCACACAATCAACTTGAATATCTTGTGATCAATAACACACAGAACGGATTCTGCTAACAGTGGATTATCACAAGACGTCTTTAGAACTACAAACAGTCTAAAGATCCCCGTCGAAACTTCGATCTAGTTTGAGTGAATCTTATATCAGAAGAGAATATTCTCAAGCATAAACAAACTAGGTGCAATCAAAGTTCAACTACTGTTAGTCAATCAAATCAATCGAAAACTAATAATAAACCGCAATTATCTAGTTTCCACCAACGGTACTAATAGAGCTTCTCAATACCAAAGAAGTCTTTAAACCGAGCGGCCGTAAGAGGTTTCTCCTAATTAGGTTACTTTCCTCTCTGAATAGGCGGCTCCACCAGTAACAATACAACTAGGTAGTTTTGCTAGCTCTGAGGATTAGTTTGCTCTAAATGCAAACTTTGATATTTATAGACAAGGAAGTTTGGACACCAAGGAATTTCCAAAACCGAAAATGTTCTCAAGATATGCAATATATTCCAAATTCGGTTTCCATAATTCCTGGAAATGCTTTGTCCAAATAATGACCGAAAATCTCTTAGAAAATCTCCAACTAGTAAATGCACATTACTAATTTTTATTTTCTAAAGATATGCAAAGCTAACAACCTTAATTAAAAAATTCTTAATTTATTTTCGATTCGGGATTTTCCTTTAGCTATTAAGGAATACCTTTGAAAAATAAAAGGTAAGCATTACTGCACGTGTTCAAAGTATGTCGACATCTTTCCTTTGTAAGTCCTTTTTCATACTTACACTCTTGGAATCGATTTTCCACACTTCCAAACAAGTTTCGAATTGGTTTTTCTGTCTTCCATGAACTATGTGATTGATTATCCTATCAAATGACCAATCATGGGTTTCACGGTTCTACTAAAACAAGTTTCGGTTCTACCTCCATGTGGGTACTGGAATTAGTCACACTAGCTTTCCAAAATTCGGTTGACTAGGTACTAGGATCGGTTCCCCACATATATATGGTATTTAACTTGTATTTGTTGCACATGTCCATAGGATCGGTTCCTAATGTTTAAAAACGTATTGCACATGTTCATAGGATCGGTTCCCAATATCTAGAAACTTGCTGCATGCACCTCATACAAAGATTGATTCCCCTCTTGTGATCGGTTACACCTCTTACTAGGATCGGTTCCCCTTTGCTTAGAGTTGGTCATACCAATTACATACAATCGATCATACCCTCTCAGGTGATTTCTTAAATCGGTTTCACTGATAAAATTCATACCAATACAAAAGTTAGGCCTTGTGAATAGTTTTACCAAGAACATTAATAATTCATGAGTGGTTATACTAATTACAGATATTGGTAGTTCAAAAGATATGGAATGAATAACAATACCAATAAGCCTAGCGATTTCCCTTTCGATTCACAAAACAAGTTCATGAATTTACTTCCTTTAAACGAATGTAAAACATTTTTTCCTAGGATGAAATATTCACCTCATACCCATACATAATCACAATAGCATTCAAACGTTTATGTCGATGTCTTATATACGAAGTTTAAAAGATAAGCGTTATACTTCGTATTGTATTCCTTAATACTACGTCTAACTAGAGTATAATCATTCATAGCTTCGCAGTTATGTTTTCAATATGCACGACTTGAAATATACGTTAGGGAATGAAACAGTTCAAGTCAAATATTACTAACCTCAAGTGGAAGGATGATGTCGTCATTGTAGCTCCTTACTTCTTCACATTCTTCAAGTCTTCACGTAATACTTGTAATGTCTCATATCCTAATACTTTCAAGCTAACCTATACGAAGTTGACTCTAGTATATAATCAAGCGATTCTTTAAATGAGTTTTGATTCACTAAAATATGACAACCAAACTTGACATACCAACGCTTGGTGGGTTCAACCGAGCTATGCTCTAACAATCTCCCTCTTTGTCAATTTTAATGACAAAACTCTTACATCATATGGATAAACAAATTACAAGAATTCATTACACATACGCTTGATTCCCAAATTCAACAGCAGAATAACCTGTATACATTCAATCCATAAATGCCGATGTTGACATTCAATCAATATGATATGCTACTCGCCCTTAGTCTATGCTTTACACTTTCGTTAGATAAAACGTTTAAGCACCATTGCTCTTTCCCTTAGTGATACCAATCAATATAAATCAATACCAGCATCACTTGTTTACTCCATATATTTCTCCCCCTTTTGTCACAAAATGACAAAGGTACGAGCAAATAAAAGACAAACCGAAAGGATCTTACAGATCTCACAAGACTTGCAAACCTATAAGAGTTAAGCACGAGGGTTCCACACACCATTTTTGATAACCAATATCAAAACTGAAACTACAAAGTAATTTTGTTTTGATATGTACCAAGGAAACAATTGCCCGAAGAAATTTTCCATAATAGTTTATCAAACCAAAAATCGACTAAGCACCTTAGTTCCTTTGCTAAACCGATTGTACAAATACAATCGCTTGTTCGATAAGACCAAAATAAAGATAACTCTATTTTTATCATCAGGTTCTAATTATCCATATAACTTAGACCTTTCACTTTTAAACAATACAAGTATTAGGTTAGTTAACTAGCATTTCTTGTTAAGGCATTCGATTATACTTGAATAACCGAAACCTCCACTTTGATAAGTCTAACTAAGATCAGAATTAACTTAGTTTCTCTTATCCAGAATCAAATTGGACTAAACAATTTATCCCGAAAACCTGTTGTTTTGTTAAGCCATAAACAATTCATACAAACCAAGTAAATCAACTTGCATAATTATTTACCTCAACCGGAAGCAATTGAAACAACATACACATTAAAGTACCGCAATTGCACCGAAATTTTGTAAGCCTAAACGATTGATACCAAACAATAAAGAAAGATAAGAATAGTTTTTCTTAACCGGAATCACACATACATCCATACACAACAATGGAATAAAACAACAATTGTACCGAAATTTTGTTAAGAAAAAGCAATAAATATACGCGACAAAATCAGGTTTTTCTTAAACAGGAAAACGATTAACTAACAAACTTGTTACCTCAAATTTCGCATCCTTTTGTCCAATAATGTTTGCATCTTCTTTCCAGGGAGAATTGATACCGAAATATCATTATGTTGTCATCCTTATGCAAGAAAAAAGAATAACTACAACCAACCTTTACCAGAGAAAGGTTGAAAACCGGTTTTAACTATTGCAAGCAAAAGTTGAAACCCCGAAACACATATGATTTTATGCTAAACCAAACGATTCAACATATTGTGACTTTTTCACATATTTTTTCAATCAGAACTCCTCATGATCCTTTGATAAAGCCTACCAACATGGGCTAGAACTTAATCCTGCTAAACCAAAAGGTCACTTAAACCATAAGGGCTCACAACATATGAGATCGAATATCAAGGTTATGAAAATCGAGATCAAACATCCCATACACATACACAGCAATGAGATAAAGCATTCAAGCACAGGCTATGTAAACCAAAAACTATCATAAGAAAAATTATAAACTAATAATTTTATTCATAATAAGTTAGTTTTATTTATAATAGACCTAATACAATTATTAAAAGAAATTAAAAACTGATGTCTATTTTCTTTGGATTAAGTACTCAATATATAACTTAATCTCTAGTGGTGCTCTTGTTGTTCACCGAATTTTTCTTCAGTGTTCAAACTTCTGAAGCATGTCTCAAGTGACTTGTATGCAACCACTTCTTGTTTCTCAAGATTTTAAACTTGAACCTTCATATCATCAAGATCAGCTTTTGTCTCCTCAATTTTATCTTTAAGCCAACCTTGATTTCGAACCGTCATTACCAGGTTGGTTATTAGTTCTTCAAAACCTTGGATATAGTCAATCATACTATCAGAACGAATCCACTTTGTTTTGGTTGGATCTTGTAAGTTGTAAGCCAACAGACATGACTCATCTTGTGATCCAGCGGAACTATCGGAATCATAATAAGACATGATTTTTGATATGATTTTCTTCTTCCTTTCTATATTGATTCCTTGACAATCCTTAACCTTTTGAGCTTCCTCCTTATTAGTCTTTGTGACACTGCGAGTTATTGGAGGCATACTCGGTTATTTAAATAGGGATTGATCAGGGTTTCAGAATACAAGCAAGAGATAGTTTCTCTTTAAGAAGAGAAAAATTTTGGACAGAAAATATCAGGAAATTCCGAAAATACTACAAGAATATATTCTATTTCTTTTGTCCGAACTTCTCATGCTGGAAGGTTTATTAAAATGCGAAAATTCTAAATAAAACCTATTTTTGGAAGATCATGATAAACATGAACACTTTTTAGATAGACATGGATCCACAATCATCCATAAAATGTCACATATTTTTCTGACAAACAATCACACAAAGATGTGCTCTTCATTTTATTGTGCTTTTCTCATCCATAATTAATAGCACGGAAGGGGATGAGAGTGCACAATTTCGATACAACTAAGTTGTATCGTAGTAAGCTTTTTCTAGCTTACAACGAGTATCAGAACCAAAGTTCATGTTTCTCCTTGGGAATTTCTGCCCAAAATATTTTCTCCCAGAATAATGATTTTTTCTAACTCTCGAGATATGATCATGTGGAGAAGATGTACTGATGTGTGAATTTTCAGAGATGGATAAATCTCTCTTAATTATATCAATGAGATTTCATAAGATTTTCTCATTCTTTGGATTTCCTTACTATGCACATCAGCATGATTTTCAGAACAATTATCGGAAATTCCTGATTGTTTCTTTTAGCAGAGATTCTCTCTTTCCCTTTCTTCTGGAGTCATTCTTCATAAAAACAGGAATTGTTTCGATAAGGGTTAGGAGGAACCATTTTCCATAAGCGATTATCAACTCTTTCCTTTGATTCTTTTGAGTTGATCTTATCGGGTAGTGGCATAATTTGTCTTTCTACCGAGGAATGTTCTTTCAGTTTTTTAAGACAAGAAACTTCTTTCACTATTTTTACCACCGTATTTTGAAAAAGTATAAGTTTCCTATCAAGTGACTGAAAGTTGTATTCCTTAAGATCACTTACATGGAATCGGTTCAAAGTTTCCTTTGAACAAGATTTTGTTTGATCATCAGTAGATATAGAATATGGTTTCTTATCCTCTTCTGACTTGATGTAGTTAGGAAAACTACCATCATCTTGATCTGTTTCAGATGTGACTAAACCAGTTTTATCACAATCTGTAAAAGTTGAGCAAGGACTTTTAGTTTCCTCAATATCAGAAAAAATCACAACAGCATCATTAGTCAGAGTCATAGGACGTGTCTCTTTATCTTGAGTAAGAGATTTACCAAGAGCTTCTAGTTTGACAGTGAGATCCATATTATCTTTGGTTAGAATATTCGGTTGAATGTCTTTATCTCTGATCTCCTGTTTAAGAAGATTTGACTCCGTCTTTAATATTATCACTTTGGTAGACAAAGATTTTATAGGCTTTAGGAGTTTTACCAAATCTTTATCAGCATCTTCTTTTCCATCAGAGGACGACACAGATGTTTTCGTAACTCCTGGATCACGAGTTAGCGAAGCGGTAACATCTTCAACTTTTGAGTATTCATACTCTTGCAAAACATTAACTGAATCAGACATGGATTCAATTTCTTATAGGTTGGATCGCACCAAACACAGGTTGTTAGATCTTTTCGTGTTTTCCTGCTCTGATACCAATTGAAAAGATGGGGGCACCCAATTTATACCCCAATCCTAAAAAAATTCCACCTATAAGTCCTTTCTCCAAAATTGATTGTCTATGGACTGAGTCGAGACAATACAACAAATCGTTTCACACTTCGTGTGATCGTCTATGGATACGAGATCGACAATACGACAACAAGATAAGTACTTGTGTGATTGATTATGGATACAAGATCGAGACAATACAACAAGGAAGTATGTTTACTTGATAAATGGTTCGGGCTTAACCAAACACAATAGGATTACTATCAACTAAATATGAATTAACGTTTGTGTATTTTATTTATAATTATAATAAAAACAATTACAATTGCGGAAATAGAAAAGTAAAAGACACAACAAGATTTTGTTAACGAGGAAACCGCAAATGCAGAAAAACCTCGGGACCTTGTCCAGAATTGAATACTCTCAGGATTAAGCCGCTATACAAAATCAAACCAACCTCGTATAGTTGAGACCAAGCAACTAAACCTATAGTTCACCTAGTTTCGTCTGTATCCCTGCGCCTCCAACTTGTTAATATGTTACGCACTTGGAACATTTCCTTTGGTTCGTATTCCAAACAGTAAAGGAACAACAAATCTGTTCGGTAACAATTTTCAATCAAGTGATATGAGTTCGATGATAAGTGCATAATTCATATAAGTTTAGTGTCCATTCCATATTTGTTTTAGCTATTATTCTTTCATGTATTCGTATTATTACTCTTGTTTTCTATTATTTTTCCCAATTAGGTGAATCATCCAAAAATGAGCTACAAAGTTCTGAAAAGAGATAAGGAGATAAGTATTCCAAGTGCCCAAGTCCAAGAGAAGTGGAAGAAGTGCGACGAAAAGGAGCAAAACGCTCAAAATCAAGAGAAGGGCCAAAGACGGATCTTAACTCATTCAAATTAAGGATTTATCATCACCATCTTGAAGATAATTGAAAGATAGAAAGAACGCAAAAATAATTAGGTCATTCCGAGTTCGAATGAAGAAGTTATGGACAAAACAAGTTTTTATTGAATACCGAAGACAGTAAAGTTCTCGGACGGGTTTCATACTTTAATTCCGAAAATATCTGCTGGAATTTGAAGTTCGCGGACAGGTTTCACGTACTTATCAAGTGGAAAACGTTTATGCACACCTTGGAAAGCTTAAGGGCACGTTTGGTTTCGTTATTTCGGGTCGGGTTCTTGAACCGAACTAAATACTTGGAGACCAAGCAATGTAAACCTATAAAAAGGTAATAGGTTATGTAAAATATGATCAATCGATCTCATATCACAAGTTCTATATCAAAACCTAGGGATTACCCCTTTAGGGGGAAACCACCATTATTCATCTTCTTTGTAATATGAGTAGCTAAATCCTTTGTTGATTAAGGATGAATTCAATGTTCTAAGCGTGAAGCTTTATTAATAATACAAATCTATTGAGAGTTTTTATCATCATCGTTTGTTTTCATTATTTCTAGGGTTTATGATTGACTTATTAAATTGTTTGGAGTGCATGCTAGATTAATCTATTGACCATTCTATTGCTAGTAATGGGTTAGGATATCCGTGTAATTATTGAATAACCCTTGCACAAGTAGAGAACATGAGACATCATAGAGGGATTATATGGATGAATTGTGTGTGAAGATAACACTAGTAAGTGGACCTTGCGCTAAGAGTCGAACTGCTAGGATCAACCTAAGTTCACATAACTTAAAATTTATGATTGGGTTACACCTTGAGTGCGTTACTACTGGGTGTTTCAGTTGGATAGAACTTGATATGCGAGCGCTTCGGTATCAAGTTACAAAAGGAGCTTTGGGGATAACACTGCTCTAGATGGTATTCTACGGTTGGTGATGAATGGTTCTTACAAATAGATAAGTATTCTAATCCAGTTATCGCTTGGTAACGGCGAAGGATTCCTTAATCATCTTTCTTTTCTTATTGTCTTTTTAATTATATCTTAAAACCAAAACCCCCTTTTGTTATTTACTTTATTTTGCTATTTCAAATAACTTATCAATTACACAGCTCTCTGTGGAAACGATCTCTTACTACCGCTATATTACTAGTTAATTAGTGGGAAATATATTTATTAATTTTTTGAGCCTACGACATCCCATACATTCGACAAAAGGCTCTTACGTTTATCCCAATAAACTCCTTTGTCAAGTCCTTAGATCTATCCAATAACAACTACCCAAGCAATTATCAAGATTTTTCAATCAATACTTTGAATCATAAATAATTGTATTGATGCCAATCTACTCAACTAATCAATCCAATATACCACAAGGATAAATCGGTTATAGTTGGATCCTCTTTACCCGAAACAAGTATTGTGCACACCAAAGATTATGAACCCAAATCAGAAATCTTCTTCGTCTTCAAATCTTCTTAGATCTTCAATAAACACCTGCACACAATCAACTTGAATCTCTTGTGATCAATCTCACACAGAACGGAGTCTGTTAACAATGGATTATCACACAACGTCTTTAGAACTAAAAACAGTCTAAAGATCCCCGTCGAAACTTTGATCTAGTTTGAGTGACTCTTATATCAGAAGAGAAGATTTTCAAGCATCAACAAACTAGGTGCAATCAAAGTTCAACAACTGTTAGTCAATCAAATCAATCGAAAACTAATAATAAACCGCAATTATCTAGTTTCCCACCAACGGTACTAATAGAGATTCTCAATCCCAAAGAAGTCTTTAAACTGAGCGGTCGTAAGAGATTTCTCCTAATTAGGTTACTTTCCTCTCCGAATAGGCGGCTCCACCAGTAACAACACAACTACGTAGTTTTGCTGACTCTGAGGTTAGTTTGCTCGAAATACAAACTTTGATATTTATAGACAAGGAAGTTTGGACACCAAGGAATTTCCAAAATCGAAAATATTCTCAAGATATGCAATATATTCCAAATTCAGTTTCCATAATTCCTGGAAATGCTTTGTCCAACCGAAAATCTCTTAGAAAATCTCCAACTAGTAAATGCACATTACTAATTTTTATTTTCTAAAGATATGCAAAACTAACAACCTTAATTAGGAGATGTTCAATTTTCAAAGCATCCTTTTTGAGATTTTCCTCTTGAAGAATATTTAAACGAGAGTCGCGTTCACTTATCATACCAACTAGAACATTGACTTTGTGTTTCAACCGGTTGACATTATCAGCCTGGATTCTAAAAAGTTTTATAATCACATCACTCTCTTTGGCTGCATTCCTTTCCACTTCAGAGTCAGACTCGTCGGTAAGATAGTCAGGAAAACACTTGTCAATGTACGTCTATTCCTTTGAACACAAGGTTCTTCTGTATTCGAGATTGAATCTTTCTCTTTCATAGACTTTAAGGAAACAGAACTTTTATTTCTGCTGACGCGTTTATCAGAGACAATATCATCCATCCTCAGATCGCTACAAGGACAGACTTATAAGGTCTTTAATGTGTTTGCCTGCTCTGATACCAATTGAAAATGCGGGGGTCTAACAACCACACCCAACAATTCTTTTGGCAATCTGAGAGGACTTACTCCAATACACTTTCTAGAGAATCAACTGGACAGTCAGACTCAATCTAGAATAAAGTATATCAAAGAGTTTAGTGTCTCTGTTTCACAATGTAATCAGCAAATCAAACAGATAGGAATCCGCGAGCCTGAATATAACGTGAAACAACTTGAACGGTACCAAAGACCAATGTTCAAGTGTCAATCAATTTAAATCAACAACCAAAGGTTGGATATTCTAATTGATTGATCTTAAAGCACAACCTGTGATATTTCAATTATATAACAAAATATAATACGGAAAAGAAATAACACAGACACCGGAATTTTGTTAACGAGGAAAACGCAAATGCAGAAAAACCCCGGGACCTAATCCAGATTGAACACCACACTGTATTAAGCCACTACAGACACTAGCCTACTACCAATTAACTTCGGACTGTACTGTAGTTGAACCCTAATCAATCTCAAACTGATTCAAGGTACAGTTGTGCTCCTTAAGTCTCTGATCCCAGCAGGATACTACGCACTTGATTCCGTTAGCTGATCTCACCCACAACTAAGAGTTGCTACGACCCAAAGTCGAAGACTTGATATACAAATCTGTCTCACACAAAAAAGTCTATAGGATTGAATAAATCTATCTCCCACAGAAATACCCAAGAGTTTTTGTTCCATCTTTTGATAAATCAAGGTGAACATGAACCAATTGATAGCGCGGACTTATATTCCCGAAGAACAGCCTAGTATTATCAATCACCTCACAATAAACTTAATCGACTAGCGAAACAAGTTATTGCAGAATCACAAACGATGAGACGAAGTTTGTTTGTGATTACTTTTCTATCTTGACTATCAGAGATATAAAATCTCGAGCCAATTATTTCAATTTCACTTTACACGATAGAAACAACAAATCATATCACGCAACTACAAAGATAATAGTTGGGTCTGGATTCAAAATCCCGATGAAGTCTTCAAGTCATTAACCTACAGGGTCTCGAGAAGAAACCTAAGGTTAAAGGAGACTCGACTCTAGTTATGCAACTAGTAACACATAAGAGGTGTGGGGATTAGTTTTCCCAGTTGCTAGAGTTCTCCTTTATATAGTTTTCAAATCAGGGTTTGCAATATAAGTTACCTTGGTAACAAAGCATTCAATAATCACCGTTAGATGAAAAACCTGATTCAACCAAGCTAATATCTTTCAACCGTTAGATCAAACTTAGCTTGTTACACACAAATGAAATGTACCCTCATTTAGGTTTATGTAACCGTACCTAAACGTGTACACCGTGTTGGTTCAAAAATAATTAACTGAGGTTAGCCATATGATTACTCTCATATCAACCTTATTCATCTTAACCGTAACTAGTTCAAATGACTCAAATGAAACTAGTTAAAGAGTTGTTCAATTGTTTAGAGAACACAATTGAAATCAAATCGGTTTGATTCACTTGAATCAATCAAGAGCATTATAGATACGGTTTGCAAAGGTTGCATTCCTTATGGTTTAAATGTTTAAGTCCATAAACTGACCGATTTGACAAAGTAACCAGCTTAAGTATGCGTACGGGTATGCGTACTTAAGCAACCAGATTTGAGTTTGTTAAGTTTCCAAACCCAGCAGAAATTTTCGGTTCGAAAACTTCCGCCAGTATGCATACGGGTACGCATACTTAAGGTGACTAGTTAAGAGTTTACCAAAACCAAACTTAGTAGAAATTTTCGGTTCGAAAACTTCCGCCAGTATGCATACGTGTACGCATACTCAACATGTCTTCTTCACCAGTATTGTATACACACAGGGCCGTCTCTGAAGTTTCGACGACCTTGTGCGAAAGAGATCGTAATGCCTTTTTATCCAAAATAAATAAATAATCACACATAAATAAAATGTACTTAATTAATAGCATCAAAGCGAAATAATTTGTGTCGCACAATTTAATAAGAAAGTATGGTAGAAAGTAATAGGAAGTTGGGAACTTTCCATCAGAAATGAAAACAAAGATATAACTGCTTGAGGACTAAACTACGTTGATTAAAGAAGTCCTCAATCTTTTATATATAAAATAAATAAAGAAGTAAGTATTGTATACACTCAACTCAAGTCTCAAAATCAAATCAAATAAATATAGATGATAGATCACAATTAAAATTGAAGAACTAACCTGTTAAATTGTGAACGAAGGGACGCGACTAACCTGTTGGACTGAATTTTCTCTTGTCTCTCCGGTTTCAATCAATTTTATTTTGAGATGCCTGTTGATTGCCTTCTATGGTTTTCGTTAGATTTAAGGGAATCTAAAATGGGCTTTCTTTAGTTCGATTCCAACTAAAACAGATAATGAATCAGTTGGGGCCAACACTGAACACTGCATAAAAATGTGCCTTCACAAATGGTATGCCTTGTGTGGGAGAACACCTTACTCCCCTTCAGAACGGGCCCTGTATACACACATATTCATACTCTTGGCTCCCAGTTTATGGATTTATACACTAATGTGCAAACACAGTATATATGCTTATATCCAAAGATGGTTACATTATCAACTCTTTATTTCAATCATTGAAACATTCTTCTATAATGACAATAGCCGTTTTCACACACTATTAGCATCAAAGCAATTTTCAAGATATTGAAATAATCATTATCGAAACATTCCAAGCCTACATCAAATGATTGTATCACACAAACCATGTAAGATGTTACTCGGAAATTTTCTCATGATATAAGATGAACTTGGTCGAAGCGAAAGCTTACCAACACATATTTCGATAAATATGTAAGCGAGATATACTCAGCTCGAAATCTCAAATGTGTATAGAGAAAACTATATTGTAACACGACTTATGTCTAAATATAGGAGATAGTAGAAATAGACTTTCCAAGTGATAGATGAGTTCAAGTCTCCACATACCTTTTGTCGAAGAAGTTCCACAAGCTCCCCTTAGTAGTTCTTCATCTTCAAGAGATGAACGCCGAGAGATCTAAGCTCAACTACACTATATATGTCCTAGTCCGAGACATCTATAAATAAGTTAGAAATCAAGACTTATAGTTTTGATCACTACTATTGACAAACATGCTTGAGATAGCAACGCATGCGAGTTCGACCGAGCAATGCTCTAACACCTTAGCAGGAAGCCAAGAAACCATGGTAGCAGCACGCGTATTTCACTGCCAGAATCAACCAAATCACCACAGAATTGAGCTACTTTTGACGTTCATACATCTCCAGTTCAACACCCTGTTAACTCAAGCTCTTTCCTCACTGATTTCCTGTAGAAATACAAGTATAGAACTCCATAATTTTCATGACTCAATCCTCATTATGACCAGCTTCAATACGATCATCTCTGTACTTCCATCAGTTCAAACCAACAGAATACTTCCCTTGATGCACAATACGACCTGAAAACACCCATATTCACAAATCCAGCCTGCAAATTTGAACCGTCTATTACTCCTCTTGATCGTCATACCCAACTGCATCAGATCCCCAAATCTATAGTTACAGAAACCCTCATCATATTCTTCTCAACTGTAATATCACCAAATCCATCTGGTCTTGACTGAATCCTCGACTGGCAAACCCATCTCTCAGATTCACTTCCTTAAAACCCCAATTTCTGCTTCAAACCCTCAATTCGTCACCAACAGCTTGAGCTACTTCTTGATTCAGTAAAACCCATTAGTTATTCTCATTCTTGTAACTCTTCTCAGTATCAATTTCTCGATCTCCAACTATAATTTTACTGAATTTCTGCATCTCTCTTCAATCCCGATCATCATCAACAGTTTCAGTTGAAGAAATGGAAAAGAACCTTTATCGGTTTAATTCATCTCCCTGCATCAATTTCTTTCTTTCTATGAGTTTTAGGCGCAGACAGAGAGAAATAAAAGCTTATGATAGATAATCATTTCCTCTCTGAATTTTAGAGTTGTGTAGGAATAAGGATAGTCGATGTAGCCACCCTTGTGAGGTAGATAAGGGGTACCCAGATGATAAATTTTTTGTCGGTTCCAGAGAACTGACATGCCTATTCTCTTTCTTGCTCAACTGTAGCTAGCTTCTCTCACCCGTGAATTGGTCTTTTTACTTCTTTTCGCTCCAAATGCACGTTTTCTTCTTCTTTGAATTCTTTCACTAACAGCAGCCATCTCTCTCTTATTTCTCAAATCCACTTCTTCTCTTCAATGTCTCTTCATCACTAAAGCTGCCATGTTTTTCAGAT
Source organism: Papaver somniferum (assembly GCF_003573695.1). Lineage (NCBI taxonomy): Eukaryota > Viridiplantae > Streptophyta > Magnoliopsida > Ranunculales > Papaveraceae > Papaver > Papaver somniferum. Next base: position 39,749,249 of record NC_039368.1, read on the forward strand.
AAAATATGCATCACTAAAGCCGACATGCTTTTCAGATAGAGATGAAGAAATAAAAGCAAATGATGAGAAATAATCTGCCTCCAACATCATTTGCACCTTTTTGCCTTTTAAGCGACGTTTCTTCTTCTTTTGTTCCAAATAGCTCAAAAGTACCTAAAACTTAAAAGCAAACATAAGATACATACTTTGCAAGGAAACTTAGCAAAGAAAGCATAAACAATAAATAAATATCAAGGTGTTTTAGACACCTATCACTCTGATTGGCCGAAGCATTAGTGGGCCCACCGGTGTACATGATGGTGTTTGTCTGATCGCATCAGGAAGCGGCTAAGCTTGACAAACCAGCCGGCCAAAATGTGCGGCTGTGATCGTTTTGAGACTGACATGAGTAGACTATGTTTAATTCCCTAAGGAATTAGGTATGTCGACCAACCAACTTTCAATCTTAAAAGTGCGTGTGGTGCTTTTAGAGCGATCTGGTTAATCGGTGGAAAAAGGGGGCCGACAAGTAGCAACATGGAGCGTGGCCGGCCGGCCGCGGGCGGCGCTCGCTGAAGTAAATCGACCGGCCAAGTGGCGCGGACACGCCTCCTTTTGCTACTACTCTTACTTTCCGCAGTTCCTCTTTATTTCTTGTTTTCTGATTTTTGGTAGGATCTTGCTCCTGGTAGCTCCGTGATGGATCAATTTCCTAGTTTTCCTAGGTTTAGTTGGACCAATAGGGTTCGAATTATCGCGCAGGGCGCAAAAAAACTATTTTTTTCAAATTGATAAAATTAGGTTAAAGGAATGAATTTTGCGGGTTGCCGCAAAACCAATCAATTTTTCGGTGAATTTTGTGCGCTCATACAAAATCACTAATTGTGTTTCAGAGGGAATCATAACTTTGTGTGGCTCTAACTGAGTATTTCCATGCATATCTCAATTTTGACACTTAGGGAAATTTATGCTACTCATTTGCGAGCGAACATTAATTGTCATATCATGTCAAAATAAGAGTTCGGCTGGGAACAAAGCATATAATGAATACTCGGCAGGCTCCGGCATTATTGAGTAATGCAACTAGGAGCTTAAATACTCATTAGGCTCTATACTAGTGAACAATTCATCTAGGAGCTTGAGTTTCAATATAATATGAAGAGAGACATAGGCACTCATCAAATTCTGATATATTCTTCAAATTTCTTGCGGAATATAGACATATCAAGGTATACTACTTCTGATGCTGGGTCAGGGAGGCAGACTTTTACAGTTTTCACCCTATACTAAAAACCACCATCAACAAAAGGGAACTTGAATCTGCCTTATATTCCAAAAGAGAAGTACACAGTAATTTTAGAAGAACAAGGAATACAAAAGCTACAGTCTATACATATTCCTTCAATCTTTCCGCAGTATTCACTTCAGTCTCGGGTGGCAGGAGAGAACATAATGGAAAATCCTCTCTTGCAAAATACTACCAAATTAAAAACCTCGAATGTACACTAACGCTTGGATATCGATCGGGATACCTAATTTTAAGACGTCTACACCCCATTTGTGTTCATTCGTGTCCATGGAAACACCAGGGTCGCTAGATTAGAAGTTATATCACAATTCACTCCTCTAAGTGAGTATCTACCATACCAAGTGAAAACTGTGGTCCAACATCTGCAACATGAGAACCAGCATATTCTATCTCCAAAACATTTCTTGAAATTTCCTAGGACTCTTCTTTCGTGCCACCCATCTTTCTTATAGAAACTTCTCCTGATCTAGTAGCGCTTCTAGAAGAATTGCTGCTCTCAATAGATGACAAGAACTTACTCTTGGAATGTGTTAGTGCAGACTGAATCACATATTTGAACACACCATCTTCTCTCAACCCTTTCACGATGGACTGCAAACAAAGAAGAAAAATGAGAGGAATGGGCTACACTTTAAGTATAAGCTTTTATGCATAAACATAGCTGAATGCGAAAGATATCATCCGAGATATGAGAATGTGTAAATTAAGGATAAAGATCACCATTTCCATATATAGTGAGGTTAATATCATGTCTTAGAGCCTTAGATTATTCTAATGGGTGAAAAATAACACAAAAAATACTCCATTCAACTTGAAGCAGCATATTTTACAACGAAAACAACATTCTATTTAAAACATATGAAGGTCCCCATGTGCTACTATAAGGGAAATTGAAAAGCACAAAATTTAACAAGCATGGCGTAAGAATAAACATAATCAGGAATCTAAACAAATGAAAAACATTGTATTTAAATAAATCGAAGAAGCTGAAACACATAATATTTTTTCCAATATATAAAAGGGAAAAGAGAGAAAAGCATGACATTTGATGATTTCTAGAAGCTGAACTTACCATTGGAGTATATATTGGAGTCAATACGCCTTTTCTGAGGAGTTTTAGGTTTTGTGATTTATCTGTCCATACAACGTGCTCACGATACCTATAGAAGGAGAAAAAAATCTAAGGAGATTTCCTAAGGAGAATCAGGTATCTATTACTCTCTCTATTTATAAAACTTTTCCTACATTGTTATCTTGTCTTAAAGTGTTAAATTTGCATAATATTTCTATTTCTGCATATTATTACTTTGCATACAAATTTATACACTTAGATCATTTTGCTAATCCCCCTTCCAGCTCTCCTGTTTTTCTAAAAATGAAGTTTCTTTCATGGAATGTACAAGGAATAACAAACAGTTGTACAAAGCAACAACTTCAAAACTTGATACAAGCTCATAATCCTTACTTCACTTTCTGTGTGAGACTAAAGTAGATGTTCAAAGAATGATTACCATTGCACAATCTCTTTATTATCATAATTATTCTTGTATTGATAGAGTTGGACTTGCAGGTGGTTTTATTCTTATGTGGAAAGATAGTATATCTTGTGATATAGCTAGTGCCGTTGATAATATCATGCATGCCATTAAGATTGATCCCGGAAAACCAGAAGTGTTAATCTCCTTTATATATGGTTCTACTTATACTGATCCAAAAAAAGCAAACAATGGAACTTTTTACATGAACTTAGTGAAGTAGTTTACCACCCATGGATGGTAATAGGAAATTTGAATTTTCACCTAGATAAAAACTTCAATAGTTTGATATTTGGGTTCAAAATAAGGTGAGAGATTCTGCTCTCTCACACATAGGTTATGATGGTAAAGACTTCACCTGGACTAGTAATAGCTATGGTGTTGGTACTAGGAAAGCTAGGCCAGATATGCGTTTAGGAAATGCTGACTGGTTTTTACAATTTCCTCATGCAAAAGTTCATCATTTAAACCATGTTGCTTCTGATAATTGTCTAATTTTACTTTTAACTGATCCATTGCCTAGAAATTATGGAAACCTTTTAAATTTTTTGGCACCTGGATGCGACACGAGACTTTTGGCAACAAAATGGAATTAGCTTGGAATGTTAGTGTACAAGGCAATCCTACTCATAAATTCATGCAAAAGTTAAAGAACACTAGGTTCACATTATCCCAATGGAATATAGTAGAATTTGGAGATGTCCATAAAAATATCATGTTGATTTAAAACCAACTTGATACTGTCCAAAAGGAATAATCAAACTCTGTGAGTCAAGATATGAGAGTTAAAGCTTTAACTCATGACCTGAAAAATTGGTATAAAATACAACTAGTTTCTATAAGGCTAAATCTAAAAACAAGCATATCCATGACATAGATAATAATACTAAGTATTTTTACTTATCTGTAAAAAAGAAACGGCATAGGAACAATATAAGTGATTTTTGTGATAATAATTGAATCTGGTATAAAGAAAGAGAATCAATTAGTACGCTTTTGACCGATCATTGTAGCTCTATTGATTAATCATGTTTTACCAAATGATGTGTATAATATTATTCATGTTGTAATTCATGATGATGATAATGTTGGTTTAATTGATATCCCTTTTGCTGATAAAATTATTAGAGTGGTGAAGTTTATGCCAGCTTGGAGCTCACCAGATCCTGATGGATTTCGAGCTGGATTTTATCAATCTCAATGGTCAATTGTAGGGAAAGATATCATAGATATTGTTCAATTTTTTTTTTTTGAAACGGGCTTTATGTCTAGGAAACTCAATAAGACTTACATTAGTCTTATTCCTAAGTTAAAAGACCCTAAAAATCCCTCTGAGCTTAAACCAATTTTCCTCTGTAATGTTTCTTATACAATTATTTCTAAAATCCTTTACCTAAAAAAACTCATCTCTCCTTATCAAGCTGCTTTTGTTCCAAGTAGAGCCATCCATGATAACATAATATTTTCTCATGAAGTTATACATACAATGAAACAAAAAGAAGGTTTTAGTGGTACTATGGTATTAAAATTGGATCTTTCAAAAGCTTTTGATAAACTTGAGTGACCTTTTATTTCAAAGTTCCACCTCATTTTGGATTTAATGATTCTTTCTACAATCTAATTGAACAATGCATTTCTACCACTATTATAAGTGTCTTACTTAATGGCTCTCCCTGTCAAAAATTCATGCATACTATAGGTATAAGACAGGTAGATCCATTATCTCCCTATTTGTTTATCATGACCATGGAATATCTGTCTAGAAGCTTAAATTTAGCTGAGGATAACAAAAAGTATTTTAGGTATTAAAGTAGCTATAAAAGCTCCATATATGTCTCATCTTATGTTTGCAGATGACATTCTCATTTTTGCAAAAACTGACATGAATCACATAGATAGCATTCTAAGCATTTTGAATGAATTTGGTAATCTTTCTGGGCAGACTTTGGATTTTGAAAAATCTTGTGTTTATTTTAGCAAAACTTAAGTATAGAAGCTTGTGAAACTTTGGCTAATATGCTTAACATGAAACTTGTTAGTGATTCAGAAATTTATCTTGGTGCTCCTTTGCTTTTAGGCCAATCTAAGTTAAGGTCTTTTGATCATATAGCCCAATCTTTTGAAGCTAGACTCAAATATTGGGTTAGTGTTACTTTGAATCAATCATGTAGAACTATTATGATTAAATCTGTTTTAAACTCTCTCCCAACCTATCAGATGAGTTGTTTTAAAATTCCTACAACGGTTATTGACAATCTTGATTCTTTGCAGAAAGATTCCTGGTGGGCCACAAAGGTAATAGAGGCATCAAATTTGTTGTCTGGACTAACCTTAATAAGCCAAAGGAGTTAGAGGATTAAGTTTAGGAATTTGAAAGTTTTAAATAGAGCACTCGTCACTAAGATAGCCTGGAAAATCTGCTCTAACTCAGATGACTTATGCACTCAGATTCTAGAAGCTAAATATTTCAGGTCTACTAATCCTTTGCATTTTGAAAAGCTGAATGATAACCACTCTTGGATTTGGAAAGGGATTCATAGGCAATTAAAACTATGAAAGAGAATAGTTTCTGGTATGTTAGATGTGGTACTAAAGTCAAAATTTGGTCAGATAAACGGGTGATTGGTGTTGACCACCCATCAGACCCAATAGTTTGTAGTAATGTTTCTTCTCTCTTCTATATGTTAATGAGTTGTTTCTTCCAGGTACTAGAGAATGGAATGTGCCCCTAATACAAGATACCTTCAATATGCATACTGCAAGTAAAGTTTTGACAATGAGAATTCCTAGGTATGGAAACGACACTCTTAACTGGATCCATGATAGGAAGGGTGTTTTTACTGTGAAAAGTGCTTATAAGGCTCTTAGTGATAGCAATTCTGATGTTGCTGGTCCTCAGCAGGTAAGTTCTCAAGCTTGGAAAGCCCTTTGGAGATGTAAAATTCCCCATAAGGTTAAAGAAATCCCTTTGGAGATGTAAAATTCCCCATAAGGTTAAACTCTTTGTATGGAAATGTCTTAAAGATATAGTTCCAACTAGGGATAAGATAGCTAAGTATGAACATAATATTGAAGTCCACTGTAATTTCTGCAATGTTCTTATAGAAACAACTGAACATCTTTTTTTCCGAATGTCCTTATGCTAGATCTATATGGCTTGGTGTTAATGTGAATGTGAATAATATAAAACAACAACATGGTACTTTGTTCAACTGAATTGTTAGTTGGTTTTCAGTTACTGCACATAACCCTAATGTTTCCTCTTCTGACACAGATCATGTCATGTTTTTGTTTATGATTACTATATCGCATATTTGGAAGGATAGATGTACAGTTGTCTTAAACCCGATAGATCATTCACTATAAACAATATTCGTGTTTTACTTGATGGATGTAGACAGAGAGTTTCTAACCTTTCTCCAAGTAGTAATGTTTTGCACATACAACTACTGAAATGGATATTGAGTATCCATTGCAAGGTAATGAGTCTTCTGTTTGTCAACCAGTTAACAGACTCAAAAATGAAGTTGCTGATTTAGTAGCTAAGAAAGCCATAAGCAGTGGCATAAGTTTTGAGAATGTTGATGTTTTCCCACATGACATACTTGCATGGACACAAAGGGAATATCAATCTTTGTAATTCTGATGCCTAATCAATAAAACTCTCTATTTAGAATCAAAAAAAAGTTCAATGAAAGTTCTCTGCATATAATGAAAGTTTAGAAAGGGAACTTGAATCTGCCATTATATTCCAAATGAGAAGCGTACAGAACTATTAGCAAAATAAGGAATACAAAAGCTGCAGTCTATACATAAGCTTTCAATCTTTCCGGGGTATTCACTTCAGTCTCGTGTGGCAGGAGAGAACATAATGGAAAAGCCTCTTTGCATAATACTATCAAATTAAAAACCTCGAATGTACACTAACGCTTGGATATCGATCGGGAATACTACCTAGTACCTACTTTTAACACGTGTGCACCCCTTTTGTGCTCATTTAGGTCCGTGGAAACACCAGGGTCGTTAGAAAAGAAGGTATATCACAATTCACTCTAAGTGAATATCTACCATTCCAGGTGGAGACTGTGGTCCAACTGCTGCAGCATGATAACCACCATGTTCCATCTCCAAAACCTTTCTTGCAGTTCCCTTGGACTCTTCTTTCCTGCCACCCATCTTTCTTATAGAAATTTCTCCTGATCCAGTGGCGCCTCTAGAAGAATTGCTGCTCTTCAATAAAATTGCAGACTGGATCACTGATCTGAACACACCAGCTTCTCTCAACCCTTTCACGATGGACTGCAAACAAAGAAAGAGGAGAAAGGAGAGGATAAGCTTTTATGCATAAACATAGCTGAATGAGATATGAAAAAGTGTAAATTAAGGAGAAATATCACCATTGCCATATGTAGTGAGGTTAATTTCATGGCTTAGAGCCTTAAGACTATTTTTGTGCGTGAAAAATAATTACTCCTTTCAACTTGGAGCAACTTGTTTTACAATGAAAACAACATTTTCTTTAAAACACATGAAGGTCTCAGCGTGCTACTATAAGGGGAATTGAAAAACACAGAATTTAACAAGCATAATGTAAGAATAAACATAATTATATTTAAATAAACCAAAGAAGCTGAAACACAGCATATTTTTTCCAATATATAAAAGGGAAAAGAACGAAAAGCATGACATTTGAAGATTTTTGGAAGCTGAACTTACCATTGGAGTATATATTCGGGTCAATACGCCTTTCCTGAGAAGTCTTAGGTTTTGTGATTTATCTGTCCACACAACGTGCTCGCGATACCTATAGAAGGAGAAAAAAAATCACATGAGCAAGTTGAATTATGGAAGATCCTTCAAAAATTAACAAGTTCTCCATGCAGCAATATCAGTTAGGTCAATGCTTTTAATAATTAGTAATGCAGTAGAAAGTTTGTAGACTACAATTTAATGTACTACTTTTGGTACAAATAAATATAGGCTTCAAGTATCTAATGGTACCACGACAACAAAGTAAGATTTATGTCTTTCAAAGGCTGTCAAATGTTACCAGTTTCGCATTTCTTCCGTTGTACCAGTCGAAGCAATTATAAAAGCCTGCATAATATATAGGATAACAACTTAACAATTTAGTTTTCATAAACCTAAAATAAATTAAATAAGTAGTGTTATGATGCCAAATAACCATATCTTCAAGACTAAAATATTTCAAGTAGCAAAAGAAGAAAAAAGAGAGAGACTAGGTTATTTCACTGCATAGCAGTAAAATCCAAAAGGTTTCATTTATGCAATCTGTTTCAAAGCAACTACCTGAAACTTATGAGCAAATACAACCACTTCCTAAGTAAGTCATTAGATGTAAACTAAGGTAGGCTAGTAGCTGAACATAGGTATGACTGACGAAACCCAGACAACCTGATCCTGTCAAATTAAGTGGTAGAACAGAAACATGCGCCTTCTCCAGTACTCTAGCTACGTAATATGCACCTTTAATTTCATTAATGCCTTTGCAACGGAATGCCCTTTTAAGGCTTCATCCCAGAAGGCAACAAAATGAAATATTAAGAATATACCACAAGGCCATCTAAAATAACAGCAACTCGGACAATCTATTTTACAGCTAATTTTTCTCAATGCATGGGCTAATCTCTGATGAGGAAAACCCCCTTACCAACAACAGTAGGGTTGGACTGCATGCGGACCCCACAGGCCACTGTATGAAGATTCCGCCACTCAAAGAAAGGTTTTCGTAATAATGAGAAATAGCCATTTAACTTACTAATCTGTCGAACTCCAACATGAAGCATCTTTTGACATCCTCAGTTGTAGGCTTGCAGCTACAACGATCACGTCTAGCAACCAAATCAGAAAATTTAGGGTATGTGTAATGCAAAACAGCTGCCTCCTCCAACTTGATTTCACTGGCAATAATTAACAAAACTGGTTACTTAACATAAAGATAGCTGTATATAACATCATTGTGCTCTTTTTGGCGAGAAAATTTATGATTAAGAAGCTACTCTTGTGAGCGGAAACAATGAAATCTATGCTAATTAAACTAACTCCACAAGCAAGTTACATAAAGAATAAGACATCATACACTTAGATATGAGCATCTTACTTTGGAGTCTTCATGTAGTTGTGCCATCTATGTGCACCATTAGGACGGAGATGATCTTGAATCCGAGCAGCCGATTTCCCATTTCCATAAGTTAAAAAGTAATTTGGGTTGCTACGTATTGCTTCTTTATACATGCCAAAATATGTATCTTTCGGAAGATGGTCATAATTTTTCTTGAACATGGACACCTGTTGGGTAATCATGGGATTTAGAAGTAAACAAGGAATAAAAAGGAATTGGAAGGTTCACATAGAAAAGTATACGTGATCCTTTGCCTTCTGTGCGAAGACATGTGATAGGGCACATGGAGATGATCCAGGGGATGGTTTCCCTGAAGATGATCTCTCCAAGGTTCATACACAAGCCACTTGGAACCTGGGTGATCATGTTCTGTTAGCCAAAGGTTCTACTTGGTAAGTTGTTACTTTGTTGTAGTTCCCAGTTCACCAAAACCCCCTCGGTTATATACATGAATGAACTTTCAATAACACATAAGAATTGAGGTACTCACACACAAGGCATTCTTGAATCTAAGTATTTGCATAACAAGACATTAAGAGGTAAGTAATAATGATGATATCCCCATCAAAATGAGGAGGGTGCGATCTTGACAATCATATATTTCACATAGTAAAAATTCAGACAGCAAATTAACATCATTGTGCCATATAGGCATTTTTAGAAATTGCTTTCTACCTATTAGGAAATATTTTGATTAGCACCATTGGTGCACAATGAAGGAGAGTAATGACTACTATTCATTTTAGGGACATGAAGTGAACTTTCAATTCATATAATATAAGGGCTTAAGAGCTTGACTTCTTAATACAGAATTGTATGGTCGATTTGGGCCTAACGGCATAAATATTCTTAAAATTGAATTTTGAAAAATGTCAGCCTAAGAACTCGGAAATTTTTGCATGTTAATTGATTTATTATCGTGAATGTGGAACTGGAGTCAAATGTCAATTGACAATCAATGTCCCTACAAACAGAAAAAAGTTGTGTATATATGAATGTGCAAACATGTTCTGTAATTAGCAAGACGAGGAAACAAAAGCATTTTCATGCTTTTGAACCTCAGGTACATTCTTCATAAGCATTCAAAATCAAGATCATTTACCTCAGTGAATGGTTCCTTTATGTCATCTCGTTCAACGCTACTTTCCTGAAACAATCAATCATATTAGAAAGCTGCTAGTACTACGTTGATAAACTCACCAAGATAAATCAACAAGCAAACGAAAAAGAAATATCATAGAAATATTGTAATACTCCTTAGATACTAGTTAATTAATTACTGAAGTTTAGTGACCCACTCACATAATTTGGAAATATAACCATATCCACATTCCTAGGTACATCAGAGAGCAATTGCCTCAGAGAATACTCCCGGGCACCTGCTGGATGTAACAACTCATCAGTGTCGAGATGTATGATCCAATCCACGTCAGCATCCTATGATTAATCCAATATGTTTCTTGGTTAAATTAACCTTTGCAGACACAGGGGAGGTAAATGACAGCATGCAATACCCTGTAAATGAGAGCAGAATCATTTTACCCTAGCCATGACAATAGCCATGTCCATATTGAGGGACTGCTTCACAAATAGCTCATAATTACACGGCTTGTAGAAGAAGCTTGACAGCCACGTCTCATTCCAAATCCGACTAATGACAACAGAAGCCATACACGAGAATATATGAGCAACAGATAAAAGAAAACAAAAATAAGAAATGAAGATAAATCACAGCACATAAACAGTTCAAATGATGCTATAAAACGCCCAGTAAAACATCCTGCCCAACAAGCGTACAGAAGTAATTATTAGCTAAAGTCTACATAAAAGAAACTAAAACAGTTGTCCTCGATAAGGAATCAAGAAATAAGGTAGATGCGATCAACAAAGTTTCACATGAAACATCTAAGTCCTATACAGCTTAATGCTAATTCGTCTGCATGTTGGTTGTTGGACTTGAACCGTTAATAAAAATCGTTAATAAAAATCATTCTTATCCTCAACTTACAAATAAAAATTACACCATCTAACAAAAATTATGTATATATGTGGTACTACGAGTCACTGATACCATAAGCTAAAATAGATAAAGACCCTGGCATCAATTTATGGCAATTTGAAAACAAAATTAATTCAAAAGAAAAGAAAAAACGTTAATGGTTAAGAAGTTGATTGCTTGGAAAGAATACTAACCAAAAAGCTGAAGTTTAAAATGATAAAACACAATTCAGAATGAAAATATAACACCACAGAATCTCACCTTCTGGCTTGTTTCTCCTCCAGCTCTCTTGTTCTGTATATTAATTTCAATCCCTAGATAAAATATGTAAAACCCATACACCAATCAGATCCAAATTAATGGTGAAGTAATAGCATTCCCATGTAATTCACACTAAAACAGTAAAGAAGCATATGCGAGAAGAAGATGTCAAAGGTACGAACTGACAGGAATGGATTCCAAGACAGCGGTAACATTAGGAGACGCAGCTTTTCCCTCCACAAATAGAAAGAAGGTTGTAACCCCAATAACTTTATGATAAAAGATCCATGGCAGAATCTGCTCTAGGTCTGCTGAGGTACTTGTCGTGATACATATCTGCATTTAGTTGTAATTAGTCATCGTAGTCAAAAAGTAATTTTCTTACTAAGAATTGAAGGACAACACTGATTATGAATGCACAAGCTATAGAATTTCCCAGTCTAAATTCAAAAAACCCACATCACTTGCAAATGAAATAAAAAGGTTTCAAATCCTTGGGACATCATTTCTGTGTCCCACATTTGGCAGGCATGAAACCCCATATACAAAGGAGAGCTTTACACGGTTTTAATCTAAAATGAAAATGCTGCCAAATTCATGTTGATATTCTATAATTTAAGACCACAAACTCTACCAAATTCAACAAAAGAACTGCAAACGTTTGCACACATAATATCAGGATCCTAGATTATTCTAACCACAATTCATTGGATTTAAGACTAAGAAGCGCGAACAATGTTATATGAAATCAACACTGCATATCTGAAAACAACACCATTAGACATTCCATACCACTTGTACCAATTAGGAAATGCAGATTGACAAAGAGTAGATAACTAAATTAACAAAAAGTTTCATTTGCTGAACAAAAATGTTGAACTAAACACACAAACTGTTCACCATCGATGCTAAATAACTAACAACGAATCATAAATGTTTGGACACTGTGATCAGTATAACAACCATTTTTTCCCGTACATAAATCTTGGCAGTAATCGAACATTAATGAATAAAACAATAAAAATTAATGGAAGTAACAATCGAACAAATAATCAAACATTTTACCAACTAAATCAACCCAGATCCCCAAATCAACCCAATATTACCACATCAAATTGAACCAAATCACCAAAAAAATATATACACAATGTTTAAACTTACTTTTGGTTTAAGATTTGGATCAAAATTCAGTTTCCAATCACGATAATATGGAAATGAAGGTGAAGCACTTCGACTAAGAAGTTGAAAACAATCTGAAGAAGAAGAAGATTGAACATTATCTAATGGAGGATTTGAAGTTCCCATTCCACCAGGGAATTGATATTTATCAGGAGACCAACGTGTAGTTGGATCGTTGATTAAACCACCTCTCCATTGAAGAACAAATGCAAAAGCTGCTAGGGTTAATGGAAGCAGTGTGAGTAGTAATAATAACCGAGTAATAAAGCTTTGTTGTGTTGATGAAAGAGATGTAGATGAAGAAGCAGATGGTCTAGCGGAACTGTAAACACCACCACCAGCCATGACGGAGGAGGAGGAGGATATTTTTTTTCACTTCCAGGGAGAGAAACTGAAATCCATATATTTACTATGTATAAATGGAGTGAGAAATTCTTAGAAGATGTTATGTAACCACTGCTGGAAGCAAGGGTTTCATATTATGTATTAGTTTGCATCTTAATGTAAAATACTTTGGGGTTGAGAGCTGTTAGATCGTTACTACTGACTTTTGAGTTTTACTGTTATTGAAAATGAAAGGTTTAGATCTGAGATGACTAATAGTATTATGTACGACTCAAGTACTGGTAGTTTTTTTTCTTGAATTCAAAAGAGATCGAAGAGACGAAACCGGGAAGACCCGTTTTGTCGTCACCGTATTATCCATCTAGGATGAAGTCGTGTGCGTGTTACGTGTTGCTGTTTTCGAAACTTTTTTGTGAAGCAAGTATACCAACCGATGAATCCATCGATTATGTCAAATGATTTAGGAACCTGCAGAGTTACCTATATAAGCATCAGGATTGAATTCAGAAATGGTCTGGTCATTTTAAGCCGGGAGACACTGATACGGGACACAGGATGGGGATAAAACGTCAGCGACGGAACCAAGGTTTCAAACTAGGAGAGCAAAAAAATATACTACTATATAGCTAAGCAACACTAGTAACCAAGACGGTTGAAAGCCGTGACAAATTCTAATAATAACCTAATGTCATGATAAGTGATTTAGAGGAACGGTGTCCGATGTACAACAACAACGAAAAAAGTAAGCAAAAACGCAATCAACATAATGAATAATTGCGAATGAGAGAGCTTGGAGTGTAAAAGAAGATAAAACACTCACCGTTAGTTATGTTGTTTCCATGGTGACAAAATGCATAAGAAAAGTACATATATTGTTAACCCAATAAATGAGGGTAAATGAGCCAGATTAGTAGATGAGGTGGACACCCACTAAACTTTCTCCAGCCCAGATCTCTTTTCTGGGCAAGTAATCTAATCTCTCAGTTATTTTTAATCTTCAGATTACTTAATTGTGCTCTGCTTTTTCTTTTTTCTGCATTAAGAATTTAGTTAGGTGTTGATGGTGGATTTTTGACGAAGGTCATATTTTTAAAATCATATTGGAAATTATGTACCTCTGATCGGTATCAAAATCATAAGAAATTTGTATCTTCATAAGGGATGAATCGTAGTTCTGTAATATCATCACAGTAATAATATATGACGGCGATATTAGGGTTTCTGAAGCAAAACTTTTAATTTTCATGATTAAAGCTGAAAGACTCAGCACATTTTATTGAATTCGGAATTAATCTCAGGTGTCTGAATTAACCCAGAATCACATACGATGATGATCACATCATATTTAAAGGTCCCTAGACATGAGGCAGGCTAGTGCAGAGCAACCTGTTAATTGTATCCAGTGTTTGTATTCATCAGTTGAATTCCTAGAGAAAATATGTTAATCAAACCCTAATATCCAATCACTCAGATCCTTGGGTTTTTCTCATATGAGTTCCATGGAATAGTAATAGATATTTACCTTTAGGGCATTTGGGGCACCCTGAGTAAGCCCCGAGCAAGAGGCACAAGTATATTTAGTAATAATGCTCAAAGGAGCATCCAAAAACATAGAAGAACTAGGATTGAAAGTCTGACCAAAAAAGGAAAGAAAAGAGAGATAAAATAATAAAGAAACTATGAGGGTGGGGCCACAGACTAGCCGGCCGACCATACCGCCGGTTCTAGCCGAACCTCCCCTTTTTTCCTTATTTTATTATTAGGATGTGACCCATGTCGTGTTTTGGTTTGTTATCGGTATATGTTGGAATTTGGCTATAAAAAGGATATGATTTTATGTACTATGCGAATAATTATGCAATAGTACGTGTTCTTTCATAGTCGTATGAGGCTATGAGCCGACTGTCCGTGCATCCTTTCCTTATATATTCGTAATCGATAGAGTAAAATAAGACGAGGACTCCTTTACATTCTAAAATTCACATTATCTTACACTTTAAGAGTCATTTTTTAGTGGAACTTAAACGGTAGGATGTTTCTCTCTTACAAAACTCTACATACCCATAAAAAATGATCGCATTCTGAGATGTTCATCTTAATTTTAACGAAAGATTCGTTGATTTTCAACGGTTGATTTTTAAAGTAGTAGATGGTAAAATTATACATTTAGGAATAAACTCGCTTTTAGGGAATATGTAGTGCTTTATAGAATGAATATATCCCAAAATATTATTTTCAAATACGCTACGGTTTAGGTTTTGTTCATGAAAAGGACGTTCCCAAACTCGCAAAATAACTCCCATTTTTTCTTATTTTATTCTTTTTCCTTGAAAGAGTCATATATTTTAACGGAAGAATCATATATTTTAGTGGGCGTTTATAGTAATAGGAATGGTCAGCGCCGGCCTTATTCTATTTCCACATGATGCAGTTGCAAATTCGCAGCTTGCAAATGCAACCCTTTGTAGTCTAAATTTTGCAACTCATTAGAAAATCACTTTACATGCTGACCAAACAAAAAACTTTCATTTGAAAAGTACGATCCTTACCCTTCTCTTTTTCTTATTTTTTTTTTTAACTTCGTAGAGTTTTAGTAGGAATTAATGGCAACTGCAAGATGAAACTTAGTTTATATAAAGACAACTCTCATTATTGATGTTTAGAAAATCTCTCAAAACTAAACACAAGCTCTAATCTTGCTCATATGATCAACCACAACTTTGGTGAGCATATATATATAGAACTATGAATTCCTTTTCCTAGTCCTATTACCTTATTACATGTCTTTCCTTTTCTTAGAACTAGATGACTTCTAATTCCCTTAGGATTACATCAATTTCCTAATCTTGTCCTAACCAGCTTGTTAGTGACTTCTATGTTGAAGTTAATCCAACATTCTCCCCCTTAAGCTTCAACTGTGCTTGTGAGAAATCTTTTGCACGTATGATGGTGCTCTCGTCTCCCATGGCTCGGTGTAGACAAGCTCTGATACCAATTAATGGCAACTGCAAGATGAAACTTAGCTTATATAAAGACAACTCTCTTTATTGATGTTTAGAAAATCTCTCAAAACTAAACGCAAGCTCTAATCTTGCTCATATGATCAACCCCAACTTTGGTGAGCATATATATATAGAACTATGAATTCCTTTTCCTAATCCTATTACCTTATTACATGTCTTTCCTTTTCTTAGAACTAGATAACTTCTAATTCCCTTAGAATTACATCTATTTCCTAATCTTGTCCGAACCAGCTTGTTCGTGATTTCTATGTTGAAGTTAATCCAACAGGAATTGCATAAAAATTGTAAATTGGCCTGTTCGTTGTCTTTAAACCAACGTTATCAAGTTTTGTTAAGTAGTTTCATGTGTTACAAAAGCACAATAAGAAAAACAACAGGAACTTGGACAGTTGCGATGACACCCTGATGTTTATAGTATCGCAACTTAGTATGCTCCCTATTTGCACGTAGGGGTAAGGGCTTGTACATAGTTGATGGGAATTTTGATAATGGAGATATTACAAAGGAATATTTAGAAGTGAAAGGACAATCACATCTCATCCTTGACATCCCAAGATGTAAAGCTGTTAGCCCACTCCATCCTGCGCCATTGAAGTTCCCATTGCATAATATTGCAGTGAAAGAAATGAAAATCCAAAAGGAAAAAAGGTCAAGAATTGAAACTAACAGAGTTGAATTTTTTTGATAATAATAAACTGTGGAGCTATGGTAAAAATAACACTAAAATACAGGAAAGCAATAAAATGGAGCCACAAATGGTAGAAATGCCACTCAACATATTAAAAAGCTAGAAAGACCAAGTCAGATGGGTTTTGAAAGTTCTACATTTCACTATCATGAGATGGCATGATGGTAGATAATTCACGAAAACCGTTGCAGAAATATTCCACACCAACAAAGCATACAATCCTGCAATATAAACAACACCAAATGAGGTCCTTACTTGACTCAAACTAAGAAAATTAAGCAAATAGGTGAAGAAAAAACGCAACGATGAACAACATGCTTGACTCAAAGCAAGGAAATTGAGTAAATAGGTGAGAGAAAAAAAAAGTAAATGGTAACAAAATTTACACGTTTAGACCACTTTTGGCATTCATTACGCATGAAGAAATGCTTCGTACCCCGTATCCTTAAACCAATTACATCAAAATTTGCTTCAAGCTACTATCAATGGTAGACCCCAATCTTCTTCTATAGTCTACTCTAACTGTGGCGATGTAATTGGCACACACATTTATAGTCTGCTCTAACTGTAGCGAAGTAATTGGCACATACATTTAATATCGATATATCAAAATGTCCAAGTTCAGACCAAAGAAACATTCACCAGCAACACTAAGGTTGTTAATTGTACCATTTGCACCAGCACTACAATAAACACATGGTAAATACTTCGCACAAAGTATAATACAAAGTTGAATCAAGAATAAAACCATTTATACCGTGAAAACACGGTTCAAAATCAAATGCTACAAAATTAGAGTCACTTGATGTCAATACCGCCAAAAATATTACAAATATGTGACAATTGATGTACCTACATACTGCGGGGATCAAATTAGGAGTTTCCCCATCATGTTCATAGCTATATATGAACTGTAGCTATATATGAACCGTCATTTATTCTATGCTCAAAATGTAGATTTTCATTCATACGCAAAAAGATTAAACCTTAGTAGGAGGCGAAACTTAATAGATTAAGGCTTCGCCAGTTTTTCTTTCAGAGTACCATTCCCTGACCTAAAAGCATAAAATGGAAGATCAAAATTATCCCTTTCTTTTTTTCTTACCATGAAACCAACAAAAATCAGGAGATTGGATACTTACGTGTAAAACCATCCCGACAGTCGAGGTATACCAAATGAGACCAAGTATCTCCTTAACAAATATTAAAAAAAATTCATTGGACAAAGTATCCAACCACAATACTAACAATTAAAATTTCTCATGCTAAGTAACTCATCAAAAGTTTTCTGAGCTGAGCTGAGGCTTTGGTTGGATCTTACCTACTTGTGTGACGACACAACGAAGACATGCAATTCATTTTGCATGGTTTTAAGTTTAACCATGCAGCAACTTATAAATTGTTTTCATGCCCTGTAGCCTAGATTACGTCTCAACAAAACCCGACTTATTGCTGCTTGAGGCCTATCTCTAGCCTGGGTTGTTAAGTTGTTATCCTTGCAGCTTTTTAACTCCGTCAGGCTCTTAAAATTTCTGCCATTATTCATTTTATAATTAAGATTTGATCACCATCTTAAGAAAATTAAGAATTGGAATCCCAAGTTTTCTTCGGTGAATAAAAAAGACTACTCTTTAGAAATTACAAATATACCTGGGTTCCATACAAACAAACTGGTTACCCAAAATGCACTTTACAACCGATCACGAACAATCTCTTGTTTTATCATGAAAACCAAAAATCAAAAGCCACTTTAAACATATTCGATAACCTTTTCCAAGGACAATAATTAGCAGGAGCATGTCATATATCCATTACATCAAAATCTTGATATACTCATTCATAAAAACCCTTAAAAGTATTAAATTTGAAGAAACCGGTTCAACATAATGTATGTTACCTGAAAAAAAATTGGCTAAAACGCAATCTAATTAAAATTAAAAGAGATAGTAGAAATGGATTTTAGTTGTTGATCCTTAGAAAGATTAAAAGATTATCTTACTAAAGTATCTTCCAAAAATATTATGGAACCAAAACCAATCTATCAAATTAATTATTATCCAAACAGATTGAATCTTCACTTCAAAAATTGAATGAGGATCTCAGTGATTTACTTATTTACCGATCAAGAAAATAACTGAAACTAAAACATGAGATAAATTATTGTACCGAAAAACAATCCAGACTGCAATTGGAGAAAAATAAAAACAATATTCACAATCAACTAAATAATATAATAGTGGCTAACCGATCACAAAACAAACAAACTGAATAACAGTGACTATACCTGGGTCATAGAGTTGTGTGATGGAGCGTTTATGACGACAACCGATATTCGTTCTTAGGTTTATAAAATTATGAATTGAGCTTTAATTTTAATCCATGAACAACTAAACGGAAGAACATTGCTTGTTAAAAAATGGAGAGTATAACAAAGAAAAAAACCAAACATCTATTTCCGTGAGAAACGTTGAGAACAAAATTACTAAGAGTAAGAAAAGGTGAACTGCCATATGAGGAAGAAGGTGGGAGAATGACTAGGTTTCCTAGAGACCCCGACTGGGTTCTAAGATTGCTTCATAAGGAAAAAAGAAAGAAACGCCTTTGACATTGATGATAAGAGTTATTACGCAAATTGATGATAAGAGTTATTACGCAAAATAAATCTAAATAAATAGAAAAGTTTCTCAGAAACATACCAGTGGCTTTATTTTGACCGTCCTTTATGAGGCGAAAATACAGATACCCTTCCAAAGGGAAAACGCATATTTCCGCTCCATCTGAACCATTATTTAGGTGCTCAAAATGTAGATCTTCTTCCAAATGGAAAAACGCACATTAGCTGATTCATCTAGATCGTTCTTTATATACCCGAACTATAGATGATCGTCGATGTAGGAAAACACCATTGTCCCTTATAATATAGATTATAATAATTGTCATAAACGGCAGTTTATCATGTAGATGCCCACTTTAGTGGGATCCCATTATTTGGGCACCAAGTCTGTAAAGTCTATAAATAGTGTCCCAAACCTTTGTAAACACATACACATTAATAGAATTTCTCTCTATCTTCTTCCCCTCTACTTTGTGTCTCCTTCTCTAGTTTCTCTATTTACAATACGTCATCAACAACGTAGTTCTAACCTCTGAGTCGTTAAGAGTTTAGTTTCTTTTTATTGTTTTTCATTGTTGGTTTGTCTTCATATTCCGACAAGATGATCACGAGTAGTACATAAACTAATTATATTTATTACGTGATCGAGCATATATAGTCTCAATCTTCGTTATTCTTTGGTTCCATGATATTAGGTCATTATTTTATGTCCAACTCGTAAAGTTCAAATCCGGTGAAAATGACTTTTTATTTTCTTTGTTCGGGTTGGGTGGTTTTAGACGTGAGCTAATCGCACCGTTTAGACCGTGAATACTGCAGACATAAAATGTCCCGCCGACATGACCAGACCGCCTAAGCACCCTTGTTGCCAAGAGGAACACTCTTCGCTCGACCCTTCTCGATGCTGATAATTCAGCTTTCCGTAAAGTTCAAACCCATCATATACCAAATATTTTACGGATTTGAAAGTTCTTAAGGTATTAAAGAGGGTTATATCACTCTGCTACTGTACTATTTATGCGTTGTCTTTTTCTCGGTCTCTTGGTTATTTTTTTTAATCACCAACAGTAGTGCATACCAATGCTTTTCACACCATCTAATGAGTTGTTTGATTGTACAATAGTTGCTCAATCTTTTTGAGATTTCCTATACAGATTCAACATGAAACAAAACTTTGTAATCTTTGTTATTTGTTTAATATTCTCTATGAGTTTTTATTACCTAATCATATAACTGGATGGTGGAGCCTAATACTATCTTTTTATCTTTGGTTTTCTTTGTATCTTCACGTACTTGAACGGTGTATATCCATACGGCTTGGTTAACTAGCCTTGGTTACAGAATTTTCAAAGTTGATCCATGGTACGTAAGCTATGGTAATTATGTCCAGTAAGTTTGATTTTTTTTTCTTCTCTATTTTTTTATAAGAAAAAAATCCATCGTAAGATGGTTTACAGTTTCTATACCTTCTAATGGAACTATAATCTTGGTTACCTTTCGGTAACTTCCGTCTAATTAAGTTTGGTATCTTCGTCCATTCGATGAAGATCATGTGATTTTTGTAATTGGTCTATTTTTAGTTTTATTTACAAGAAACCATTTATCAATCACAAAGTGGATATTCCATGTGCGATGACTAAGTCGACAATTCTTTTTTCATCTTTTTGTTGATGCAATTTTGGTGTATCGCATATACCAACCGGTATTGGTTTTCTCCATCAATTTTGTTGAAGGAGATGTTAAAAATTGGCATTCTAAGAAATTTTAACCAATATTTTTTCCCGGAGTTTGACGATAATTGTTTAAACAAATCTTTACCAATTATGGCTTTATTTTTCTACTAATAAACCATTGGTTTCCATTTCTTACGGGAAACCGTGGATTCCTTAAGAACGAAAATGATCTCTTTATTTCTTAATAAGAATCATATAAGCTAATTGATCTGGTTTTTCCATATCGATCCTAAACGGAATATACAATGTATCGTTATTATGATTTTAACAATTACAAACACCAAGAGGAATTGCTACATTCTTAAGGGGGATATTGAGCATTTTTTTTTCTTCCTCGTGGTAAATCTCCAAAATTTAAAATAGTTCCACTTGTAGTTGGAATTGGACATTAAAGATCAAAGGGTGCGCACCCAGCTTGTTAGCCAATGTTATTAGTCCTTGTTGTGACTATATTGATTTTTGTTATAATTTTCTTTGACAAAGAATGTGTCCATAAATTTATTCTCAATAATTATCTCATCTTCTATAGGTCACAAAATTATTGGAGATTTGTTTGCATATTTTCGATGTTTTTGGTTTTGACATATCATCTTTATTTTATTTTATTTTTGTTTCTTTTCCAAAAGTAATCCATGGTTGGTGTCAAATATGTATGTCAAAAAGATTGCAATTTTATTTTATTCTTAGGACAATTTCTTATGGCTTTTGAAGTCATTATCTACAGTCCAACTGGTATTGCTAAAATCCAGAAATTATTTTGAGTATATGTCCTTGATTTAATCGGATAATACTCGACGAAACTTGATTTCGTATATGAGATGATAAATTTTTTTTACCATGATCAGGGGGAGACATATACTATCAAAATCATGTGTTAATTAACTTAAAAGTTATATCTATTTCTCTACCAATATGATCAAATCGAAAAAGCTGCCACTAATAATTGGTGTGAAAATATCTTATATAACTTATGTTGTTTAAAAAGGCAGACTCAAATCACATCTAGCAAGCATGTAGCATTTGTATGTATGCTACAGATAGCTCTAACAGAGTCTATCATAATACGATTCACAATCTCAAATCTCAAAATTCATATCTACTCATTTAAATAGTATGAGATTATCACGCCCGTGGGCACTGGTACCAGTAAATTTAGATTTTTTTTTCAAAGTATACATACACTGGAAATTATGTGAGATCGCAATAAGCTAATTTGATTGTCGAATAATAAAGCTGGTGGTTGTTAACCCCTCTGCAGAGGAATATCGACATATGTGATTGGTTGGCATACAATCCAAATTAAGTTGGATTAGTTTCTCAATTAACGCAATTTTTGGATCCAAAACTTAATACTTTAAAATTTACAAGCCTATAGTGTAGTCATAATGCCTTACACGAGAAATTTTTTGTTGTAAAAACGATTTGAGGGTTTTATTTTTTTTCTCAAACCCCAGGATTGTTTTAATAATTGTTCTCTTTATATGATGCATTTGGCGTGGTAGTATCTTTGAATGACTCGTATGTATCCAAAGACCATATTCGTATTTGTAATCCTTGTAAGATTCAAATTATATTCTGGCAGCCACCTGACTCAATTATCAAGTTTAACAATCCTTTAAGTGTTTTTAGAAATTTTGTACAAAACCAAAAATCCGGATTAATCAGTTGAAGATATCAGCTTTACAGGTCTCTTGAAGGGTCCTTAAAAACACAAAAATTCACGTTTTAGCAGCATAAATTCTATTTTCTTTCCTTTCTTAAATCTTCAGTTAGAATTATGCTAGCTTAAACTCGTTTTTGAGAAAGACTAGAGTTATTATTTTGATGCTTGTCTTATGTAAGACTCATATAGTTGGGTTAGCATCCATATTTACGTCAAAAGTTGTACTCTTTTTTCTTCGTTTCAGGTTTTGTCCCATGTGGTTTTCCTGACAAGGTTTTTAACGAGGCAACATCTCGTTGACGTTCAATTTTCTTTCAAAAATGTTGATATTTGTGCTCTTTTTTTCTTTGTCCAATTTTTTTCCCATTGGGTTTTATTGGCAAGGTTTTAGTGAGGCAATTAAACTCAACATGGTGGTCATCCAAGGGGGAGTTGTATTAATTTCGATTATTTGGTGTATTACAACCATTTAGTAGGTCATTTTGTTAGACCACATCAACATAACAATCTCCTATGAATTTGGATATTATTCTAATCCATATAAGGTATGATCACAACTCTTGTTCACCTATGTAAGTGTAACTACATATGGCATTTTGTTGAAGAAATTACATAAACTAATTCTGCAAATCATCTTCGAGAAGCTAGCAATCCACATCAACTATGTATTTAAATAAGCATGAAGACTAGTGAACACTACCATTAGAAGACTAACACAAAAGAAGACTTCATCAACTGACAAATTTCACATGAAAGCATTGGTATCTCCAGCATTCAAGAAATTCGTTCATCGAAATTAGGAAGTGTCAACTCGAAGATTTGCAAGCCAAGATTTAACTGAAGTACTTATCAGAGGGAGCATCATAGTAAAAGGTATTTTACTGGACTACCACGTTGTACTCTTTTTCCTTCGTCAAGATTTTGTCCCACTGGTTTTCCTTTTCAAGGTTTTAGCGGGCAACGGATGCATGTCCAACTCTGTTCTAAGTTTTCTCATAATTGTACTCTTTTCCCTTCGATCAGGTTTTGTTCCTTTTGGATTTTCCTGACAAAGGTTTTAACGAGGAAATTACTTAGATACAGTGGTCATCTAGGGGAAGTGTTATAAACGGCTGTTTATCATGTAGATGCCCACTTTAGTGGGACCCCATTACTTGGGAACCAAGCCTGTAAAGTCTATAAATAGTGTCCCAAACCTTTGTAAACACATACACATTAATAGAATTTCTCTCTATCTTCTTCCCCTCTACTTTGTGTCTCCTTCTCTGGTTTCTCTATTTACAATAATAATATTATTATTATTAGGGTTTTTCTCTTTCAAGGATTCATCTTTCAATCAAAACTCCTGAAACCTCCACATCTCCCATGAATCGTGTGGTTAGCAAAGTAAGTGGTCCCGCAACCATCATGACTTGTCTTTCTACCACCATTAAAAATATTATTATTCATAGTGGTCCTTCTGCCACTATTAAGAGTTTAAGTTAAACTCAAATTCTTCATACAAGGATGAAATAATGCTCGATGGACCATCATAAAATACCAAAGTTCTCAGGATTGGTCTGCGGACAGCATGGCGACACGGACATTCCACCATGACCGGTCATGGTCGGCCCTTTGGCTTGCAGAATCCGATCCCACCTCTGTTGATGATTTTCACCTAATTAATCATCCAGAGTTCATATCTGGTTCAAACTCCTTCCTGCAACTAGGAATGGTCATCCACCCACCATCAGATGGTCCCACGACCACCAGGGGCCGGTTCTACACCCTTTCGTCGGCACCCTCTCTCCATAGTTAGGTACTACTACCTGTTACTCAGTCAAACACATATTTAGTAATGATGAAACAACAATTAGTCATTCTTTCACCAACTGATCTGTAAGGGAGTTTGGTAAATGCTAAGTCTAGCATCCAGATACCACATGGTCGGTCAATCACTCATAGAGGTGGTCTCTCTTTCGTCCATTAGTTGTTTCTAAGTTGATCATCCATTAATCATAATTAGGATTTTGAACTAAGTTTTCTGTCTAGCATAATTATGAAAAAGTTCAAACACCAATATTTTAATATTGATCCAACAATCAATATTTCAATTAATTAATTAAATAATATTTTGTTAATATTTTTAAGTAATATTTTATTTGGTCTTGCTATTAATTATTCATGGATCTAGCAATATTTTTTCTGACTGGAAATACTTGCTTTGACCATCCGTGTTACAACGGTCAAGCACCCTAGTTGCTTCAGCTAGCAATAGGTCACGACCAACAAGGTTTAGAACCGCCACCTCTGGCAATACTGATTCAACTATCAATATTTAATTGCTCCACTTAGCAATATTCCTTATACTGATTCAGCTATCAATATTGAAGTTGTAGTGTTTCTCATGTTGACCCAGCTATCAATATTTTATTGGTTCACCAACCAACATTGGCTCGTTTGTCAACCATTATTATAATATTATGATTTCTTCTCGTCATTCGTCTGACTCATGACAGGATAATCGAGAAAGCTCTTTTATGATCATTCAACAATGATTGTTTTCATAAGTGCTCGGTGCACCAACATAATGGTTTATGATCAATTCAGCAATCTCATAAAACCATCACTAAGTCATTTGACTATTATTACTGTTTCAACTAGCACAATGATACGTCGTGGTCACTTGTGACCTAATTCAACATTCATGGTCTGCAAAGCATGTTGATGTTTCAACATTCCATGCTTCATCCATCATAATCTTGAACTTCGTATGTTCAGTTCATAAGACTCGTAGTCTTAGGTCAAAGATTAACCATTCACACAAGACGTCAATTCATGTCACATGGGGGATATATCACTGTCTGGCGGCCTACAGCACGTGCGATGTGAGGTACATCCACGATAAGAGTTTTGGTAAGTGGTGCTAGCAGTTAAAGGAGAAAATGGAAAGTGGATGGTCGATCAACCAAGTCATCCATGCAACGTGGAAGTGGTTTCGACACGATCTCCCACTTTCCCATCTTTACACTTCCTTCAAATATCACCGCTTATAGGAGATTGATGTGTTGCAATAAATAGGTTATGAAACCTATGATTTGACAAATAAGACTAACAAGATTCGTAATAAAACCTACGAAAACTCAAGTTATCAAACACTTTTAGAAGATTTCTCTCGTTTACACAGAAAATCATCTTCACAGCAGTTCAACACGTCACATCACCGACAGATAAATCTCCAAGAATTCGGGTAATGGCTACAAGGGAGGAGGAATCGAAAGGAAACTCAGACCAGGGATGGACGTAAACTCGTAAGATACCTAGGTAGGGATAATCGTCCATGTCTTTTTGTGAAAGAATAATCCAAATTGTTATGTTATTTAGTTTTATGTGTGATTAAACAAAAAAAAAACGATGTTCTATAGAACGATAAATTGCCATTTAATTTGATTTAATTCAAGGATTTTCCAAAATTATAATTAATTTCATGTAATTTCATCAACCAAATCGTCCCCCTTCCCTTTAACTAATGCATCATGTCGCATCGGCATCAACAAGTGCTTATAGCTCGAAATCTCTGTCTTGTTCAGATCGTTCACTTGCTCGTACTGAACCAAGCAACTAGGAAGACAGTTTCAACCAGCTGTTAATGGTGGTTTTTAGCTTAGGGTTAAAATCGTAAAACCTTGCATCTGATGTGACGTCACTCTGCAAGGAAACGGATCCATGAGTGTTAACCTCTCCGCTGGCATATTTATTGAACCGTTCAATATATATACATGAAATTTATCCAGACTAGCGAATGTAGCAACCATCCCAGATGTTTTGTAAATTTCGGCGCCTTTCCCGTATTCACTTAATATAAGTTCATTTGAATGCCTTTTATGCTATGTTCCCCGGCTGAACCCTTAATGTTGATATCGCATGATAATTTGTGTTCACTCGCAGCAGAGTAGCACGAATTTCCAAATATCAAAGATAAGGTCTTTGCATAAGGCATTCAATCAGAAAGCATGTTGCTCTCTGACAATGGACTTAGAAAACTTTGTGTCAACACATAAAATTCAATCAATTACTTTTGCGCCTTGCGCAATATACCAGACCTTGCTTGTCGAAAGTAAACCTAGGCAAACTAGGAAATTAATCCTCCATGGATTAGGAGGTGCAAAACCTTTGCCCATAATCAGAAAAAAGGGAGTCGTGGAAGCAAAGGGAGGCGTGGCCATGCCTTAGGCCAACTGGCGCCACTTGCCTTTAGCCACCCCCCTTCCTAAACCGACCCTATTTCCCTCAACCAATCGTGTAGCCTAAAATTAGCCACGCGCACATAAGTTGTGGCTTGGCCCATGCTTGAAGTCCCCACTTCTCATCGACCAATCAAGTCGATCTAAAGCCGCCACACTCTCGCCAGGAGTGTAGACACGCCCATGCTTGGCCGGCCTTCTTTTAATCGACCAATCAGGTCGCTCTAAATCCACCACACTCTCACCAGAAGTGTATCCGCGCCTTATGTTTGGCCGGCCCCTTTTCTTGGCCAATCAAGTCGCTCTAAACTTGCCACCATACATTAAAGGACAAATGCACCCTGCCGCGCCACCATACTAACTGGCAAGCCAAACGCACCCTGCCACAACAACATATTGATCGGCATGCCAACATGCCACTTTGCTGCAGTAACATGCCAAACCCACCACTTTGTGGAAACATGCCATAAAAAGCGCACTATGTGCTAACCTACCTCTTGTTCGAGGCCAACACCATGAAAAGCCTAAACTAGGGTTTTCTAGTCCGAAACACGACTCTGCATTAACCAAAACCCTAATTTCCAGTCATGACACAAACTATGCCACTTCGGCCTCGCAACATGCCACGAGCCATGTAGGACCCAGGAAGCCCTAGGATTGGCGCCATATCATGGACACCCACAGCAATCCCTACTCCTGTGGCCGTTTCCACACTATGGCCTTTCCATGACTCCTTTGACATAGATATGGCGCCATTTGCACAAAAGTGTCTCCATGCCGCGACCGCATGCCACACGCCCAAATTAGGGTTTCGACATGCCAAACCCTAATTTGGGCAAAGTTGCTACACCAACCAAAGCCAGATAACGTTTCTCAAAGCGTTGGGATTGATGTGGCAACAAGGCCAATGTTGCCACGCCACATGTGGGTCCAACACCACGGCGCCAAAACCTAGCCTTGGCCATGCCGCCAAGCCCTAACTTTGGCCATTGAGCCAAATTTTAGCTTTAGCCATGCTGCCAAGCCCTAACTTTGGCCACTGAGCCAAATTTTAGCTTTGGCTCAACGCAACTGACAATGCTACAACGCTACTGACATGCCACAACACTACTGACATGCCGATATGCCACGGCGTGGCCATGCCACAACGCTACTGACATGCCGATATGCCACGGCCACGCCACTGGCATGTCGCTATGCCACGGCTACGTCGGGCACCACTATGCTGATGGCGCCACTTCGCTATACAACGAGATGCGGCCATAATCAATGGCCATCCTTCCTCATAAGATGAAATCTCAGCCATCCAAGTTCGCCATCGAACTGATAGACTTGTGACAAGTTTCAGGCGACCAGCTGCCTAAATCTAGTGGTCATGGCTACGCCAGGCGCCACTTGCACCACCGTGCCACTGGCATGCACGAGCCATGCCAAACATGCCACATTGCCACTGGCGTATACCAAAACGCCACCGCGCCATTATCAGGCGCCAACACAAGGTAACCATAATCAATGGCTACCCTCCTTCATGAGATGCGATCTCATCCACCGAAGTTCGCAGCCGAACTGACAAACCTGTGGCAAGTTTTAGGCGAACAGCCAAAACGAGCCTAATAGCATTACATGTTATATTCCTGCGGTAAGTCCCTTGACTTTGACTTACCACACGTAGCGAAGCGCTACATGTTTTTCACGAAAACACTCGAGATGTCAAACATGTCACAAACTGGGGGATACTCATCAGGGTATTGGTTTGGCGGTTTACAGCGTGTGGCGTGCAATGTGCTCGTTACAAGAAAGTGTCATGAAGCGGGACAATTAGTGGTGGTGAAAAGTAACGGTGTAAACAAATTTATTTCCTTCATCATGGAAGCATAATGTCTGACGGTTACACGAATTCATTTCTTTCATCACGGAAGCATAACGTCTGACGGTTACACGTTACCCTTTTCTTCCACCACTCAATCGTTTCCACTTCCTACGAGATCAGGGTACGTTTCAATGTGACTTGTATAAATAGGCTTCACCTATTTTTACCAAACAACAAGTTTTGGTCGGCAACAACACAGTATCTAGAAATCACTTGGTATCTTTCCATTATGCTAGCCAGTTCTACTTTTAGATACAAGTCATAAACAACAACACCTTCATAATCAACGATTCTGGTCTCAACACTCTCTTCCCTTCCCTCCCTAAGACCAACCTTCTCCTTTACTTTGTGACCGAAGCAAGCCTGTAACGGCCATTTCTTGGTTTAGGCCAGGATTGTACAGATTGATCTCTCGAATCAAAATTACTCCCGTGCAGTACATTGTTTTAGGTTTAGATTTGTTTCTCATCCACACACCCAAAATTACCAAAATCAGCAGAAAAAGTTTTCACCCACAAACACCAGCGCCACGCCGACTCTCCGCCGTGGAATTAAACCGTTGTCTATAGAAGATATAATCCAAATTATAAAAAATAATTGTCAGATTCATATATATCGGTGAAAGAGGGGCTTACAAACTAGCAATAAGTTCCATAGTCATCTAACATCATTCCGTGCGCAACCGATCTAGGCCCGTATTCGGAGTTTCCCCGTGGTTGGTAAGGCAAATTGTGGCCACCCTATCGCAATGAGTGTAGCAAAAAAACTGGGGAATTCAATAGAAATTCATTGGTATTTCGACTAAACAGTTATAGCTTAATTCTAATTTCAGATCGAATCGAAGAATACGGTATATATTTTTTCCACATTCATAGGAGTGCATCTATGTTTCTAAAGAGAGAGTAGATATGCGACATTTAACAGATATGCGACAGTCATAGTACATTTTTAGTGTTGGTATAGATTTTAGTAAGGCGTAGAGCAGTAGGGGTATTCAATTTTCCTGTTACAAAATCGACTCTGCTGCGTTATATCACCAGATTTCGATTTTTCATATACAAATGTAACTAATGTATCTCCTTGAGAAAGGGTTTCACCATAATGTCCATGGAAGGTTGCTTCTAGAGTAGCCAAGTAGGGTTTGGCCGATCTTATTATTATACAAAGGAAAGGGAAATCTTATCTATCAGGTCGTTTTCTATATCCATTTTTAAAGGGATTTCACGTACTAATACAAGTGATCATTAACTACATATACATCTGATCATATATGTATTACAATAAAGAATGAGAGTTTGCCAAGTTGTGCAAAGGTAGATTCCTCACCAAGATGACTAAACCTTGTTACTGTACCAAGAAATAAAACACTTCCTGACCTACTATAGAGGAACCCACTTTCATTAGTAAGGCGAGCTCCATCTGTTGTGTCTTTTTTCGGAATTCTACTGAAACAGACCAATTCTACCAGCAATATATCCTAAGGTCTCCTCGCTCTTCCCGATAACTACTAGAATAAAGAAGTGGCAACCATCTTCCCAGCGAAGCAAAAAACAAAGGCGCGTAAGTATAAATTTACTTAAGAAACCTAGTAATCTTCACTAGTCATTTATTGCTTATTGACCTTCCCCAAACTCCATGTCAGGATGAGCACCATCGCCAGCTTCAGTCATTAAAATCTTTACAGTAATAAATTACCTTCTTACAGATCAGAACGACAGGGAAGCTCTCTTTAGTTGAAGTTCGGCCCGTTTTTTTTTTTTTTTTTTTTTTGTTGCGTCAAAGATAAGTGAAATGCAGGTATGAAGAAATCTCGTATCGTGGGACCAAAGTAGGTCGATAAAAAAAGGAGTATCTAAAGGAGAGGTATGCCTCAGGGCTCTCCCGTGGAGAATAACAGGGTGTTAGTCCTCAAGGGAGTTGGGGGAGTTGGGTGTAGTTGGGTTTTTTCCCGTTAGTCGTGGGGGAGTTCAAAGAAGTCTCTCAAAATCTCTGTTAGTCGTGGGAGAGTTTAGAAGAGTCTCCCAAACTCCCTAGAAAAACCCGTTAGTCGTGGGAGTTTGAAAGGAACTCTTAAACTTCCTGTTAGTGGTAAAAACAAGAATGCTAGGGAGTTGGGTTTTTTAGGGGAGTTCTAGGGAGTTTATAGTGTATTTTTGCCTCACTTCAAATCTCTCAAAAGAGTAGAGATTTTGGGAGACTCTCTCAAACTCCCTACACTCAAAATACCAAACTCTCTCAAACTCCATATACTCTCTTACACTCCCTCAAAATCCCCAAGATCCAAAATACATTAAACTCCCCCCAATTCACTCGTGAACTAACCCCCTGTAAGTTTGAAGAACTAAAAGCACTTTATTTCTTATAAGCCTATGAAGGAAGAAGCTCTCTCTTATCAGGGAGTTTACACTCATATCCCATACCATCCACCGTATTCAGTGTCAACAAATTAACGTTGATTCAGATGGTGGAGACACAAAGTACTTGCTTGTAACGAGAAGTTGGAGTGCATGTATGTCATATAATATGGATAAGATAAAATATCCACTCGAGTTTTGGATATTCTTTGAACTTGATGCACAAAGAAAGAGAATGACGACAAATAAAACCTTTTGATCCTTCATCTTCATTTTTGTTATTCCCTCTCGGTAACCTAAACGGGTGGGGGATGAATGTTACCGAGTGGCAGAGGCTCTCGAGATGGACTGTTATGTGTATGCTATCGGCTCTACCTGTAGGAGGAGGGTTACCAGATTACCTTCTACTGCCTTCGGGATGAGGTGGACCACCGAGATGCACTGCCCCGCCAAGCGGATGACCCAAGCAAGCATCTCACTTGTTCAGCAAGTTCTCAAAGTGAAAATGCAGGTTCAGACCTTGGACACGTAGTGGATCGCTAAATTTTCTCGTCGGAGCACCTTGATCCACGGGATGCGATCCTTAATAGTTCACTGTTGGCGGAAGCCAATGTCCCGGGGACTTATTCTTTGATCTCCATGAAATCTCATCCTCCCTCTCTACAGACTGACCCTTCTCCTCCTCTTATGACCGAATTGATCCTGGCTATTGTCTTGGTTTAGGCCAGGGTTTTAAAGATTAGTCTCTCGAACTCAAAATACTCCCGTGCAGTACATTCGTTTAAAGGTTCAGGCGATTTGCAACTTCGAGCACTTGCTACAGCGAGCACTTGCCTCCTCCACCACCTTTTTTTACCAGAAACTCCCGCAGGTCGTTTTTATCCGCAAACATCAGGGTTTGTTTTTTCTTTTTTGCTTTTTTAGATCTAATCTTAAACTTTATGAAGATAATCAAGCACACCAGTAACAACATCAAACAGTCTCTAACATCAGCATCAAAAGCTTCTTCCTAAGAACCTGCAGCAACAAAAACACTAAAGACACCAACAACACTGAGATTCAAAAGACCGAATTTAATGAATCTTCAGACCGATTCAGCCCTAGGATAATAGATTTTGGTTATTTTGTGTTACTTGTACAATTGTATGTTTAGATAAAAGGTTGATTATTGATCGGATCTATGGATCCTGTTACTCCATTATCAATTGTGTTATTATAGCTTTGAAGTAAAACTTGAGAAAATGGTTGGATCTTTTGATCCTAACATCTCTACTATATGTAGATTTTTTTAATGATTTGGATTTAATACTCTTAATCCTTCAGATCAGGCCATTTAAACTAGTCGTGTTACTTATGGATCGAAATGGGATGGTTAAATGTCATTTTGAAAACAGTTTATGTATCATTGTAAAATGTGTTAATTGTTTGCTTGGTGAATCTAGGTTTGTTTTTAATCTACTGGTCAGTCATGTAAACGATTTGACTCACTGTATCATTATTATTAATAATATATGAGGGGTCTACCTCTTTTCCTAATAAAAACAATATGGATGTGGTTGACTAAACTAGTGAAATTGACTGAATGGCAGTTCTTGGGTGGGCTATAGGTAAACTACAATCCAAATTAAAGTTTAGTAGAAAAAAAGGGAAATAGGTGTTATAGTCAAGTGTAGCCCATGTTGGTTCTGGCGGTAAACAATGGGAAACAAGCATGCAAATTTTTATCTTTAGAAATGAAAAAGCGGGGTACAACAACCACACCCAATATTTCAATTAGCAATCTGTATGGACTAACTCCAATATACTTTCAATAGAATCAACTAGACTCAATCTTAATAAAGTATATCAAAGAGTTATATCTCTCTTTCTCGATTCAATTCTTACTAAAGCAAACAGAAATCTGCGAGTCTAATTGAATACAAGAGAAAACATTTGAACGATACCAAAGACCAATATTCAAGTATCAATCAATCTCAATCAACAACCAAAGGTCGGATTTCCAATTGATTGATTCTAGCGCACAACCTGTGGTATTTAAATTATATAACAAAATATAATGCAGAATAAACAGACACCATAATTTTGTTAATGAAGAAACTGCAAATGCAGAAAAACCCCGGGACCTAGTCCAGATTAAACACACACTGTATTAAGCCGCTACAGACACTAGCCTACTACAAACTAACTTCGGTTTGGACTGTAGTTGAACCCCAATCAATCTCACACTGCTCCAAGGTACAATTACGCTCCTTACGTCTCTGATCCCAGCAGGATACTACGCACTTGATTCCCTTAGATGATCTCACCCACAACTAAGAGTTCCTACGACCCAAAGTCGAAGACTTTAATAAGCAAATCTGTATCAAACGGAAAAGTCTACGGTAATAGATAAATCCATCTCCCACAGAAATACCCACGAGTTTTGTTCTGTCTTTTGATAAAACAAGGTGAACATGAACCAATTGATAACCCGGACTTATATTCCCGAAGAACAACCTAGTATTATCAATCACCTCACAATAATCTTAATCGACGCGGCGAAAGAAGATATTGTGGAATCACATACGATGAGACGAAGATATTTTTGACTACTTTTATATCTTTCATATCGGAGATATCAATCTCAAGCCAATCTTTGTGATTGTACTCGTACGATAGAAACAGCAAGATCAGATCACACAACTACGAGAAAGTAGTGTCGGTCTGGCTTCGCAATCCCAATGAAGTCTTTAAGTCTTCAACCTGGTTTTTAAGAAAAACTAAAGTTTAAAGGAGAATCGACTCTAGATTACACAACTAGTATCACACGTAAGGTGTGGGGATTTGGTTTCCCAGTTGCTAGAGTTCTCCCTTATATAGTCTTTCAAATCAGGGTTTGCAATCAATGTTCGCTTGGTAACAAAGCATTCAATATTCACCATTAGATGAAAACCTGATTAGATTCAAGCTAATATCTTTCAACCGTTATACCGAAAACCTATCTTGTTACACAAAAATGAAATGCACGTTTTTAGGTTTGTATAACCGTACCCAAACATGTACATTTGTTGGTTCAATAATCGTTAACCAAATGGTTAGCCATATGAGCACTTTCATATCAACCATATTCTTCTTCGCCATAACTAGTTCAAATGACTCAAATGAACTAGTTAGAGAGTTGTTCAATTGCAAGGAAATCTTATGTAACTACACAAGACACAATCAAAGCAAAAACGATTTGATTCACTCGAATCGGTTCATGAACTTTATAGCCACGGTTTGCAATTAGCATTCCTTAGTTTATATAAATATAAGTTCACAGACAATCGTCTTTAGATATAACCAACTCAAGTTCGCGGACTGGGTTCGCGGACTTATGTTCCCGGAAGGAGTTCTCAAACTCCAGCAGATTTTCTCGGGTCGAGAACTTCCATTGGTTCGCGGACTGAGTTCGTGGACTGAGTTCACGGCTCTTGTTCCGGTTCTCTTTATCAACAAAGTTCGCAAACTTCTGTTTAAGGAATAAGGACTTATACATATATGTGTTTCCACACAATGCTTATATCCAACAATGGTTATGTAATTTAAAGTCTCATTTCAATCATTGAAAACATTCTTAGAGGACGTTATATAGTTGTTATTCACAAACCATTTTTCATCAAAGAAATTTTCAAAGTGATTGAAACATAACATGATAAGTCACTTGGTAAAGATGAACTTGGCTAAAGCGAAAGCTTACCAACACATATTTCGAGAAATAGATAGGCTAGATAAACTCGTCTCGAAATAGAAAATGTGTATAATCAAAGTCTATATAGCAAAACGACTTTTGTCTCAAGATAGGATAAAGAGTAGATAGACTTTTGAGTGATAGATAAGTTCAAGTCTCCGCATACCTTTTAGTCGATGAAGTTACACCAGTTTCTTGAGTATTTCTTCGTCTTGTATGATGATACGCCATGGATTTATTGAGATCAACTATACTTTCTATCCTAGTCCGAGACTTAGCTATAGTAGAATAGAAATCAAGACTTATATTTTTGATCACTAACATTGACAAACATGCTTGAGATAGCAACGCATGCAAGTTCGACCGAGCAATGCTCTAACAACAAATGCTCTCGACTTCAAAAAGGAAGCATTATTAAATATATCTAAGAACACTCTCAACTTCCAAAATGAAGCATTATTATATGCACAACATTTATAAGGATAAAATTCACGTGTTTTTTTAAAATGATATATTAAACGAAAAGAGATATGTACAATATGGTGGTCAATGACCCTAACGACAAGATATAAAAGAATTACAAAGAAACGATAGTTTCCGGTTGTAGTAAAACTTGACTTAAACTCATGTATTTGAAAATTTTAGAGCACTTCTCGGTCGAACTCGCGTGTTTTGCTATCTTAAGCTCGTTGTCAATGTTGGATACACAAAACTGAATCTTGATTTCTAGTCTATAAGTCAAGTCTCGGAAGGTAATTATATTTTGGTAGTTGAGTATCAAACATCATTGAATAACCCTCGGAGATTGAAGACTGGAGATCAAACGAAGACATTCGACAAAGAGGTATGTGAATACTAAACCATTCTATTTATTCATAATTATTACCATTATATATATCCAAGACTATGTCGTGTGACTTCGAGTAGATTTAATATCGCGATAAAGAATTTTTGAGTCAAGCTTGTCATGTTAAACATCTCAAAAAATGATTCAAACAATGGATGTTCATAGGTCCTTAGCAATACTAGTTCGAAACAATTTATTATTAAAGAACTATGTTTGTGGATCATCTGAAAATTTCCCAAGCAATGATATTTATATTTATGACAAGGAGTGTTTCAAACATCAAAAAAAGAGTTTCAGAACTACTAAAATCTGGATTCATGATAGGTAAGCATACCCAGTTCGCGTACCATGGATATATGAAATTTCAAAACACAAGTAGGTATGCATACCCAGTATGCGTACCATGGTGTTATGAATTCGTGACTAGGGAAGGTACGCATACCCAGTACTCGTACCTTGGCCATCTGAATTGACGAGCTGGTTCGTAGGCACGTGTACCCTCACATATCTACCCGGTACGATTTAACAGATGCTCATGAACGATTTTCATAAATACATTTAGCATTGGTACAACTCTCATGAACACCTGTAAGACATCTTTGATCACTAAAACACCTTGTGTATATGCATCATGATTCAAGTCTTACATGTTTAAATGGACACGATCATGCTTACTAGTTCTAAAGACATACTTACCATGAACTATCATTATACACGGTTATGGAACTCTGGACCATGGTGTACCTTCTACTATGTAATTTCAAGACAAACTTCTCACATGCTTTCATTAACTTTTAACAAGAGTATCATCTAAATATAGAAAGTGTTTGTTTGAATCTCAAGTTATCTTAGCTTGAATTTTAAGCAACCATAGTCTTGAAAATCTATAAACATCTAGACTCAAATAACCGGAAAATCCAATCCCTGACATTTATATGTCCTAGTTGTTTGCCAGAGTCGTCATCTATGAACCTATAGGTTTTATATGAAAAACATAATTAGGTTTACGACTAAAAGCTAAGGGATTTGTGAATCCAGTTCCGACAATCTTTACCGTGATAGTTCATATATCATGATCTTGTTAATTTTATCGAGATTTCAATAATCTCTTTTAGGAACGAGATAGATAAAAATCACAAAGCACTATTTGTTTTAGACTTTGTGATTCCTCAAGATAGGTATCTAAAACCCTTATTTATTAATCGTTTTAAGATTTTTCTTGAGAGGTGGTTAATAATCCAGGCTTCTCAGCTAAATGATTGTAAGTATTCCCAATTTGTGAAGACTGTTGTCTTTGTCTATTGCAAACATATTTAAAATCCTAGATATAAAGAGAAATCAAATAGGCTTATATATTAGAGGTATATTGATGTCAAAAGTCTTTACTTAGGCTGAAGCAACTTTTGAGCCGTAAAGGACATCAATTGAGGGAATCAATCACGTAGAGCCTTGCGAGGTTCAAGAGACGTAAGAAGCACGCCTGCAGTTGAATTACTCGAGGGGTATGTTCAGTCTCAACTACATTCCAATATGATAGTAGGCTAGTGTCTGTAGTGGCTTAATACAGTTTGGTGTTCAAATCTGAAAGAGGTTATGGGTTTTTTATGCGGGTGCAGTTTTCCTCATAAACAAAACTTCTGGTATCTTATGTTTTTCCCTTTTTGTATTATATTGTTTTATCTTTATAATAGAATATGCACAAGTAATATGTGATCAATCTTAGTACATAAGTCTATATTAATTATGATCAATTACGAGACTCGTTCTTGTAGAATTCTTATCTTGAAAGATAGATAACAAGTTTCATACTTGGCAGAATTTTAATTCAACTATTTGGATACGACTAGATAGACCTTGGATAATAATTTTTGAGATCATCCAAGTACTTTTCTATACAATCAGGTTCACGGACTTTATTGTCTTCACTTTTTGATTGTGAAAAGAAGTAGATATAAACTCTCTCTATATATAGTTAAGGATCTAAGGTCTACTTGCAATTTTATTAACAGGGATGTATTGGATCAAGATTTGTATGGATAAAAACGGATAGTAGTTTGCCTGAATCTAGTAGATTTATAATGTTTCTTTAAAGATTCTTATAGATTCTTATAAATATATCATCTTAGATTATAACAGATTAATTAGGATTAGTTTAAATTTATATTAATTTGCAACATATTTCCCTTTCAAAAAAACAAACAACCCATCCATAAGTTATAGGTAGTGGGTGATGGTGTGCGAAGGTGGCAGTGATGGTGGCTGGTGGTGGTTGGTGGTGACTGTAGTGGTTTTTCTCAGTGGTGGTGGTTGGTGGTCGATGGTGGTGGTCATGATGGTTGTCATTGGTGGCGGTCAGTGATGGTGTTGGTGGTGATGGTCGATAGTGGTGGTGATGGGCGGTGGCGTTGGAAAAACATATCATGATGTAATAAAACATTAAAAATAAAAAGTAAAAAAAAATATCCATAAGAATCCATGAAACTCTTGTGGTGTGAGTTGAGATTGATATGGGATAATAACACACATATTTTGCCTACAAATATCCATAGGAATCCATATATATCTTGGCCCTTAACTATCCTAAGAAATCTTGAATGAATTGAATACCTAGGATATTTGTGGAATCTAAAACTATCCAAATTGAATACCATGGATACTTAATGATTCATTATAAATCCTAATTGAATACCTTGGAGTTTTTAGGATTGTCATATATCCATTTAAATCCTAATCCAATACACCCCTGTAAGTTTTGGCCATACAGGTTGACGAACAAAAGTTGGTGGTGTGTATTAGAGCACTGCTCGGTCGAACTCGCATGTGTTGCTATCTCAATCATGTTTGTCAATGTTAGTGATCAAAATTATAAGTCTTGATTTCTAGTCTACTACAGCTAAGTCTCGGACTAGGATAGAAAGTGTAGTTGAGATCAAGAACTTCATGGCGATCATCATACAAGACGAAAAACTACTCAAGGAAATGGTGGAACTTCATCGACTAAAAGGTATGTGGAGACTTGAACTTATCTATCACTCAAAAGTCTATCTACTATACCTCCTATCTTGAGACAAAGGTCGTTTTGCTATGTAGACTTTGATTATACACATTTGCTATTTCGAGCCGAGTTTTCTCGCTTATCTATTTCTCGAAATATGTGTTGGTAAGCTTTTGCTTTGGCCAAGTTAATCTTTATCTAGTGATGAAAGTCATGGTAAGTTTCAATCACTTGAAAATGGCTTTGACGAAAAATAATTTGTGAATAACAACTATATAACGTCCTCTAAGAATGTTTCAATGATTGAAATGAGAGTTTAGATTATATAACCATTGTTGGATATAAGCAGTGTGTGGTAACACATATATGTATAAGTCCTTCTTCCTTGAACCAAAGTATGCGTACTATGTTGATCAAGTAAACCGGAACAAGAGTCCGCGAACTGTCGGAGGTTCTCTTCCCGAGAAAATCTGCTGGAGTTTGTAAACTTTTACAAATTTATTCCGGGTACTTAAGTCCGCGTATTCAGTCCGCGTACTTAGGTTGGTTATTTCTAAAAACGATTATTCGTGAACTTATACTTATATAAACTAAGGAATGCAAGTTTCCAAACCGTGGCTATAAAGTTCATGAATCGATTCGAGTGATTCAAATCGTTTTTGCTTCGGTTGTGTCTTGTATACTTCTATAAGATCTAAGCAATTGAACAACTCTCTAACTAGTTCATTTGAGTCATTTGAACTAGTTATGGTGAAGAATAATATGGTTGATATGAAAGTGCTCATATGGATAACCATTGGTTTACTATTGTTGAACCAACAAATGTACATGGTTGGGTACGGTTACGCAAACCTAAAATCGTGCATTTCATTTGTGTGTAAGAAGCTAAGTTTTCGATCTAACGGTTGAAGATATTAGCTTGAATCTAATCAGGTTTTCATCTAACGGTGAATGTTGAATGCTTTGTTACTAAGCTAACATTGATTGCAAACCCTGATTTGAAAGACTAAATAAGGGAGAACTCTAGAAACTGGGGAACCTAATCCCCACACCTCCTGTGTGATACTAGTTGTATAAGCTAGAGTCAATTCTCCTTTAACCTTAGGTTTCTTCGAGACCCTGTAGGTTAACGGCTTGAAGACTTCATTGAGATTGTGAATCCAGACCGATACTAGTTTCTTGTAGTTGTGTGATCTGATCTTGCTGATTCTATCGTGTTGAATACAATCGTAACGATTGGCTTGAGATTGATATCTCCGATATGCAAGATATAAAAGTAATCACTAACATATTCGTCTCATCGTTTGTGATTCCACAATATCTTCTTTCGCCGCGTCGATTAAGATTATTGTGAGGTAATTGATAATTCTAGGTTGTTCTTCGGGAATATAAGTCCGGGTTATCAATTGGTTCCTGTTCACCTTGATTTATCAAAAGATGAAAAGAACTCGTAGGTATTTCTGTGGGAGGCAGATTTATCTATTACCATAGACTTTTATGTGTGATACAGATTTGTTTATTAAAGTCTTCGATCTTGGGTCATAGCAAATCTTAGTTGTGGGTGAGATCAGCTAAGGGAATCAAATGCGTAGTATCCTGCTGGGATCAGAGACGTAAGGAGCGCAACTGTACCTTGGATCAGTGTGAGATTGATTGGGGTTCAACTACATTCCAGACCGAAGTTAGTTTGTAGTAGGCTAGTGTCTGTAGCGGCTTAATACAGTGTGTGTTCAATCTGGACTAGGTCCCGAGGTTT
Source organism: Papaver somniferum (assembly GCF_003573695.1). Classification (NCBI taxonomy): domain Eukaryota; kingdom Viridiplantae; phylum Streptophyta; class Magnoliopsida; order Ranunculales; family Papaveraceae; genus Papaver; species Papaver somniferum. The sequence continues at coordinate 39,789,473 of NC_039368.1, forward strand.
TTCTGCATTTGCGGTTTCCTCATTAACAAAACTTCTGGTGTCTGTGTTATTTCCTTTCCGCATTATATTTTGTTATATAATTGAAATATCACAGGTTGTGCGTTTTAATCAATCAATTGGGAAATCCAACCTTGGTTGTTGATTGAAATTGATTGATACTTGAACATTGGTCTTTGGTACCGCATAAGTGATTTCTCTTGTATCCAAATAAACTCGCAGCTTTCTATTTGCTTGAGTAAGTATTGAATCAAGAAAGAGAGATATGAATCTTTGATATACTTTATTAAGATTGAATCTAGTTGATTCTCTTGAAAGTATATTGGAGTTAGTCCATACAGATTGCTAATCGAAATATTGGGTGTGGTTGTTGTACCCCCGTTTTTTCAATTGGTATCAGAGCAGGCAAACACTTTAAACCTGATAAGTTTGTGTTTGTTTGATCCTTAAAAATTTCCCTATGGGAAATTTCTTTAGAAAACTTGATTTTTGCATCTGTAACGCACGCCAGAAATCCTCAAATATTTCTCAAAGATTATTACGGATAAAACCTCCGTTTTCTCATGATAATCTCATTTCATCTAAGAAGGAAAATTTAGATGATGAGAAACAATCTAAAGGAAACAATAAAAAGAAGGGAAGATTGAGAAAACATTCGTTACGCTCAAAGATATGGATTCTCACTAGATTAACTCTTAATCTTTTTGAGAAGTACTATCGTAATGGATCAATTGACAAAGATCTATTCAGAGCTTTCGAAAGCGTTTTCAGATTCTTAGAAAAACTTAATTCAGTTAAGTTTAAGAATCGACTCGATAAAAGTTATGTACATGTAAAACTATGGAATAATGATGTATGAACCAAATACTCTGTCAACACAAGCAGATCCAATGCGGATTCTCATGGTTTTGACACAGGGTCTAGGAATCGGAAGAATCTTCTCTCTACTCACATCAAAAGGAAGATAGAAAGCTCTGACAACCCTGATTACCGCAGACTTTTCTGTGTGATACAGATTTGTTTATTAAAGTCTTCGACTTTGGGTCATAGAAACTCTTACTTGTGGGTGAGATCAGCTAAGGGAATCAAGTGCGTAGTATCCTGTTGGGATCAGAGACGTAAGGAGCGCAACTGTACCTTGGATTAGTGTGAGATTGATTGGGGTTCAACTACAGTCCAGACCGAAGTTAGTTGTAGTAGGCTAACGTCTGTAGGGCTTAATACGGTGTGTGTTCAATCTGGACTAGGTCCCGGGTTTTTTTTACATTTGCGGTTTCCTCGTTAACAAAACTTATGGTGTCTGTGTTATTTATTTTCGCGTTATATTTTGTGATATAATTGAAATATCACAGATTGTGCGTTTGAATCAATCAATTGGGAAATCCAACCTTGGTTGTTGATTGAAATTGATTGATACTAGAACATTTGTCTTTAGTACCGTTCAAGTGATTTCTCTTGTATTCAAATAGACTCGCAGATTTCTATTTGCTTGAGTAAGTATTGAATCACGAAAGAGAGATATAACTCTTTGATATACTTTATTAAGATTGAGTCTAGTTGATTCTCTTGAAAGTATATCGGAGTTAGTCCATACAAATTACTAATTGAAATATCGGGTGTGGTTGTTGTACCCCCACTTTTTCAGTGTGCTTGGTACCCTCTACTTTTCAATAGGTAACAGAGCGGGCAAACACCTTTAGATCTAATAAGCATGTATTTTTGGTGATCTGGATTTATGGACAGGAGTGCAATCTCTATAAACGTACCACCAGCCTTCGATGACACAAATTACTTATAGTGGAAAATAGTTATACGCCCGTGACTTTCATACATGAGTACTTGTTGTAAAATGGTATAATACACCAACAGTTATATTTAGCGAAGACGAAATCAGTGATGCTAAACATAATTCTGATGAACTGAACGCTATCATCCATGTCATAAGCCAAGATCTTCAACATTATATGTCTATGTGCACTATGTCAGAGCAAGCTTAGGATATCTTAGAAATCATATTTGAATGGAATACCGCGGGAAAATAATTAAGACTTCAAAAGCAAACTTCTGACTGGTAAAGCCTTCGTTTGGCTCACGAAGATTCATTTGAGGAATTTAATCACAAATTATTAGAGATATTGAATGCCTCTCATGCGTTAGGTAGGACTATTTTCGAGAGGGATATTATGATAAAAATTCAAAGACCTTTTCCATCTCAATACGAGTCTAAAAAACATGCCATCACTGTGGGAAACATCTTACAACACTTTCCAGAAACACTCTCGTTGGAAAGTTGATCATGAACAACAAACTAAAGCTGGAAAGGATATTGCCTTCAGAGCACTTAAAGATACTGAAGTGCTTGATAAAAGTGAAAGTGTTGGTATCTATAAGAAATATCTTGTTGGTGATCATGAATTATCAGATGAAGATCTTGATAATTTCGTATCTCTTATCACAAGACAGTATAAAGACCTTTTTAGGAAGAGAGATAAAATATTCTCCAAAGAAAAACAATCATCATCAGATAAGTTACATAATCATGTTCCTCCTAAAAATAGAGATTATAACGATAGTGATGATCAGGATATTCCCAAATGTTCCGAGTGTATAAGATTCAGTCACTTTGCTAATGAGTGCCTAAATCGCAGAAAATACATTGGCAGCAAGGGTCTTGCTGTGACACTTGTGAAACATCTGATCATTATGATTCTGAAAATGAAGATGTTTCAAGCATGGCTCTCTTGGCTGAAGTAGTCAACTTTGATGAATGAAGTAACACTCATGTCAATCTTGACAACTTCCTTAATGATCCTACACCAATTCTTTTGAGGACATAATGGACTTTTCACTTATCAATGAAAAAATTTGTTGTTAAAATTTCAGGACCATCTCAATTGTGCTTGTCTCCAAAACAAGTGATGTTCCCGAATCTTTCTTCAACGGAATATGTCCTTATTGTATACTGAAGGTCACAATTTCAAACAGTGCTTCAAGTACAGACAAAAAGTAAGGTATGTCAACAAACTGCAACAGAGGGCCTGTCGCTAACAAATTTGATTCAACTTTTCCAAAAGTCAGATTTATCCAAGTTATGTGAGGTTGTTCCTTCTTCTCTCCTATAAGTTCGAGTAATCCTAAGGGAAGGGATAAATATGAAGGAAATAAAATATCTAGATCTAAACGATCATTGAAAATGGACGTTGATAAACCCATGCAAGAATCTAGTGGTGAGCTCACTAATGCCCACCTCAACTGTGAAAAATGCATTTTTGTCTCATGTGTTCACAAGAGAGACAAGAACAATGTACAACAAGGGCTTTGGGACAGACTATATATAGTTTTTTCATTAAATATTATTACGTGAATTTCCACCTTAATGTGAAATAGTATGGTGACCCTATTTTTATGACTTTCTTTGTCTATTACAAACATTTTTCAAATGGAGAATAACAATATTTCATATTGAGCCTTGATCCATTGAAACAGATCTAGAATACAACGTATGTCTTTTTTTTTACCCGATTATTTAACCGAATGTCGAAATTTATTCTCAATGCATCCTTGATAAGTTCGTGACTTGATGATACCACATCACTGTAGAGAGTCCAAAATAGAATGACTCGGTATGGGTATCTGTTAGAGCATTGCTCGGTCTAACTCGCAAGTGTTGCTATCTCAAGCTTGTTTCTCAAGTTTAGTTGCCAAAACTATAAGTCTTGATTTCTAGTCTACTTATAGGTAAGTCTCGGATTAGGATAGTAAGTGTAGTTGAGCTTTAGACTCCACGACATTCATCAAATGAAGATGAATAACTACTCAGGGGAACTTGTGGAACTTCATCGACAAAAGGTATGTGGAGACTTGAACTTATATATCACTCAAAAGTTTATCTACTCTATCTCCTATTTGAGACAAAAGTCATATTGCTATATAGACATCAATTATACACATTTGCTATTTCGATCCGAGTTTATCTCGCTTATCTATTTATCGAAATATGTGTTGGTAAGCTTTCGCTTTAGCCAAGTTCATCTTTACTCGTGACGAAAGTCATGTTGATTGTTTCAATAACTTGAAAATCGCTTTGATACTAATAGTTTGTGGATAACAACTATTTTAACATCCTCTAAGAAAGTTTCAATGATTGAAATGAGAGTTTAGAAAAAGTAACCATGTTTGGATATAAACATAGTGTGTTCTCACATTTATGTAAAATTCCAAAATCAGGAACCTAAAGTATGTGTACCCGTATGCGTGCTGGCGGTTGTTGGAAATCCATGTGAGTATGCGTACCCGTAAGCATACTGGAGGAAGTTTCACGTCCGTGAATTTCTGCTGGAGTTTGGAAGTAAAAACAAACTCAATCCGGCTACTTAAGTATGCGTACCCGTTTGCATACTTAAGCAGGTTACTTTCTGAAATTGGTTTGTTCATGAACTAAAACATTTATATAGAATGCAATCTTTGCAAACCGTGGCTATAATGTTCAAGAATTGATTCGAGTGAATCAAAATCGATTTTGCTTCGATTGTGTCTTGTATACTTCCATGAGATCCAAGCAATTGAACAACTCTCTAACTAGTTAATTTGAGTCATTTGAACTAGTTATGGTGAAGAAGAATATGGCTGATATGAAAGTTCTCATATGGATAACCATTGGTTAACTATTGTTGAACCAACAAATGTACATGGTTGGGTACGGTTACACAAACCTAAAAGTGCATTTCATTTGTATGTAACAAGCTAAGTTTTCGATCTAACGGTTGAAGATATTAGCTTGAATCTAATCAGGTTTTCATCTAATGGTGAATATTGAATGCTTTGTTACTAAGCTAACATTGATTGCAAATCCTGGTTTGAAAGACTATATAAGGGAGAACCCCAACAACTGGGAAACCTAATCCCCACACCTCCTGCGTGATACTAGTTGTATAAGATAGAGTCAATCTCCTTTAACCTTAGTTATGGTAAAGATGAATAAGGTTGATATGAAAGTGCTCATATGGATAACCATTGGTTAACTATTGTTGAACCGACAAAGTGTACACGTTTAGGTACGGTTACTCAAACCTAAATGAAGGTGCATTATATTTGTGTATAACAAGCTAAGTTCGATCTAATGGTTGAAAGATATTAGCTTGAATCTAATCAGGTTTTCATCTAACGGTGAATATTGAATGCTTTGTTACCAAGGTAACTTAGATTCCAAACCCTGATTTGAAATCTATATAAAGGAGAACTCTAGTAACTGGGAAACCTAATCCCAAACCTCCTATGTGATACTAGTTATATAATATAGAGTCGATTCTCTTTTAACCTTTGGTTTTTCACGAAACCTTGTAGGTTAACGACTTAAAGGATTCATTGGGATTGTGAAGCCAGACCCAACTATTTTCTTTGTAGTTGCGTGATCTGCTCTTGTTATTTTATATCGTGATTGAGTACAATCGTAAGATTGGATTGAGATTTATATCTCTGATAGGCAAAATTGAAAAGTAGTCACGAACATATTCGTCTCATCGTATGTGATTCCACAATATCTTGTATCGTTAATCGATTAAGATTATTGTGAGGTGATTGATAATACTAGGATGTTCTTCGGGATTATAAGTTCGGGTACTGAACAAAAACTCGTAGGTATATCTGTGGGAGACAGATTTATCTATTCAATGTACTTTTCTATGTGATACAGATTTGTTTATCAAGTCTTCGACTTTGGGTCGTAGCAACTCATAGTTGTGGGTGAGATCAGCTAAGTGAATCAAGTGCGTAGTATCCTGCTGGGATCAGAGATGTAAGGAAAGCGATTGTACCTTGATCAGTGTGAGACTGATTAGGGCTCAACTACATTCCAGACCGAATTTAGGTTTGTAGTGGGCTAATGTCTGTAGCGGCTTAATACAGTGTGGTGTTCAAATCTGGACTAAGTCCCGGGTTTTTTTTTGCCTTTTCCATTTCCTCGTTAACAAAACTTCCGGTGTCTGTGTTATTTCTTTTCCGCATTATATTTTGTTATATAATTGAAATATCACAGGTTGTCCGTTGAATCGATCAATTGGTAAATCCAACCTTTGATTTTTGATTGAAATTGATTGATCCTTGAACATTGGTCTTTGGTACCGTTCAAGTTATTTCTCTTATATTCAATCAGGCTCGCAAATTCTTATTTGTTTGATTGCGAATTGAATTGAGAAATTAAAATATAACTCTTTGATATACTTTTTTAAGATTGAGTCTAACTGTCTGGTTGATTCTCTTGAAAGTACATTGGAGTTAGTCCATACATATTGCTAAGCAAAATATTGAGTGAGGTTGTTAAACCCCCGCTTTTCAGTATCAATAAATCTTATACTCAATGGAAAATTCCCCATCCTATCTGACTCCTAAGCAAAAGACGAGAACGGGATCCATGTGAATTTTTAATTGACTAGCTAAAGTTTTATGTATGCTCTTTGAAAAGTATCTAATCATACATATTGATATGTTAAACTTGAAAATTTCTGGCATGAATTAATTAACGTTATCATATTATTGAGACACATACCTATCTATCTCAATTATCCATGTTCTTTACTATTTTTCAAGTAATGGTATTGTGAATACTTTCCCCTGTACAAACTTGAAGAAAGGATAAAATTTGATATTTTACCTTCTTGGTTTGAGTTTTAGTTCGTGAAAAAAATCATGAACTTTAAGAATTCTTTTGGTTCCTAAAATCTACAAGGTTGGTTATCATTCCTGAAAATGCAGGGGTCTAACAACCACACCCAACAATTCGTTTGGCAATCTGAGAGGACTTACTCCAATATACTTTCTAGAGAATCAACTAGACAGTCAGACTCAATCTAGAAAAAAGTATATCAAAGAGTTTATATCTCTAACTCTTAATTCAAACTGGAATTATCAAATAGAAATCTGCGAGCCCGATTGAATATAAGAGGAGTAACTTGAACGGTACCAAAGACCAATGTTCAAGGATCAATCAATTTCAATCAACAACCAAACATTGGATTTCCAAATTGACCTATTTAACGCACAACCTGTGATATTTCAATTATACAACAAAATATAATGCGAAAAATAAATAATACAGACACCAGAATTTGTTAACGAGGAAACCCGCAAATGCAGAAAAAACCAGGGATTTAGTCCAGCTTTAAACGTCACACTGTATTAAGCCGCTACATACACTAGCCTACTACCAATGAACTTCGGACTGGACTATAGTTGAACCCTAATCAATCTCACATTGATTCAAGGTATAGTTGCACTCCTTACGTCTCTGATCCCAGCAGGATACTACACACTTGATTCCCTTAGCTGATCTCACCCACAACTAAGAGTTTATACGACTCAAAGTCGAAGACTTGATAAACAAATCTGTCTCACACAGAAAAGTCTATTGGAATAGATAAATTTGTCTCCCACATAAATACATATGATTTTTGTTCCGTTTTTTGATAAATCAAGGTGAACATGAACCAATTGATAAACTGGACTTATATTCCTGAAGAACAGCCTAGTATTATCAATCATCTCAAAATAATCTAAATCGTATGATGGCGAAACTAGATATTGTGGAATCACAAACGACGAGACGAAGGTGTTTGTGATTACTTTTTATCTTGCCTATCGGAGATTAAATCTCGAGCGAATCTTATAGAAGATAGTACTCAAACGATAGAATCGGGAAAGATTGGAACACACAACTACAAAGAAAATAGTTGGGTCTGGCTTCACAATCCCAATGAAGTATTTGAAGTCGTTAACCTATAGGGTCTCGATTGAAACATAAGGTTAAAGGAGAATCGACTCTAGTTGATGCAACTAGTAACACACAAGAGGTGTGGGGATTAGGTTTCCCAGTTACTATAGTTCTCCTTTATATAGTTTTCAAATCAGGGTTTGCAATCCAAGTTACCTTGGTAACAAAGCATTCAATATTCATCGTAAGATAAAAAACCTGATTCAACCAAGCTAATATATTTCAATCTTCAGTTAGAACTTAGCTTGTTACACACAAATGAAATGTACCCTCATTTAGGTTTATGCAACCGTACCCAAACGTGTACACTATGTTGACTCAATAATAATTAGCCGAAGTTAGCCATATGATTACTCTCATATCAACCTTATTCATCTTAACCACAACTAGTTCAAATGACTCAAATGAAACTAGTTAAAGAGCCGTTTAATTGCTATATTCTCATAGAAGTATACAAGAACACAATTGAAGCAAAATCAGTTTGATTCATTCGAATCAATTCATGAACATTATAGCCACGGTTTGCAAAGATTTCATTCCTTATTTTATAAATATTTAAGTTCATGTACACAACCGATTTTAAAAAGCAACCAACTCAAGTATGCAAACGGGTATGTTTATGTCATGTACCTAAGTACGATGACAGGGTTGATAGATAAATTGAGGATAAACCTCTCCCAATTCCAAAGAATCGAGCCTACTGGTTCTGAAGAACACGACCTAAATCGTTAAAACGATATTTTGATTATGAATTCATTCTCGTTCTCATTACAGGCTGTCACTCTTTATAGCTAGGTTTCCCCCAACTAGATCTAACGATCCTAAGCCTCACATACGGTTACATCCAAACCATCAATTACAAGTATTATTAACTAATAATCATCTCTAATTAGCTACTAAGAACAATTAATATTAAAGACTAACTACCACCCTAATTATGATAAGGGCCATTCTCCTCTCTTATGCTGGTACATGACAGTATACTTAAGTAGGCGAACCGATTTTGGTTACGCCATTACCCGTATGGGTGCGCATACCCATTCACACTTCCAAACTCTAGCAGAAATTCACGGACGTGAGACTTCTGCCAGTATGCGTACGGGTACGCATACTTGCCCAGACATCCAACAACCGCCAGTACGCTCACGGGTATGCATACTTCAGGTTCCCGGTTTTGGACTTATACCCAAATGTGAGAACACACTATGTTTATATCCAAACATGGTTACTGGATTCTAAACTCTTCATTTCACTCATTGAAACTTTCTTAGAGGATGACAATAACTGTTTTCACACACTATTAGCATCAAAGCAATTTTCAAGATATTGAAATATTCATAACGCAAAATTCCAAGTCTACACCAAATGATTGTATCACACAAACCATGTAAGATGTTACTCGGCAATTTTCACATGATCATATTCTGACTTTCGTCAAGAATATAAGATGAACTAGGTCGAAGAGAAAGCTTGCCAACACATATTTCGAGAAATATGTAAGCGAGATAAACTCAGCTCGAAATCTCAAATGTGTATAATAGAAAACTATATCGTAATACGACTTATGTCTCAATATCGGAGATAGATTAGAAATAGACTTTCCAAGTGATAGATGAGTTTCAGTCTTTACATACCTTTTTTGATGAAGTTCCACAAGCTCCCCTTAGTAGTTCTTCGTCTTTAAATGATGAACGCCGTGAAGTCTAATGCTCAACTACATGATCTATGTCCTAGTCCGATACACCTAAATAGGCTAGAAATCAAGACTTATATTTTTGATCACTAATATTGACAAACATGCTTGAGATAGCAACGCATGCGAGTTCGACCGAACAGTGCTCTAACAATTCCTTTTTTAAATCTCACATTATTTTGGAACCCTTCCAAAAATTGCTTGTGAAGTGTTATATATTTGTGCTCCTAAAAACTCATATTCGTAAGAATCTTGGAGCCTCTAAGCAACATATCTTGTTGTGAGGCTTGTATTCCTATGGCTGTCGATAATCACGCAACCATGAAGGAAGAATAGAAGTGCTACCATAAGGAGAAATATTTATTCTCTAAAAGAAAGAAGAATAATATGAAATGCCTATATCTAATTGTTTCAAACAACAAAGATTTACAACTCCTTTTGAAGAACTTAAGAACACAAAGATGACAGGTACCTGAAGATATTTTACAAAAATCGTTGGAGATTCAAGAAGCACTTCTCAAAGAACAACCTAATAGGTTTGAGGGAGTAAACACTCTGATTCATAAACTCATGTTACAATGTCGGTTGTTGACAACGAGTTCGAGAATGATGATGAACTTGAAAAGGCGAGGGTACCCAAATATACCTCAAGCTAAAACTTTTCCTACCTATAAGTCCTTTCTCAGAAAGTGATTGTCTATGGACTAAGTCGAGACAATACAAATAATCGGTTCACACTTCGTGTGATCGTCTATGGATACGAGATCGAGACAATACAACAACGAAGTATGTTTACTTGATATAAAGGTTCGGATTTAACCAAACACAATAGGATTACTTATCAAGTAAATAGGAATTAACGTTTGCGTAATTTACTTTAATTATAATGAAACAATTATAATGCGGAAATATAAAGTAAATGACATAACAAGATTTTGTTAACGAGGAAACTGCAAATGCAAAAAAAAAACCGGGATCTTGTTCAGAATTGAATACTCTCAGGATTAATCCGCTACACAAAATTACACCTAACTTCGTATAGTTGAGACCAAGCAACTAAAAATACAGTTCACCTAGTTCCGTTTGTATTCCCACGCCTCCAACTAATAAATAAGTCACGTACTTGGAACAATTCTTTTGGTTCGTATTCCAAACAGTAAAGGAACAACAAATCTGTTTGGTATCAACTCTATTCAACCAAGTGATATGAGTCGGACAAAGGCTCTTCCGCTTATCTTAACATAAACTCCTTCGTCAGGTCCTTAGGTATATCTTATGTTCAATTACCGAAGTAATCATTTAAGATTAAGCCAACAAATCTCTTAATCCAAAGAATTATGTTGATGCCGATCTACTCAATTCATCAATCCAATCTACCACAAGGATAAACTGATTATTAATTGGATCTACTTTTACCAAAATAAGTATTACGCACACCAAAGATTATAAACCCAAGTCAGATCTTCAATATCTTCTTTATCTTCAAATCTTCTTAAATCTTCAATAAAAACCTGCACACAATCACTTGAATCTATTGTGATCAATCACACACAAAACGGAGTCTGTTAACAATGGATTATCACAAGATCGTCTTTAGAACTAACAACAATCTAAAGGTCCCTGTCGAAACTTTGAACTAGTTTGAGTGAATCTTATATCAGAAGAGAAGATTCTCAAGCATAAACAAACTAGGTGCAATCAGATTTCAACCACCATTAGTCAATTAAATCAATCAAAAACAAAAGATAAACCACAATTATCTAGTTTCCCACCAACGGTACACGCTAGAGCTTCTCAATCCCAAAGAAGACTTTAAACTGAGCGGTCGTAATATATTTCGCCTAATTAGGTTACTCTCCTCTCCGAATAGGCGGCTACATCGGTAACAACAACAAAAGATGAAGTCTGTTGTTACGAAGGATTAGTTTGCTAGAAAGGAAAAATTAAAGTATTTATAGACAAGGAAGTTTGGACACCAAGGAATTTCCAAAACCGAAAATATTCTCAAGATATTCACTAAAGCACAAATTCGGTTTCCATAATTCCTGGAAATGCTCTGTCCAAAAATAATGATCGAAATCTCTCAGAAAATCTAATTAGTAAATGCACATTACTAATTCTTATATTTCCCTACAAAATGAAATTAATAATCTTAATTAAAAGATTCTTAACTTATTTATGTTTCGATCCTGAGATTTTCTTCCTTTAGCTATTAAGGAATAACTTTGAACAATTAAAGAAATAAACATTCACAGCACGTGTTCAAAGTATGTCGACATCCTTACTTTGTAAGTTCTCTTTCACACTTACAACCTTGAAACCGATTTGCCACACTTCCAAACAAGTTTAAAATTGGTTCATACGACCTTCAAGAACTATGTGATTGATCAAACAAACATTCAATCACAATCATGGGTTTAACGGTTCTACCAAAACAAGTTTCGGTTCTACCTCCATGTGAGTACTGTGCATAGTCACACTAGCATTCCAAAAAATTCGATTGACTAGGTACTAGGATCGGTTCCCCATATATATATGGTATCTAACTTATATGTGTTGCACATGTCCATAGGATCGGTTCCCCTTTTCCTAAAAACGTGTTGCACATGTCCATAGGATCGGTTCTCCTTTCTGCTATAAACCTTGATGCACCCCATACAATGATCGGTTCCCCTTTGTGATGTACTACACCTCTTACTAAGATAAGTTCCCCTTTCCCATATTTGGTCAGACAAAACACAAACCCAATCATACCATCTCAGGTGATTACTTAAGATCGGTTTCACTAATAAAAGTCATACCAATACATAAATCATGCCTTTGTGAATAGTTCTAACAAGAACACAAACAAGTTGTGAGTTGTTATACTCAATCACACATATTGGTTGTTCATAATATATGCAATGAATAACAAAACCAATAACACCTGGAAATTTTCTTTTCGGTTCACAAACAAGTTTATGAACTTACTTCCTTAGAACACATGTAAACATTGTTCCCTAGGATGAAATCCTCACCTCATACCCATACGTAATCACAATAGCATTCAAATGATATTGCGATGTCTTATCTACAAAGTTTAATGGTTAAGCAATAAACCTCGTATTGTTTTCCTTAATACTATGTCTATCTAGAGTTCAAATATGCTTTGCAATTATGTTTTCAATATGCACGACTTGAAAGATATGTTAGGGAATGAAACAGTTCAAGTCAAATATCACTAACCTCAAGTGGAAGGATGATTGTTGTCGTTGTAGCTCCTTGCTTCTTCACATCTTCAAGTCTTCGCAATACTTTTAATATCTCATATCCTAATACTTTCAAGCTAACCTATACGAAGTTGACTCTAGTACATAATCAAGCGACTCTTAACATGAGTTTTGATTCACTAAAATATGACAACCAAACTTGACATACCAACGGTTGGTGGGTTCAACCGAGCAATACTCTAACAGTCTCCCCCTTTGTCAATTTAGTGACAAAACTCTTACATCATATGGATAAACAAATTACAAGAATTCATTACACATACGCTTGATTCCCGAATCCAATAACACAGTAAAACTGCTTACATTCAATCCTTGAAAATGTCACTGTTGACATTATAGTAACAAAGAAAAAGAGTATTAGCTTTGTTAAACCGCACGTCTTTGTTATACCAATTCATATGACATGTTACTCCCCCTTAGTCTGTGCTTTCACTCTTTCGTTAGATAAACGTTCAAGCACCAATGTTCTTTTCCTTAGCGATACCAATCAATATAAAATCGATGCTAGTATCACCTGTTTACTCCATATATTTCTCCCCCTTTTTGTCACAAAAATGACAAAGAAAAGAAATATAAAAGACAACACGAAAAGAATCTTACAAATCTCAATGGACTTGCAACCTGTAGAGTTAGGCACGAGGGTTCCACACACCATGTTCTGATAACCAATATCAAAACCGAAACTACAAATAGTTTTATTTTGATATGTTACCAAGGAAACAATTGTCCGAAACAATTTTTCCACTTTAGTTTAGCAAAACAAAAATCAACTAAGCACCTTAGTCCCTTTGCTAAACCGATTGTTCAAAAACAACCGCTTAATTCGATAAGACCAAAATAAAGATAACTCTATTTTTCTCATTAGGTTCTAATTATCCATAAACTTAGACCTTTCAATTTTAAACAAGACAAGTACTAGGTTAGTTAACTAGCATTTATTGTTAAGGAATTCGATTAGACTTAAATAATCGAAACCTCACTTCAATAAGTCTAACTAAGATCAGAATTAACTTAGTTTCTCTTATCCGGAATCGAATTGGACTAAACAACTCATACCGTACACCTTTTATTTCGTTAAGTCATAAATAATTCATACAAACTAACATAAATCAACTTGCATAATTATTCACCTCAACCGGAAGCAATTGAAACAACATAGACATTAATAGCACCGCAATTGCACCGAAATTTTGTAAGCCTAAACAATTGATACCATACAAACGCGAGATAACAATAGCTTTTCTTAACCGAAACCAATTGAATCACATACAACATCAATTGTACCTAAATTTTGTAAGCCTAAACAATTTATACCACACAATAAAGCAAGATAACAATAGTTTTTCTTAACCGGAACCAATTGGATCACACACATCCACACACACATCATGGAATAAACATCAATTGTACCGAAATTTTGTTAAGCAATAAATATATATGATATAAACTCTGGCTTTTCTTAAACAGGAAAATAATTAACTAACAAGATTGTTACCTCAAATTTCGCATCCACTTCTCCAATATGTTTGCATCTTCCTCCAGGGAGAATTGATATCGAAATATCATCATGTTGTTATCCTTATGCATAAACAAAAGAATAACAACAACCAATCTTTACCAGAGAAAGGTTGAAAATCGGTTTTAACAATTGCAAGCAAAAGTTTAAAACCGTCGAAACACATATGCTTTTATGCTAAACCAAAACCGATTCAACATATTGTGACTTTTTTACATATTGTTTCTACCAGAACCCCTCATGATTCTTTGATAAAGCCTACCAACATGGGCTAGAACTTAATCCTACTAAATCAAAAAGTCACCCAAACCACAAGGATTCACACAATATATGAGATCGAATGTTAAGGTAGTAAAACCGAAATCAAACATCCCATAAACATACATAGAAATAAGATAAAAGCATTCAAGCACAGGCTATGTAAACCGAAAACTATCACAAGAAATATTACCAATCAAATAATTTATTCATAATAGACTTTACATAAAGTAGCCTAGTTTCAAATAAGAATTTAATCTTATCTTTGCTTTGCATGCCTTACTGGAGAATTCCTCTAGAAGAATCTCAATTTTGGTTTCTTCCTCTTTAGAATATTCTAAATTTCTTCTAAATTCTCCAAGGTCTTCAGGCCATCTATATTTTGCAACAGATTTTTTATATCCAGCGATACTCATCTTGGTATAAATAAGATCATCCTTGAGAAGATCTCTTCTTCCGATAAGTTCCATTGTTCCCTCAAACAAATTTTGAGCAAGAATTTTTGAGAGAGTTGTCTTGATAGGAAAGGAGCAATAATCGGAACAGATTCCATAAATTATTTTCTCATAATATGTGCAGCTAGACTCAAGAGTCCTTTCAATCTTTTCAACACAATAATCACAGACAACATCATACCGTCCTTTTCCTTCTACCATGAAAGGAATCATGTAAATAATTTTTGAACGAGGCAAGGTAATGCATAAGCTAATTATTTCCGAAACTTCTTCTGTCAGGTCTTCCTTACTTTCTACATATGGTGAAAGCATTGTAGTACTATGTTACAAGAGAAACACAATCAGACTTATTTATAATCCCTATTTTAAACTAAAAAGGAAAGTTTTGTTCTAACCAATTCCGCAAAACAACTCTTTCCTTACAAATGTGAGGAAACAATTACTATGGTTTGAGAGGTTCTAGAATTCTGTTCGGCCCCTTTCTTGTTTTTCTACTTTGTAGTAAATCATCAAAAGATGTTTTCACATTGATATAACTGGATATCTCTAGATCCTGTTTGAGTCTAACTACTAGACTTTCATAGTCATCTTTGTCTAAGATTATAACAAGATTGTCTTTCTTAGACTTTGTTCTAGATGACTTTACTTTTGATACCTTCTCAGATTTCGGTATCAATTTGTAGGCAATCTTTGAACGAAGATTCTTCATTTCTAGAGACATTGCATCTTTCCACCTTGAAACATCAGATCTCATATCCTTATTGAAAAGGTATCACCCTTTACATTTTTTCTCCTTTTAGGATTGTTTCTTTTTGGATATGATTTTGAATTCGTGTAAACATTCGGTTGTCTCACTGGACAATAATGATCTGAGAGGTTTTGGAAGTGAAGTTATCCAAATCTTTTGAGACAAATGATAGAGCATTCTGCATCTTTTGAATCTTACACTGCCTTTGCATATGACCTTTTTCCCTACAATAAAAGCAATATTTATTGAAAGGTGTATAGTTTTTCGATTTACATTTATGAGACTTTCTGTCATGATACTACTCCTTAGTTAGAATCTTCTTCTGTTTGCATTCAGAGATTTTTCCTGTTGGAATTCAGGAGTAGACAGACAAACAGCCTTTACGAATTTCACTTCTTTGTTGATCGACGAAGTATCAATCCCATCATATCCTAATCTTTGTTTGTCGCCATGACATCTCCCTGCATCTAACATGGAAGATAAGTTAATTGTGTTATCATCAAGTTTTCTTAGCCTTACAACCTCTTCTCTCTAGCACCTTGATTTTTTTAAGAGCATTGGTTAGTTTATCCTCAAGAGGATTTTTCTTCGAGGAGTCAGACTCAAGCGGTTCGTTGCTCGTTCAATGTTGAGAATTAATCAAGGCTTATGTCTCAAGAAGTTTTTTATTCAACAAGTAATGTTTCCTGTTGAGGTTCTCAAACTCAAGGGTTTTTGAATGAAGACTTTCTTTGTAGTCTTTAAGAAGATATCCGGAACTCTAATATCCATAGAAGAAGCCAGATTTTTTTTTTCTCAGTTTTTTTCTCTGCTGAGAGGAGCAAGAAGTCCAATCACATTTGAGGAAGACAGTATTTTTGTGGAGACAACTCATAGTAGTGAGAAGTATTCAGATAGATCTCTTCAACATCTTGATCAATTTCTGAGTCACCATCTTCAGAGATCTCATCAAGTTGATTTGGAAGGCAAGTTTGCCAGTCTCCGGAGTCTACATTGTAGAAATCAGCATGATCAGTAGATTCACATAAGGTGTTGTCTTCAAGACCTGAGATATCATCTTGACTTATGTTAACTGAATCACTCATTAGATTCATTCTTATAGGTTGGATCGCACCAAACACATATTGTTAGATCTTTTCGTGTTTGCCCGCTCTGATACCAATTGAAAAGGCGAGGGTACCCAAATATACCTCAAGGTAAAACTTTTTCTACCTATAAGTCATTTCTCCGAAAGTGATTGTCTATGGACTGAGTCGAGACAATACAACTAATCGGTTCACACTTCGCGTGATCGTCTATGGATACGAGATCGAGACAATACAACAACGAAGTATGTTTACTTGATACAAAGGTTCAGACTTAACTAAACACAATATGATTGCTTATCAAGTAAATAGGAATTAACGTTTGTGTAATTTACTTTAATTAGAATAAAACAATTATAATGCGGAAATATAAATTAAATGACATAACAAGATTTTGTTAACGAGGAAACCGCAAATGCAGAAAAACCCTGGGACCTTGTCCAGAATTGAATACTCTCAGGATTAAGCCGCTACAAAAAATTAAACCTAACTTCGTATAGTTGAGACCAAGCAAATAAACCTATAGTTCACCTAGTTCCAGCTGAATTCCCACGCCTCCAGCTTATAAATAAGGCACGTACTTGGAATAATTCCTTTAGTTCGTATTCCAAACAGTAAAGGAACAAAAAATCTGTTTGGTATCAACTCTATTCAACCAAGTGGTATGAGTCGGATAAAGGATCTTCCGTTTATCTTAACATAAACTCATTCGTCAGGTCCTTAGATCTATCTTATGTTAAATTACCGAAGTAATCGTTTAAGATTAATCCAACAACACTCTTAATCCAAAGAATTGTGTTGATGCCGATCTACTCAATTAATCAATCCAATCTACCACAAGGATAAACCGATTATTAATTGGGTCCTCTTTTACCAAAACAAGTATTTTGCGCACCAAAGATTATAAACCCAAGTCAGATCTTCAATATCTTCTTTATTTTCAAATCTTCTTAAATATTCAATAAAAACCTGCACACAATCACTTGAATCTATTGTGATCAATCACGCACAGAACGGAGTCTGTTAAGAATGGATTATCACAAGATCGTCTTTAGAAATAACAACAGTCTAAAGATCCCTGTCGAAACTCTGAACTAGTTTGAGTGAATCTTATATCAGAAGAGAAGATCCTCAAGCATAAACAAACTAGGTGCAATCATATTTCAACCACCGTTAGTCAATCAAATCAATAGAAAACAAAAGATAAACCGCAATTATCTAGTTTCCCACCAACGGTACACTCTAGAGTTTCTCAATCCCAAAGAAGACTTTAAACTGAGCGGCCGTAAGAGATTTCGCCTAATTAGGTTACTCTCCTCTCCGAATAGGCGGCTACACCAGTAACAACAACAAAAGAGGAAGTCTGTCGTTACGAAGGATTAGTTTAATAGAAATGCAAACTTCAAGTATTTGTAGACAAGGAAGTTTGGACACCAAGGAATTTTTAAAACTGAAAATATTCTCAAGATATTCATTAAAGCACAAATTCGGTTTCCATAATTCCTGGAAATGTGTTGTTCAAAAATAATGATCGAAATCTCTCGAAAAATCTAATTAGTAAATGCACATTACTAATTCTTATATTTCCCTACAAAATGAAATTAATAACCTTAATTAAATGATTCTTAACTTACTTATGTTTCGATCCTGGGATTTTCTTCCTTTAGATAATAAGGAATAACTTTGAACAATTAAAGAAATAAACATTCACAGCACGTGTTCAGAGTATGTCGACATCCTTACTTTGTAAGTTCTCTTTCACACTTACAACCTTGAAACCGATTTTCCACACTTCCAAACAAGTTTAGAATTGGTTCATCTTACTTTCAAGAACTATGTGATTGATCAAACAGACATTCAATCACAATCATGGGTTTAACGGTTCTACCAAAACAAGTTTCGGTTCTACCTCCATGTGAGTATTGTGCATAGTCACATTAGCTTTCCAAAAAATTCGATTGACTAGGTACTAGGATCGGTTCCCCACATATATATGGTATCTGTCACACTCCCATTTAATCGCCTAAAATTTTCATGGGACATGACCGGCAATACTCTTTGGTTTAGTGACTCAACATCACCCACAAGTACTCAGCCTTGCATACTTGCATCAAAGTATGCATACGCCTTCACTCTAAATGCTTTGCACAACAGAAGTCTTCATCTTCTTTCTCTCTAACACTTCATGCCCCCATAAGCATAAGAGGTTCTGCCATGCACTTCAACACTTCTCACACAAGCTCAACAACATAATGAACACAAAGAACTAACACAATAAACCTATTTCATTGCATTAAGGAAGATTATACAAAACAGTCCATCACATGGACCAAACAGGCCATTCACCGTCTTGGTGAATGCCTAAAACACTCTCTACATTAATGGTTCTTCTCTCAATCGAAAAACACAAACATTATTGATTCCTAAGCTATTTATACATGCTAAGATCAGGCCAAAACTCTGTGCAACCGCTTGCACCTGCATGGAATAGCCATGTGTCCCAAAAGTGGTTTCCATAACCGCCAACTAACTGCCACCTTTTGTGTTGTCACGCCAACTGGTGCCACACCTGTTCTTGGTGGTTATGAACCTTCCACATGGTTATAAACTCACTTTATAACCATCCTAATTCGTCTTGCGTCATTGGCATGCTTTTGAAGCCCATAACCAACTCGTAACCGTCACTTGAACCGTATTGCATCACTGTTGTGCTTTATTGAATTCCGCCTCGCTCCAAAGCTCATCCATCTTGGCCCTGCATGCTTATCACTCTAAGCTAATTCACGGATAATCCTTGTGTTTCAATCATCGAGGCCAACTCCTTAAGCTCACTCTAGTTACTCATGCGTCATATATGCTTCACTTTGCCAATTAGCTTGACAATAGCAATGCAACTCTTGCATTACTAACTTGTTTGCATTGTTCAAGCTTTTGCCAGCCTTGAACTAATGCCATAGACTAATACTGAGTCTACTTCACTTGCTTGCATCGTCCTTGAGTTTGGGCATACTCAATTCCACGGACATGCCACTTGCCAACATGCCTACATGCCAACTCGCATGTTGCATGTTGCATCTTGCAACTTTGGCTTTGTCTTGACTTTTACTTAATGAAGCTTCATTGTGTCGGCCAATAGCTTCATTACTTATCCAAATGCATTTACAATGTAGTGCTACCCTTGCACTTCATTGGCCCTGCGGGGTTATGCCATTCTTAGCACTTGATAGTCTACGCAGTGTCGCGCCATCCTGGCTGCACACTGACTTGGCCTGCAACTCTGTAACGCGTAATCATTATGGGTCACTTGCATCCCTGTAATAGACCTCCCCAACCTAATCTTTTCAACGTCCTCGTTGAACGCAACCAAGTATACTCAATATACTTGTTCTTCGGTATTGTACACTTCTGAGCCACTCACAGAATTCAGCAAACTTGTTTGGCCTTCATTCTTGCCAACTCTTTCTGCCTAGTACCATATGCCATCACTTAGATTACTGCCTTGCCATTGATCCTACTGAATTTTACTGTTGTTGTCACGTTGGCCTATGCTCCAACTTCAACTACAATCGCATATCAACACCCAAATGCAAGCTGGAAATTCTTTTTGGCAATTCCCTGAATTGTGCTTGAACTTCGCATGAATCATTTGCGCCTAAGTGTACGCAAGCAATGATTCTTACTAATTGATCACGCTGATCATTGCCATTGTCTTATGCCTTCATTTTTCGACTTTAGTTGCACCACGCAACGTAACAGGACTTATACAAGACTTGGCCTCATTCTTCAATCATATGCGCCTACGTCAAACATGCCATGCCTTAAGGTATGCACTCTATGACTCCATACCACTCTTGGTATGTGCCACAATCTATAGCCTTTGCTTCACTTTGCAAACTTTAGGACTTTCACTAGATTTGGCCTCCAAATCATATTTCAAACTTTACCTTCTTGGACTTGCATCATCTGTATGCCAAAGAACCCGCACCTTATTGTTCTTTGCATGCACTATCGCAACATCATGATTTAAATGCATGACTTTTGTATAGTCATGACTTAGGATACTCGTGACATCACAACGCCTCTTTGGGCCAGGCATCCTCTTCACGCGCCTTTGAAACCAGCAATTTAAGCATCACTTGCTCTTTCAAACTGCTATGCTTTAATGTGACAGAAAAACAACATCATGTTCTTCCAAACAATGAGTTACTCTTAACTCATATACTTGATGGACTTACATCTTCATTCTTGCTGCATTACTCCATGCATTCGCTGCCAACTGCCTTCACACTTCCACATAACTCCCAACAACAAACTCGACTATGCCACCAACTCCCATATTTGCTTCTTTTCACTTTCAACGTCTTCTATTGCATATTTTGGCTTAATATGCTATGTAGCATCTTCCACGCGAACTAGATTTACTTTGAATGAAATAGGCAAGGCTTTCATCTCAAATACCCTCATTCACTACTACCTTACATAGAGAGACTTCATTCCAACACCAAGGTCCACTCGTCCCAATTGAAAGTATACTCAAACTTGAGCAAATACTTGCGCCAACTGATTGCAACTTGTAAGACCTAACAAGCCTTGCAATACTGAATTCATCTTTGCTTCTAAGCAACAAAGGAAGCGCAACACCTACTGTCCCCAATGTAGAAACTCACTTTGCCACATGCACTCTTCCAACTATCAACGTTCTTATGCAACTCCCATAACGAAGCATAATATAACTGATACTTAGTTGAATACTCCTTCAAACTGATGCTATCAAGTTGCTTTAGCTTTCATGAAGATTTCTTCAATAATGGCCACATGCCATCTTTATGCATCACCACTACTTTGTCCTTCTTTTTCCATGCATCTATGATTCTCCTAACTTGCATCTCCAATCGCATCATGCATCTTGGCCATGCCCAAATCTCATTTGGCGAATGTTATTATTGCATACATGCTATGCCAATTAGCACTCTAATCTTGACACAAACTTGTGCACCTTTGCACAACTGGAACAGACTTAACTTGGTGATTCTGAGCATCACCATATAGCTCAGTAAAGTCATATCACTCAATGGCTTATGCGGATAAACACTTTGGACAATTTTAACAAGGCCATAATCCTTGCAAATGAGGCGCCACTTCCTACGTTCCATGAAGCAAGAATACCACATTTTTCTTCAAACTTGGAACTCATTTTTACTTCCCATGCACAACTGGCAACTCTTGTCTTTCTCCTTCTCCAAAATCAGCTTGGTAGCAATACTGATTTGTAGTTGACAAGAACATCCGCTTGTGGTTATGATCAAATGCAGGTCTTTGGACACCCTTGTCCAAGAATATTGATCCCACTCATAAATCAGGTGCAAGCACACTCCTTGTATGCATCTAGCATCAACGAAGAACTCTTTTCAAACGCAAGACCGTGGTGTATCGGTTTTCCTCTAACTTGCGCTTCTTGCTTCAGCCTTTCAATAAGCTTTATGCTAGATAAGAATTGGACATCCAATTATTTCTTCATGGCATCACATTGCCACAAACATGCTGGTTCACAACCAGACTTTGCACTACCACCAAGGTACATGCATTCAAGAGAGATAACCATAATCTTTCAACCAACTGGATACGGTGAGACACCTTCAATTCTATCGCATAGAAAAGGTTCTCCATTTTATTTTCCACTGCAAAGGCCAATAACTTCTTTGTATTCAGGAATTTCCCCTAAAATTCCCATAACAACTTGTAATGTATTCACTACTGACAACACCAAAAAGATACACATTCCAAATGCGTAATCTTTGCATACTTGTGAGAAACATGGACTTTAATACCTGACTTGCACCATAGAAGTCAGAATACTCCTTAGTTTTGTCATGCCATCACTTGAAAACCCGGTTTCCAATGATTCTCGCATGTTCGTCTAACACTTTGGGCAGGAATTTTGACACCTTTATCATAAACTTTCTTGGCATGTTGCTACTTTAAGCTTCAAAGTTCATTCCAATTGATCCTTCCAAACAAGACCAACTTCTTCTAGTCTCCATACTAGTGAAACCCAAAAAATTCTTCACTGTGTTTGACAAACAAATGACACCAACTTGAGTAAAAGAGAGAAAAATCAAGAACAGTGTCCCCAAACACCGCTCTGATACCTGCTGTCACACGCCCATTTAATCGCCTAAAATTTTCATGGGACATGACCGGAAATACTCTGTGGTTCAGTGACTCAACATCACCCACAAGTACTCAGCCTTTCATACTTGCATCAAAGTATGCATCCGCCTTCACTCTAAATACTTTGCACAACGGAAGTCTTCATCTTCTTTCTCTCTAACTCTTCATGCCCCCATAAGCATAAGAGGTTCTGCCATGCACTTCAACACTTCTCACACAAGATCAGCAACATAACGAACACAAAGAACTAACACAATAAACCCATTTCATTGCATTAAGGAAGATTATACAAAACAGTCCATCACATTGACCAAACATGCCATTCACCCTCTTGGTGAATGCCTAAAACACTCTTTACATTAGTGTTTCTTCTCTCAATCGAACAACACTAACATTATTGATTCCTAAGCTATTTATACATGCTAGGATCAGGCCAAAACTCTGTGCAACCGCTTGCACCTGCATGGAACAGCCATGTGTCCCAAAAGTGGTTTCCATAACCGCAAACTAACTGCCACCTTTTGTTTTGTCATGCCAACTGGTGCCACACCTGTTCTTGGTGGTTATGAACCTTCCAAATGGTTATAAACTCACTTTATAACCATCCTAATTCGTCTCGCGTCATTGGCATGCTTTTGAACCCGTAACCAACTCGTAACCGTCACTTGAACCGTATTGCACCACTGTTGTGCTTTACTGAATTCTTCCTCGCTCCAAAGCTCATCCATCTTGGACATGTATGCTTATCACTCTAAGATAATGCACGGACAATCCTTGTTCTTCAATCATCGAGGAAAACTCCTTAAGCTCACTCTAGTTACTCATGCGTCATATATGCTTCACTTCGCCAATTAGCTTGACAATAGCAATGCAACTCTTGCATTACCAACTTGTTTGCATTGTTCAAGATTTGGACAGCCTTGAACTAATGCCATAGACTAATACTCAGTCTATTTCACTTGCTTGCATCTTCCTTGAGTTTGTTCATACTCAATTCCACGGACATGCCAACATGCCACTTGCCAACATGCCTACATGCCAACATGCCTACATGCCAACTCGCATGTTGCATGTTGCATATTGCAACTTTGGATTTGTCTTTCCTTCTACTTAATGAAGCTTCATTGTGTCGGCTAATAGCTTCATTACTTATCCAAATGCATTTACAATGTAGTGTTACCCTTTCACTTCATTGGCCCTGCGGGGTTATGCCATTCTTAGCACTTGATAGTCTACGCAGTGTCGCGCCATCCTGGCTACACACTGACTTGGCCTACAACTCTGTAACGTGTAATCATTATGCATCACTTGCATCCCTGTAATAGTATCTAACTTATATGTGTTGCACATGTCCATGAGATCGGTTCCCTTTTGCCTAAAAACGTGTTGCACGTGTCCAAAGGATCGGTTCCCCTTTCTGTTATAAACCTTGATGCACCTCATACCAGAATCGGTTCTCCTTTGTGATGTACTGCACCTCTTACTAGGATCAGTTCCCCTTTCCCATATTTGGTCAGACAAAACACAAACCCGATCATACCATCTCAGGTGAATACTTAAGATCGGTTTCACTAGTAAAAGTCATACCAATACATAAGTCAGGCCTTTATGAATAGTTCTACCAAGAACACAAACAAGTTGTGAGCGATTATACTCAATCACACATATTGGTTGTTCATAAGATATGCATTGAATAACAAAACCAATAACACCTGGAAAGTTTGTTTTCGGTTCACAAACAAGTTTATGAACTTACTTTCTTAGAACACATGTAAACATTGTTCCCTAGGATGAAATCCTCACCTCATTCCCATACATAATCACAATAACATTCAAATGATTATGGCGATGTCTTATCTACAAAGTTTAATGGTTAAGCAATAAACCTTGTATTGTATTCCTTAATACTATGTCTATATAGAGTTCAAATATGCTTCGCGGTTATGTTTTTAATATGCACGACTTGAAAGATACGTTAGGGAATGAAACAGTTCAAGTCAAATATCACTAACCTCAAGTGGAAGGATTATTGTTGTCATTGTAGCTCCTTGCTTTTTCACATCTTCAAGTCTTCGCAATACTTGTAATGTCTCATATCCTAATATTTTCAAGCTAACCTATACGAAGTTGACTCTAGTACATAATCAAACGACTCTTTACATGAGTTTTGATTCACTAAAATATGACAACCAAACTTGACATACCAACGCTTGGTGGGTTCAACCGAGCAATGCTCTAACAGAATTCTTTAAGGATATTTTACTAGTTAACTATTTATAGGAATTTTATTCTTATTTTTTTAAGGAGGAACACTAGTTCTTAGAGTATTGCAACCCTGCCAACATATCATCATGAGGGTAGACTAAATCACATAAATTAAACGATATCTGGTGGTCTACGATGCGCGTGGGAAATATCCAATTGTATTTCTCACCGCTAAAGAGAATAGTCGATCAACCATAGGATAGACTCGAATCATTGATCCAACCTTAGATATTCAGGTGATCATGGATGAGATGCAAATGACATCCTTCATCCTTATCTCACCGACTTGAGAGAACATGGTTTTGCACCTATATATAGACCAACAATTGGCGATTCGAAACAAAAGAATGCAAACACCTAGATATAAACACATTTCTCATAGCATTATCCTGCAACCAAAAATCATTATGGTTTCAAACGAATGTATTAGTCTAGGTGAAGATTGTTCGCGCTCAACCTTCGCCATTTCAACTCGAAATCCTAAAACTTACTTTTACTCCTTCACCCATTTCTAGGTACAACATTCTACTCCTTCACGGTCATGACCTATCGATTTCACAAAGTTTAAAAAAAACGTAATATTTATTTTATAAAAATTTGTCCTAAAAAACAGCTTGAAATGCGTTTTGGTGTTTGGGCTTTGTTTGATTTTCTTAATTTTTCAATATTTTTTTGTTGTTGGATGGTTTGTGTGTATTGATTTTGGATGTATTTATGAAGTTTGCGGCTATGATGTATTTTGTAATTGATACTAGGTCGGGTGGTGGTGGTTAGTTTATGGTGTTGTAAAACTCCACTAAAGCTATACCTAGTTGGGGTGTGAAGAATGCAATATTTGAGTTGTTTTTATTGGGAGAGTTGATTATTTTTTTTGATGGTTGTGGAGATGGTATGGTTTTGGAAGAACAAATTTGGTTAAGATTTTTGTAGGTGGATTGAATTTAGATTTAAGATAAAGGAGGTGAAATAATAATTAATTAGGATGAACAAGCATTTTAATTAAATGACGTGCCATCTTGTAATAACAGATGGGGAGATTATCGACAAATTTAACTGAGAAGGTAATGTTTCCGCCAAAATGATATGTTTATCGGGGCTGTAAGACACATCTTCGGTGGGCCTTATATGGGGTGAATAACACCTCGTATAATTCTCTGTGGTGGGTTTCAAGGGATGTATCTTGCGGGATTTCTCCCGAGGTGTTTCTACGATAGAACTGCTGAAGTTTCTATTTAAAATAGGGAATCATGATGGATAATTTTATTTATTGGGTCTTAAAAGACGAGGGTACCCAAATACACCAACAATCTTTTTGTTTCAACCTATAAGTCCTCTTCTGAATGTGATCGTCTATGGACAGAGTCGAGACAATACGATAATTCGGTTCACACTTTGTGTGATTGTCTATGGATACGAGATCGAGATAATACAACAACAAGATAACTTGTTTGATTGACTATGGATACAAGATCGAGACAATACAACAACAAAGTCTGTTACTTGATAATAGGTTCGGTAATAACCAAATTATATAGGATCACTATCAAGTAATGCGGAGTTAACGTATATGTGTATTTTACTTGATTATAATAAATAATTATAATGCGGAAATCAAAGTAAAACACACAACTCGATTTTGTTAACGAGGAACCTGCAAATGCAGAAAAACCCCGGGACCTAGTCCGGTTTTGAATACTCTTAGAATTAAGTCGTTGTACAAAATTTAATACCAACTTCGTATAGTTGAGACCAAGCAGACTACCTTAGCTGCTTAGGTCCCTCAGTATCCATGTGCCCTAGACTTCTAGAGTCACGCACGTGAATAGCAAGTCCTTTGGATCGTATTCCAAACAGTAAAGGAAGAATCTGTTTAGTAACCACTCTAACCAATCTTGCTACAAGATTTAGATGAGTCGTTGACAAAAGCTCTTCCGTTTAATCTAATAAACTCCTTTGTCTGGTTAGATCAATCTAACTTTAACTACCGAAGTAGTCAAGTATAAATTCACACTCAACCAAAATATATCTCAAATAGATATATTTAGAATGCCGATCTCACACAACTAATCAAGAGAATAAATCTGATTCTAGTTGGATCACAGCCGATCAAGGTTTGTGCACACAATTCAAAAGATACGAAAACCAATAAGAAATATTTTACGTCTTCAAATGTTCTTTAATCTTCTATAACTTGCACGACACCACTTGAATCTCTTGTGATCAATCACGCACAGAACGGAGTCTGTTAACAATGGACTATCACAAGATGTCTTTAGATCTAACAACATTTCTAAAGATCCCGTTGATATTTCGATCTAGTTTGAGTGAATCTTATATCAGAAGAGAAGATTCTCAAGCATAAATAAACTAGTTACAATCAAAGTTTCAACAACCGTTAGTCAATCAAATCAATTGAAAATGAATAACACTGCAATTATCTAGTTTCCCACCAACGATATTCATAGAGCTTCTTGATCCTACATAAGTCTTTAAACGAGCGGTAGTAAGATATTTCACCTAATTAGTATACTTTTCTCTCCAAATAAACGGCTCCATCAGAAACAACAAGAAATGAAGTTTGCAAGAAATGCAAACTTACACCAAGGAATTTCCAAAACCGAAAATATTCACAAGATATACAATGAATAGAAAACTTCGGTTGTCATAATTCCAATAAATGCTTGTCCAATATTTCCGAAATATCTCAATAGAAAAATATCCAATTAGTAAATGCATATTACTAATTTTTATTCTCTAGAGACATGTATTAAATGCTGGTAATTAAAGCATATAAAACCAAAAAAAATAATTAAAAGATTCTTAATTTATTTCGGCACAGAATCACCTTGAGTACTAAGGAATATCTTTGAACAATAAATAATAAGAGTTACTGCTCGTGTTCAAAGTATGTTGACATCTTTTCACTGCAAATCCTTATTTCATATTTACATGGATTTGCATTCTTGGAATCGGTTATACCACACTTCCAAACAAATTTAGAATTGGTTCGCCTGTTTTCCAAGGCTACTATGTGATTGATCAAATACCATATCACATACATGGGTTCAATCGGTTCTACCAATCACTAGGATCACTTATACATAAATATGGAAACACTTGTGATCGGTCACACCAGTCACTAGGATCGGTTACACCAGTTACAAGGATCGGTTCAATTACACATAGTATTACTTGTGATCGGTCACACCAATTACCAGGACCGATTATACCAATTACAAGGATCGTTCACACACACTCATGATCGGTCACACCAATTACTAGGATCGGTAACAACAATTACAAGGATCGGTCATGCTATCACATGGTGATTACCTAGGATCCATTAAACCAATTAACAAAAACCAGTCATACCAAATCATAAGTCAGGCATTGCGATTATTTATACCAAGATACATAACCTGAGTTAAGATCGGTTCTACCATCTCACACATATTGGTAGTCCAAACATTTGCAATGAATAGCCGAACCAATAAGCCTAATGATTTTCCTTTCGATTCATGAAACAAGTTAATGAATGTACTTCCTTTAAACAAATGTAAAACATTGTTTCCTACGATGAAATCTTCACCATAACCCATTCACATAATCATAACAATATATACAATATTATGTCGATGTGATATATACGAAGTTCAAAGGATAAGCGTTATAATTTGTAGTCTAATTCCCTAATACTATGATCATACTACTATGATCATGTCACATCACTAAAGTATTATACAATATGTACAATATATACAGCTTCACGGTTATGTTTTTCAATATAGCACGACTTAAAAGATACTTTAGGAGTGAAACAGTTCAAGTCAATATTACTAACCTCAAGTGGAAGGATGATGTCGTCGTTATAGTTCATTCCTTCTTCACATTCTTCAGGTATTCGGAGTAATACTTGTATGTCTCAACATTCCTAGACTTTCTAGTCTAACCTAAACGAAGTTGACTCTAGTATTTAATCAAGCGACTCTAGATGAGTTTTGACACTAAAATATGACAACCAAACTTGACATACCATTGCTTGGTGAGTTCAACCGAGATATGCTCTAACAGGGTCCTTTGTGTTGTGGACTATTAATTGGTTTTATTAAATTCACACTTAAAATTGAAATTATAATGAAGACCTCCACCTAGAATTACAGTAGAACTTCGATAAATTAATTATCGATAAATTAATTACTTCGCTGAAATAAGTAAAATTTTATTGTCTCAACTATGCTTGAACAAGCTAAATTTTGACTCAATAAATTAATAACTTTGCTAAAATAATAAATTTCGATGGTCCCAAGGTTATTAATTTATGAAGTTTTACAATATTCTAACATTTGCTTTGGATGCTCTAATTCCAGTGCTAACAACTAAGCTTCTGATTGGTGATTTGCCTCAATTTTTATAGAGGTAGTGGAAGAAAAAAAACGCTAAAATTGACAGGGTCCATCACTACATAGAAACTGGTAGAGGTTAGCCTCTAGATAGAGGGGAAAAAAGCATGCTGTAAATATTGACGTTGTTGCATATATAATCTTTTGGGTTCATCATCTCTTCATTGTGCTAACGGTTATCTAATTTAATTCCAGAGTCCATATTTTCAGTATCCACCTAGTTACTGTTGGGATGGATGCTCAATCAATATGTGCACATGTGAAGAACAAGGTAAGAATGTGATCTCTCTAATGGTTCTTATCTGATAGTGATAATTGATATGGGACAGTAATCACTATTCACTACTCCCTCTATTTGCGACAATGCTTCACACCCTCTAGAATTCTCCCCCAACCTTCTCCCCCACGATAGGTGGCATCATCTCCACCATGGATTTTTTTTTGGGCGGGCCGATGGAGGAAACAAAGGTGCCTTTATCAGTATTATGTGAGTGTGGGGAAGGGAGGGGGAGGGTCTGTGGGGGACGAGAAGCATTTTCGCTCTGGTGGTAGTCTATATTTTCTGGGTAACTGCTCATTTCCAAGTCCAAACTTTTTTTTTTTTACTTGGCCAATTAAAATTAAGTAAAAAAGCAGAAACCGTACATGGGCTAGGCCAGACTAAAAGCTCGTCGTGAGGTCATCTTATAATCTAGCCTATTTGAAATGATAATAAACTTCTCCAGGCCATTCTATATACAAAATAAAACCTGGCCTACCCTCATAAAACTCAAAAATATCTTCAGCCAGCAAGCAGGCTTGTTTGGATAAGGCATCAACTGAAAAATTCACCCATCTATAGCTATGAATATAACGAATATTGTTGTAAAAGTTCTTCGCCAACCTCCACTTCTGAACTACTGCCATGGAAACTCGTCCTTTTGAAAAGCTTGAATGCAACTCATCGAGTCTGACTGAACACAAATATTTTTCACGTTCCACCTCTTGTCTAGCATCACACCATAAATAATAGCATCCATTTCTGTGCAATAATTAGTCTGCCAGCCAAGACCAATACAGAGAACGCCAAGTACTGCTGCATTGACATCACGAAAATGAACACCAGCACCATCCTGACCTGGATTTCCAAGTGAAACACCATCACAACAAATCATGATTTCATCATGGTTAGGAGGAGACCAACAAGCCTCAATTGGAGTGGAAATTTTGCACGATCTATGCTGCACCTTGAAGTAATTTAAGATGCGTAATTCCTCCACATTATTAAACATATGACTGTTCATTCTAATTGAGTTATCACGTATTACCTGATAAATCCTTCCTTTAAAACCAAGCCACTGGACCGCCATGACTTCAAAGTAAGCTTTATTGCGCAGCTTCCATAATTCCGTGACAATTGCGAGATTCGCAACCAGCCACAGATCCTTTATCATCCTGTTGCGCCCCTTAGCAGCCTTGTAAAAGGCCACCATATCTTCGTTTCGCTATTGATTAAAAATCCCAGCCGTCCAAGCCCAAATCCTCTTAGCAACTCTGCAATGCCAAGTAATGTGGCTAATAGTCTCGCAGCTCTTTCTATATAAACGACACATCGTAGGCATGCTCCTACCAGTCTTCTTAATAATATTATCTTCACTTGCGCAACATTGTTTTGTACAAATCTTCCAATATTGTACACTCAAAGTAGGGTGCACAACCGGCCGTGTAAAGAGAGCAACACTCGCAGAATTAACTGAAAAAACGCCTTTAAAATCCAAATCTCAAAGTTTATAATCTTCTCCACCAGCAATGAGTGGTAAATTATCAACATCAATATTGCACTGTACCATCAAGTCTCTCATTTTTTGAGGAACAACCCACACACCATCAACAATTATATCACTCACTTCGGCCTTAAAATCATTAGGGCTCTTAGAAGTGATTCTAAGCCTCTTTGCTATCGAAAAATCACCACACCAATTATCAAAAAATAAGGAAGTATTCATATCATCACCAATAATTGAACGTGTATGCCGTTGTACAAAACCAAAATCCATATGATTCCAGGAAAAAAACTTGGAACCCAACTTATAATCAATCAGATTGCCATTAATTTTGAAATACTTGGCCCTCAAAAATCTAGCCCAAATCTTGTCAGAGTCACAGATAGTAACCCACAACTTCATAAGCATTGCCTTGTTTACCTCCGCCAATCTTTTAATTCCTAGGCCACCTTCACGCCTTGAACAACATAGGCTATCATAAAGAACCGTAAAATACTTACGTTTCTCAGCATTGCCAGACCATAGGAAATTCCTAATGGCCCTCTCAACCTGCTCAATGATCTTCCTTGGCCACTTGTAAACAGCCATAGAGTGAACAACATAACTAGAAATCACCGATCGAATCAAGACAAGTCTAGCCTGAAAAGATAGAAGTTTTCCCTTTCATCCAGCCAACTTATCCATAATCTTCTCTACCACTTGTCGAACATGAATGTGGCGCACAATTCCTGGCTTCAACTGAATTTCCAAATACCTATCCGGGAATCAAGCTCTTCCCATGCCCAAATAATTAGAAATAACAATATCCCGAGAGCCCATGCCACCTCCATAATAAAATTTTCTTTTGGTACTGTTTACGTTTTGGCCAGAGGGCCCTTTGATACATGCCGAGCATGTTCATTAAGTTTTGCGAACTATGTAAATTTCCTTTACAGAAAATAAGAATATCATCCGCGAAGAGAAGATGTGTAGGCGCCACACCTTTCTTACTAACCATAGTATGCATGCTTCGTCTTGCAAACAATTTAGAGAGATTACGACTCAAAATATCTTCAATAAGTACAAAAATCAAAGGCGAAAGAGGATCACCTTGTCCCAAACCTCTGGTGATACTAAAGAAACCTTCTGGACTACCATTAATCATAACAGAAATCCGAACCGAGTGAAGAATGTTCCATGAACACCAATTCTCGGAAAAACCATATTGATGAAATACCTTAGCTATAAACTCCCAACTAACCGTATCAAAAACCTGGGCAATATCCAATTTAAGGTCAACATTATCATGTTTCCTTGCCACATTAATCTCATTGATTAATCAGAAGCCAAGACAATATTCTCATGAATGTTCCTTTCCTTCATAAACAACGCTTGCTCTTCAGGAATCAAACTTATTCAGCACTGTTCCAAGTCCAAACCACTGCATGCATTTTGGTACCCCATAAAAACAGCCATGTTCCGAACTCCAAAGATGTGGGATACCAACCACTAGGGTACCACTACTGTACTATACATAGTCTATTTATTGCGGAGCTGTCTGCCCAATCTAGTCTAGTCTTGTACTTCACTTCAGCTGTGCCTCCAAAATAATACCATTTTCTAATTCGAATATACTTGTTTTCATCTTCCATTTCTAATGGATCAAACCTCTCTCGCTTGATCTTCTCGAAAATGATTCGTTCAATGTCCCTTTTCTTCATCTTCTTCGTCTGCTTGTTTATCATTTCTACAGTACAATCTGCAAACTCATCTTCTCCAGTTTCCATCACTTACACTCCCAAAACCCTAGCCAAATCAGGTGATTCAGTTAACATCCAATGGAGTGGAATTGAATCTCCATCAGATTTAGATTGGTTGGGTATATATTCACCACCAAATTCATCACACAATAAGTGGATTGGTTATGTTTTTCTATCTTCTTGTAAGAACTGGAAATCCGGGTCTTGTTCAATCGACCTTCCATTGGTTAATCTTCGATCAAATTACGAGTTTCGGATATTCAGATGGACTGATGATGAGGTTGATAAGGAAAAAGTTGATCATGATCATAATCCATTACCAGGAACAAAGCATTTTTTAGGGAAATCAGAAGAATTAGGGCTTGAAATTGGTAATGGACCACAGCAAATTCATTTGGCTTTTACAGATAATGAAGATGAAATGAGGGTTATGTTTATTACAGGAGATGGGAAGGAGAATTATGTTAAGTATGGAAGAGATGAAGGTGCCATGAATAAGGTTGTGAAGACTATAGTGAGCAGGTATGAGAGGAAAGATATGTGTGATGCTCCTGCTAATACTAGTATTGGGTGGAGAGATCCTGGTTTTATTCATGATGGAGTCATCAACAACTTGAAATCAGAGAAAAGGTATTATTACAAGGTAATTAAGAGTTATTTAATTCTTTTTTTGCAATTTTTAGTTCATTCATTTATTAGTTTTGGAAGACTTCATTTACTTGTTTCTTGGTTAATTTATCATAGAAATTTCTAACATTCTTGGTTAGTTTATCTTAGTAATTTCTAAAAATGCTCTAGTTTTCTCCTTCTATCTATGATCCTCTGTGTGTGTTGGTGTGTTTATATAGTACACAGTACCCACCATCAGCATGCAGGGAATTTGATTTTGTTTTCATTCTATATTCTACTAATACTGTTGGATACCAATCAAGAAAAGAAAAGGTATTGTTGCTATGAGGGGTTTGAGTTTCCTGTGAAACCTTTCGAGTTCAATTATGGCACATTGAATTATTTCTTGAGAAGACAATGGTATGGGAGTCTTTCTCAAAATACTCACGGGGTAGCAGAACTGGTTGCTGAGGCATAAGTATTAGAGTATGGTAATTGATCACTATGAGTTTTCTCCAATTGTGCACCAATTCTGGAAACTGCTTTTTGAGTTCTTTCTTGTAAACTTAGATGTCACTTGTCAGTTAGCTATCTTTTTGTCTATAAGAGGTTCGACATCAGTGTCTGTACAGCAGATTGATTGCCTTGCACACCTTCTTTATCTCCTAAGGCACTAATCTATGTTGTTTCTCATGACGGATTAGAGCTTTCCACATCCAGTTTGTCTTTTAGTGACTGGTTCCTTCCATGTTTGTCATGATAGGTTGGAAATGATGCAGGAGGTTGGAGTGCGACTCATAGCTTCATGTCACGTGCTAGGAACTCAGATGAGACAAACGCATTTTTATTCGGCGACATGGGAACTGCAACCCCATATTCAACCTTCCTTCGCACGCAAGATGAAAGTATATCAACAATGAAATGGATTCTACGTGACATTGAAGCTCTTGGTGACAAGCCGGCTTTTATTTCTCATATCGGAGACATTAGCTATGCAAGAGGCTACTCGTGGTTATGGGACACATTCTTCACTCAAATTGAACCTGTTGCATCTAAGGTCCCGTACCATGTGTGCATTGGAAATCACGAATATGATTGGCCATTACAGCCTTGGAAGCCAGACTGGTCTTCTTACGGTAAGGATGGTGGTGGTGAGTGTGGGGTCCCATACAGCCTCAAGTTTAATATGCCTGGGAATTCTTCATTACCAACTGGAACTCGTGCCCCTGCAACTCGGAACCTTTTCTACTCGTTTGACAGTGGGGTAGTGCATTTCGTGTATGTGTCAACTGAGACTAATTTTCTTCCAGGCAGTGATCAATATAACTTCATTAAGCACGATCTCGAGACAGTCAATCGAAAGAAGACACCTTTCGTTGTTGTCCAAGGCCACAGACCAATGTATACAACTAGTAATGAGAATAGGGATGCCCCCTTGAGGAACAGAATGTTAGAACACTACGAGCCTCTGTTTGTGAAGAACAAGGTGACTCTAGCAATGTGGGGTCATGTTCATAGGTACGAGAGGTTCTGTCCGATGAAGAATTTCACCTGTGGGGAGGAAAATGAAGCTTTACCAGTACATGTTGTGATTGGAATGGGGGGACAAGATTGGCAACCTATATGGACACCAAGGCCTAACCACCCAACGGACCCAATCTTCCCTCAACCTGAAAGGTCTTTGTACCGCACAGGCGAATTCGGGTATACGCGACTTTTTGCCACGAAGGAAAAGTTAACCCTCACCTTTGTAGGTAACCATGACGGAGAGCCACATGACGCGGTGGAAATTCTGGCATCAGGCAAAACTACAAAGAGAGTTGAGGATGCTTCAAAT
Source organism: Papaver somniferum (assembly GCF_003573695.1). Taxonomy (NCBI): domain Eukaryota; kingdom Viridiplantae; phylum Streptophyta; class Magnoliopsida; order Ranunculales; family Papaveraceae; genus Papaver; species Papaver somniferum. The sequence goes on from NC_039368.1 coordinate 39,825,043, forward strand.
AAGTTAGAAGTGGGAAAAAGTTATTTTTCATGGTTCATGAAAGGAATGGGTCTTCTGGTGACTGGAGCTTTGACGGGATATCTGATTGGTTCCATAACACATTCCAGAAGAGTACCTTCATCTGGAGCAAGCTGGGCACCAGTGAAGACTGAGGATGCATGAACGGGTGGTTTCGGAATCTAAGCTGCTGTAAGTTATTGAGGTTCGGTATTCTGTAAACTTTAAGTACTTTATACTATGTGAAAGAGGAGCATCTCTTCATTCCTGTAAAGCTGTGATCGTGCCCTTGAAGTTGATCCAGCCAGGTAAACTGTAATTCCTTTACCCCTTCTTAAGCTTATGTAAATTAATAAATATACCTTTTTAACTCACCAAGTTGTATTGTTATGTATTTTTCATCTCCACTCTCATTAATAAATATCGTGAATCTAAATATTCACCGCTGCCACATCTCAGTTCTTATTGTTTCAAAACGCCATTATCTTGTTCCTCATTCATTTATTTGACTCGTAGATGCAGTGATTAGTTTTTTTAATGCTAGACATGGAAACAAGAAGAATGTCAGTAACTAATATCTATTCATCCTGTTTAGCTAATTCTTCTTCTTCTTTTCCCATTTCTCAAGTCAACCCACAGCTAAATTCCTTAATGTAAACAACTGACATTTATCATAAGCATATGAATTATACTTGTCTTACATGCTGCGTCTACACAACTAGTAGCTATTCATCTTAATTATCCTTAATTGATGAATAGGTAATTCATTCATCCCAGCCAGACAATTGTATGCTTACTCAGCTAATATCACCAATGATAAAGAAGTTATGTTAGCCATTCGTGTTAGAAACCTGTATCTCAGAGTATTTTGCAAAAATACAGCATTCAGGGTGTGGTATCGTTGTGTTGCTCCCACCCAAGGTTGTAAGACAAAGATCAGCTAGAGTATTTAGTTGCGGCAACCAACCATGCCTTGAGAATTGCAACAAAGTTTTCTATAATAGCAATAGAGTCTGACTGATTCAGCAGCAATTGAGTTGTTGGAGAGTTTTTCTGGGGTCTTTGCTGGTGATGCAGAATGAAAAAAATCTAAGCAGCGACCTTTCCATATGAACCAACAAATCGTGTGATTGTTCTTGCTGGTGATGCAGCAGAATGAAAAAAGAAAATCTAAGCAACGACCTTTCCATATGAACCAACAAATCTTTACAGACAGATCTTTCCATCCAACATTCCCGGTAGAGCTAATATTATCACTTCCAAACAACAACTCCACCTATTGTCTGACAGTTAGTCTGGAATTTCAACTCACTCATATGCAGTTTAGGCCAAACCAAACTGTCTTACTGTTTGTGATAATTGGTATGCCATGACCCAAACTAAATCTTACTCCGTACTAATTAGATCAATTCATTGAGCCACGAGTGCTGAAGTACATATCAAATAACACGGGCAGACAACAAACGAAAATATCAATGACCTGAAACGGTAGCATGTTCGGTCCATTCTACATACATAATAAGTTCGTCGTATCATCAAGAAAGCAAACGCTGTAAATGTGCTAAAGTGTTAAAAACATCCAATTCGGGTTAGAAGTAAAACCAGTTTGTATCTTAGTTGAAAACCTTGGAGTCAGTAACAGTTGCAGTTCAATATTAACTTGCCGCACCTTCCCATGTTTATGATTTCCTGGAATATCATTTGGGAGCTGAACCCAGACTTCTGCCAAATATCCTTGCACCATATGCACCGCAAGAACAGCAAGTACAAGCTTTCACTAACTTCTAAAGCTTCCACACTCTGCAAAGGGGTTAAACGAGTAAACGTTGAACAGAAAGCCAAATTACATTAAAATTTCCTGCAAAGGTTTAAGAGAGAGGCTTGTATATTTTTAGGTTAATACTACAATACAGTCATGGACCAGTATCAAACTGTCAATCGAGCGTGGTCTCCTCCAATAGGACCGTCCTCATCATTCAGCCAGCATGTACACGACGATTATTGCCCATGGACCACATGCGATTAATCCTCTCCACAAATAAAACCCGACGCACAATAGGGTGGGCTTACCAGCCTAAGAATAAGAATATACTTTGTAAAAGTCCTGTAGTTGATCCTCAACCCAAAAAGGAGAAAATTTTTGATGGGGTCGAAAGGGGCGTGGGGGACAAATGATATGTTGATAATGTCTTTGATTCCCATGAATTTTGTTTCTAATAATACCAAAATATATTTCTTTTATATTATTGGAAACAGAATTTATGGGAATCAAAGACATGGATCAACATATCATTTATCCTCCATGCCCCCTTCGAATTTCGCCCCCATCAAAAATTTTATCACCTAAAAGTGTGAATCTAGTAGAGACCTGCCAGTCGACAATGGCACGCCAACAATTTTGCACATTATTGAATCGAATAAAATAAATAAAATAATAAACATTATTCCGATTATAATAAAATCTTAAACGTTGTATACTTGCATATAAATTAAAATTCATTTAACCAATAACCGAAAGAGGTTAAAGTTATTAATCATTAAACCACCGTAACCCTTTTTAATTTATATTAAAATGCTGAATCGCTAATGAAACTGGACCTAACTCTAACCGTTGTGTAATAAAATATGTTAGCCGCACAGAAAACAAAAGCTTAAAACAAAATGGTGTTTGGATTTCCACTTTGGAGCCTATCTGGGGGCGGCTTGGAACCAAACCAGCCACTAGATTCGATTTCGTAGGTGGAGTGGGGCTAAGTAGGTGTACGAAGTTTGGTCCATTAAACCCCTAAACATCAAACACATTGATGGAATCGTCCTTATGGAGCTCCTCGAGGGGGGCATATGTAGGACAAGACGAGACCAGAAATAAATGTTTTTTTCTTACTTTATAGGTAGATGGACAGAAAGATCTCTGAAAATTTACTTTCGTTTTCTTTTCGTTGCTTAGCTGGAATTAGCGGATCACAGCTGGCAAATGTGTACGGTTTCTTCGTATACGCAGCTACACCGAGGCCGTTTGAAAAGAGAGACTGTCTAGAACTGTAGCCGTGCTGTCCCCCACCACCACCATATTATATACCCACGCTCCCCTCGGAATATTTTATAGGTGGAAAGATGAAAAAATAATTAAGCTTCTTTCTATTAGTACCGAGTTTGTTCTTTTATGGTCATTTATGCCGAATCTGTCCTCAGCTTTTTTTTATTCGCTCTTTGTTTTTACAGGCATCTCCAAGAATCCAATAGGGAGTTTTGGTTGTTAAATTGAGACATTGACTATATACAATCTTCATACCGGTTGAATGCCAGTGGCCACCCTAACTAAATACAATTTTGTTAGGACAACTTCAATGGAACATGAAAACAAACAAATATTATAATCTGTTATAGGATATGTAGTCCATGGATGTGCGACCCAATATAGTATCTAGTTCTCTTCCTACTCGTATATAAAGCATACTATGGTATGTAATATGATTGGTGTTGCTACCAATAAGAACTCTCTTACAGTTTCACATGCTCTTTGTCTTTTTCTAAGTTCTCCTTGAACACGTTATCACCACGATGTTATACCGTGGAGCGATTGATTTTATTTATTTTTTCTAAATGGATGATAAACACAAATTATTTGATTCAAAAATTGGTGTTTGGATTTACATCAAGGAAATTGTGGAACCAAATCAATAAGATAAGTTGCATTTACTTTTTCCTATTTTTTTTTCCCTTTTTTTTGTTTTTGATTTTGGCATATCCAATATAATTGTATCTCTATATCTTGGATCTATTAAATCCATGGAGAAATTGATTTGAATGTATGATTACATTTTGTATATTGTGTATACGTTTGTGCCTGAATTCATAATCAATCAAGTGATTTGGTTTTCCTAATACATGTATATGTTTGTGCTGAGTTTGATTTTGTGAGAATAGTCCGTCATTTGGAGTCCTCAGAGCATCCACAGTGGGCGAGTATAACCAAAAATTTGGGATGAGATCGTAACACAGTGGGACGGAGTAAAGATCAAATCCCAACCAAAGATCAAATTCCAGACCAAATATGGTCGCGACCAAATCCCAAATTTTAATATAGTCGGGCGTAAATTTAAAGTACGCTTGTTGCTGGGCATAAATTTAAAGTACGCTTGTTAACGGGCGGAGATTTAAATTACGCCCGATGAAATTTTAATTAAATAAAAAAAAAAAAGAATGAGGCGGACTTTTAAAGTCCGCCTGTTAAAATTTACAAAGAATGGGGCGGACTTTTAAAGTCCGCCTGATGAAATTTTAATGGGGCGGACTTTTAAAGATGAAATTTACAAAAAGTGGGGCGGACTTTTAAAGTCCGCCTGATGAAATTTTACAAAAAAAAAAATAAAAGTCCGCCTGACGAAATTTTAATCATGTACCGTTGCGTCACAACACGGACTAAACCCAAATTTTGGTCTTTTTTTTTATCTTTGATCTTTGGTTTTGATCGCACCACTGTAGTTAGGGCTGCACATACTCCGGTACGGCCCGGTTCTCCTATGGAACCGGTCCCTGTACCTGGTGTTGACCGGTACTGAAATTTGAGTACCGATACCTGTACTTGTACCTGGTGTTGTACCGGTACTCCGGTACCGGTCCGGTACAAGTCCGGTACCGGGTTTTTTACCTGAAAAGAAACAGTTCAAAATACTAAAAATAACGTTTCCAATTTTCCATAAGTTCAATGTTTCATAAGTTCATAATACTAAAAACAGTTCATTCTGTTACATATTTTCAATTTCCATAAGTTCATAATACTAATTAGATTATTCTAAGTACTTAAACAGCTCAACTGCATTGGTTTGTTCAGCTGAACCAAAGCACCATTTCCTCACCAACTCATCCATCCAGTCATCAAAGCACCACTTCTTCACTGCATTGCTTCTGTTAAGCTGAGGCACTACCTGCAGCTACCAACTCCTTATGTACCTTCCTGCCTGCAACAACAACCATATATACCATTCAGTTTTATCTCCACAATACATACTCAGCATCCCCACATCAACAACTTCAAAAATGCATCATTTCTTAAGAGATTGCAATCAGTACTACTTTCATATGCATACAAAGAAAGTTGTTTCTACTCCTATGTATAGTTATTGTGTCCTGTCTCGAACAAAGTTTTCAAGAATAAATTTAAGAAAGTTGTTACATAAGAAAACAACCTTAAAAAAAGACTACACAGAAAGCTACCAACCTTGCTGTTGGGATTTTTTGGACATCTATTCAAATGCTTTTGTAATCCAGCAGTGCCATTTACTTCATTGTGAGCAGCCTATCTTCTGTGGAAATGATGACATTCAGCATGAATATCATTTATCCTAGTCATTTCCAACCAAACACTTGATCTCACTTTTCCGTGCTTCTTTTTGCTATCTCCAACTTCAACTGCGTCAGTTGTACTTGTTGGAGTTGCAGTTTCAGTTTCATCATTTGTGTGAGATGCAGCTTGAGAGGATGATCCAACCTCTATGTGTTGAGTTGTACTTGTAGTCGGAGTTGCATTTGATGTGGAATCTAACAAACATAAAATACAAACACAATGTTAGACTGAGATTAAATAATGCAATGTAAGGAAAAACATTAACTGAGTAACTGTCGAAAAGCAAGAACATACAATAATTGAGGTAAAAATTCAGACTATCAAATTTCAGTCATTATTAAATAATGGTAATTTACTAATTTGTCAGAAGATGTAGAGTACCCTGCATTTGCTACTCTGCTAGTTAAATGAATCTGTAAAAGCTTTCAAAAGCAATGAAACAAGACTAAAAGGGTTTAGAAACAACCATGTATTTTCATTCAAAAGCTCAAGCACCAAATTACAAATCGAGGGCATCACTGCTACTCTGCTAGTATGAAAAAAGAATAGAAAATAGAAGTTCAAGCCAGACGCACTAAAAACCCCAAATCAATCTCATACAGAACGATATTCAAACAAACCCTAAAAACACCAAATCAATCTCATACAGAACGATATTCAAACAAACCCTAAAAACCCCAAATCAATCTCAAACAGAACAATATTCAATCAAACCCTTAATCAATTTCAAATCGATTCAAACCCTAAATCAATCCATGAAGATTCAAACAAATTGAACAAGAAGATGCAGAATAGTTACCTAAGACTCAGATATGGTGAGGAAGAAGAACCAATCAAAGTATCGAACAGAGAAAAGTGTTAAGAAGAGATGTTGTTGCTGCTCTTCGAGAGAAAAAAAGAAGAAGAAGATGAATGAACTGATTCTCGAACTCGATAGTCTATTAGACTATACCTAGTAAGGACGGTTGAGATTAAATCTATATCTAGATCTTACGGCTCATATTAACCGGTACTTATGGTCCGGTTCAAGTCCGGTCCTCCCCAAGAACCGGTGTCTGTGCCGGTGTAGACCGGTTCTCAACTTTCAGTACCGGTGTCTGTACCGGCCACACCGGTTCCGGTCCGGTCCCGGTCCGGTATTTTCGGTTCCACTCCGGTCCAGGCCATCTCAACCGGTTCTTGTGCAGCCCTAACTGTAGTTGCTCTCAGAAAATGGGAGAAGAAAAAGCCGATCATGATGCGGGAAAGAATCGATATGATGTGTGAAAAAAAAATTACACGGTTCTCAAGGCCGAAGCTTTTCGAATCCTTTTGTTTTTAGTAAAATACGGCACAATAAAAGGTATTCCTAAATAATTTCTATAAAATTTAGTCTTCCATATTTGGCTTTCATGTATATAGCAGATGTCTTCTCCCTGTTCAATGAATCGTTTGTGTTCACATGGTTGCTTTGATATTTTATCTTTATACGATTGATTGATTAATTAAATTTTATAATAATATATTCATATGATAAGACAATGCATATGTTCTCAAATTTATATCTTTGTGCGTATTGATTCTAATCGATGATGTACATCATTTCTTTTCTTATTTATTTTTTGCGGCGGTTGATTACTCCAGTTCTCGTCCGCTGTATAATCCTCACGGAAAAGAGGAAGACGAAATTAGGGCAGACGGAAAAAAAAACCAGTCTGGTCCAACTAAAACCGATCCGACCCGGTCCGTCCAGACCACTTGACCCGGTCCAATTGTATTCCAGTTTTGGTTTGGGCAGTGCGCAACTAGGACTATTCTGGTTTTGCGTATATACAACAGGAACCAAAATGTGAGGTATGTAACTGTTTACATTTACATCAAGATATTCGTGGATCTTCTTTATCTGTTTTTAGAACACGCCTAGTTCTGTTTTTTTATCCCCTTAAGATAAGCCAATTGAGAATTTTGGTCGGAATGCTATTTTTTTGTTATATTGAATATGATATTGGTTATAGTTGAATGACGTCTTTTATTCAATTGGTTGTACCAACTCAATTCAAATATATTTATTTGGGATTTAGAAATACTTGAACACCATTAATGCGTGCATGACTTTTTCTTCCCTAAATTTGAATGATCCGTGGAATGTAATCCACTTGCTCGACTATTAATCTGTCTGTAGTTTCAAAAGATACATTCAAATAAAATCGCATGTATTCCAATTTTTATGGAAGAACTCACAAAAGATGATATGAGTCAAAAAATTTCCATTTATCTACTTCATCTATAATATTAACGAACCGGTATATGTTGAAGTATGGCGACAAGAGAATTAATTATTTTTAGTAATATATTCAATCTAAAGTAAGTGGTTGACATGTGTAGTGAGATTCTCTTGGCCTATTGAGAAAAATAAATTTCTCAAATAAAGCTAAATGTAGCAAAATTGAAGATGGAAAGTAACCCGAAGTAATAAGGGTTAGACGTAATGACTCATATAAAGCATGTGAAGAGGGATTTATATATCATGAGACAAAAATGTATTTTTTTTCTCAAGTAGTAGTGACACCAAAGTACAGGTATCTGATGAATATGGGATGAAGCTATGATGTATTCCTAGCTCCCATCATAAATGAAAGAGTTGGAAATGCAGCTGGTCATAGGTGTTGATATATATGTGTGTATCATAATAGCAAACAATTTTTACATCAACTTTAATGGCAACAAAAACTTTGCCTAGCCAATTGACTATATAATTGAACTAGATAAAATGTTTGCGCTTATGGAATGGAAAGTACAACATTCCCACAAGACATAAATTCTCTAGAGCACTTGGGATATATCTGGATGAAATGTAACATATATTCATTCTAAAAAAATAATTGAGTTTAATCCCATTTTTCTTACATAATAAGACCACACCACTTATTAAATCTCTGAAGACTCAATGTCTACGCTTTGTATGTACTAAAGGATAATCACATCTTGTTAAGTGCAAAGAGTGTTCATGCATGCACTATTACCTACCTTTTTGGAGAATTACAGTGAGAATGGAGTTGATTGCATCTATAAATTATTTCTAATGAATGTGAAGGAAGCATATTCTTAGAAAATTAATGTGTCAATCTAGTGAAATGTAAATCACTAGAACTTGAATTACTGAATCCATTTTAACCCCGACAATGAATCGAGTGGGATTGATTTATAAAGACTTTAACATAACCATAAGGCACATTGGTTGTGACATGATGTTACGTTTTGAAAGTATTAACACGGGCATCACTTTATTTGAGTGTACAAGACAATAAACTAGTAGAATGAGTAACGACATCTATCACAACCAGTGATTTCTAAAGTTAATAGATTTGCACTACCTCTCCCCTTTATGCTTTAAAGTAAGAAAGCACGTCACTCATCTTACAAAGTCTTTCTTTAGTTGAGGCCATCTTGTTTTACTTAGATGCAAATGAAAGATAACTCATTCTTCAAAGAAATAAAGTGTTGTTAGTGAACACATATCCATGCAAAATGCAGACCATTCAAGTGATTTATGGCTCTGGTGGATGATTCGACGCGTTGAATCAGTTATTGCTCACAACAAACGATGCGTTTAATTTTTGTAAAAAGTCCTAATACTTAATACACAATGCAAAGTGCAAAGGCTCACCACCCTTGTTAATGCTAGAGAATTTACATACAAAGGAATTGATGAATATTGAATAGGATCAATATAGAGCATCTTATACCCAATGGTCTCGCGGAGGCTACCATCAAAGGTTACAGATGGTGTCTAAGGCATGATTATGCGTATAAACCTACCTTTAACTTCTTGGGGAATATGCAATATTAACGCATCTTTAATTACTTCGTTTTAGAACCCAATATTAGTCAACCTTTTATGCGTACCAGTTGGTTACTGGATTTAAGCCTGACATTCGTGTATTTATGCATTTTTAGTTGTACTATTTATGTGCCATTGCGACTCCACATCATACTATGATGGGTCTTCAAAACTATTAAGTAGTTATGTTGGAAATGAGTTCCCAACAATTATCCGCATTTTAAAACTTTTGGCAGGAGATCTCTTACCGCTAGATTTGCGGGTTATTACTTTAATGAGACAGTATTCCCGTCGTTAGGGGGAGAAAAGAAAAAGTATTTTTTAAGGGAACGACAGGAATTGTCGTGGTGGTTCCCATTGTGTCTCATATAGATTCATGTACTCCACAAATGTAAATGTGAAGTGACAAAGAATAATCGATTTTCAGAATGTACACTGATGTCGCTAAAGTGATGAGATCACACATACCAGCTGCAAACCTACCTGCAAAGTTACAAATTCTCAATAAGGGATATACACCATAGACTAAGGTGTTGCAACTACACTTAGTGGAAGTGTGGTTGAGGCCGTGGCTCCATAAAGGAAGATGGAGATACCACCAGGTTCGATCGATGCTCACCTAAAAAGGAAGTAGAAGAGTAAGGCACAACCTAATTTGTATCAATAATGAAATCATCTCATTTGATTGTCTCTGACTATGTCCATGAATCAATACTGGAGGACGCTCCGAAGTTTAATGATTTCAGATAGCAATGAAATCCTAAAGGATTATGAGAACACATACGAGTCAATGGAAAGATCGTGCGAGAATATTAATGATTATTCTTATATATAGTTGCTCAAGGAAATAGAGCACGATGAGATCGAACCATGCTTCTTATTGTTTAATTCAATAAATAGCATATTTGGCCTATACAATCCAGGTAGAACTTAGTTCTTTGACAAATATACTGGTATTTGGGGTGGTAGTGCTAACCAACCAAGAGTAAAGCCTATTGGACATACATAATTAATTTGTCACAAAACAAAATGAGAATAAAGTAGTCCTAAAGTACAAAGACTCGCCTTCTGGCGCGAGGATTCTCACAAAGCCCGGGAATTGTTCTCTTGTAATGAACGTTATAGAGTTCCGCTACTAAGTTAGCTTGGTAATTTCAAAAGGACTTGAGATGCAACATATGTATGTGGTTGTTACGTATCTCTTAAAGAATCAAGAGATAGAAGATATTTACAAAAGTACTTGATATACTTTTGTTGCCCAAAACAAGTAACTCTAAACGACAGAGTGCATTTACAGTTAGATAGAACACTCACTTATAGATTCAAACAATCAGGCGGATGTGGTATACCCATATAAGTGGATATTTGATTTGGAGGGGATAGACAAGAAAGTTATTTTTCCTTGCGTATTCATAAGAAAGTTCCTGATTTGGAATTATAGCTATTTATGTTGATGGTACAAACATGATGTGTATTCTTGATGTAATAAGAGACCTTAAAAGCTATTTAAAATCCGAATTTGAGATGATAAATCTAGGGAAAGCTCGATCGAATACTGAGCTTGTGGTATATTATTCCACCAGTTTGCATATGTATAAAGTTGTAAGGAAATTTAACAAATACATGCATCCTGATAGATCTCCCATGATTAGTCGAGGTTCAAATGTAAGTAAGTAACCATTTCGTCCAAATGAATATGATGAAGATGTGTTGGGAGATGAAATTCCCATATCTAATTACAATAGATGCATTGTTGTACTTAGTATAATAATGTACTCGATTAAACTTTACATCCTCAGGGAACTTGTTAGCTAGATATAGCTCCGCGCCAACGCAACGTCATTGGAATGGTATACTGAATGTAATCATATACTTAAAAGTAACCATTGACATAAATTTGTTTTATCCCTATAAAGACATTAAAATGAATGCTAATGAAAGTTCAATCCAAAAGTTGTTGATTATGAAGGAACAATAATCTCTTCTCCAACGAAAGTAATCATAGGGAAACATGGTAGATTATTTTCTAAGTCATTACCAATATTCAGTTTCGAAAAATACATCACTAAAGGAACTTTCTGGAACAACTCTGAAAGTAATCAGGGGGAGATGCCGACATCAGGGGGAAGATCCAAGGATATGATGTCGACATATTTTACTTCGAAATTGAAGATGTGTTGTACTCTTTTTCCCTTCGATCGAGAATAGTTTTTCCCAAAGGGTTTTGTTAATCGACAAGGTTTTTAGCGAGACAACACTAAACACATCAAGTATGTTGAACGTTGAAGACATAAAGATCGCGTTGATATTACTGAAAATATCTGAATCAAAATGAATGGCGATAGTTTGTTAAGAAACGTAACTTCCAGAATCAACAACAAGGTCTTATAAACATTCAAGTCACCAAAGTAATGTGTGATAACTCATTTTGACTGCATTAGACTAATGAAAATTGTCTGACATCATGGGGAGAATCTGATGGTGTGTTGAACTATTTTCCTTCACCGAGGTTACTTTTTCCCACAGGGTTTTGTTGCTCGGCAAGGTTTCTAATGAGACAACAACAAGTACCGGGAATGTAATTTCCCAGCTAAGGTTATTGTCTTTCCCACGATGATTATCTGCCTTAGGAGTTGTGAAGCAACTAGTCAACTTCAATGGAGCAAAGTGATCATCTTTAACAGATCACCTTTACTTGCATCTGTCACGTTGTACTCTTTCCCCTTCGTCAAGGTTTTGTCCCACTGGGTTTCCTTGTCAAGGTTTTAATGAGGCAACGTATATGCATCTAACTATGTTCTAAGTTTGATTAATATTGTACTCTTTTCTTTAGTTCAGGTTTTGTCCCTATAGGTTTTCCTGACGAAGTTTTAACGAGGCAATTAACTTAGATCATCGATATTTGAAGATCATATTGCATGTGATGAACTACATGTAAAGTAAGAGACAACATGTGAAGTACTACATATGAAGAGTTATACCAAGGTTTTATACCACTGGATTTTTCCTTGTCAAAGTTTTAGTTAGGAAATTGATTTCGGCACAAGTCATCAAGGAGAGAACGACATTTGAAGAACTACATTCAAAGAACTATATGTGAAGCACTATGTATAAAGTTTTATTTTTGAACCGCACAAGGGGAGTGTTGTAGGACATGTAGCCCATGGATGTGCGGCCCAATATAGTATATAGGGTTCTCTTCCTACTTGTATATAAAGCATACTATGCTATGTAATATGGTTGTTGTTGTTATCAATAAGAACCCTCTTACAGTTGCACATACTCTTTGTCTTCTCCTAAGTTCTCCTTAAACATAACCAAATATATAAATTTAAATTACGGATACATGAATTTTGCATGTTATTCCAATGACTAACATTTTTCTTTTTCTTTTTTTTTTTAAAATGGAAGAGATTTATTAAATAAAAATAATATATAATAACATATGGTCCGAAAAAATTTCACATTCAATACAAAGAAAATCGCATATATTGCAATGTATTCCACCGGAAACAAGATTAGATTTATTAAGTACTCTTTGAAGGGTCTTTAAATGAACACCACAAGCATATCAATTATTTAACTACAAACACCGACTTTTCCCTAGTCTTAGGCCCGCGTGTATGCGTTGGTGCATTTTTATCACCTGTAGCATCTAAACAATTGTGTATTCTAATACACTACAATTGTGTTTTCGTTGAACCTTTAATTTGAGAACCCACAACTTTGTAAAAATAACAAAAACCTGTTTGACAATAACCAGTTTTAAATTAATAGAAGATGTAAAAAGTAACTCAAGATATAACCCATTCACGACGAATTAACATGTGATCAAAACTCTTTATTATCGTTACAAATACCACATGCAGTAGAGTAGATAGCTAAAAACACGGGGGTATCAAAATACACCACCAATTTTTTCGTAGGCAACCTGTATAGACTAAACTCAAATACAATCCCGAGATTTACAACTTAATGAATCTCAATCAGGAATTATATGAAGAGTTTACATGTCTTTCTCTCACAATCAATATGTAAACGAAAACGAGTCCGTGAACCTGATTATACCGTGAGAGTACTTGGACGACACCAAAGTTCAACATCCAAGATCAATCAAGTCGTATCCAACAATTAAGATGGATGTATCTACTCTGATTGATTTTACGTACAACCTGTGATATTTCAATTATATAAATAAACTATATAATGTGGAAAAGAAATAACACATACACCATGAATTTTTTTAATGAGGAAACTGCAAGCGCAGAAAAACCATGAGACCTAGTCCATACTCGAACACCAAACTGTGTTAAGAATCTACAGACTCTAGCCTACTATTAATACTTCGGACTAGAATGTAGTTGAGACCGAATCCACCGTCATAATAATTCAGTTACGTACAATCGCGCTCCTTAAGCCTTTTGAATCTCGCAAGACTCCACGCAATTGATTTCTTTAGCTGAGTTCCTTTATAAGATAAGAGTTGCTTCAACCTAAGTGGAGACTTTAAACCAATTTGCCTCCCACAGAAAAGCATATATGTGATTTCATTCATCCAAATAAATCGACCCAAAAAAAGGAATAAAATTGATGACGCTGTGGTATGATTTTTTTTTTTAAAATTTTGATTTCCAAAATTAATCTTGTTAACCTATTGGGATCTTTAACTTGCTTTCTTTTCCCTCCCGAAGATTGTAGCAACAAAAACACGACAAAAACAACAAACAAAATTTTTAATAAAAAGGTTGCTTCAACATCCATAAAGTTCTAAACTTACTCCTTATCTGTTAGATGATTTAACTCCACCACATACGTCACCATGAATCCTATTGAGTGGATTTAGTCTAATATAATAATTAGTTATAGTTAAACGTAATGGTTAGTTAAAATTTTTTAATTTTAATTATATGTAATAGATTTTATTTAGAAGAAAAAAGATCACGTAAGAAATTAGACTTCTTTTAGAAATTTGTACCATATAATTTTAATTATTGTAAAGGCTCCCAATGGTAATTATACTAGTTGCTCTGTAATGTATCTTATTAACCTTAATATTTCCATTACTTTGAGTATTTTCATAACTTTGAATAAAAGAAGTGGTTGACGGGTCTATGAATAGACGATAAACATTGATAATGCATTTTTATTATATCTTTGCCCCCGTATCACCAAAGCACCAAGGTGGTTTGGGTATTAAGAGTCTAAGAATATTAAAATAAGCCCCCATATCTAAACGATTTTCGAGGTACGCCAATGAACAATCTACACTTTGGAGGAGAGTTATATACGAAAATACAATTTTTTGATTTTTTAATTAGCGGCACTAAACGTATATATTAAAAAATTACGTGGGTGTGAATTTAAAAACTAGGAGGGCGCTTCATCTTTGTATAAAAGTAAAAGTGAACAACGGGGCTAACAAGATTTGAAACAACTGGTCACTGGTGGCTCAATAACCCCGGTGAAGCTGATTTTTTTTTATTTGTACATGATTCGTTTGGATAAGAACGCATCTGTAGTAGACTTATGGACCGACACCCGATAGGTTTCTGAATTTCGAATAAGTCTTAATGAAAAAGTATTAACCCCTTAGAATTGAAACATGAACTCAGGGATTTGCAACTGAATGATAACAACGACTTTCTTGATGTAAAATTCTCACAGGAAATCTACATAACAAACTTATTAACGAGAATTTTAATGCCATGTTCGTTAGCAAGCTCATGCCTTTCAAACTGCCTCTAAAAGTGGTTTTCTTTGCATGGGCTAGACCATATGATCCATCTCCTACAAGAGTTCTATTGCAACACAAAGGTGTAATGGTATCCTATTCCAATATTAGTATTCTTTCTGGTAAGGCTGTATAATATATTCAATATCTAATTCTTGACTGCGACTTCATGTACACCATTTTCACCAATACTTACAAATTTAATTGGGTCACTGCATAAAAGGTATGCCATCAGCTTGAAGTCGGGAAAATCAATAATCTTAATGGTATTAACAAGACTATTTGGCATCTTATCACTTGCGCCATTATGTGGGAGGTGTGGAAGGAAAATAATGATTGTACGCGTGGAGACACTAATCTTTTGAAGCTTGTTGTAAAAGTCTTTCGTAGCTTTCCTATTTTTTCATTTTTAGGTTAGCGGGAGAATGTAGTTATCTTGTAAGTCGAACCTCTATGGATATAATTGACCCAATACGTTTGTAAACACTGTAAAATATTTTCCTCTTCTTATGTAACCTCTCGTCTTTCATAAAAGAAGGAGGATCCACTCACACTTTCTATCTCACACATAGATCATCATTTTTTTCATATAAAAACCAAATGGTTATGAATTTGAAGCTAATATTCTGGAGATATATTCCTTTTATAATGCTCTACATACATACATACAAAAAATGAGTGCATTCTGAAGCATATCACATTAAAATTTATTACTTCTAAACCAACCATTGATATCAACGAATTTTCAACTGTTGAAATTAAGACAAGTAAATAGTGAGGTTTGATATTTTAGGATGTGCTCTTTTTTGGTAGAAACGTAGATATTCATGAATGGAGTGCATCTCCAGAAAGTTAGCATCAAAATCATTACCATTTAGTTTTTATGAAAAAGCATAATGTCTAAAGTGTGAGATAGAAAATGTGAATGAAACCTCCCTCTTCGTAAAAAACTTGATATATGTTTGCTGTTACGATGTAAATATACATACATCCATATGTACATATATATTATTTATTTTAGTTTTTTAAGGAAGGATCCCCACATTCTTATTTTTCACACCATCTTAAACTTTGCGAGACGTTTTTTTTAATAAAACTTAAACGATATCGTATTTGAAGCTAATATTTAGGAGATATGCTCGTTTTACAAAGCTCTACACATTGTACCCACAAAAATGTACACATTCCGAAATACCAAAACTCACCATTTACCAATCTTAGTTTTAACGGTTGAAAATTTGTTGATTTTCAAAATAATAGAAGGTGGAACAATATTTTTCAGAATGTGGTCATTTTTTGTAGGTATGTAGAACTTTGGAAGACGAATATATTCCAAAATGTTAGTTTGAAACACGCAACTGTTTCAATTTAGTAATATATCAACTTGTGAGCATGTGGCCGTGTGAAGAAAAAAAGAGATGGTTATAAAAGGAAAAAAAAAAGGTAACTTCACAAATGACCTATTTTTATTTGCTGAGAATACTTGTTGTGACTAAGACTAATTCTTATATCCCACTTTTACCCTACCAACAATCTTCCCTTACAGGGGGTTAGTCGTGGGAGAGTTCGAGAGATTTTAATGTATTTAGGTTTACTCCTGTTAGTCCTGAGGGAGTTTGAGGGAGTCTCTCCAAATCTCCGTTAGTCGTGGGGGAGTTTAGAGGAGTCTCCTAAACTCTCTAGAAAACACCTGTTAGTCGCTGGGGAGTTTAAAAAAAGCTCTTGAACTCCCTATTAGTCATAAAACCCTACAATACTAGAGAGTTGGTTGCTTTGGGGAGTTCGAAGGAGTTTTTAGTGTATTTTGGTCTCACAACAAATCTCTCAAAAGAGTAGAGATTTGGGAAGGATTTTGGTGCGTAGAAAACCATAGGAGAAAGAAGAGGAAACGTTTTTTTTCCAGTTATGTTTTTTTTCTTCTTTGATCTTCATGATTGTTTATAATTGTTTGATTTGTGTACTATTTTGATTGTTTTTCATATCTTTGATCTCCATGATTGTTTATTTTGATTGTGTATATAGTTTTTTTTTGTGGGTACTCTCTCTTTGTCAAAACCCTAATTTGTGGTTCAAAAGATCTTGGTAAGAAATTGCATGATTTGATTATAATGATATCTTTAAATTCAACCGTCGGAATATGATGAAATTTGAGTATGTCGTAGTTTACCTTGTTATAGAAGTACATTAAAATTTTCACGCGGATCAGGTCACGTTTGCTACTGCAAAGCTTGCACAATATATGACTATGGTCTGCTGATTTTAAATCCCGAATAGAGGACTGATTCTTATTTATCTCATTCTCCGCTTATCGTACAAAGCTGAAATTTTAGTATGATGTTTGTATAGATGAAGGTTACCTACTGTAGAAATTTTATGAAGTTATGATCATTTAGGTACACCAAAGTGTGAGAAATCCGGAACTGAATTCTGTATGCACGTATTGAAAGTAGTCGGGTTCTGAGTAATGTATATTTTTAATGAACCGTTGGAATGCTATGATTTTTGAGTGTGTTGTGGAATATTGAGTTTTAAGTATACCATAAAAATTTAAATAGGATCAGGTAAGTATTAGTACTGCAAAGATTGGACAATCTGAAACTGTGTTTCGGTGAAACATAATTCCTTTACAGCTATCTTCATAATTTGTTATGTCATCATGCATTAATTGACTTGCTACTTTGCATGGGTGTCATTGAGAATCACTATCACTTGTTAAGTCATCTTATTTAGACACATACTTCTCTTCTATTCTATATGCCAAAGTTCAATACAGTGACGTACTTCATTCCGTATTGGCGTGTTTTAGCCAATTCATTCGGTACTTTTGTTATAATGATATCTTTAAATTCAACCGTTGGAATATGATGAAATTTGAGTATGTCGTTTACCTTGTTATAGAAGTACAGTAAAATTTTCACGTGGATCAGGTCATGTTTTCTACTGCAAAGCTTGCACAATATATGACTATGGTCTGCTGAGTTTAAATCCCGAATAGGGGACTGATTCCTATTTATCTCATTCTCCGCTTATCGGAAAAAGCTGAAATTTTAGTATGATGTTTGTATATATGAAGGTTTCCTAATGTAGAAATTTCATGAAGTTCTGATCACTTTAGGTACACCAAAGTGTGAGAAATCCGGAACTGAATTCTGTATGCACGTATTGAAAGTAGTCGGGTTATGAGTAATGTATCTTTTTAATGAACCGTTAGAATGCTATGATTTTTGAGCGTGTTGTGGAATATTGAGTTGTAAGTGTACAGTAAAAATTTCAAGAGGATCATGTAAGTATTAGTACTGCAAAGATTGGACAATCTGAAACTGTGTTTCGGTGAAACAGAATTCCTTTACAGCTATCTTCATAATTTGTTATGTCATCATGCATTAGAGAAACTACATCATTATGTGATACAAGATGCGTTTCTATTGAAGAAATGCTTGGTACATTTTTACTCGTTGTTAGCCAAAGTTCACGATATTGCACAATATGTGACACATTTGGTCGCTCTCGGTGGACAGTTAGTAAAAACTTCAACAAGATGTTGCGAGCTTTAAATTCTATAGCTCCGAGGATGATGGCTAAGCCAACAAGTGCAACTCCATTTAAAATTCGTGAGAGTACACGATTTTATCCTTACTTTAAGGATTGCATTGGAGTTATGGAAGGTACACATATCCCAGCAATGGTAGAGAAAAGAAATGCAGCCGTTTATCGGAATCGACATGGAATTACATCTCAAAATGTTTTAGCGGTTTGTAACTTCGACTTGGAGTTCATATACGTGCTCAGTGGATGGGAAGGGTCTGCTCATGATTCGGAAATACTTAACGACGCAATGACAAAAAGAAATGGACTGAAAATACCGCAAGGTAATTTTACTTTTATCTAATGTGAAGTTTTGAGTTTTTTGGTTAAGTTATATTCAGGTTCTACTTGACGAAGTTTTATTTTTGTGTTTTATTCAGGTAAATATTACTTGGGGGATGGTGGGTTTGCAAACCGACGATATTGTTTAACACCATTTCGTGGCCAACGTTATCATTTGAAAGAATTCTCTGGTACGGGTAATCATGCGAAAAAGTCTGAAGAATTATTTAACATGCGTCATGCTTCTTTGAGGAATGTAGTTGAAAGATTGTTCGGTGTTGTGAAGTCTCGTTTCTTGATCTTTAAGTCTCAACCACCATTTCCGTATCAGGTGCAAGCGGAGATAATGACAGCTTGTGCAGGCCTACACAACTTCTTACGAAAAGAATGCCGTTCAGATGAGTTTCCGGTTGAGGAAGAGGAAGATAGCCATCCATCAACGCTTGTAAGTGACGATGAAATTTTGACACAACAAACTCAAGAACAACAACGTCAAGAAGCTAATGCATGGAGAAAGAGTATAGCGGATGATATGTGGGAAAATGTTCGTGAACAAAGGGAGTTAAAATTGTATGGAGACCGTTAAATTGAAGGGAAAAAAAATTATCTCGTTGCACAAAATAACATACTAGTGATACAGAGATATGATCATTTTCATTTATTTTTTTCTTTTGATTAAAGATCAATGTTATTTGAAAATAAAGGTTTATTGTTTCTTAAAAGAGAATGAGTTAGGAGTGAACTCTCTCAAACTCCCCCAAACTCCCTCTAATAAACTCTCTCAAACTCCCTACACTCCCCCAAACTCCTTGAACTCAAAAACACAAAACTCTCTCAAACTCCCTACACTCTCTCAAACTCTCTCAAAATCCCTGAGATTTAAAATACACTCAACTCCCCCGAAATCACTCGAGGACTAACCCGTGTTAATTTTTTTACTGCCTATTTGTATTTTGTATAAAACTGAAAAAAGGACTACAGAGTAAACTCGTGGAACGGTTTTGATCAGTAATTGTTTCTTAATCTCATTCTTAATCTTGTAAATCAGGGAGCTGAGTTTCATCACAAGCAGACGGAATGTCATAATCAAAACAGTAGATTTGTCAAGAAATAAGTTGACTACATTCAACTAGTGGGTTGAATTGTGTAAATATCTTTGAATTTGAATGTCAATATTCAAGAACCAAGAAAGAAAACACAAGTCAATTTATTTTCTTTTGTTTCATAAATTAATTTTTCCAACTTTTAAGGGAATGAGAATTGAAAGAAATTTTGAAGAAAAAGAAAGAAACAAATCTGGAAATACCGAATTTAAGTAAAGGCAAATCAGTCATTCACTAAAAAAAATTACGTAAACATCATCAGTTTGCTTTTCGACAGACACTCTTAATTTAAAGAGACTAATAAGCAAGGGAACTTCCTTTCTTCTTCTTCCCTCTTCCTTCTCTCTCTGTATTACAATTCTTTTTGGTGTTTCATCGAACACTTTGTCTTTATTCAAAAAACGGAGGATTATTGCTGTAAAAAGAAACCCTTTGATTTGCTATTGAAGAGAAACTGTTCAGTGTATAGAAGGAAAGAAGAGTATATACTTAGGAATACTGAAGAAATTTTCTCTTTTTTGTGGGATTTTGATGGGTTGAGTGGTGAAAGAAGCAGAAAGGAAAAGTGGGTTTTGGATGGGGAAACTAGGGTTTGGTTTAGCAGTGAGTTGTGCTGTAGCTACTTGTGCGATCGCAGCGATAATTGTAAGTAAAAGAGTGAAAAGTAGAAGAAAGTGGAATCGAATGGTGGGTGTACTGAAAGAATTTGAAGATGGATGTTCAACTTCTATATCGAGATTAAGACAAGTTGTTGATGCTATGGCTGTGGAGATGCACGCAGGTTTAGCATCTGAAGGTGGCAGCAAATTGAAAATGCTCCTCACTTTCATTGATAATCTTCCTCATGGGTAACATTTTTAACTCTAAATTTTTCAACTTCTATGGAAAAATTGTGTTTTTTTTTCTGTTGGATTTTAAGTTCTGAACAGATAATGAGTGTTGGAATTTGTTTAATGTGTAAGTTTCTTTTGATTCGGGGAGGGCATTTTCACATGGAGAAACTGATTTTTTAGTTTAAGACTCAGATTTTGTTGGATATCTGAATGTTTTTTCATCTGATGTGTGAAAATGGAACTAATTTTAGCAGTTTGTTTAAGCTATTGGGTCATTGATTCAGTTTTTTGTGTAAAATCAAGAGCTTTTCGACTATGACTGACTCAATGCCAGAAATTTCATGACTTGTTTTCTTAATTGAGTTGGGAATTAAGGTGTTGTGACATTATTGGTTGATTTGATTAACCTGTCTCATCATCTTTTATCCTTTGGTTGATAATGTCTTGCAATGTTACATTTTTTCTGGATCATATTGGTGCTGCTTTGTTTTTCAGCTTGCTTAATCACAATGGATATTTATTAGATAATTAGTTTACTTTTCAAATATTTACTTTCTTTCTTTAATATCTTGACATTTTCTGTTGACAATTTCCTTTTTAATTTTCTTTTTGTACTGGATGCTGCTTCTTGTTTCGGTTTTTCTATTTATATATTGAGTTGACATGATATCCGTTCTTTAGTTTTCTTCCACACTGTGCTGTTTCAGTGTTTCTCTTTAGCTATTGTGGTTCTAGGATGTAAATAAACTGTTTCATCTATTAAAGTTTAACTGATACTATATTTTAGCTTTTTGCTAATGCAACATTGCTGAATTTCTGAAAATTTTCTGTTCAGGAACGAGAAAGGAACTTATTATGCCCTTCATCTCGGGGGTACTAATTTTAGAGTATTGCGGGTGCAGCTTGGGGGGGAAGGTTTTGGGATCTTGGGACATGAAGTTGAAAGGCAACCCATTCCCCCGTCTTTGATGACCAGTACAAGTGAGGTATCTTGTATGCCTCTAATCGGAATTTGCTTCGTACAAATGTATCTGCTGTCCTTAGATGTGGCGGTAATGTTGTTGACACGTTTGTTGAATGCAGGATCTCTTTGATTTCATTGCTGATACATTAAATCAGTTTATTGAAAAAGAAGGCAATGGTTTTGATCTCCCACCTAATGAAAGGAGGCAGCTTGGATTTACGTTCTCTTTCCCAGTGAGACAGACATCTGCTAATTCAGGTTACCTTGTGAAGTGGACTAAAGGATTTTCCATTAAAGACCTCGTAAGTGGGATGATGTTCTTCCTTTAGATACTCATTAAATGTTCCTTTAAATCACTGGATACACTTGATTTATCATTTATCATGTGCATGTTTTCTATTTTTATTTTCAGGTCGGAAAAGATGTGACCGCATGTTTAGAAGAGTCTCTGGTCAAAATAGGATTGGATATTAGAGTAGCAACATTGGTGAGCCTTTCCTTCAAATGATTGAAGTGCTTCTGCTTTATAAAAATGCTTATTGATCATTTACGTCTTTGTTGCTGCACTTTTCTGTATGGGCATCAATTATGCACATATGTCAAGCTCATGAAAGATCTACTTCTACGAGCTTGTAAAGAGGATTAACCTCTTGATAAGGCTTGAACTTACTCCGCCAAATAGTCACATTACACTGGCTTCGTCGCAGCAAGAGTTGGTTTATATTGGCGTCGCCTTTCCTCTATGCTTGAGAGAATGACTCTTGGACAATACATCTCTGACTAAAGTTGTTTGAAACTCCTATGCAAAAACTTTTAGGCAATTTAAAATTGGTCATCATGATCAATATTAGCTCTCATAGGCTATCATGGCTGGATATTTATACTACAGCTCCACTGAAATAGGCCAGTAACTTGGAGTTCTTTAGTTGGTCCTGTGGTAGTGCTTAGGATGTTATTTCTGATGCTTCTTTTCATGGTTAAGTACTCAAGTGTGTACTTACCGTCTCCTTTTATAGCTTTTTAATGAGGCCTGCACATGTTCATCTATTTATATTTTGAATCGATGCTACTGTTATACTTATTAGAGCAAAATATGTTTCTCTCTCTAAGCAGGTGAATGATACTGTAGGAACATTAGCTCTTGGACATTTTCACGACGAAGACACTGTAGCAGCAGTGATAATTGGAACCGGAACGAATGCTTGCTATGTGGAGCGAACAGATGCAATAATCAAGTCTCAAGGCCTTCTTACAAATTCAGGAGGCATGGTATCTTTTTTTGTGATCTCTGGGATATAACTCACTGCCTACTTTCTTAGAGAATATGTTATAGTTTGCATAGTTTATATGTTGCGCTTTGGTTCTTTAGGTAGTGAACATGGAGTGGGGTAATTTCTGGTCGTCTCATCTGCCAAAAACTTCATACGATAATGATGTAGATGCAGAGAGTCCTAACCCGTATGATCAGGCAAGAAGCTGTCCCCAATAGATTATTGGTTGCTTATGCACAGTTTTTCGTTGGTTGATTGATAATTATTGGAACTTGATTTCCTGCATCAGGGTTTCGAAAAGATGATTTCAGGAATGTATCTGGGTGACATTGTAAGGAGGGTACTTCTTAGAATAGCACAGGAGTCGGATATATTTGGAGAGCTTCCTTCTAGCCTGTCGGTACCCTTTATACTGAGGTGTGTTTCTTGTACAGTGCATATCCTATCTTTACACTTTTCATGTGTGATAATCCTAATGAATATCACATACCTTAATGTTGAAAACTTGAGATTGTTTGTTTGAGTCATAACTTATTTTAAAAGACATCCATCCATGCAATATGCATTGTTAGGAAAACATTTAGCTATTTATCATAGGTCTACAAACCTATGAGGGTTCATTCTGCATATACACTGTATCATGTATGATTAGGCAGAAATTATCACTTTTCTTTACTTTTGACCGCGTCTTTTGTCCCCATTGATGAAGATAAAACCACATGTCTGCTTGTGTTTAACTCATCATCTTATTAATTTTCACCTTTTTGATACCGCTCCTTATGTTGTATACTGCTTGTTCTGATGCTTATCAAATAAGGAGCAGCCATTTTTAACCAGTCTTGCCTAAATGTTTCCCTATTAGTTTTATCTTTGTGATGCTATTAGTTTAGGATCCCTTATTTCCTTTTGTTTCCTGTAATTTTAGAGAACTACCTTCTTTGAGGTGTCAGTGTTGTGGTCTAAGAAGAACTAGTTGACACTTTGGTATTCCAAACTTTACCTGTTGTTCATGTTCGATTCAAATTCTAGTACGTGGTCTCATTCTTACGGGTCTTCCATTCTTCCAGTCTATTTAATGTCTTAGATGAACAATCTCTTAGATTTTCTCGAATGGACTATTAATATCTATGAAAGATATTCATTTTGCTACTTCTGGTCATTGACATGTGGAACAAGGACCAAGTTTGCATGATTGTAGCTTAATTATTTTCAGCTACTATCACAGTTTCTAAAATCTTGCTAATCAACTCTGCATTTCAATCAGGAATCTTCTATTTCTATGGAATATACTATGATAAGCATATTCATAAATAAGATTAGTATTTCAGTTCACGACCTGTATGTGTCATGTGCAATAGAAAATTTTAATTTTAGTTTTTCCTTTGAACATGAAACTAAAATAAAGCTAAGGCAAAATAATAGTATACATTTGTGTAGTGATTCTTGTAACTATAATTACATTGTTGTCATATGATTCAGGACTCCATTGATGGCCGCTATGCATGAGGATGATTCTCCGGACTTAAGAGAAGTGGCCAGACTCCTTAATGACACACTACAGGTACAAATATATTTCACCACTTGGTGTTTTTTCTACTGACTTTCTTTTTCAAAAGCAATTATCGGATGTTTTGTTGTTGTTGTAGATCTCTGATGTCCCTTTGAAGGTCAGAAGGGTTGTTGTGAGAGTATGTGATGTAGTGACACGCAGAGCAGCACGATTAGCAGCTGCCGGTATAGTAGGAATCTTGAAGAAGATTGGAAGGGATGGTAGTGGAGGAATATCAAGTGGAAGAATGAAGAGTGGAGTTGAATCATCGTCTACCAAAATGAGACGAACAGTAGTGGCAATTGAAGGAGGTTTATATTTAAGTTATACTATGTTCAGAGAACATTTGAACGAAGCCATGACAGAGATTTTAGGAGAAGAAGTTGCCCAACATGTTATTTTGAGGGTCTCTGAAGATGGATCTGGCATTGGAGCTGCTCTTCTGGCTGCTTCTCATTCTTCGACTTCGTCCTCTTCTATATAATAGTGTTAGCTATATATAAGTGTTAAATATCTATACATATGAAAAAGGTCCCTTGTAAAGAGCCATATTCATCATCATATTATATATGTATATGAAAGTGTTCATGTTGTACAGTAATTCCATTGTAGTTTTATTGACTAGAGAATTGATTATTATTTTGGGGTCATAAATTCAGAACGTTGCTGAGGAAGCTGTAAATTAGGATTGATCAGTCTCATATAAATCATACACAAACAACTTGAAGACTAGTTAACACTGTTCTCACTCATCGGACTCCCAATTCGTCAAAACCAATGTTACAGCTTGAACAAGTTCCAATGACAAGCTTCTTGTGATGGGCAATTAGGGAGGACAAGGAACGACTTGCAAAGTGAATGCTGAGGAACTAGGCATTGCAATGGTGTTCCCAGTTCCCGTGAATTCCACTTTTCTTCCTTCTATAGTTTAAAGTAGAGTTTTAGAAGATTCTTCGTTGTGTTAATTAGTTCCATCGTGGTTGTTGGACAGTGTTCCGGATCGGAAATGCTATTTGGCTCCCTATTCTCCACCTCCTTACAATCTAAGCCTCACATCCATATCGAGATCCGCATTCAGGTTCGGGTGGGTTCACCATTCCCCTAATATGAGGTTTAGATTGTGAGGTTTAGATTGTTGGGAGGAGAAATATACCACTAACCTTTTAACACTTTTTACTGTGTCTCAATCATTATAGTAATGACTGCCTCTTTGTAAACTGTCAAATTTCATGGCAGTCTTTGTTGAAAAATTTCTTCTCTGGTTCCTGAATGACTCTCCGAACTATCTTTTTTGCTGTTTACCAAGGATGGGCAATTCTTGCATAGAGCAGTGGTGAGTGAAATTTTATCTAGAGTCAGACGATGAATCCGTTTCATGAAGATTCAACATTAAGTGCAAGTGTGGAAACAAACTTTTATGTGTTTTGTTAAATTTCTTATGTCCATGTTGATCAAAAAAAGGAATTCACATAACCTTCTAATCACGCCTTGCAGAGACTACGAGCCGGTCAAGCCCTTGCCACAGACGAAGCAAAATTCCAGGTAAAACAAAAATTTAAAATCTGCCCACACTATACATGGAATCTTCATATTCCTGGCACCGTAAAATATCATTTAATTATTATCTCTATTCCAGAGGCGTAGTGTTGGTCAGTCCACGCGAGAAATTCAGAATGCTAAAGCATTACGGAGGTGCAATGCTATGTTATTCGAAGGGCGAATCTAATGTATTCGATCTCCATGCCGTCTAGGTTTAAGAGTATCTAAAAGAGGTAACTGCTATAGAGCTTCAGGAGTCGGAATGTGATTTTCGATAAACAGAAGACTTTGAATAGTGTCCGTCTGTTATAAAATTTTGTTGTGGTCAGCATCTATCTTAGCGTTTGGCACGGGAAGCCAATTAATTAAAAATAAGTAGTAGTAGAACACATGCTATGCAACCCATAACTGCTTCTACATGGAAGCTCAATATTTCAGTAGTTAACATAGAACGAAAGAGTAAACTAGCTCAGCTTACAGATGCTGAAGAGAAACCCATATACATTAGAAAAACAACAACCATGAGTTCAGGCTCTCAAATGTACTTGGAAGCTATGTGTTCTGCGATCGCCATACAAGAGGTTCGACCAAGTGACTATTCCAAACAGGTTTAAAAGTCCGGGACCCCGGGTATCTCATGTACTCTTTTCCTTGCTTTCACAATGAGTGGTCATAGCCTTAAATCTATAACCTTCAATACAGATAAAGAGAGATGAGATTGCGTCTAAAATCTGCGACGCTACAACTTAAGGTTAAAAGAGGGGTCTTCATGGACAATAAGCCTAAATCAAGTAAATGCTATATATACATGCTAACTATATATTTGATAATTGAATATGCAAACCAGTGACAAGCTTATATAAAATGGATGAAAGGCACTTATAATGTCTTTGCCAGAAAACAATAAACGTGAAATTGCTTTGTAGCGTTATCTAGACAGGGGACACCCCTATACTGCAAAATGTTTCCTAACACTGAAAGTAATTAATACCGCAAAATGTTACGTAACACTGATACAAAGTACTAATACTGCAAAATGCCTCGTGACACTGATACAAAACTAATCAGAACCAATCATAAAGCCCCACTCAATCTCAATAATCTCACCCATCGGGAGCTTGTCATCATCAATGTCAATCATACTCCATCCTGCAAATTGCTTGCAGAGTTTGCCGTACTTGCGGTCAAGATCAAAGGCATCTTGATATCTGCCATCACGAAGAAACAACTTCCTCATCTGTATCACTGCTCCCCCAGATAAAGCATTCATCTTCTTCAGCTCTTCAAAAGCTACCAAACCAAGACATAAATTGTCATGGTTTCCCACATTGAGCTAGTATGGCATTCCACATGTTTCGTGTGCCACTGTTGCCTATGAGGGAAATTGCTTCACTAAGGCGACCAGTGCGTCCTAGAAGGGTTTCCATGGTGATTTTATGACCCTCTAGAGGTGTAATACCGTAATCATAAATCATGGAGTTATATAATTCACAAGCTGTATCCACCAACTCAGGGTCCATGCATGAAAACAGAATGGCTGAAAACGTATGAGTTAGGACGTATTCCTTTGCTCTTCATCTCATTGAACAGACTTAAGGCTTTTCGATTATAGAAATGGAGACCATAACCCCTAATCATATACTCGTAACTAGACACAGCCCTGTCTCGAAATTTGATCATCATCATACTCTGGAAATAAGCTTCACCACTTCCAATATCTCCACATTTACAATACATATTCAGAATTTCATTTCTAACTTGCAACTGAGTTTCAAGTCCCGATTTCAAAGCAACTCCACGGACCTGAACTCCACTCCTAAGAGTTCCTATCTCCGCACAAGCATATACAACTTTTATCAAGGTTAAGTTATAGGGCCTTACCCTATCGTCTCTCATCAGATCCAAAAAGGCGCGTAAAGCATCTCCAAACTGTTTTGTTCAACAAAATGAGAGTATCATTCTCGTCCATTTTGTGGGGTCATCATCACTTTCAGTTGAATACTGAAATCATCAAATCAAGTAAAAATCATTCAATAACAAGTAAAAATCAAGGCTGTAGTTTGATATGCAAATGGACTTATTCTTGAATATTGGGTTCAAATCATCACACTCTGATCATTCGATGTTTATTAAGCGTTCAAGTGCTGGCATTCTCATCTTATTGCTGTATGTTGATGATATAATTATCACTGAAAGTGATACTGTTGGTCTTCAAAATCTTTTACCTGCGCTTCAAAAAGAATTCTCCATGACAGATTTATGACACTTGCACTATTTTCTTGGTTTGGAAGCTACACGCACAAAGAACGGTTTGGTTCTCACTCGAAACAGATATACATTGGATCTTTTAAAAAGAATTGATCTTACTGATTCGAAACCAGTTTCTACTCCTGTTTCGCCTCGCTCCAAACTCTCCTCCAATGATGCTGATTTGTTTCCTAACATAACACTATATCGCAGTCTGGTTGGCGGCTTACAATATCTCAATATGACACGCCCTGACATCACTTGTGCAGTTAACCAGGTCAGTCAGTTTATGCATCGAACAACTCAATCTCACTTTCTGGCTATGAAGCGTATTCTACGGTATCTTAAAGGAACACTTTGCCATGGCATCTCCTTTTGGCGCAATAATCCTATGCAGCTCAATCATTCAGAACACCACAACTCCAAAGTACAAAGACCCAGGTTCTCCTACCATTGCTTGCACAATAGGTAACTTCCGGGTAGAAAAAGCTTTACTTGACTTAGGAGCCAATGTGAACTTACTTCCATTCCATGTATACTTACAGCTAGGACTTGGTGAAATGAAACCTACTCAGATGACACTGCAGTTAGCTGATAGGTTTGTTAAAATCCCTCGAGGTGTTATCGAGGATGTTCTTATTGCGGTCGACAAGTTTATTTATCCAGTGGATTTCGTGGTCCTAGATACCCAACATGTCCCTGACCCAGAGAACCAGATACCTGTGATTTTAGGTCCCCCATTTTTAGCTACGTCTAATGCGATCATTAACTGTCGAAATGGTGTGATGAGTTTATCTTTTGGTAATATGACTATGGAGATGAACATTTTTAATGTCAGTAAGCAACCTCATGAGCTAGATGACACATGTGTTGAGGAGGTGAACATGATAGAAGCCTTAGTTCAGGAGTCATTACCAAACATCTTGTCTGAAGACCCATTAGAAAGTTGTCTATCCCATTTTGGTTTAGATTTTGACGACGATAGCCCTATTGAACAGGTGAATGCTCTATGAGATTCTACCTCTGTGTTAGACACTGATATATGGAAAGCTAGGTTTGAACCGTTACCAGTTTCCGAGAATACCCTAATTCCTTCTTTAGAAGAGCCCCCAAAGTTGAACCTTAAACCACTACCCGATACTCTAAAATATGTGTTTTTAGGCCCATCTGAGACTTTACCTGTGATTGTAGCTTCCAATTTGGATGGTGATCAGGAAAGTAGGCTAGTAAATGTACTTCAAGACAATAAGGAAGCTTTAGGGTGGACTATAGCAGACATTAAGGGTATAAGTCCTACTGTGTGTATGCATCATATTCATTTAGAGGAAGACTCCAAACCTTCTAGGGAGATGCAATGTCGACTGGACCCTAACATGAAAGAGGTAGTTCGAAAAGAGGTGCTTAAGTTGTTAGATGCGGGTATTATTTACCCAATTTCAGACAGTAAGTGGGTCAGCCCTGTTCAGGTTGTCCCCAAGAAATCAGGTATCACTGTAGTCCATAATGATAATAATGAATTAATCCCAACCCGAGTGACCACGGGATGGCGTGTGTGTATTGACTATAGGAAATTGAACAAGGTCACAAGGAAGGATCACTTTCCCCTTCCTTTTATCGACCAAATGCTAGAGCGATTAGCTGGACATAGTCACTATTGCTTCTTAGATGGCTACTCCGGTTATAATCAGATCGTTATTTCCCCAGAAGACCAAGAGAAAACCACTTTTACCTGTCCCTTTGGTACCTTTGCGTATAGACGCATGCATTTCGGGCTATGTAATGCCCCTGCAACATTTCAGCATTGTATGATGAGCATATTTTCTGATATGGTAGAACGGTTCTTAGAGGTCTTTATGGATGATTTTTCAGTGTTTGGTTCATCTTTCGATGAGTGCTTGCATCATTTGACATTAGTGTTGACTAGGTGTAAGGAAAAAAATTTAGTGCTTAATTGGGAAAAATGCCATTTCATGGTTAAATCAGGAATTGTGTTAGGGAACACCGTCTCTTCAAAGGATATAGAGGTAGAAAAAGCCAAAGTTGACCTTATTAAGACTTTACAGGTCCCAAAAACCGTAAAAGATATTAGGTCATTCCTAGGGCATTCAGGTTTTTACTATCGATTCATTAAGGATTTTAGCTTGATTTCTAGACCTCTTTGCAATTTGCTTGCAAAAGATGTTAAGTTTGTCTTTGATGATGCTTGTTTAGAGGCTTTTGAGAAGCTTAAAACTTTACTCACTAATGCCCCGATAGTCCAGGCACCTAACTGGAACCTACCCTTTGAGATTATGTGTGATTCTTCAGATTATGCTATAGGCGTCGCTTTAGGACAACGTGAAAACAAATTACTTCATGTGATTTATTATGCTAGAAAAACTCTGAATGATGCCCAAATGAACTACACAACTACCGAGAAGGAACTTTTAACCATCGTGTTTGCCTTGGATAAGTTTAGGTCCCACCTATTAGGTTCTAAGATCATAATCTATACAGATCATGTTGCTTTGAAATACCTTTTATCTAAGAAGGATACCAAACCTATATTGATTAGATGAATCCTATTGTTACAGGAATTTCCCCCAGACATGAGAGACAAAAAGGGTGCAGAAAATGTAGTAGCAGACCACTTGTCTAGGCTAGTTGTTAGTTCCCCTAGTGATTCCCTTCCTATAGGGGATAGCTTTCCTGATGAACAATTGTTCTCTGTTTCCCAATCACCTTGGTATGCAAATATAGTGAATTATCTTGTTACTGGTCGAACCCCTCAACATTGGGGTAAACAAGATCGTTCTAAGTTTTTAGCCGAGGTTAAGCATTTTTTTTGGGACGATCCTTATCTGTTTAAGTATTGTCCGGACCAGATTATTAGGAGATGTGTATCTGAGAGTGACCAGTCTAGTATTATCTCCTTTTGTCATGAACATGCATGTGGGGGTCATTTTAGTGCTAAGAAGACTGCTGCTAAGATTTTGCAGTGTGGATTTTACTGGCCTTCGTTGTTTAAAGATTCCCATAGTCATTGTGTTTCTTGTGAGCGTTGCCAGAAGTTAGGAACCATTTTCAGTAGAAATATGATGCCTTTGAACCCTATTTTAGTGATTGAGGTATTTGATGTGTGGGGCATTGATTTTATGGGTCCATTTCCTATTTCGTTTGGTTATCTTTACATACTTGTCGTTGTAGACTATGTGTCTAAGTGGGTTGAGGCGGTTCCGTGTAAAACGAATGACCACAGGGTCGTAGTTCAGTTTTTGAAAGAGAATATACTTACACGTTTTGGTATGCCGCGAGCTATAATTAATGATGGAGGTTCACACTTTTTTAATAGACTGTTTGCTCTTTTGATGAAACAATATGGTATTACCCATAAAGTAGCAACCCCATATCACCCTGAGACTAGTGGTCAGGTAGAGGTTTCCAATAGGGAAATTAAACGTATTATAGAGAAAACAGTTAATCCAAATAGGAAAGACTGGTCGTCGAGGCTTACTGATGCCTTATGGGCTTACCGTACTGCGTTTAAGACACCCATTGGAATGTCACCTCATCGTTTAGTGTTTGGCAAGGCATGTCACCTGCCTGTTGAGTTAGAGCATCAAGCCTATTGGGCTATTAAGAACTTAAACTTTTCACTTGACAAGGCAGGATCTCAAAGAAAGCTCCAGCTCAATGAGTTGGACGAGATTCGTAGAGATGCATACGATAGTGCTAAGGAGTATAAGAACAAAATGAAACTTGTGCATGATAGGAATATATTACGAAAGCCATTTTCTCCAGGTCAAACAGTTCTTCTGTATAACACTCGTTTGGATTTATTCCCCGGGAAGTTGCGCTCTCGGTGGACCGGTCCTTTTGTGGTCCGTACTGTTTTTGGCGGAGGCCTTCAGACAGATATGAGAAACACCGTTCACCTAGTAAACATCAAAACCATCTATGTTTTTCTATATCCATCTTCTTGATCTATCCATGTGATTAATTTTGACTCAGGATATTGATGTCCATAGTGCAACTATCTGAGTAGAGCTCTGTCACTTCATATGAATTTTAGTATGCTTGAGTGCAAACTCGTGTACAACAATTGGAATTTCGCATCAGGGTACTTCCTCCTGTGGTCAATAAGTATGCCAACCAATGAGATTCTTTAGTGCCTTCCAAGGTTCTGTGTAAATAGCTAGGGTCTGGAGTATAAAGGTTTTGTGGGTATACCTATGGTAAGCCCTCCGGAGACAACACTCCTCCACTAGGGACACAGGGGTTTATAGGCTTATTGCATACGCTAAATGCAATCGACGATGCCTGCGACAGTGAGTTAGGATTTTATTTCTATTTTATTTTTGCTCGAGGACTAGCAAATAATAGGTTTGGGGGTATTTGGTAGACACATTTTTGTGTCCGATTTGTCTCGGTTCTATATATTGTTAGGGCTCATTTTTGTACTTATTATGGTGTTTTATTTATTTATAGGTATTTTTGGCCAATAAACATTTTTGGAAAAAATTGGCTCGAAAAGTTGTCGGAAAGCACCGGGAGGACATTTGCTTTTCGGACTCTCACTTTGGATAAGGGGTAACCTAATTACTAAGGGGCATCCCATTTTCAGGAAGTTTCTAATCGTACCCCTACCCTGGATAAGGGGCAACCATCTTCAACATTTCAAAAACCAGGTTTTGGCGGGAAAATAGGTGCAGTGAAGAACAGTTTTGGCAATCGTGATATGGAGGAGTTTGAGGTCGATTAAACCTCTGATTTTCATAGGATAGACTCCTTATGGGTCTAGGAATCTGATATGGGTGCTTAAATCGATTAGACTGGCTCAATCGACGGATTTTTCTCACAACAGAAAATATGGAAAGTCACGTGTGTGACCTGTTTTAGGGAATTTTAGAGAGATTAAAGTGCTGTAAACTTTCCCAATGATTTGTATCTATCTAAGGAAGAGTTTAGAATAAAAAAGGAAAGCTCAGAAATGCGTAGAAATTCTAAAACAAGAAATTGCCGCAACTTGGCCGTGAAGAGAAGAAAAGAGATTTTTTAAGATTTGGGAGAGATTTAATCGGTATTTTTGATATAAATAGATGTCTTGGGTCATATAGAAGAGGGGTCGAGAGTTTGGGGACCTAAGGAGAGCCAGAGAAGAAGAAATCAGAGCTTTACTAAACTCTGTTTCTGCTGCTGCTGCTGCTGCCGAAGAGGAAGAACGCGAAGAACATTGACGCACGGGAAACAGTCGCAGAACAGTGTCGTTGTTTAACAGTTGAAGAACATTAAGATGTGCAGGGCAGTCGTATTCTAGAGTCTTCAAATCAGCGACAAAGCAACAGTAGTTACAACAGTTTTCTGTAACAGTTCCATTGTAACAGCTGTTCTGCAACACCAATACACTGTTGCAAACAGTCTGTGTTATTACTTTTCACTCTTTTAATCATCTTTTGAGCAACAAACACATATTTTGAGATCATGATTAATTGAAACATATCATGACTTTCGTCACTAGGTAAATATAAACATGGTCGAAGCGAAACGCTTACCGACGCATATTTCGAGATATAGATAGGCGAGGTATACTCGGCTCGAAATACCAAATGTGTATAATCTAAGTCTATATATAACATACGACTTTTTGTCTCAAGAAGTAGGAAATAGAGTAGATAGACTTTTGAGTGACAGATAAGTTCAAGTCTTCACATACCTTTTTGTCGAGAAATTCCACCGATTCCTTGAGTAGTTCTTCTTCTTGTATGATGAATCGCCATGAAGTTCTTGAGCTCAACTACACTTTATATCCTAGTCCGAGACTTAGCTATAGTAAACTAGAAATCAAGACTTATAGTTTTGATCACTAACATTGACAAACATGCTTGAGATAGCAACACAAGCGAGTTCGACCAGGCAATGCTCTAACAGTATGGGTATGAGATGAGGATTTCATCCTAGGAAACAATGTTTTTACATATGTTTTAAGGAAGTAAGTTCATAAACTTGTTTATGAATCGAAAAAGAAATCGCCAGGCGTTATTGGGATTGTTATTCATTGCATATCTTGTGAACATCCAATATGTGTGATTTAGTATAACCGCTCACGACTTATTTGTGTTCTTGGTAAAAATATTCACAAAGGCCTGACTTATGTATTGGTATGACTTTTATTAGTGAACCGATCTTAAGTAATCACCTGAGATGGTATGATCGAGTTTGTGTTTGTGTATGACCGAATCTGGGTAAAGAGGAACTGATCCTAGTAAGGGGTGCAACACATCACAAAGGAGAATCGATCCTTGTATGAGGTGTAGCAGAAAGGGGAACCGATTCTATGGACATGTGCAACACGTTTTTAGGAAAAGGGGAACCGATCCTATGGACATGTGCAACACATATGAGTTAGATACCATATATATGTGGGGAACCAATCCTAGTACCTAGTCAACCGAATTTTGGAAAGCTAGTGTGACTATGCACAGTACTCACATGGAGGTAGAGCCGAAACTTGCTTTGGTAGAACTGTTAAACCCATGATTTGTGATTGAGTGTTCTTGATCAATCACATAGTTCTTGAAAGTCAGATGAACCAATTCTAAACTTGTTTGGAGGTGTGGAAAATCGGTTTCAAGGCTGTAAGTATGAAAGAGGACTTACAAAGTTATTCCTTAATAGCTAATGGAAGAAAATACCAGGATCGAAATATAAATAAGTTAAGAATCTTTTATTTAAGGTTGTTAATTTTATTTTAGGAAAATGAGAATTAGCAATGTGCATTTACTAGTTGATATTTTCCAAAGAGATTTTCGGTCATTATTTTGGACAGAGCATTTCTAGGAATTATGGAAACCGAATTTGGAATTATATTGCATATCTTGAGAATATTTTAGGTTTTGGAAATTCCTTGGTGTCCAAACTTCCTTGTCTATAAATACTCGAAGTTTTCATTTCCATCAAACTAATCCTTCGTGACAGCAAACTTCCTCGGTTGTGTAGTTACTGGTGTACCCCCCTATTCGGAGAGGAGAGTAACCTGATTAGGCGAAATATCTTACGGCCACTCAGTTCAAATTCTTCTTTAGGATTGAGAAGCTCTACGAGTACCGTTGGTGGGAACTAGATAATTGCAGTTTATCTTGTGTTTTCGATTGATTTGATTGACTAACGGTGGTTGAACTTTGATTGCACCTAGTTTGTTTGTGCCTGAGAATCTTCACTTCTGACTAGAGGTAATTGACAGCCTTTTAATAATCTCTTTATAACCTTCAATTATAATTTTTTAGGTTGTCTTCCATCTCTCCATTTTTTCTTCCTTCTTCTGGTACCTTTTTCACATAATGAACAACATTATCTCCCTTTTTGATTGAAGAAGACCCATGAGTTCTTCTTGAACGAATTGGTTTAGGGAGACTGTTTCGTATTTGAACATTTGAGGAACACATTGAACTGACTTTCCAGGTAGGGTACACAGGTGAGTACTAAAACCAATTGGTCTAGACATACGAATGTCAGTTACACCTTTGAGAATTAAATCTATGGTGTGTTGAATACGAACAATAGAGTTGCCATTCAACCTCGATTTTCTCTTTTGTTCAATATATCCTTTTGAATCACAAAATAGACATACTTTATAATCACCTGAGTGATTAGACATAACAGTCTTACACCATCGTTGGGAGATATCTTCCTTCCATGTGATGTGGATATTCCTTGATTAGAGGAAGACACAGGCACATCCTTTTCAACAGGAATGGATTTCGATTTACTTCTGGAACTAAATTTTTTACAGTTAAGTCGGAAACAATTGGTATTGTAGACTCTTTGAAACGTTCTTGAAAAAAGAGTTTACTCAAGAGAAGTTCAATTTCCAAAGCATCCTCTTTGAGTTTTTCTTCAAGTAGAGTTCGTGAAGAACAGACTGAGGCGTTTTCCTCTCGAAGGACATTTAGAAGAGAGTCACGCTCATTTACCATACCAACAAGGCAATTGACTTTGTGTATCAACCGGTTGACATTATAAGCCTGGATTCTAACAAGTTTTAGAATTACTGCACTCTCTCTGGCTGCTTCCCTTTCAACTTCAGAGTCAGACTCGTCGGTAAGGTAAACCGGGTAACACTTGTCAATGGAAGTTTGTTTTGTTGGAACACTAGGTTCGTCTATATTCGAAATTGAAAAAATATTTATTTTTAATAAATTTCATGGAAACAGACCTTTTATTTCCGGAGATGCGTTTATCAGAGATAACACTTCTGTCAATATTCAGTTCGCTACAAACACAGACTTATGAGGTCTTAAATGTGTTTGCCCGCTATGATATCAATTGGAAAAAGTGGGGGTCTAACAACCACACCCAATATTTTGTTCGACAATCTGAATATACAAACTCCAATATACTTTCAAGAGAATCAACTAGAAAGTTAGACTCAATCTAGAGAAAAGTATATCAAACCGTTTATATCTCTGTTTCACAATGTAATCAGCAAATGAAATAGATAGAAATCCGCGAGCCTGATTATTATGTGAAACAACTTGAATGGTACCAAAGACCAATGTTCAAGTGTCAATCAATATAATCAACAACCAAAGGTTGGATTCACAATTGATTGAACTTACGCACAACCTGTGATATTTCTATTATATAACAAAATATAATGCGGAAAAGAAACAATACAGACACCAGAATTTTGTTAACAAGGAAAACCACAAATACAGAAAAACCCCGGGACCTAGTCCATCTTTGAACACCACACTGTATTAAGCCGCTACTGACACTAGCCTACTACCAATGAACTTCAGAATGGAATGTAGTTGAGCCCTAATCAATATCACACTGATCAAGGTACAGTTGCGCTTCTTACGTCTCTGAACCCCAGCAGGATTCTACGCACTTGATTACCTTAGTTGATCTCACCCACAACCAAGAGTTGTTACGACCCAAATTCGAAGACTTGATAAAAAATCTGTCTCACACAGAAAAGACTATTGGAATAGATAAATCTGTCTCCCATAGAAACACCTACGAGTTTTGTTCCGTCTTTTGATAAATCAAGGTGCGCAGGAACCAATTGATAAACCAGACTTATATTCCCGAATAACAACCTAGTATTTTCAATATTTCATCTCACGATGAAAACCACTCCCCCTTACATAATGATCTGTAAACCATATGTATTTGTAGTGTGAACTACACATTAAATCTCCCCCTTTTTGTTAATATAAATTGGAAAAGGTATGAAAACTAGTGGGATCCTCATGAAATTTTCATAGAGATACTTCATGACCAAAAGAGAATAACATATTAACTTGTTTCGATGATTTCACATACTCGAAACTTAGCATATATCAAGGAGTTTATAAAGATACAATAAAACTCCTACAATATCCCACAACCGCACTCCCCACAAAGATTTGGAAATTAAGCAGAAGTTCAATTAAGAATTCTCCCCCGTAAAATGTCATTCCCGAAAGAACAACAAGAGCGATCTTACTTTTACAAGAAAAGAAGGATTTCTTTGGACATTAAGAAATCACATGAAACATGAATTTGTATCTAAAAATCCCAATTGAATTAATCACAAGGAAAATGATCAATTCAATTGGCCATGCTCAACATAAGAGAACTTACGGAGCCGCACAGTACATACACAAAGATG
Organism: Papaver somniferum; assembly: GCF_003573695.1. NCBI lineage: Eukaryota > Viridiplantae > Streptophyta > Magnoliopsida > Ranunculales > Papaveraceae > Papaver > Papaver somniferum. The sequence goes on from NC_039368.1 coordinate 39,862,945, forward strand.
TGGATCAGGGAAAGACCAATACTGCGGAATAATCAAAGATTATCTTTGTAAACAAAAGTTCATACTATCTTCCATCAAGATTTGCATAATAACATAACATGCTTAACTTCTTTAGTCAAAATTTCATTCTATCTTTTATCAATATTTTCATACCGACATGTAATAGAGTTAACTTTTTGAGAAAATATGGGACAGTCAAGGTTCGCAGACGTAAACAACATATACCATAACAATTTTGCAATATACAAAACCATAAAGATTAATACTGCAAAAATCATCTTCCAAATAACTTAGAATTTAAATAAATAAATCTAAAAACATTGCAAGATGAAAACGTTGGCAATAGCTATGTGTACTCACAATAATGGCTATTCCAAACCTAGTTATCCTTTCTTAAAAACACAAGAATAAATTCTCATAAGAAGTATCCTAGACAAGAATAAAATAAATAACTAAAAAAAATTAGAGTCTGTGTTCGGAAACTTCATGGGATTCAAGACCTTCAAGCTTGTGACTGAAAGCATTGACAGCTTCTTCTGAGAAGATATCCTCTTTGAGAAGATCCTTAACAGGTGATTTCATGAGAACAAGGTCGGAGTTAACCTATTTCAACTCAGTTCGTAACATATTAAGATCCTTCATAGAGTTTCCAAGCTTCAGTTTTGCTTTCCCGAGATCATTGAGAAAACCATGAACCACTTCAACAGAAACCATCTCGGCATTTTCTAGACCTTGATGTGAATATGCATAAAAGCATGATGCACCAAGATGAAGATTTTCAGCTTTAACAATGGTTCTTTTCTTCTTTACTTCGAACTCGAAGTAAATAGAGTTATCAACAAAATCTTCCGGAAAATCCCAAGAACACGGAGGAGCAACCATTCTAGAACAACAAAACCTGGAGTATGTGTACTCAAGCAAAAAGTTTTGGTATTTAAATGGTTTCTCAAGGAAACAAAGTTTAGGGTTTCCAAAGTTGGCATGTGACAAGTAACGTGAGTACCCATATGAACATAAACTTGACCCAAAGCCGGAAAATACCCAAGTAACGAAAAAACGAAATACAGGAAAACTGTTTGTACACAAAAGTTTTGCTACGTGACTAACTTCACCAAATTTAGCTCGATAAATTTTACATTCTCTTCAGAGAAAAATTTAGAGCAACCGAGTGGCATTTTTTGAAACAATAAAATAAGAAGAATCAAGAAGTTTTGTCAAAAACATACAAATACTTATGCAAACGTGTTTGTGAATGATAGTCCGGCTAAAAACGATAAGAAAATAGATAGAGCATCAGAAAACACATAGCCATCAAGTATACCTGATTATATCTCACTAAACCAGGAATTTTTGTGAGTGAGATTTTAACCTTGTGATTAATTAGCACAAATATGAGCCTTGAGCTCATAAAATGAACGTTGTTTTCAGTTAAACCTCTTTCTCCTGATCTTTGGAGGAAAACCGTTATGATGTGAAAATTTATCATAAAAGTTACTATCATTAAAATACGGCACATAATATGTATTCTTACCTGAAGAATTTTTACTAGAGGGAATTGACATCCTGTTAATAATCTCTTTATAACCTCAAATTATCATTTTTAGTTGTCTTCCATCTCTCCATTTTTTCTTCCTTCTTATGGTACCTTTTTCACATCATGAACAATATTATCTCCATTTTTGATTGAAGAAGGCCCATGAGTTCTTCTTGAACGAATTGGTTTAGAGAGAACATTTGAGGAACACATTGAACTGACTTTCCAGGTAGGGTACACAGGGTGAGTACTAAAACCAATTGGTCTATACATACGAATGTCAGTTACGCCTTTGAGAATTAAATCTAAGGTGTATTGAAGACGAATAATAGAATTGCCATTCAACCTCAATTTTCTCTTTTGTTCAACATGTCCTTTTGAATCACTAAAGAGACACACTTTCTGATCACCTGAGTGATCAGACAGAACAATGTTAACACAATCGTTGGGAGATATATTCCTTCCATGTGATGTGGATATTCCTTGATTAGAGGAAGACATAGGCACATCCTTTTCAACAGGAAGGGATTTCGATTTTGCTTCTGGAACTAAATTTTTTACAGTTAAGTCAGAAACAATTGGTATAGTGGACTCTTTGAAACGTTCTTGAACAGAGAGTTTACTCAAAAGAAGTTCAATTTCCAAAGCATCATCTTTGATTTTTTCCTCAAGTAGAGTTCGTGAAGAACATACTGAGGCGTTTTTCTCTCGAAGGACATTTAGAAGAGAGTCACGCTCATTTACCATACCAACAAGGGAATTGACTTTGTTAACCGGTTGACATTATCAGCCTGTATTCTTACAAGTTTTAGAATTACTGCACTCTCTTTGGATGCTTCCCTTTCAACTTCAGAGTCAGTAATGTAAACCAGGTAACACTTCTCAATGAAAGTTTGTTTTGTTGGAACACTAGGTTCGTCTATATTCGATATTGACAAATCTTTCTTTTTAATAAATTTCATAGAAACAGACCTTTTATTTCCGGGGATGCGTTTATCAGAGATCTTAAATGTGTTTGCCCGCTCTGATATCAATTGGAAAAAGAAGGGGTCCAACAACCACACCCAATATTTCGTTCGGCAATCTGAATATACAAACTCCAATATACTTTCAAGAGAATCAACTAGAAAGTTAGACTCAATCTAGAGAAAAGTATATCAAAGAGTTTATATCTCTGTTTAATAATGTAATCAGCAAATCAAACAGATAGAAATCTGCGAGCCTGATTATTATGTGAAACAACTTGAATGGTACCAAAGACCAATGTTCAAGTATCAATCAATATAATCAACAACCAAAGGTTGGATTCACAATTGATTAAACTTACGCGCAACCTGTGATATTTCTATTATATAACAAAATATAATGCGAAAAAGAAACAACAGAGACACCAGAATTTTGTTAACGAGGAAAACCACAGATGCAGAAAAACCATGGGACCTAGTCCAGCTTTGAATACCATACTGTATTAAGCCACTACATACATTAACCTACTACCAATGACCTTCAGACTGGAATGTAGTTGATCCCTAATAAATCTCACACTGATCAAGGTACAGTTGCGCTCCTTACGTTTCTGAACCCCAGCAGGATTCTACGCACTTGATTCCCTTAGCTGATCTCACCCACAACCAAGAGTTGCTACGACCCAAAATCGAAGACTTGATAAAAAACTATGTCTCACACTGAAAAGTCTATTTGAATAGATAAATTTGTCCCCCACAAAAATACCTACGAGTTTTGTTCCGTCTTTTGATATATCAAGGTGCGCAGGAACCAATTGATAAACCAGACTTATATTCCCGAAGAACAACCTAGTATTATCAATCACCTCACAATAATCTTAATCATATGGAAGCGAAACAAGATATTGTGGAATCACAAACGATGAGACGAAAATATTTGTGACTACTTTTAATCTTACCCATCGGAGAAAAATCAAGCAAATCTTAGCAAAGATTATACTTAATCACGATAGTATAAATAAGATCAGAACATGCAACTACAGAGAAAATAGTTAGGTCTGGATTCACAATCCCATTGAAGTCTTTAAGTCGTTAACCTACAAGGTTTCGTGAAAAACCTAAGGTTAAAGGAGAATAGATTCTAGTCGCAACTAGTATCACACAGGAGGTGTTAGGATTAGGTTTCCCAGTTGCTAGAGTTCTCCCTTATATAGTTTTCAAATTAGGGTTTGCAATCTAATTTACCTTGGTAACAAAGCATTCAATATTCATCGTCAGATGAAAACCTGATTAGACTCAAGCTAATATCTTTCAACTGTTAGATCAAACTTAGCTTGTTATACACAAATTAAATGTACCTTCATTTAGGTTTGAGTAACCATACCTAAACATGTACACTAGGTTGGCTCAAAAGTAGTTAACCGCGGTTAGCTATATGAAAACTCTCATATCAACCTTATTCATCTTAACCACAACTATTTCAAATGACTCAAATGAAACTAGTTATAGGTTGTTCAATTTCTTTATTCTCATAAAAGTATACAAGAACACAATTGAAGCAAAATTGGTTTGATTCACTCAAATCAATTCATGAAAAGAATGCAAAGAATGCAAAGAATGCATTCCTTAAGAACAGTTCCTATGAAATGAACAAACTTGATAGTTTGTTTATTTTTCTCCCACTATAGACTCAACAAACATGAAAAATGTATGTCCAAACCAACAAATTTGTTGGTTTGTTCATTGAGTTGGAACATGTAGCGAGTGTTTGATGATAGGCCATCTAGATATGAAAAGGATAATGTGATGAAAAATGTAAGACCATTCCTGAAAAGGATTTTGTGATGAAAATTCTCAGATCGTTGCCATCTAGATACGATTCTAAGAAGCATGCCATCATCTAGGGAAATAACCTTGATACTCTTTCCAGAAATACCCTTTATTCGAAAGCTAAAAATTCTTGATCAAAGTTCTATTCGAACGTCTGCATTCAATGCTGTTTCCAACACATGTGAAGCCTCTAACTTATCTTGGGTTGATGAATGTTGTTCCAATGATGGTTGTTTCGATAAACCACTGATAACAGAAAGGATCAAAGAGTTTGTAAAAAGATGCAATAGATGTGTTAAACGTCCTTTGTCAGTGTTTGCTTCAGATGATTCAATAGAAGAAAAATCTCTAAGTGGCAACGTCTTGAATAAGTATGATGGATGTAATGAACCCCCATATCTTGTAGCAGAAACATCCACGTACTCAAGTTCTGATTCAGATTTTGAGTCTGACACAGAGATCTTTTAATTCTTGAATAAAGAGGTTCTTCAAGCAAATCTTCAATTAAAAGCTTCATTGAAGAAACTAGAATCATCAATCCAGGTGAAAAATCTTGAGATAGACTGTCTTAATGATAAACTCATCAGAACCATTGCTCTAAAGGAAAAAGAGATATACTCTTAAGGATGATCTACAAAGATTATCTGGAAGTTCTGACAAAATTTCAGCAATGCTATTTGATCAGAAATCCTTTGTAAACACAAATGGTTTATGGTTTAAAGGAAAAACTGCAGGCATAGTCAACCCCTTTGTTTCTATTGATCATGGAAAAATGAAGATTGATGGTTGTGATAAACATAAGGCAATTCAACAAGACAAAGAATCCTTGATTTGTTTGTTTTGTGGAAATGCAAATCATGTTCAAAGCACGTGTTGGAGATTCAAAAAGAACAACAAAAGAATTTCCAAACTGCAGAAGAACATGCAAAAGATGAATCTAGATAATCAACATGGTTCTCCTAAAACCAGTGCTTCCAGAGTCAGAAGAGGTAGGAAACCTGTTTATACAACAATCCTTGGTAAACCATATGTGGTAAAAACGGGGAGTGTTTGGCTCATGACGTCACTATCTAAAACCTGTGACGTTTGCATTCTCATCTTTAACTTGAGAAGATGAGGTTTGCGTCTATGTGGCTCAAGTGATGTAGTGATTCGTTTTTTCTTATTTTTATTAAGAAAATATTCTCCTAACGTTATAGATAATGGATCATTAAACCACGAAAGACTTGTTCTACATTCTTCTAGGGTTTAGACGATCATAAGTCTTGTATAAATCATTTGTAGACTTCCTTTCCCCCCAAAAGATACCGTTTCATGGCTCCTATAACTAGAGGCACCACAAGCAGGGATGCAGTCGAAGTAGTTAATATGTATCTATGTAAAGGAATCCTTTCTTCAAGGGTGAAGAAAGTGAAGGCTACAAATAATGGAGAAGGTTCTTATTATAATTGCCTCTTGTCTTTTTATCAGCTTGATAATAACTTCAGGGGTTTGGTGAAAGATTTCATCAACAAAATAAACAATTTAAAATCCCAAATTGTTTCGTCTTTAGAATAGATAACTCACTATGAATGAATGTTGTCTCTAACAAAGAACACCTTGCGTGAGCTAAAAAGAGAACTTAATGAGTTGACAGAGATTTCTGAAGACTTAGAGGAATTGAACGATCCCATAATCAATGGATTTTTTCAATAATGAGAAGAAATTCTCGGTAGATGCTCCGAGAAAGATCTACAACGACTAGTAAGTCTTCTATTAAGAATTTTATTTTCTTGTTTTGTTTATAAGAATAACTAGAGTTTGGAATAGCCATTATTGTGATTACACATAGCTATGTCCAACGTTTTCATCTTCATGCTTTTAGGTTTATTTGTTTAAATTCTAAACAATTGTTTGGAAGATGATTTTTGCAGTATTAATCTTTATGGTTTTATATATTGCAATTTGTTAGGGGATATGTGTGTTTGCGTCCGTGAACTATGATTGTCCCATACCTTGTCAAAAGTTAAGTATTTCGTATGTCGATATGCATGTACTGATAAAAGAATGAATGAACTTTTGACATTACAAAAGTTTGAAGCCTATTATGTCATTATGCAAATATTGATGGAAGATAGGATGAACTTTTGTTTACGAGGATTATGTCTATTGTATGTCATTGTGCAAATAGTGATGGAAAATAGAATGAATCCTTGTTTATTCCGAAGTATTGATCTTCCCTGATCCATATTTTATGTATATACTTTGAGGCTCCGTAAGTTCTCATATGTCGAGCAATTCCGATTAGATTAATCATGGGTTCTCTTGTGGATAATCTAATTGAGTATTTTTGGATTCAAATTCAAAAGAAATCCTTCTTTTCTCGTGAATGTAAGGTCGCTCTTGTTGTTCTTTCGGGAATGACATACTATGGGGAAGAGTTCTTAATTGAACTTGTACTTAATTGCCAAATCTTTGTGGGGAGTGCGGCTGTGGAATATTATAGGACTTATCTTGTATCTTTATAAACTCCTTGATGAAAGCATTTAGCTTCGGATATATGATTGCATCTAAATAAGTTGATATCTACTTTCTTTTGGTCATGAAATGTCTCTATGGAAATTTTCATTAGGATCCCGTTTTCGTACCTTTGCCAATTTTATTGACAAAAAGGGGGAGAATTAATATGTAGTTCACACTACAAATACATATGGTTTTCGGATCATTATGTAAGAGGGAGTGGTTTCCATGTGAGATGGAGTATTGACTAAGGGGGAGTGATACATATCCCCATAATATTGTTTTCGAAGTTGTGATACAATTGAACTTTGATACTGTATAATAATACTACGACACTATATAACAATGATTGAGAATTCTTGTTTTCTCATTGTTATAGCTACGGATTTTCAACAACGATGATGCTAAACTTACAACCTTTGGAATCATTGGAGTACTTGGAAGTGATGAATATTTCGAGTAATGTTGAAGATTAGGCATATGGAAGAAGAGCTACAAAAGTTTATTTTTTTATTCCAAATGTATTGATAGTTTTGTCACTAAAATTGACAAATGGGGAGATTGTTAGAGCACTGCTCGATCGAACTCGCATGCGTTGGTATCTCAAGCATGTTTTCCAATGTTAGTGATCAAAACTATAAGTCTTGATTTCTAGTCTACTATAGCTAAATCTCGGACTAGGATAGAAAGTGTAGTTGAGCTCAAGAACTCCATGGCGATCATCATACAAGACGAAGAACTACTCAAGGAACTGGTGGAACTTCATCGACTAAAAGGTATGTGGAGACTTGAACTTATCTATCACTCAAAAGTCTATCTACTTTATCTCCTATCTTGAGACAAAAGTCGCTATATAGACTTTGATTATACACATTTGCTATTTCGAGCCGAGTTTATCTCGCTTATTTATTTCTCGAAATATGTGTTGGTAAGCTTTCGCTTTGGCCAATTTCATCTTTACCTAGTGACAAAAGTCATGTTGTGTTTCAATTACTTGAAAATGGCTTTGACGAAAAATAGTTTGTGAACAACAACTATATAACGTCCTCTAATAATGTTTCAATGATTGAAATGAGAGTTTAAATTATATAACCATTGTTGGATATAAGCATTGTGAGGTAACTCATACATGTATAAGTCCTTATTCCTTGAACCAAAATATGCGTACTTTGCTGCTCAGGAAAATCGGAACAGAGTCCGCGAACCCAGTCCGCGTACTGTCGGAGGTTCTCTTCCCGAAAAAATCTGCTGGAGTTTGTAAACTATTTACAAACTTATTCCGGGTACTTAAGTCCGCGTACTTAGGTTGGTTATTTTCTAAAAACGATTATTAGTGAATTTATACTTATATTAACTAAGAAATGCAAGTTTACAAACCGTGGCTATAAAGTTCATGAATCGATTCGAGTGAATCAATTCGTTTTTGCTTCGATCGTGTATTGTATACTTCTATAAGATCTAAACAATTGAACAACTCTCTAACTAGTTCATTTGAGTCATTTGAACTAGTTATGGTAAAGAAGAATATGGTTAATATGGAAGTGCTCATATGGCTAACCATTTGGTTAACTACTGTTGAACCAACTAGATGTACATGTTTGGGTACGGTTACACAAACCTAAAACGTGCATTTCATTTGTCTGTAACAAGCTAATTTTCGATCTAACGTTTGAAATATATTAGCTTGAATCTAATCCGATTTTCATCTAACGGTGAATATTGAATGCTTTGTTACTAAGCTAATATTGATTGCAAACAAAATTTGAAAGACTATATAAAGGAGAACTCTAGCAACTGGGAAACCTAATCCCCACACCTCCTGTGTGATACTAGTTGTATAAGATAGAGTCGATTCTCCTTTAACCTTAGGTTTCTATCGGTACCCTATAAGTTAACGACTTGAAGACTTCATTGGGATTGTGAAGCCAGACCGATACTACTTTCTTGTAGTTGTGTGATATAATCTTGTTGTTTCTATCGTATTGAGTACAATCGTAACGATTGGCTTGAGATTGATATCTCCGATAGGCAAGATATAGAAGTAATTACAAACATCTTCGTCTCATCGTTTGTGATTCCACGATATCTTCTATCGCCGCGTCGATTAAGATTATTATGAGATGATTGATTAGGGTTCAACTACAGTCCAGTCCGAAGTTAATTGGTAATAGGCTAGTGTCTGTAGAGGCTTAATACAATGTGTATTCAATCTGGACTAGGTCCCGGGATTTTTCTGCATTTGCGGTTTCCTCGTTAACAAAACTTCCGATGTCTGTCTTATTTCTTTTCCACATTATATTTTGTTATATAATTAAAATATCACAGGTTGTGCGTTTGAACCAATCAATTGGGAAATCCGACCTTTGGTTGTTGATTGAAATCGATTGATCCTTGAACATTGATCTTTGGTACTATTCAAGTGATTTTTCTTGTATTCAAGTAGTCTCGCAGATTTCTATTTGCTTGAGTAAGAATTGAATCGAGAAAGAGAGATATAACTCTTTGATATACTTTATTAAGATTGGGTCTAGTTATTCTATTTAAAGTATATTGGAGTTAGTCCATACAGATTGCTAATCGAAATATTGGGTGTGGTTGTTGTACCCCCGCTTTTTCACACATATGTTTATGGGTTAAAACTGTTTCTGCTGGTTTTGGTAAATTTGGGTGTGTGTGGATGAGAAAAGAATGTAGACCCTAAACAAATGCACTGCACGGGAGTACTTTAGATTCGAGAGATCAATCTGTACACTTCTGGCCTAAACCAAGAAATGGACGTTCCAGACTTGCTTCGGTCACAAAGTGAAGGAGATGGGGTTGATATTAAGGAGGGAAGCGAATTACGTGTTGAGATTGTGAAGGTGTTGGTTGTTTATGACTTGTATCAAAATTTTGAACTGGCTTGCATAATGTAAGCTATCAGTTCTGGGTGTTTTCTGAATACGTTGTTAACAACAACTTGGTTTTCAGTGTTGTTGGAAATAGGTCAAGAACCTATTTATACAAGTCATTTGAGCGCAATCCTCATCTCGTAGGAAGTGGAGGAAGTTAAGTAATGAAGTAGTGGGGTCGTATAGGGATGGTGATTGTCACACGATCATGCCTTTGCCCACTTCCCTCATCACTGTTAACCGTCCATCATTTCTTAACACGTTCTCGTAATGAGCGTGTTGCGCGCCGCATGCTGTAGACCGCCAGAACAATACCCAGTAAGTATCCCCCGATTTGTGACATGTTTGACGTCTCGAGTGAGTGGGTCAAGTCGTGAGACCTGCCGTAAAAAATAACATATGGTGCTATTAGGTTAAATAACTTAGTTACTTATGGAATTGATATTCATAAAATATCGTACATGCTCGATGCATGCAATGCATCGCTTTTAAGCAAGCATCTCAAAACAATCGATATGCATGAAGCATCGTTGTTTTAAAGCTTGATTGAATAAGTCGCGGATTGAGCGTCTTAAAATGGAAGCATGCCAGACTTCCTTTATGTGATCGTTTGAGGGACGCGTAAACAAGCCATCATTTGGTCGATCACTCCCTGTGGAAGAGAGGCGGCTGATGGTCGTCATGCTACTTTGCAGGTTTGCTGGAAATAAATCTTCATCATCCAATTATGGATGGCCGAGATAATTTACGGCAGTTGCGCATTGTCGTTGATGAATTTTAGGGTTTAGGAACCGTGCGTCGTCCCTACTTTGGCCAACCGAATTCAAGCACTGAGTGCTAATCCACACGAGCCGATCGGGTTTGCATGGAGGCAGGCTGCCGGTGTGCATGTCTACACCTTTTGGTTCATCAAAAATCAGATCTAGGCAACTCAATTCGACCGGAGAAGATTAGTGGTCACGATCAATTTGCGACATAAATACATTGCCGCAAAACACAAATTAGGGTTTGAAGGCCGCGTGACCTATCACCTTTTAGGCGTGCGTTTCGAGGCATCTGGCCCTGGTTTGCATTGGACGGCAGGTCACATGTAAATGTGGGACAATGGTGGACATGTTAACACCTTTGGGACCACCTGAATTTATATCTACACCATTCGTTTAGGCTGGCGAAGATGGATGTTTGTGATCAATTTACGACAGAAGCATGTTGTCGTAAACCCTAATTAGAGTTTTGAGACATCCACGTCCACACGAGTTTGACCAAGCGGTTTGGTATGCCGTTGGCTTCCCTTGGGGAAATCGATCACGTGTGGACAATATTGGGCTGGCGGTGAACTTGTGCTCACCTTCCTGATGGTCCAAAATGCGATCTAAGCCATCCAAATAGGCTGGCTAAGTTGGATGGTTGTGATCGATTTAAGACGCTAGTGTACTTCCGTGACCCAAATTAGGGCTTTAGAAGCATCATGCCTGCCATGTTTATGGCAATCGATTCATTGCTCTATGGCCCTGCCGTGGGAAAGCTGTTCGAGTGAGGAGAAAATGGGCTGCTAGTGTGCATGCCAACACTTCCTTGATCACTCATGGGATGATCTAATCCGTCCAACCAAGTTGCGATGATTTTAAGACTGTCTTGGACAGTCCATGCTCAATCGAGCTTCTCCCAAACAGCGCGACCACCCTACCCAGGGTTGGATTTTGACAGCGCTGGGAGATGCGTGGGTGATTTTCGGTTGGTTAGGGCATTAGTGGGCCCGTCGATGGTCATCACGATGGTTGCCTATTCCTGCCAGGGTTTTGATATTCTTTTTAAACTGCGCGGCCAAATTGTGTGGCCGTGATCGTTTCTAAGACCGATATTGACAGTCTAGATTTCCCTTAAGGAAATTAAACATGTTCGATCGAGCTGTCTTCAATAAAAAGCGCGTCGATACGAGACTCTCTTTTTGAGAGAGCGATGTATCATGTGTGGGTATTTCATGCAGATCTCAATATTGGCACTTCGGGAGATTCATGCTACTCTGCTGAGAGTGAACACTTAATTGTCATGTCAATGATGAGAGTTCGGCAGAGAACATAACACGGAAAATACTAGGAAAATCATGCGTTAATTAATAATGCTAATAGAATTCACAAAATATTTGGGATTGCTGTTGCACACACCATTTTGAGTGAATTTCATGTATATATATTGAATTGATTCAAATAAAGCGAAGAGATTTTCTGCCCTCATCACTTCTTAAGCGGCCTTTCCCTTTGCAGGGTGACATCACGTTAAATACTGATTTTACAATTTAAGCCCTGAACTAAAATCCAAAATCAACATTAAGTCCCCTGCTTAGCACGTAATTGTTACACTATTGCGGGGTAAGCATTAGACGGTGACGTATACAATGTAAAAGGACGATATAAAGGAAATAACCAGGGGAGCTTTAATAAACCGTGAGTAATAACCCATGTAAGTGTGCCGGCGCGACCATGGAGTCCTGGTGGGACCGGCTTCCCTTTTGGGTGTACGAGCCAAATAAGGATTCTTCTTCCACTAGGATTTTTTCAATTGCTCGTGTATAAAAAAGGCGTCGACCCCTTCTCCTTCCTTCTTGTTATTTTTTCTTCCGTCCGCCGATCTTGACTGGGGTTTGAAAGAAAATATGACTTGGTTGGCGTTGATCCCTCATTTATCAGATAAATCTCGCTGTAGCTGGTCTTCCTTTAGGGTTTCTTCGACGTATATGTACATGCAGAGATTTTATAATCGCCTATTATCGTTTCGTGATAAGGTTGTCTTGCAGAAACTCCATATTCTCATCATGTCGAAAAACGGTGGATCGTCTTCTTCATACCAACCAGGTTCTTCTATCAAATGTATACGGCTTGTATCCGAGGTATGATTTTGAACATCCCTTGGCTTTAAAGACACTGCTTTCTCCCTTATTTTACTTCTGATGATTTTTATTTTACTGTGAACGGATTCCTGAGATTCGCGATGGCTCCCCTGCTCGTATCCTTCGAGTTAAGAAGATCATACCGGTTAGTTCTTCTTTTCCTCTTTTCGAATAATTGTTTTCTCTTCATGATCAGGTGAATAACCCTCCTTTCCTGCAGAGACATCCTACTGGAACATGCGTGACAGTGATTGATGATGGCGACCTAGATATTCCTCTCCCTTCAAACTCAAACACACCTACCCATGCAGACCTTGAAGATGCTGATCTGGGTATCTTTTCTAATGAATACCCAAATGAAGGCCTTTCATTTGATATTCATATGAGATGTCTATCTTCCAGTTATCAAACTATCGGTGGATTCTTAGTGCGGAAGGAGTTTGTGTCTTTATACACAAAAGTATGGAGGAAGTATGGCCACATCGCAAACAGGAATGTAGTTCGACACTGTTCATCTGCTTTAGTTACCACCGTAAACTGCCTCCTTCCCATGATTGCTGAGATTGGGGGTATCTCTATTCGCAACGTTGCTGAATCAAACATTGAAAAGTGGGAAAATATGGTGTCTACCTGCGAATCCATGGAGTTCAATGTGAGCTGGCTGCGACAACGCCTTGACATCATCAAAGTTGATCGAGCTGGTATCCTCGTGAATGTAGTTCCTGGTGCGAAATCTATCTTGGAGCAGGAGAAGGCTCTGACTGCGGAATCGGAGAGGGTGGAGCAGGCAGTTCAAAAATTGAAAAGTAGGACAGAGAGGTACCAAGCTAGGCTGAAGATGATGCTCTCAAGGGATTATAATCTGCCGGACGGTCTCTTCTGAGCCGTACCCTTTGATTGCTAATGACGCTTGCTTGCTTGTCTTTTTTTTTTTTTTTTTTTTGGTCTTGAACATCGTTCTTGAGAAATGAATTGCATTAGTTTTTGGTAGGTGAAGGGAGTTTTACATTAATTTATTTTGAATAAATTGATAATTCAAATGTGTATTGAATGAAAAATGCATGTATTGCCGTGTCAAGGGGCAGCGGGCGATGGGACAATGATCAAGCATGGTATGCCTTGAGCCATTTCCCATTAATGATTGCTTCCTGCTTGCCTCTATCCACCTTAATAATCTTGTAGTAGCCGGTGTTGTAAGCCTTATTGATCACATAGGGACCTTCTCATTTTGGAGAGAACTTTGGTGCAGACATGTCTTGCTGAATGTGCTTGGCTTTCTTTAAAACCAAATCCCATACTTTAAAAACGCGTGGCTTTACAGTTTTTTCGTATGTTCTGGAGATCCTGTTTCTGTATGCCTGAGTACGCTCCTCTGCTTTACTTCTTCTGAAGTCTAGAGTGTGTAACTCGGCGATTCTGGAATTCGATGCTTCAACTTCGTTCCAGTGGACCTGTCATGTACTGACTATGTTAGAGAGGGTGCCATATCATGTCGTCAGTCTTTAGTAGTAGTTGTGTTTAGTAGTATTTAGTGTAGGAATGGGTTATCAATGTATATGAATGGTTAGATGAGAACAACATGGGTTAACACCGGTCGTTGGATGTTAGGATAGAAAAAGGAGCTTTATATGCTCTAGAGTCTGTTATGAAAGGATTATCCAATTTATGAATTAATGAAATAGAATTTAGTTTAGATCTCTTCTCCCTCTTAGGCTGGTTCTCTGAATCGGATTTCTCTATTCTAGGGGTTTATATCAAATCCAGGATCCAACCTTGTCATGTATAACCAGGTTCATGAGAATTGGTATCAGGAGCCGTTTCGATCCATAGGGGATTCGATGGCAGGGTTCGAGAAAATCACATCAAAATTGGTAGAATTGAATACGAAATTGGTAGAAATAAAGAATCAAAGGGACGATTTAGCATCAACGATGCTTACCAAAGAAGCTTTTTATGCGACAATGGAGAAATATTTTGGTAAGAAAAACTGCAGTCATGAAGATCTAGTAGGATCTTCAAAAATCACTTCAAAGTCATCGGATGAAGAAACTCGTACTAAATCAATGGGAATCCGCGACCTAATTCCTATTTCTGTTGCTCAACCCTCTGATTCGGAAGACTTCAGTGTTGTTACATCGGAAGAAGGAAAATCAATTCCTACTTCTGTTCAACTAGATTCTTCTTCTCAAGTCCTCAGTAAGGTTGATTCTCAGAATGTTGACTCAATTTCCGCTGGCGCTGTTAAAGACAATGATGGTTCATCTGATTGTATGAATTTTCCATTTAGTGAAACTGCAAAGACAGATGTTAAGGACTCCGCATTGATAAATCAAATCAAAATTGGTGAGGTAAATGATTCTTCCCTAGATTTTAATTTCAATAAGTCTGGGAAGAATTTCGAATATCTCGAATACTTGAAGGAGTTATTGTGTATTTCCTATAACATATCAAACTACGAGGATTGTTGTTCCGTCCAGCTTGATATCACTCGTTCCTTATTTGATCGAGGTAAGCGTATCCTTACTTCATTCAATGCTTATGAGAAATTGATGGTTCCATGGATTTTAAGTTTGGGGTACCAGTTAGATTTCTGGTCTATCCATTTGATTGTGCGTTTGTGTGCTAATGATGCTGAAATTTTAGATGAGATGAAAATGTTTGTTAAAATGGCAGATAGAAATAGAATTTTTACATATTTTTTGGCATGGATGTTTAAACATGGGAAGGCACAAGAACTGCTGGTTAAAATGCCTAAGTGTGTAGTTTTAAATTTGGGCAGTGGAAGAGACAATTTTCTTTTGCAACTTAAAAGGCATAAAGTGAGTTACAAGTTACTAATAGATGAATGTCTCTTAATGGTCATAAATTCTTCTCGCTGGCTATATGATCGAGGCAAAGTGTTAGATGTTATTGACGGGTATTTTACTTTTGCTGATACTTATAAATGTGGTGTTCATACAAATACTTCTTGTGAGATGGTTTCTGTTGGGTCAATACTATTGGCAAATTACAAAGAGGAACTCCTTAATGAGCTTATTCTGAAACATGATTGCCACGTAGAATTTTTGGTGCATACATGGATTGTATTTGTGTTCATGATTGTTTCAAATGGTATGAGTAATAAGATGATTTCTGCATTGTCAGAGAGGAATAATTTTTTGTTGCTCTTGTTGGCTAGAGAGGTGAGGTTTAACAAAGCACATAAAGGGGTAATGGCCAATTACAGTGGCAGGTGTGTTATTGCACTTGTTTTCAAACTAGGGCACCCAATGATGTTGCCAAGGAAGAGATCAATTGCATTTCTATGGGCTCCAGGGGTTGAGACTGGTGCTATTACAAGTTATGGCATAAGAAGTTACATGGTTCAGTTCTAGGGTCCATATTGATACTTCAGGTGACAGGTAATAGTGAAGCTGGTACTATGAGGGAGTTATTTGATCAACTACATCATAGTAGATGGATTTTCTGTTACCCTCTAATCTTGCAGCTGGGAAATGGTTCACAAAAATCTCTAAAGATCTATGTTGTTGCAAGACAATATGCTGGTACATCGCAGGTTCTCCCAAAGAGGCTTACCTGTAAGTTCATGTTTCTTTATCTTCGTACCAGCAAGCTGTGTGATGTGTCTTCGCAGCGGGGAATTTGATTATGCTTGCTTCATCTCGGGTTGTGTTGTACAGTAAGTGATGATGCTTTCACTTGGATTTTTACTTGGCTACCAGAAGGACATAACTCTCCATTTTACAGTAGTAATGAATATTGTTCTGGTTGGGAAGAGTTTCAGGTGGTGAAATTCAAAGTGCTGCTTGTTTTGTTTAATGGCGGTGTATGCTCTTATGGATACCTGAGATGGAAATTTCGATTGGTTCCGCCGGGGTTATGGAGTGTCCGAAGTGTTAAAATGCCAGTTCAATGGGTTGTTCCTGTTTACATGAGCAGTGGCGAAGATAATATTCTTGACTGTGGTTTCCTTAATACTTATATAGTTCTGCGTTATGAATGGTTGAGGGAGAGTACAGGTGCACATGGAAATAAGACTTCTGCCATGATTGATTTTGTGCCCTTGTGTTGTGCTCAACTTGTATCAGGGGTGCTGCTATGTATACATTTCAAGCTGGGAGTGGTATAGATTATTGACCTGTTTTCTGTTGGGAAACAAACCCAGGAAGGTTTAGCTCCGTGGTTAAAGTTTAAAGGAGGTACTACTACCTTATTCAGATATTGTACCTTGCAGTTAAGTGGTCAGTGGTGGATTTTTAGTCAGAGGAACACAAGATCTGTGCATACTGAAGTTGAGACTTCCACATCTGTCATAGTACTCAACTATGTGCTGAGGCTCCAAACTAAAGTTTTCAAGCACCTTAAGGTTTACTCAGGGTTTTCTACAATATGTGTTGTTCCTTGTCAAACTTTTAAGCTGCAATGATGAGGGGACATCTACAACATATCTTGGTATACAAAGTCAAAACTGTCGATGCAAATGGTGCTTCTAGTGGTACCTACTCAACAGGGAGTTATGAAGATAAATGGCTGGTTTACCATGGGAAAATGAACACTCAAGAGTTTACTTTACCGGTTCACCTTGCAGGGGTAATTTCAACTTTAAGACTCACATGGCAACAAAAAGGGCAGTGGGCTAGGCCAGACAGGTGTTTATGGGCCTCACATGGGTTTTCAGTGGCATTTTAGATACTGGTCTTCTGATGGGTGGCTCTCCGATTTTCGAAGTTGTTCACTTCACTCTCATCCTTGAGGACAAGGATGTTGTGATGGGGAAGGGGATGTCATGTACTGACTATGTTAGAGAGGGTGCCCATATCATGTTACCGTCAGTCTCTAGTAGTAGTTGTGTTTAGTAGTATTTACTGTAGGAATGGGTGCCTTTATAAATGTATATGAATGTTTAGATGAGAACCACATGGGTTAACACCGGTCGTTGGATGTTAGGATAGAAAAATGAGATTTATATGCTCTAGAGTCTGTAATGAAAGGATTATCCAATTTATGAATTAATGAACTAAAATTTAGTTTAGATCTCTTCTCCCTCTTAGGCTGGTTCTCTGAATCAGATTTTTCTATTCTTCAAAGGGGTTTATATCAAATTCAGGATCCAACCTTGTCATTATAACCAGGTACGTGACAGGACCCCACTTGCTGCTGCAATCCTGGCCGACGGGATCTTAATTTCTGCTGGGAAGATCGCGTCCGCGCCATAAACAAGTGAATAGGGAGAAACTCCAATGGAGCTTCTAGGTGATGTCCGATACGCCCATAGCGCCATGGTTATTGCTCGTGCCATTCTCTGGGATTGTCATGCACTGTTCGACTGAGAATCCGAATTAATGTTTTGTTGGTGCTCTCATTTTGTCCGTTCCCCTGGGGGTAATAAATGGTGGAGAAGACTTGTTTAATTCCATATTCCTCAAGCAACTCTCGTACTTGTTTGTTGGCGAAGGGAGTGCCGTTATCGGTAATAATATGTTTAGGCACGGCAAACCGACAAATGATGTACTCTTTAATGAACGCCGCAATCGTCGCTCTTATAGTCCGTCGTAGAGGAATGGCTTCAACCCACTTGGTGAAATATTCCGTTGCGGTTATGATATACTCATGCTGCTTCGATGACGGCAGATTGATCTTTCCAATGATGCCAAGTCCCCATCTATAAAACGGCCGCGGACTACTTATCGAGTGTAAATGAGTAGAAGGTGCATGAATGAGGTTTCCATGAATTTGACATTTGTGGCAGCTTTGAACAAATGCAGCTGCATCATCCTCCATGGTCGGCCAATAGTATTTCTCGTATATCTGGAGAAACCGTTTCTTCTTCCCTTGATGTTCCCCTTCATGCATTTCCTTCAATATAATTGGAATCTCTGCCTCATCCAGGCACTGTAATAGATCACCTCCAAAGCTTTTACGATACATGATCCCTTTGTGAAATACAAATATCTTCACCTTTTGCTTTATCTTGACGGCATCCTTTCGGTTGGCGGGATCCATTCCGTCGCGAAGATATCTAATATACGGTTCTCTCCAGTCCCCAGAATGACTTACGCTGAAAATATCCAATTGATGTGGCGGTGCTTGACAATTTGAGAAAGACTTTTGGAGCAACCGAGATTGAGTTTCCATTTCCGTCCAGTAATAGCCAAGGTGTTGAAGACGACGATAGAGCGTTACCACCAATGTTTGTCCGAAAATTTCGCCATGAACGCGGTTAAGTTACAACTGTGCTTCTTCATATCGGAGACATCTTGACAGGGAGACATCCGGGTTTCGATGGTATAACATACCATGAAGCATGAAGAAGTTGTACAGGGTTTTGAGGCTGACCTTTCCTTGAGAAAGCGAGCTGTTGAGCTCTTGAACGATCAGAGTTCGCCAATCACAGGTTTCAGTGTCCTTGCTTTGCGAAAGCCATATTGACTCTACTATCCTCCTTTTCACCGTTAAAGTTTCTTCTAAGCCTTCGAACTGCAACTTGGATGCTAGTGTGGCTAAACAATCGGCGTGCCTGTTGTTGCTGCGGCCGACATGAGTTATGGTTACATCAGCAAAGTAATTTAGCAACCTTTGGGCCTCGGATCTGTACGGGGCCAGTGTTACTTCCTTTAGCGCGTATACTCCATTCATTTGATTAACCAGTAACTTAGAGTCACCTCTTATTTCCAGGCGTGCGACCCCTGCCTGCTTGGCTAATGACAGTCCTATGAGGAAGGCTTCATATTCTGCTGAATTGTTAGTGCACTGAAAGTCTAGCTTGAAGGAATGCAAGAAGACTGCACCGTTTGGAGATACTAGGAATACACCCGCCCCTCCGGTATTATTGCTAGGGGTGGCGGAGGCATCAAAATACAGTAGCCACGCTTCTCCTTCGATAACAGATATCTATGGAAATTCTGCGGGAAGATCTTCGTGTAGTGCAGTGGTGCCCTCTCTCGGGAATGCTTCTAGTAAATCTGCGACTGCTTGCCCTTTGATAACTCTTGGTGATGCGCACGTTATATCCAACTCTGACATTTGGAGGAGCCGTTTGGCCGGTCTTCCCATCAAGACCGGTTTTGAAAGAAAAAACTTCGCATGATCAGATTTAGATATGACCACTACCTTGTTGGATAGCAGGTAATGTCTGAACTTCTGAATGGAATGGATTAGGGCTAAGCATGCCTTTTATGCTTTGGGATATCTGAGTTCAGCGTTTCTCAAAATTCGATTGAAATAGTATATAGAATGTTCAACTCCTTCATCATCCTCTTGAGCGAGCAGAGCTCCGACGACGATATCACTAAAAGCAGTGTAGAGGAACAGCGGTCTCCTCTACGTAGGAGATTTCGTGACGGCTGGAGACGACAATATTTGTTGAATCTTCCGAAACGCCTCCTGTTATAGTGCGGTCCAGAAGAAACTTGCTCCCTTTCTCAGCAAGGAGGTAAATGAAGCAACAAGCTGGGCTAAACCAGGTATAAAACGTCGAATGTAGTTCACCTTGCCCATGAAGCTTTGGATCTCTTTCACAGTTCGCGGAGGCATCGTCGTGAGGATGGCTTGGGTCTTGGATGGATCCACTTTGATTCCCTCAGCAGTCACCTGGAATCCCAGAAATTTGCCTGAAGAAACGCCAGAAGCGCATTTCAAAGGATTCATCTTCAATTTGTATTCGCGTCACCTCTTGAACACCTGTCATAGGACTCCTGTATCGGCCGCTCGGGTTTTTGATTTGACTACTATATCATCCACATAGTCTTCAACTTGCTTATGCATCATGTCGTGGAAGATTGTCGTCATGACGCGTTGATACGTTGCACCGGCATTCTTTAAACCAAATGGCATTACAGTATAATAAAAATTTCCGAGAGGAGTTCGAAAAGCTGTCTTACTTGCATCAGGCTCATACATCTTTATTTGATTGTAGCCGCTATATCCATCCATGAAGGAGAACATGCCGTGTCCGCTGGTGGCATCTACTAACATGTCGATGTTAGGAAGCGGAAAATCATCTTTGGGGCAGAATCTATTCAAATCTCTGAAATACACATATCACCTGATTTGTCCGTTCTTCTTTTTTACCGGAACCACATTAGCCAACCAGGTTGGATGATGAATGGGTTTAATAAATCCAGCAGCCAGCAATTTCTGAATCTCAATCTTAATTTGTTCCTCTACCTTGTGTCTAAATTTCCTTGGAGATTTTTTAACCGGCTTGGATCCAGGTATGACATGTAGATGATGGGTGACCAATGTTTCATCTAGACTGGGAATTTCTTCATACGTCCAAGCGAATATGTCCTGGTACTCTTTAAGAAGGTCTACGAGCTTCGTGCGCTCATCTGTACATAAAGCTGAGATGATGGAGATAGGTCTAGGAGATTCCTCATTCCCGATGTTAACAATTTCGAGCTCATCAGTTGTGGAGTTGGTCACATCCTGTAGCTGTCGTGGAGCGTCTAACACTTCTTCTCGTGGATCGTCGTTGTTGAGCATTCCGTTGGGCGGAGAGACCGGGTGACACTCTCCCCTGCTAATTTCTAACAGCGGCGCCGACACATAATTTTCCCTTTCTGATCACGGCTCGCCTCAAAATTTCGCTCTCTTAGTGTGAGCATGGGATGCGCCTTCAGACGATGAAGAAGAACTAATACGTCTTATCAGCAGAGATGTATCATGAGACTTGGTCCTTAATGATGCAAGTCGGTCTTCTTCCTGGATCGATGCACACGTAGGGAATGGGGTGCAATAAACTTTGTCTGATTGATCCCGTAGGAATTCCTTTGGTTCGAGCAATTCCGCTCCACATATCGGTGCGTAAGGAGACAACGATGCAGGAATACAGACAACTTATTTGTTTAGCATAGTCTTCAGGAATTGGTGATAGTCAAGGGGACGATCCTATTGTCGTGAAGCCATGGTCTCCCCAGTATCATATGGTAGTCCGGCTCCTTTTCTATAACTTCGAATTTCACCTTAGACTGGACTGGCCCTACAGATAAATTCAGATTGACATACCCGTACGTGTTGGTTTGGTTTCCTTCAAAGTATGTCATCGTGGTAGGTTGTCGCACGATCTTGTTTGGGAGAACCTTGGACGTCCTGAGAGTCTTGAGAGTAATCACGTTCGAAGATGCTCCCGTGTCGATGAGGGCCCTTTTGAATTCTGAATCCTTGATGCGTGCAGTAAAGTGTAGGGCCCGGTTGTGACCTTCTTCCGCCATCATGTCTTCTTCTGTAAATGTGACATTATTCACAGACATCTATGGTGTTTTCGAGGCTTCCGGGCGCAAAGGGGTTAAATGTACGTCTAGGGATATCTGGTTGATTGCAGCAAACATCTCCGCCCGCTGATTCTTCAAGAGGTGTAGAAGTTCGCACAAACTTTCCACTAGAGAAGCTGCTTCTTGGTCCATCGACCTCTAGTTCATAGTGAAACTATTGACTTGAGGAGGATCTTTGCGAGGATTAGTCCCCAGTGTAGAAATCTCTGCGACAGAAGAACCGCTCATATCCGATATCATCTTGATGAGGAAATCGAGTATGACGTTTATTGTTTTCTTGATCAGATCTATGTTCTTCGTGTGAATCTCTTGCACCCGTGCTAACTCGATCAATGTTGGGATTCTTCCGTTGGTTACACCACCAGATACACCGTCGGGAAAATGGGCATCTTAATTGGAGGAACTTCGACTAGAATTTGAAGTTGTTGGGATAGTCTTAAGACCAACCATTTTGAAATAAAAAAAATGGAATTGGGCATTGAAGAAATTGACTTCACAACCGAGAGATTAATCTCCCACTGTGGTCGCCAGTTGTTTATGGTGAAAACTGTTTCTCCTGGTTTTGGTAAATTTGGGTGTGTATGGATGGGAAAAAAATCTAAACCCTAAAAAACTGCACTGCACGGGAGTACTTTAGATTCGAGAGATCAATCTGTACAATTCTGGCCTAAACCAAGAAATGGCCGTTCCAGACTTGCTTCGGTCACAAAGTGAAGGAGATGGGGTTGATCTTAGGGAGGGAAGCGAAGAAGGTGTTGAGATTGTGAAGATGTTGGCTGTTTATGACTTGTATCAGAATGTTGAACTGACTTGCATAATGTAAGCTATCAGTTCTGGGTGTTTTCTGAATACGTTGTTAACAACAACTTGGTTTTCTGTGTTGTTGGAAATAGGTCAGAGAACCTATTTATACAAGTCATTTGAGAGCAATCCTCATCTCGTAGGAAGTGGAGGAAGTTAAGTGATGTAGTAGTGGGGTCGTGTAGGGATGGTGATTGTCACATGATCATGCCTTTGCCCACTTCCCTCATCACTGTTAACCGCCCATCATTTCCTAACACGTTCTCGTAATGAGCGCGTTGCGAGCCACAAGTTGTAAACCGCCAGACCAATACCCCAGTAAGTATCCCCCAGTTTGTGACATATTTGACATCTCGAGTGAGTGTGTCAAGTCGTGGGACCTGCCGCAAAAATAACATATGGTGCTATTAGGTTAAATAACTAAGTTATTTATGGAATTGATATTCATAAAATATCGTACATGCTCGATGCATGTAATCCATCGCTTTTAAGCAAGCAGCTCAAAACAATCGATATGCATGAAGCATCGTTGTTTGAAAGCTTGATTGAATAAGTCGCGGATTGAGCGTCTTAAAATGGAATAATGCCAGACTTCCTTTAGGTGATCGTTTGAGGGACGCGTAAACAAGCCATCATTTGGTCGATCACTCCCTGTGGAAGAGAGGCGGCTGATGGTCGTCATGCTACTTTGCAGGTTTGCTGGAAATAAATCTTCATCATCCAATTATGGATGGACGAGATAATTTACGGCAGTTGCGCATTGTCGTTGATAAATTTTAGGGTTTAGGAACCGTGCGTCGTCCCTACTTTGGCCAACCGAATTCAAGCACTGAGTGCTAATCCACACGAGCCGATCGGGCATGCATGGAGGCAGGCTGCCGGTGTGCATGTCTACACCTTTTGGTTCATCAAAAATCAGATCTAGGAAACTCAATTAGACCGGCGAAGATTAGTGGTCACGATCAATTTGCGACACAAATACATTGCCGTAAAACACAAATTAGGGTTTGAAGGCCGCGTGACCTATCACCTTTTAGGCGTGCGTTTCGAGGCACCTGGCCCTGGTTTGCATTGGACGGCAGGTCACATGTAAAGGTGGGCCAATGGTGGACATGTTAACACCTTTGGGACCACCTGAATCTATATCTACACCATTCGTTTAGGCTGGCGAAGATGGATGTTCGTGATCAATTTAAGACGGAAGCATGTTGTCGTAAACCCTAATTAGGGTTTTGAGACAGCCACGTCCACACGAGTTTGACCAAGCGGTTTGGCATGCCGTTGGCTTCCCTTTGGGAAATCGATCACGTGTGGACAATATTGGGCTGGCGGTGAACTTGTGCTCACCTTCCTGATGGTCCAAAATGCGATCTAAGCCATCCAAATAGGCTGGCTAAGTTGGATGATCGTGATCGATTTAAGACGCTAGTGTACTTCCGCGACCCAAGCATCACGCCTGCCATGGTTCTGGAAATCGATTCATTGCTCTATGGCCCCACCGTGGGCAAGCCGTTCGGGTGAGGAGAAAGTGGGGTCCCCACTGTGCATGCCAGCACTTCCTTGATCACTCATGGGATGATCTAATCCGTCTAACCAAGCTGGCGAAGTTAGACGGTTGCGATGATTTTAAGATTGTCTTGGACTGTCCAAGCTCGATCGAGCTTCTCCCAAACAGCGCGACCACTCTACCTAGGGTTGGCTTTTGACAGCGCTGGGAGATGCATGTGTGATGTTCGGTTGGTTAAGGCATTAGTGGGCCCGCCGGTGGTCATCACGATGATTACCTATTCCTGCCAGTGTTTTGCTAGGCTTTTTAAACTGCGTGGCCAAATTGTGTGGTCGTTATCGTTTCTAAGACCGATATGGACAATCTAGATTTCCCTTAAGGAAATTAAACATGTTCGATCGAGTTGTCTTTAATAAAAAGCGCGTCGATACGAGACTCTCTTTTTCAGAGAGTGATGTAGCCTGTGTGGGTATTTCATGCAGATCTCAATATTGGCTCTTCGAAAGATTCATGCTACTCTGCTGAGAGTGAACACTTAATCGTCATGTCATGTCAATGATGAGAGTTCGGCTGAGAACATAGCACGGAAAATACTAGGCAAATCATGCATTAACTAATAATGCTAACAAAATTCACAGAATATTTGGGATTGTTGTTGCACGCACCATTCTGAGTGAATTTCATGTATATATATTTAATTGCTTCAAATAAAGTGAAGAGGTTTTCTGCACTCATGATTTCTTAAGCGTCCTTTCCCTTTGCAGGGTGACAGCGCGTTAAATACTGGTTTTACAATTTTAGCCCTGAACCAAAATCCACCATCAACAACATGATCATCTTCCGTCAAGAATATAAGATGAACTTGGTTGAAGCGAAAGCTTACCAACACGTATTTCGAGAAATATGTAAGCTAGTTAAACTTAGCTCGAAATCTCAAATGTGTATAATCGAATACTATATAGTAATACGACTTTTGTCTCAATATAGGAGATAGAGTAGAAATAGACTTTTGTCTCCACATACCTTTTGTTGATTAAGTTCCACAAGCCCTCCTTAGTAGTTCTTTTTCTTCAATTGATGAACGCCGTGAAGTCTAATGCTCAACTACACAATCTATCCTAGTCCGAGACATCACTATAAGTAGACTAGTAATCAAGACTTATAGTAGACTAGAAATCAAGACTTATATTTTTGATCACTAACATTGAAAAACAAGCTTGAGATAGCAACGCTTGCGAGTTCGACCGAGTAGTGCTCTAAAACATGTTCGAATCATCAAATAACCATAAATAAAATAGGTATTAGAGCTGAGTTGTTTAGCTTCCAAAAGATAAATTAACAGTTGTACCCAAGAAATAATCAGTTAATAGGAACCAAGATTATTATCTACAAATTTTATTTCACCGAATTTGAAGACCTCGAATTGAAGCTTCAAAACATATATATTTACGACTAACTGTACAACACATAAGATGTTTGCAATGTTATTTACAATTGCAAGTTCCTAACCTTTTCCATGTTTGAAATGCATATGTGGAGGGCCTCTTAAAAACTACCATGAATCCGATGTTTTGGTGCAACATATGCATATCTAAAGTTATTGTGAACTTGATATGTAATCTCTTCAACGATTGAACACCAAAATCATCAAACCATTCAGGTAGTGAAGTTTTCTGTCACCACATTCCTTTGTTGTTTTTTTTTAATCATGATCCTACTAATACTTTTATGTTTTGATTCCATTTTTTATTTTTGTATCATTTTATTTTCAAAAATCTCCCTTACTCCGATTGCTTTTCGGTATATCGTAACACTAAAACTTCTAATTTAGGCTCTTTTCAATGTGCTCTTTAGATTGGAAGTATGTGTTTTATATGTCCCTATTGTAAATCCTTGTGGAAGTTTCTTATTTTGGGTTATGACTGATTTAGTTTTTGTGTAAGTTTAATTATGTAAGTTTAATTGTGTACTTTGTCTTTTCAATTTACATCACTGTATTTTTCCTTCCTCAGTTTATCTACTTAGTTTATTTCTAGTTTTACATCACTGTGTTTTAAGTTTATTTCCCGCTATTTTGTCTTTCTTGATTTAATACTTTTCCTTCCTCAATTGATAACTTCCATTTTAACATTCGATTTATGTTTATCCGTTTGGATAGTCACTATGCCTGCCATGTTGATTTTATGCAAACCCTTTAGATGGTTTTGTATGTTGGGTTAGATATACTCTCACAAAAAGTCTTTAGTCCCTGGTTTAAGTTGTGTTTAGCTGATTATAATTATGTTTGTTATCTTTGTTTAAAGTTAGCTTCATACATAGACACTCCATGACATCCCAATCAGTTGCACCCTTCAAAAGTTACCTTCTAAAATCACACTTAGCAATAAACATGGATCCACGCTCGATCGACGAGGGAAAAACATGTCCCCTTACAATTCAATTTACTAAGAAACCAGGATAGGTGATTCACGTTCACCAATGATGTCACAAGCATTTAACACATTTATCATTAACAAAAAGGTTACCCTCCAAAACCCGTGACTTATTTATAAATATGGTTGTGAATGTACCAATGTATAACTATAATGATAAGCTATGATGATTCCATCAACGACACTAGTTATCATTCGAGGGAATATAACATTTTTAACTTAAAAAATAAAATTAATACGTAAGTCCAATATGCGGCATTGAGAGATGGACACATCCAATAATTCCTCATGTATCCATGTAATATAATATGTATTATTTATGTCCATTTAACCTGATTATGTATCTTAATAATGATATACAGTACGGAGAATATTAAGCTAACACGGAGAAATGCTAATAATTGAAAAATGTTTGGAGTACGCAAGTACATTCACTTTTGAGACAGTCGTTGTTGTTTTAAATGTGTATTAACTTTAAAAGTAATCGGTTTGGGCGTCTAATGTAATTTATTAACTACAAAAAGGAAATCTAGTTTGATGTATTCAATTTGGATGCATCGGGCAAATTAAGGTCACCACATAAATGAAGTTGAATGACCACTGATACAAGTATTCTACGCATTTAATTGGATTTTGAGTCTTTGACAGTCCAAAATTTACACCAAAGGAATCCTTGGCTACATTCAGAGATTAGAGAGGTGGAAAAAGGTGGAAAAACGAATAGATGTTTTTCCTACAAACTGGGGTGCTGGATGAGAAGGGATGTGATTGTCTTGTATTCCTGTTGTTGAAACATGAACACGTAACTTTATTTCCAATTTAGCATATAACCAAAGCTACCTAAGATTATTAGCTTGTAAAACTTTTTGTGCCGTTTCGGCATGGGTCATTCCCTAGTCTTAATAAAATAAAATTTGAAACAAAGAATGAACAAATTAGATCAATATACATATATAACCTTTGGATTGGATATCCTGATTTCAATTGAATATAACCATCGTATTTCCTTCGAGAGAACTAAATTTTTCCAGATAATTCAACACCTCTTAGCAACCAAAATATATTTTATCATCTCTTTGTTTGTTATCATCTTTGGTTACAAATGAATAATCTCAGAAACCCATGATTCTTTGGGGATATTAATTAGAAGAGATTTACATAAACTAGCATGAAGCTATGTTGCGAGATGGAATTAATCTTAATGGATCTTAATTTTTGGATCGTAGACCTAATTAATAGATCTAAAAAACCGTAAAAAGTGTTAAAATTGAATAATATGGATCGAAATAAAAAATAGAAAAGAAACAACATTAAGTAGAAATTTAGAAACGATAAAAATAAAAAAGGATGATGAAAGATCGCGATATCCCAGTTGCATTTCTCCTCTTAACTATCCGTCTCCAACACTCAACTCTCAACCTGAAGAACAAAAGCACGATGTTACAAAATATGAGCATGTAAGGAAATAACAGTAAGAGCATACTGGCTTGTTAGTTGTTTTTTAGCTCAAAACATATCGATTATAATTTATGTCAGTTCTTGTGTTGTTTTAATCTTTTAGGTGCTCATGTTGATACTCAATTTTTTTTTTCTATATATATTCTAGTCTTTCTTTTGTTTGTTTGACGATGACAAACTTAGGAACTACATGTGTAAAAAGATCCCAGAACACCATGAATAGCTCCCTGCAAGCTTTATTGTAGTATTTTGACAGTCCTCTAGGGCTATAACCCATTGTGCGCTACCCGGGATGATGATTGAGGAATTTGTTTTATGTTTTTTTTTTGATTTAATTAACTTTCATTATGAATTAATAAACAACCAACAATATGGACGCAACATAAGGACATATCAAAATGAAATATATAAGTCTGGCCGGCACTTGCGCACATTAGGAAGGAACATAAGGACAAGTCAAAGTTAAGTACATAAGCCCGGACGACACTTGCACATATTAGGCCAACTCTTTAAATACACATGAAATCCATATTAGCCTAGGTCTCGGCCATTTGCACACTAAAGCTTCTCTGAGGTAGTCTAAACTACACCATTCACTTAACTTTGACAACACCAACAAAAAAAAAAACCTAATCAGTGAATCAAGAGAGTTTAATTTGAAAATCGAAGAACGCAAAGTTAAAGAAAACTCATAGCGATCTTATATTATCAACTGAATCCCCATGGTACTACGGTAGGATTACTTCAAAAAAAAAGCCTCATCATGCTTATTATATAAACTGGAAACTCACTGTCAAATTGACTGCATTACGGATGCATTTACATCCCTTTAAAAGTGAGTATAGGTATAAGGCCATTTTGATTTTTTTTAGTAAATTTGTGAATCGAACTACAAAAAAAACTAATTCCATTGAAAAAAAATTATGCTATAGAGTATCAAAAACAATTATTTTTCTACGATCGAATTAATAAAATGTTTAAAGTGGAAATGTTAAAAACTTAAAAAATGTTTGTTTGATTGTGGAAGCATCTTACACATGTAGGAGAATTACAATTTATTTTTAACCTCTTCAAGGAACAACATCAATGTGTGTGGCGAGTCTATAACCAATCACCCATAAAAGTAAAGTTTACAATGATGCGAGTCCATAACCAATCACACATGTAGAGAATTATACCTTATTTAGCTTGTAAAATTCTTTAAGGCACAACAACGATATATGTACATTGATGCGAGTCTATAACCATTCACCCGTAAAGATAAGCTTCATAAAACGAAACACAACGGTGAAAAAGAAAATTCACATGTAAAATTGAATATGAATTAATGAATGTTATTTATCTGGTTCATGTCATCACTGTGATTGATCTTATGTCCAGGTCTTCTGTTTTCATCGCTTGGAACCATGGCAAGACTGGGAACCATATTGCCAAGCGAAGTCTTTGTTGAGGACCGTGGCATCGTCATATGTTAGTCAGATTCTTCCTAGACAGTATTGTGAGTTTAGGACATGAGAAGACTTCTGCTCTAGAAAATTAAATGTTAACGAGATGTATGCTCATTAAAACCTTGTCAGGAAAATTATACAAGACAAAATCTGAAACAAAGGAAAAAGAGTGCAATTTTTGCATGAATGTTAACCCAACTATATGAGTTTACCCATAGGCCCAAAGCCCAAAGAAGACGTGTGGTTTTGCTGTTTAATATTCCCTCAGTTTCTAAAAAGTAGGCTTGTTTGATTTTCATAAAAATTAAGAAAACTAATCATTGGAGCCACTTTTCCATGTTT
This sequence comes from Papaver somniferum, assembly GCF_003573695.1. Classification (NCBI taxonomy): domain Eukaryota; kingdom Viridiplantae; phylum Streptophyta; class Magnoliopsida; order Ranunculales; family Papaveraceae; genus Papaver; species Papaver somniferum. The sequence goes on from NC_039368.1 coordinate 39,892,811, forward strand.
TTTCCTAATCTATCCTTTGGTCCCCAATCATTTGTTATTAGAGAAAAAAGAGAAAGAAGTGGTCCCTTTTTGTATTAGGAATTTAGGAGAGAAAATGGAGAGAGAGAAGTGATCCCTCTATAACTATAATAGTAAAATCATAACATTTGATTTTGTATATATATATATATATATATATATATATATATATGGAAACAAGCCTATTTAGAGACGGAGGGAGTATGTTTTAGGGTTTCTGATTTCTCCAGTATCAGTAGCAGAGTCTTGGAGGCGGATAACAAGAATGGCGATTAGAGTAATTTTGACCAAGATATCTTCTTTTGCTTCTTCGAAGACATCATCATTAGGTTTCATTGAAGGGACACAAAGGATTCGTCGTTACTGTTGGGATTTAGAAGGTTACCGCAGAAGAAAGATCGATAAGGTCTGAATTTCTTACTTCAAATCATAAATCTTTTTTTTTTTTGATTGATTGAATGTTTCATCTCCTTTTATAGGGGGTGGATTTGCCCTTTAAGGAGGATGCCTCTACGGAAGAAATGATAGCAGCACTCAATGCAATGAGTTGGGAGGATAAGTGCAAAATTAATTGGGACAAGTATTCAAAAAACAAACGTCCTTTTGAGGAAACTAGGACTGAGGATACGAAGGAAATTGAGAGGGTAATTTTGAAGTTGATGCGTGATGAGCACAAGGAGTTTGCGGGCAGTGTGGATGAACGAATTAGTGATATAGATGAGTAGGAGATATGGATGATGTTCAAAGGAAAGGTGTTAGTTCTACGAATAGTATAAGGTAAAATTGTTAATTCTGATCAATTTTATTATTTAATGTTCATAATCATTAGGAGTTTATTTGCTGTGCTTAACTGTCTTTGTAACTAGAAATCAGATTGTGTTTTTCTTCTGTATGTTCTGATCTTATACGACACCCACTCCCTCGGTTGTAAGTAAGTAAGTAAGTTTCCATCTTGAAGGATTATAAAATGTATGTTTTCATCTCAACTGTTTATGTATTTTTTTGGTGCCATTATTACGAAGATGTGAAGAGAAGCCATTAAAATAATAATCCCTTAACATCAGGTTGGGTACAAGGAACACTGAATTCAGGTTGTCTGACTAGTAAATCATTGGAAGATGGTGGCATTTTAGATTTATGCGTTCATTTGAGATATCGCTTACTTTCGTTTTGAAGTGTTCAATATTTTCCTTATCAGCACTGCAAGTGAAAATGAATTTCCTACCTGATAAGTCTGATACATGTTGTTTTTGGTTGATTTTTGAATTAGGATTTTTGGATAGACCTGGAACATAACATTTTCTTAATGAAGAATAAAGATAGAGAGAGTTGTACTAGTAATTATAGGGCTTCTGGTAGGAAATAAGTCGGTAAAAAGTCCATTCTGGTCTTGCCTAGCAGCGTTAATATTACATGCTACAAGCAATCCAAATTAAGGCACTCCCAATTGTAGACTTGTTCATAAGCATGCCATTGATATGTGGAATTACTTCCAAATTTAGCTTCTGCAAATTTAGCTTCTATAACTTAAGCTTCAAGGCACTTTAGGATGTCCATAATGTCGTGCATCAGTGTTCTGTGGTTATTGTATAAGTAGTATAGGGGTTTTAATTTTTGCAAGTTGAAACAAGACTAAGGTGTCCTTATGCCTTCGACATGTAGGAGTATTTTTGTTATTAGTGTTTAAATGTTGACCACAATCAGTATATGTATCATATTCTTGTGATTGATTGTTGTCTTTGTGGAATATGGAATACCTTGTATAGTTGGTTCAAATTTAACTTCTTTTTGTTTCTCATTGTTTATGTGATCAGGTTACTGGATTGCACGTATTCAAGAATTTGATTTCAAATGGTCTATTCACTATGTTTCAGTTATGGTAGCACCTGAGCCACAATGCTTTGAGGAAATAAAGAATAAAAGCTTGCTTGCTTGTTAGTTGTTTTTGAGCTCAAAACATTCCGACTATGATTTAGTAGTGTTGTTTTAATCTTTTAGGTGCTCATGTTGATACTCAAAAACTATATATATATTTATGTTTGTTCGATGAAGACAAACTGAGGAACTACATTTCCAGGTTATGTAGTCCTCGTTATTTCGTACTTAACGACCAGATTGAAGCGATATTATCAGTATCACCAATCTTTTACAGCTTACTGCCCGTCATATGGCTAATTCAAGAAGGTAACCTCTCAGTTTACACAAATGGATGGAGAATAACCCTTATCCAGAAAGTAGTACACTGCTATAATTTACATGGAAATGGAAAAGTCATGAATGAATGATGTTGACCTTTCAGATATTTTTGTACGGTTGGGTTCGAACCATTCCTCATTTGATCATCAGCTTTGCACGTATGGTCTTGAGTAGTAAACGCATACTTCTCCCCTGTTCTTGAACTGGCGCACTCTCCAAGTCCATTTGACGTGTGTCTACTCCAAGCTCTCCTTTAGGTTCCAGATATGTCCCCCACTTCCCAAGGCGCGCTCTTCTCCTTGCCTTTGGGCGCACTCTCCACGGCGCACTCTCCAAGTCCATTTGGCTGGCGTACTCTCCAAGTCCATTTGACGTGTGTCTATTCCAATTCATATACAAGGCGCACTCTTTTTTAGGTTCGAGATAATGTCCCCCACTTCCCAAGGCGCAGTCTCCTCCCTGCCTTTGGGCGTACCCTCACGGCGCACTCTCCAAGGCACACTCTCCAACTTTTCAAAGGCGTATTCTTTTGGCACTTTCTTCGGTTCTAGTCTATATTGTCTAGACATGCTCACTGGTTCACTTCTCTGAGCGTACCGTTTATCTTGGTTGTGAACACACTAATCACGAAGACATCAGAATGCTCACAACCAATTATCATAAAATAGAATAATTTGTGATGATGATATCTTAGTATTGATTCCTTGGCTCAAAACCTTCGGGTTTATCACAGCCTCATCCAACAACTCCATGCAGGGTGTTTGCGCACGGGATATAGATAAACACAAAGAAAACAAAACGGACAAGTAAAGATCCACGGGGTTTGACAGATATGAAGTGCTGAAATGTAAACAAGACCGAGGTTTACGTGGTTCAGCACTAAGGCCTACGTCCACGGGGTTTGTTGTTTCACTATGTTCTTCACGATTACAAGAGTAGTCGAATGACTTTTGGGTTTACATGTATTTTCCCTTCTAAAGGACTAACTTACACTCGTAATCTTTCTCTCTCCTTTCCTTCCTCCTCTTTTTCGATCCCCCTTCCCTCTTGGTGGAGAAGGGGTATTTATAGGGTTAGAGTGTGGGACCCATCTCTGAAGGCCGTTGGAACCTTATCTTCTAGTGTCTTGTGTCCATCACGCAGATGTCTGCGTTTGCCACTTGATCACGCAGAGACATCCTCGCTCGTCCCACGGATTGATCGACACGTATACTGCTCAGAGTGTTTAATGAGGGTGGTTGAGATGCCTGCTCGTGTCAGAAAAAATTTTCTGCCCCTGTCACGTCCGTGTCAGCTAACTTTCTCTCCACCGTTGATCTTAGCTTCTTTTGGGATGAGATAAAGTAACTCCTTGGGGTTTATTTGGTGTTACGTAGTACATCGTATTTTGATGTCTTGGCCTGCCTGCTTTCCACGTATTTTTCTATATACACGTGTCTGATGGTGAGATATATGTATACACAATTTGCCCCTTTTCTTCGGGCTTGAATGTTTAATGGGTGCACTGAAGAAAACAGTCGTTGCATATTCTTCTATCTCTCCTAATAACTTTTCCTAGATACTTGGGCACGTCTTTTATTTGTGCATTAACTGCTCATGTAACGGGCACGTTTCCCATTCCTTCATTAATTTCCTTCTCTTTCTTTCGGGTATATTAAGGAGAGAGAATTAATTTCATTCTTCCTAAACATTCTCTCAGTTTTAGTTCTTCGTTCTTCAGCCTTTAAATTCTCTGTCAGTCTTCATTCTTCAGCCCTTAAATTCTCTGTCAGTCTTCATTCTTCAGCCCTTAAATTCTCTTTCAGTCTTCATTCTTCAGCCCTTAAATTCTTTCCATTGAGCATTAATCACGTTTGCCTCCTCTTTATTTCTGATTTGTTCTTTCTGCTGCTGTTTTTGCTGGTAAGTTTTTCTTTTCTTTGTTTCCATGGTTTTACGTTATGTTGATTTGTAAATTTTCTGCTACTGTTGTTCCTTGTTTGTGATGAAGAAGTTCTTTCAATGATTGCATGCTAGTTTGCCCCTGTTCTTCGTCTTAAATCAAGGAGGCCATTGTTAGGGTCGGGATTTTATGGAATTTTGATCATGTACGCTAATTTTAGGGTTTCTGCGTTATCGTGTGTGGGTTTCTATTTATGTGGTTTTTTGATCGTTGGTAATGTCCTTGAGTTTTTTTTTGACTTGTTTATGATTAATCTTTTCGCAGCCATGTCTGACCGTCCGCGGCTTCCTGATCAGACTCTTGGTTCTGGTCTATCGAGATCTCCTCCGCGTAGAGAGTCTCAAGATGATGTTCGTAGAAGTCGAGTTTCTTCTGGGGCGAAGGCCTCATCTTCTAGGGAAGAGGTTCCTTCGACCAATCCTTCTGGGTCTCGAAGGGTTGTTGATCACGCGGTGTCTCGTCCGCGGGATGGTATTAGGAGTACGCAGTCACCGACCCGTGCTGTCTGTTTTGATGTTCCTCCCTTACGTTCTGTAGAGCCCGAGCGTCTGCCTCCCCCTCCTATAAGTTCATTTAGAGGGAAGAATACCAAAGGTAGTGTTCCGGTCAGCGATGCCAAGCTGAAGTATGTTCCCGGCACGGAGGGGTCTAGTCAGCGGAAACTTTTCCCGGACCGCGAGAGGATCAAGCGCGACCATGACTACGAGTGGAACGCTGCCGTTATCGAAGTGGTTGGTCCATGGGCGTACGGTTGGATTCCTGGTCCCCGCGGTTGGCGTCCTACTGAGAGTAGCAAGCCGCGTGAATCTCCTCCTGCTCGTTATGGAGATTTCTGTCCCTGGCGTTTAAACTTCGCAGGTATGAATTTTCCTTATGCCCTTGACGTCGTTGAGGTAGACGAGGAGGAAGGTTCTGGTGCTATACTTCCACCGAGGAGTGCCTCGACTGCTCAGGTACGCGGATTCTAGCTGCGCTTCTCTTTCTTTTAGAAATTCAACTGTTCGGGAAAAATAATTCTTTTGGTTTTTAGGTGTCGAAGAAGAAAAAGATTAAGCCGAAATAGTCTTCTACCATTGTGATGGGTGATGCTGAGGCCCATGAAGAAGTTACAAGTCCGGTGAACGAAGAGTTTGCTGAGGATGAGGAGATTACAGATGGGGAGGAACGTACTGGTACTTCCCCTATCAATGTTGAAAAAGAGGTCTGTGCGGGTCAAGATGGTGATGAAGGGAGAAACAACGCCGGTGTTATTGGTGATATTTCTGTCCCTGTTGAGGATGCCACGGAGACTCTCCCCACCCTTTCTCAAGAGTTTTCTTTTGATCGGCTGTATTCTACAGGGGAGTTTATGGATGATGCCCTCGATTTTCCTGAGGACTTCTCTATACTGTCCCCCAATGATGATTGGGATGTCCTCGGGGGTGCTAGTAACGGAGTTGCTGCTGTTCAAGATGGTGGCGCGGAGGAGCATGGTGTGCATGTGGATGCCGACATTTGTGCTGATGGGGCCACGTCAGAGAAGGGGAAGTCGGTGATTGATTCGCCTGCTGCGGATCTCCCTCATTCGCCAACATCTGAGGGTGAGGACGCCATAATGGATTGTCTCAAAGAAAAGAATCTGCTATTTGTCCCTCATCCCGCCCCTGTTGTCGCTGGTGAAAAGGATTCTGATGCGTATACCCGTCGTATGATGGAAATGTCTTCCAAGGCGCGGGTGTCTGAAGCCTGGGGAAGAAATTTGAGTGTTCCCGAAGCTACCCTTGTGTCGGAGCCTCCTATTTCCGTTGCAGATATGATGCCATAGCCGACGGGTATCAATATGGCTTTCCTCAGCAGCGTGTCTTGGAGGTAAATTTTCGTACGTACTTCTACGGGACGATCCAATTATTCGGTGAAATAATGTTTTTATTCTTGATGTGTAGATGATGAGGAGTGAGCATTGTAACCACGTTCTGTATCAGTTCTTCAAAGCGAAATCTCTGAAGCTCGAGGCTAAGCTTCGTCGCAGAGAAAAAGAATTATCTGCGGCTGAGGTGAAAATAGAAGAGCTGAAGAAAAGCCTCAAGGAGAAAGAAAAGCTGGGTGAAGCGGAGGCCAGTCTTCGTTCAGAGCTTGTTGCTGTTCGCGCTGAGTTAGAGCAAACTCGCGGCCAAGTTTCAGCTTTCACAGGTTTGGTTCTTTTTTTTCTCTTTTCCCCTTGCAGTGTGTCGTCATTCCTCTATTTGTTAGTTGTTCTGTATGAGTCTCCCCATCCTATCTCCAGTGGGTGGTGTCCCCGAGCTGATATGGCTTCGAAACGAAAGGGCACGACAGAAATCTCGTGTTAAAGAACTTGTTCAGAAAATTAAAAGTGAAGCCACGAAATGGGATGCTCGGGCTGAGGTATGGCGCGCAAGGCATGTTCAGATGGTCGACATGCAAAATCTGTATAACCATGACCGTGCTTTATTTAATGGCACGCTGCTGTGGACAAGTGATAGTCTGCGGGAATCCCGTGAGCGTACTTCTTTGTTGGAGTCTAGGATACAACTTCTGGAAGAGGAATTACAAAAGGCTCGATCATTCCCTTTTCCAGGATTGGAGGATAGTGCGCGGTGTCTGATCAGAGAAAGGGACAATGCCCGTGCCGAAGCCAATGCTCTAAGCAAGGCCCTTGCCGCGTCCCGCGTTGAAGTAGCTCATCAGGCTGAGTCTGAGAGGAATCTTGAAGTGTGTATGTACAGATTGAGCAAGGGGGTATCAGAGATAAACAAAGAAGTCGACCACCTTCGTCACATGGATTCGATGAAGCAGGTAGAATTAGATGCCAGTCAATTTACTCTCACCAACCTTCAACTAGATTATAAGAAATTATCCACGGAATATGATCATCTTGATGAAGCGCGAGATGCGGTTGTTAATGAGTATGAAGAAGCTTCGGCTTGTGTCGAAGGTATAACCCTATTCCATCGAGTGTGATTGTGTCTTTTCTGTGCTAACTCCCTGGTGTTGTCTTTTTCAGAACTCGAGGGACAACTTCGCGTTGCAAATGAAAAACTTGAAAAGGCTCAATCTTCCTTAGCGCAGCAGGAAGAACAGACTAAGCATTTTAAGAGTTTGGCGGCATCCCGCGACGAGGCCGTCGGTGCTGCTTCTAAAGAAGTGAGTCGTCTGTCTTCATTGTTATCCCAGGCCCAACAACGGACGACAGTTATTAAGAACAAGGCTCGGTGTCAATTGGCTGAGGAGACGAACAAGATGCTAGAGAAGATAGAACTTGGCCTAAAGAACAAGCATGGTCTTGTGAAGAATTATCCGCGTCGTCCAGTTCCTGCTGCGTTGCCTGGCTCCTCGGGGCCCTCATCTGGTGGGAGCGTCCCTTCAAGTCTTCAGAACGATCCTGCTGATGGGGCGACATCATCTAGGTAGAGACCGCTGTATTTTGTAGAGACCGCAGCGGCATTATCCTTCCACTTTTTGTAATCATGTAAAAAGAATATTTTTTGCTAGTATCATGTAAAAGGAATATTTTTTGATGTGTACTCTTTCTTGAATTGGCCTTCCACTTTTTGTAATCGTCCTTTACGAAATGGATCCTTTTCTTGATATACCTGCAATGTTGGTTTGTTTTTATTTTAAGCATTGTGATGAAAGACTCTAAAAATAGAAAAGGATTTTAAGTGTTTGGGTGCGATCCCGAAGGGAGGTACCTTCGTGATCGGCTTGAAACCTGTCTCCCCGCTGGCGAACCCTTGGCCAGAGGATTCCCAGACGGTGGGGGCCGAGGCAACGTTCTAGGATATGGGGTTAAAAAATTTACATACACCCATTCCGTCGACCCGTTGCCTTAAGATTGGTTGGGTATCTCTTTCTGCTGGGTGCCTTCCCCCTGGTCTTACACTTATGGACACTGACGGGGGAGCCCTGAGAGATTGTAGATTAACTACTTTCCCCAATATTGTCGATAGGTTTAGTGGATACATAGAAAGCTTGTTTGATTGATAGGTTGAGGCCTGCAATTCCTCGTATAGAGATAGAAACATGTAGAGTGGTCACACTCCCTTCTTCTTCTGGTACCCTTCACGCAGTTGCAAGGCTGCGTTTCCCCTATGGGAAGTATGGTTTGAGCCACTTAGCATTCCAAGGATGTTGGAGGACTTCGCCTTTCAGATTACGAAGGTAGTAGGAGCCGCTTCCCGCAATATCATGTATTATAAAAGGTCCTCCCCACGTAGGTGCTAACTTTCCCCATCTCTTCTCTCGTTGATACTGTGGGATTGTTCTTAACACATACTGCCCTTCTACAAAATTCCGGAGCTTTACCTTTTTGTTGTACTCCCTTGCAAGTCTTCGTTGGTAATTTTCCATCTTCTGCAATGCTGCTTCCCTTCTTTCTTCTAGGTCGTCCAATCTCTCTAACATCATGTCTGTTGTGAGATTTTTCTCCCACGCTTCGGTCTTTTTGGTTGGCATGAGTATCTCTGTAGGGATGACTGCTTCAGCTCCATAAGTGAGAAGAAACGGGGATTCCCCCGTGGCGGATCTTCGCGTTGTCCTGTATGCCCATAACACATTGTGCAGCTGTTCACACCATCTCCCTTTATGCTCGTCTAATTGTTTTTTGAGTATAAGGGCGAGGGTCTTATTGGTAGCTTCCGCTTGCCCGTTGCTTTGAGGGTATATGGGGGTGGAATTGTTCTTTCTTATCTTGAAAGTATCGAAGAGCATGTCTATATTTTTCCCCTGTAATTGTTTACCATTATCAGATACAATTTCAGCGGGTATACCGAATCTGCAAATGATGTTCTGGAATATGAAAGTAAACACATCCACATCTCTGATCCTGGCCAAGGCCTTAGCCTCCACCCATTTACTGAAGTAGTCCGTGGCTACTATCAAAAATCGTCTTTTCCCTGATCCTTCGATGAAAGGCCCGACGATGTCTACGCCCCATTTTGCAAATGGCCACGGGCTATCGACGGAGTTTAACATTGTTGCCGGCGCGTGGATCTTTTTGGCGAAGCGCTGACATTCTTCACACCGTCGGGACATCCTCGCGGCATCCTGTATCATTGTCGGCCAGTAATATCCTTGCGTTTTTGCTTTGTCAGCTAGTGATCGCATGCCGCTATGATTCCCCGCGTCACCATAATGGATATCATTTAGAATTCGATGCCCCTCTTTCCGGGACAAGCAACGTAGTAATGGTCCGAGGAAGGATTTCTTGTACAGGACCCCATCCCGAAGATCATATCTTCCTACTTTGGAGAGTATCTTCCTAGCTTGTTTCTGATCCGCAGGTAAGCTTCCTTTTTCGAGAAAGGAATGGATCATCACTCTCCAGTCATCTTCGTTTCTGAAGTCTTCGTCTTGATTTGCTCTTGACAGGATATCTTCTTCGTCAAAGTCGTTATGGATGTCTTCTCCTACCTGGTCTTCGATATTTTCTTCCACTGTATCTTGATTGGTAGCGAAGGAGAATTGAGATGCAATCGAAGGCTCGTATACCCTTGCTATTTTAATAAATTTGACGCTTTTATCCCTCAGCATGGATGATATATATGCTAGGGCATCCGCGTGCCTGAGGTCCCTTCTGCATAAGTGCCGGAACTTGATGTTCGGGATTTGTGATGCCAATGTTTGGACCAAGGCCATGTAAGATGAGAGGGTGTCATCGTACACATTATACTCGAGCCCTATTTGCCGTATGACAAGCTGCGAATCACTTGTCATCCTTACATCGGTTACCCCCATCTCTATTATTATACGGATGGAATGTACGACAGCTTCGTATTCAACGATGTTGTTGGTATGCTCTTTGAATTCTAACCTAAGTGCATGTATAATCCTTTCTCCGGTTGGGGTGATGATGACAATGCCTATTCCTGCTCCTTCCTTATTTTTGGATCCGTCGACGAAGACTTCCCATTGTCTTTGACTCGCAGGTTCGAGTATATCCATTGGATCCTTGTTTTCTTCCTCGGCTTCTGGTATTCCCTTAATCTCTTCGTCGTTGTCAAGGGGGAGGTCTGCTAAGAAATCCTCCAGAACTTGGGACTTCCGAGAATGTTGAATTTCATGAATGATGTTGAATTGGTCCAGATGGGTGCTCCATTTGGCTATTCGGCCCACTTTTCCCGTGCTTTTGAGGACTGCTTCCAATGGTGCTTTGCATGGGACCCTGACGAGGTGAGTTAGGAAGTAGGTTCTCAGCTTTTGAGTAGCCCATACCAATGAGAGGATGAGCTGTTCGATCTTGGTATAGTTCCTTTCCGCAGAATTGAGGGTCTTGCTGACGTAATAAATAGGTTGTTCTATCTTTGTATTGGTTTTGACCAACACTGCGCTGACTGCGTCTTCTGTTGCTGCTATGTACAATGCCAAAACCTCATCAGGATCTGGCTTCTGCAGGATCGGGATTGAGGCTAGGTGTTCTTTGATTTTTTGGAATGCTTCCTCGCATTCAGCGGTCCATTCGAACCTGTTTCCTTTTTTGAGAATATTAAAGAAATGTTTGCATTTGTCCGAGGATCGGGCAATAAATCTGCCCAAAGCTGCTATGGATCCATTGAGTTTCTGTACTTCCCTTAAATTCTTCGGGGACGACATCTCTACTATGGCCTGAATCTTTGCTGGGTCTACCTCGATGCCTCTTTTTGTTACCAGATACCCGAGGAATTTCCCCGAGGTGACACCGAAAGTACATTTCTCCGGATTCACTTTCATGTGATGTTTTTTCATTGCTTCGAAGATATTTCTCAGATCCTGGTGGTGATCTTTGCGCAGCTTGCTTTTGACGATCATGTCGTCAACATAGACTTATAAGGTTCCTCCAATCCATGGCTTGAACATAGCATCGACCATTCTTTGGTAGGTTTCCCCTGCGTTTCGAAGTCCGAAGGGCATTCTAGTGTAGCAATAAAGGCCATGTGGGGTGTAGAACGCTGTGTGTGGCTGATCTTCTTCTGCCAGGGCCACTTGGTTGTAGCCAGAATGTCCATCCATGAATGACAGTTCTTCATATCCTTCTACTGCTTCTACCAGCTGATCTATGCTCGGCAGGGGATAGCTGTCCTTTGGACATGCCTTGTTGAGATTAGTAAAGTCGATGCATATTCTAACCCCTCCATTTTTCTTAGGAACAATGACCATGTTGGAGATCCAGGTAGGGTATTTGACTTCCTTGATAAATCCTGCGTCTAGTAGTTTCTGAAGTTCTGTTTCTACTGCCTCATGATACTCTAGAGCTACTTTTCGTATTTTCTGCCTGAACGGGGGTGTGCCTGGTTTGATGCGTAGCTCGTGTTGGATTACTTTTGGGTCAATCCCCGGCATATCTCCTAGCTTCCAGGCGAACACATCCGCGTATTCCTTAAGTAATTTGGTCAAAGAATCTTCCCTTCCTTCGTCCATTATGGTCCCTATTTTGATCATCTTCGGGCTTTCTTCTGTTCCTATGTTGATTTCTTTTACGGGCTCCACTGGTGTGAACAAAGGCTTCGGTTTTCCAAGGACTGGGACGTTCTTTAATTGCTATTTAACGCGTTTCTGTTCTTCGCTGGTTGTTGAAGTACTTGTCTCTGTGCTTGGGACATTATCATCTTTCGTCAAGCCCTTCCCTGTAGTTTCCTTGAGGAACAGGTCTATGGCCTTCTCTTTCGTGGTTTCTTTATTTTTTACTCTTCGGATTTTTCGCTTCTCTTCTTGCTCGTTGTTGATATGATCCTGAGTGGCCTGGCACTCTCTCGTAGTGACCCGATCTCCCTTGATTTCCATTACTCCTTCAGGTGTTGGGAATCCAAGACATTGGTGGTACGTTGCCGCAACTCCTTTGAGTTTATGTATCCATTTTCTTCCAATGATGGCGTTGTAGGGGGATGGGGTGTCCACCACACTGAATCGGGTTTCTAGTTTCATGGGCCCTGCGTCGACCTGCAACACGATGTCTCCCAAGGGCTTCGTGGGTGTTCCATTGAATCCGTAGATGGTGTAATAAGAGGTCATTAACTGTTCATCATGGAGCTTCATCCGTTTGAAAGCATCGTAAAATAGTACGTTTACGGAGCTTCCCCCGTCTATGAGGATCTTTTTGAGGTTACATCCAGCTACTGATAGTGTTAGGACCAAGGGATCGTTATGGTCTTCCATATCTTCTTCGATATCTTCGGCACCGAAGATGATAGGAGATTCCATCCACTCTTTGTGCTCGTCCACCTCTATCCCATCGACCTTATACAATTCGCAGCGGTCTTCGAATTGCTTCCGTAACCTCTTTCCTATCTGCGCTGTAAGTGAGGTCCCGGTGGCTTCGGAACACGAGATGGTGTTGATTGTGCGGTTTCCTTCCGGAAGTTGGACTGTTTTGATTCGCTTGGATCTATCCTCGGTAATATCCTTTCGTACGTAATGTTTGATCTCTCCCGCATCAATTAATTTTTGGATCATTATTTTAAGGTTCTTGCACTTTTCGGTTTGGTGTCCGTTGAAACAATGATATTCACAGTAATCTTTGGACTTCTCGGATCTCAGGGGCTGCTTTCCCTTAGACCATGGCCATTCCAGGTTTTCCCTCCCTTTGATCTCTCGTAGGATACGAGCATAGCTAGCGTTGAGTTTCGTGTAAACTTGATCTTCGAATTTTCGGTCACTTGTTCTTCGTTCATCCCTTCGTTCCTTCCTATCTTTGTGAGGTCTCTCCAATGAGCCACTCCTTTTGGCCCCATTGGTTTGTTCCGCTGAATTGGTGCGGTGAGATCTCTGCGGATATGCCCTCGGGTTTTCCCGTTGAATTTCTTCAAGTCGAGCGTGCTTTTCGATAATTATTCGAAGATCTCCCTCTGTCTTAGGCACGCTTCCATGAATCTCAACAAATAGGGGACTCATTCGGTCTAATCCCCATTTGTAGCAATTGATGCTTACCACTGGGTCCACGCTCCCAATGGCTTGGCAGATCTTGTGCCATCTGTTAGTGTATTCCCTCGTGGTTTCCTTGTAGCCAATCGCTAGTGAAAAGAGCTTATCCATTCCGGTGTTTACAGTCTTGTTATACATGTATGTTCTTAAGAATTTCTCTGCGAGTTGGTCGTATGAGTGGATGGAGTCTGGTGGAAGATTATCAAACCATGATAATGCCGATCCCTTCAGGCTTGACGGGAAGTATCTGCAGAGTACGGCGTCGTTCTGACCCCATCTAGCTAAGACACGGTTATAATACCGAATATGTGCAGCAGGGTCGCTGGATCCATCATAGCATTCGAACGTTGGGACAGGGCATTTCAGTGGAATAGGGGTGTTGGCCAAGCGATGAGTTAAAGGCGTAGAGTTAGATTCTCTCATGACCTCTTCTAACCTCCCCCCGCCTTGTCTATTTTTTAATTGCCTGATCTCGGCCATCATCTCATCTCGTAGCTCTTCCATCGCGCGGTGGTGCCCTAAGTTCTTCTGCTCGTTACCGTCTGATTCTCCGTCGTCATAATCCGGGTCGGATACGCTACTTCCCCTAGTCGCGTCTCCATTAACTGCTATGACGACTCTACGGTCTCGGTTTGGCTCTGGTGCTTTGGAATTCGCTTCATCAAGTTGTTGGCTGGTCTTCGTGCTTAGACCAATCCGCTCCTTTAAATCTTGGTTTTCTCTGGCCAACAGGGATACAACATCTGCGTAAACCTGCTGGCTCTTCTTCAATTCTTCAAGCTCATCCATCAGTCTATGTGATTGGTTGGACCCTTGATTGGGAGTCCCAGCTCGTGCCACTACATCCATGGTGCCGCCTTCCTCTACGGTCTGTACTAACGGTGGTAGAGGTTCAGCTTCGGTCGCTGGCATTTCCAAATCGGGGTGAGTGCCCCTCTGCGGTGCTAGAGCCGCCGATATGGTTTGATTCTGATCATTTGTTGGTGGCATTCCGAAAGTTGGAAGGTGCACGGGTTGGAATGTTCTGGATTCATCCACCCTTTCTCTTGGTTGATGAAGTTGATTCATAGCGCAAGTTTTGCTAGCCTCTGCAGCCTTCGGGACTACCGCAGCCGCACCGTACTTTGTCGCCGCTGCTCTGAGAGCCGCGGCTGCAACTGAATTAGCGTTCATAGGTGAAGTGATTTCCGCAGTATCTTGCCTTTGACTGGTCATTTTAGCTTTGTCTCCTTTCTGCTTGCTTCGGGTGATGACCGGGGTTGTCCTGGGTGTTTCCTATGAGAAAGCTCTGGATTTTCCTGCTTCCTGCGTTTTTTCCATCACGGGTCCTTTTGCCGAAAATGAGATCTCGCAGAAACTTGCCTTCCTTGCTCACAATCCGTTCTTTCTGCATAAGGGAATTTCAAATATCGAAAAACGGGAATATCCGCGTGAATCGGGTTAGTTTGCGAAATCGGGTTAGTTTGCGAAAGAAAAACGTAAATCCGTGGATCAAAACAATAAATCTTATCTAAGATAATGGGTGCGTTTTTGAATATAATGAAGTTAACAAATGATCTATTTAGTCCGAGCTAATAAATCAGAGCAATCATATGCCAGTTTAAGACGAAATCACAGGACAAGATAAATCTTTTACCGGGACGATGTCCCTGTTTCTAGCGCCAAATTGTGAACACACTGATCACGAAGGAATCAGAATGCTCACAGCCAATTATCATAATATAGAATAATTTGTGATGATGATATCTTAGTATTGATTCCTTGGCTCAAAACCTTCGGGTTTATCACAGCCTCATCCAACAACTCTATGCAGGGTGTTTGCGCACGGGATATAGATAAACACAAAGAAAACAAAACGGACAAGTAAAGATCCACGGGGTTAGACAGATATGAAGTGCTGAAATGTAAACAAGACCGAGGTTTACGTGGTTCAGCACTAAGGCCTACGTCCACGGGGTTTGTTGTTTCACTATGTTCTTCACGGTTACAAGAGTAGTCGAATGACTTTTGGGTTTACATGTATTTTCCCTTCTAAAGGACTAACTTACACTCGTAATCTTTCTCTCTCCTTTCCTTCCTCCTCTTTTTCGATCCCCCTTCTCTCTTGGTGAAGAAGGGGTATTTATAGGGTTAGAGTGTGGGACCCATCTCTGAAGGCCGTTGGAACCTTATCTTCTAGTGTCTTGTGTCCATCACGCAGATGTCTGCGTTTGCCACTTGATCGCACAGAGACATCCTCGCTCGTCCCGCGGATTGATCGACACGTATACTGCTCAGAGTGTTTAATGAGGGTGGTTGAGATGCCTGCTCTTGTCAGACAAGTGTCTTCTGCCCCTGTCACGTCCGTGTCAGCTAACTTTCTCTCCACCGTTGATCTTAGCTTCTTTTGGGATGAGATAAAGTAACTCCTTGGGGTTTATTCGGTGTTCCGTAGTACATCGTATTTTGATGTCTTGGCCTGCCTGCTTTCCACGTATTTTTCTATATACACGTGTCTGATGGTGAGATATATGTATACACATTGGTCAAGGCGTGCTTCTCTATTTAGTCATGGTTCTCATAATCCATTGCTCTAATGGTTTCATTTTCTTGTTCTTCTATCCGATTTTGGGGTATCTACGTTAAGTCCCCTGGATATCTGGTTAGACGTGAGGTTATCCAGCAGTCATATCATAAATTTCTTGATAAATCTTTTAATTTCGAGTCCCCACTGATTGCTTGTGTTTCCACGTATAATTCACCTTTGGTACACATCTTATCTTCAGTGAGTTCTTTAACCTTGGTGCGTGTTCCTCTTATTCCAGGTGTGTCCTCCATCTTCGAGCGCATCCTCCAGTTGCTTTTAGGCGCACTTTCCATTTCCTATTGACTGGTGCGCCTTCCGCTCCTTGATACATTTCTTGGTTGCTATTGACATACCATCCAAGATGGCGCACTCTCCAGTTGTTTTGGTGCATACCTGCCCATTTTCAATCCTTTGTCTTGATCGCATCATCTTAGGTGATTTTTATCTCGTCTTTCTCTCGAATCTGGGGTATTTCCCCCCGTCATGTTTGTTGTTGTATTTCCTCGCATGCTCCATCCTTGGTTCATATTCCACCTTCTGGCACATCCTTCAACTATGGTGCATGTTCCTCCAATTCCAGGTGCACCCTCCAAGTCTACCGGCGCACCCTCTAATCTCTTCGTCAGTGCTCATCCTTTAGTCACTGACACATGCTCTAATGTTCGGGCGCGCTACCCAGCTCTTACTCAAAGTGCTTTTGGGCACACTCTCCAGCGCTTCGTTGAGCGCTCCATGAACTCCTACTTCAACTTTGTATTCGACCTTTGCCACCTTGTGTTTCTAAATAAATTCTCATTTTATCCTTCTCTGAATTTTGGGGTATCCACATTAATCCCCCTGGATGTTTGTCTAGGCGTCAGACTATCCAGCAGTCATATACCCGAAACTATGTCATTTTCTGGCGACCACTATTTTTCTCCTTCAAGTTCCCGGGTCATCGTTGATATGCACGCGCTATAAGAGTTAGTGAAATTTTTCTCAGTATTCGTGCATATGAGTCATGAAGCATGTGTATGCATGTAGCCGTTGCTTTCATTATCTTTGCATTATCCATTTCTTCCAAGTCTTGGACATCTTGAGGGTATAATTCTGATGTAGTTTTGTAGTGGTAAGTAAAGTGTTCGTTGCTCGGACTTGAAAAGATTTTTAAAACAAAAATATATACAAAATTTGTCACAGGATCAAGAGATACTAGGACTCAGGATTCCACCAATTCTTATACTCATGCGAAACAACTATTAATTCTAGACAATTATAGCTTATATTGATAACAAATATCGACTCTTTTCTTTGCGAAAATAGATTTTATAAAGTATTAGATGTAAATCATAAGCATGATGCATCAAGAGTTCCTAGACTAAGCATACATCATCAGATAAAACCACAAATAATCAAGAAAAATCATAAATCAACTCATAATAGTGCAAATAGTCATAAAAGAATTAAATAGAATTACTCATGCATAAAGAATGGTTTCCTCCATCATCCCAATATTGGGGTTTAGCTACTCATAATAATCATGTTCTCAAAATACATACTTGATGCTCAAAATATGATTAAAAGAGTGAAAAATATAAAACAATGAAACTACGACCCTCTATAAGCGTCCAGAGAAGAACGATACGTACTGCTGCTGAAGAACAATACTTCAGCGCTGCTGTTGAATAACGACGCAAGTCTGCTGCTGCTAGCACTGTTTGAAGAACGACGGACCTGGAGGGTCCGTTCTTCGTCTTCTTCTTCCTCCTCGAGCAGCAGCAGAAACAGCAGGAAACTTTTCCTGCAACTCATGTTCTTCGCTCCTCCGGTCTCTCTCTGGTCCCTGCTCGACCCCAAACACTTGATAATCTTCTCTCACTTCGCACCAGCCTTTATATACCCAATCAGCTCCAAAAATCCCGAGAAAATCTCCTCTTCTTCCTTTCTTCCAAGTCACGGCTTTTCTTTTCTACACGGCTGCTGATCCTTGTTCAAACTCTTCGTAGGCGTCTTCTGTTGTTACCAAACTTTCCCAAGATATAAGGGAATCGAATAAGAGAACATATCCTCCCTAATCCTCCACGCAATTGCCAAAACTGGACCCAACAGAATCCCGTGAAAACAGCATTCCCTGTTGAACTTTGTTCTCTTTTCACAACTTATCCAGCCCAATTTGCTTCGTGAAATCACTTACACTATCCATGTTTAGCTTAATCACGTTCATCCCAACTGTTTCCAGCGATTGAATCTCTTCAAATCTGCTCCAAAATTCGAACCCTAAAAATTGTTCTTCGCTGCCCATAGTTTCCCGCAAAAACGAATGTTTGAAAACGTGAAGAAATGTGACCTTCCCCTATCCAGTCCCGGTCTCCCTTTAGCAGATGCCTGGAAATGGGTCACCCCTTAGTAATTAGGTTACCCCTTATCCAAAGTGAGAGTCCGTATAGTAATTTTCTCCCACGAGCGCAAAAACCACTTTTTTAGCCAATTTCGCCGCAAAAGCTTATTTCTCCAAAAATACCTACAGGGACATAAAAAACCATAATAAATATAAAATCGAGCACTAATAATATATAAAATTGAGATTATATAAGACACAAAAATGTGCCTATCAAATTCCTATTGTCGTCACTGCAATTTATTGTTGCCTGAACCCTTGTGATGATGATGACTTTCATTTTAAGTATTCTTACATATGTTTGGGGTGTTTTCCATGATGCAGTGACGTCTCTTGATTTTGGTGGTGACAAGTTCTTATCATTTCTTCAATCTACCGATAGCTGAAAGTGTACTAATGCTTGCCAGCTGTTTGGTGATGTTTATTTGCGTCCTTCGCATCGTTTGCGTGATGAAGTCCCCACACCTATTACTTCGTTTGCAGTACGTAGTTAGTTCTCGGCAGTGTAACTTGGATGAACGGGGTACATCTTCTTTCCTTGATCCTTGTAGTTTTTATCAGTATATCCCCTTAGCATAGGGTAGTTATGTTCCATACCTTCCTGTCGTGGTACTCAAAATTGTAGTTATCACTTGTCTCTTTTCATCTCTTTATAGTATTCCAGTATCATGTCTTGGTATCAGTTTCTAGTCCCCGAGTCGCGCTTTCTTAATGACACAAACCTTATCTCACCTTCGTCTATCATATTTATTTGGTTGCGTAGTACATCTTTCTCCATATGCCTGTTGCGTCTGTAACAATAAAACACTCAAGAAAGATGTTAGAATAAAATGATTAATTTCTGGAAAGTAAATAGACACTCAATTGGACTGCAAACAGAGGAAAGAGTCACGTGTTCAACACGCTGTCCTTAACACGATATTTGACCGGTACGCCTCAAGAATGAGTGATGCCTATACCCTGTGGTCAAGTTCGTATCCAGGATAAAACTGCCCGTTGCAAGCACTGTTAGCACTACAGTACTTTCCCACTCTTACGACCTCAACAGCAATTGCGCACAGAATGAAAATAAAGGACAACACAGGGGGAGAAGACGAAAAGAAGAGGATAATAGCTCTTCTGGACACAAATTGAAAATGAAAAATGTGGTCGGTTTATATAGAGGAGAAACGAGAGAAGTCTCATTGATGCGCATTAAATCGAATGGAATTAATTTCAATTAATTCAAATTTTTCGAAACAGTATAAAACGTTCATGTATTGATTTAAAACGTTTCATGCATCATAATGTGGTTATAAAACGTTCATGCATCATAATGTGTTTGTAAAACGTTCATGCACGTTTCATGCATCATAATGTGTTTGTAAAAAGTAAGGAAACATCCGCCAGGTTAGACGCCCCCAACGATTAAGAAATGATTTATTTAAAATCTTTTAGATAATAACTCAAAGGAAGTTTCGCCAAAAAGATAACTCTTGACACACCCACACCCACACCCACACCCACACCCACACCCACACCCGAGCCCGAGCCCGAGTCCGGCCCGGCCCGCCCGCCCGGACGGACGGCGGCGGCGTGCGTGCTTCGGTGCGAAGCACCGCGCGTGTGTGAAAATGTGTGATTGCACCAACTAGCCCATTGCCTAAGTCCTCTCCCTCGCACAAAAGTGCTAATGACCCAAGGGCCACTCTAATATCAAAATTTTCAATACTTATGGAGAGGTATCATCTTTAGTTTTCCCTATGTGGGACTAAAGGTTCATTCACAAATAGTGAAAATGAGCTAGTGTCCTTAGTGACCAATAGATCCTAAGTTCCAATCCCACCAAGACCAAAAACCAAACTATTTTATAAACTCATTTTCTCTAACAATCCCCCACATGAATGAAATACCGATAAAAAATCAGAAAACGGAAAGCGAGAAATACCACTTAGGCAAGAGGTGTCCATGAGGTCTTGAACCTTTGCTTAGTGAGAAATTTCCGGAACTACTTGATGGACAGTGAACGCGATGTCTTGAACTACCATCGTTTGGTGTAATCCGCGATAATAACCACGCGTGATATCTCTCTAGGTGCTGTCGAGTTCGTGTCGTTGTGTCCTTTTTGGCCCTGGACAAATCCCGTTTCTCAGAATGCTCTAGAGAATCAGCTCTTTTCTCATAGGAAGCGACCCACTTCCACATTCAGATAGGTGAGTTCTATCAAGAGTGTTTACTGCTACACCCCACTTCAATCTAAAATTGAAACTATAGAACTCATTAAGACTTAATAGAAAGTCATCCTCACATGCAGTCACACTATCACGTCTACACCATAGGGAAGGGGCAGAGAATGAATTCTCTGATAGTGTTTACCTTGACCCGCCACAAATTAGTTTCTCATTCGAAACCTTGATCTTGGGATATCCAGTCAGCAAGGTTGAGTATTCTTCATGGCAAGTTTGTTTAATGAGCCTAAGCCCCATCCCCTTAGATGCATTACTAACTATCTCCTTGGACAAACCTTTCGTCAAAGGGTCCGCGATATTCTCCTTGGACTTAACCCAATCGATGGAAATAACGCCTTTTGAGATTAGTTTTTTTAGGGTATCGTGTCTTCTTTTTATATGTATAGACTTCCCATTATAGTAGCTGTTTTTAGCTTTAGCTATGGCAGCTTGATTATCACAATGTATAGATATAGCCGGCACATGCCTATGCCAGAGAGGAATGTCTTCTAAAAAGCATCTTAGCCAAGCGGCTTCCTCTCCTGCTTTATCTAGCGCAATAAACTCAGATTCCATAGTGAATCGAGCTATGCAGGTCTGTTTGGAACTCTTCCAAGAAACAACCCCACATGCTAGAGTGAAAACATATCCACTCGTAGACTTAGACTCCTCTGAGTCTGATATCCAGTTTGCATCACAAAATCCCTCAAGGACAGCAGGATACCTTTCATAATTCAAACAAAAGGTCAACTTGTATTTCAGATACCTCAACACTCTAAAAAGTGCATCCCAGTGTTCCTTCCCTAGATTACAAGTATACCTACTTAACCTACTCACAACATAAGCAATGTCTGGCCTAGTACAGTTCATCAAATACATCAGACTTCCTATAACTCGTGAGTATTCAAGTTGTGATACTCCATTACCTCTGTTCTTTTTGAGTTTACAACAAGGATCATACGGAGTATAAGCAGGTTTACAATCAAAATGATTGAATTTTCTAAGCACAGATTCAACATAATGAGATTGACTAAGACTATAACCGTTAGAATTTCTCCTAATTTTCATCCCTAAGATTACATCTGCAGGTCCTAAGTCTTTCATGTCAAAGTTCTCATTCAGCATGTTCTTAGTGGAATTAATTACATCCATGTTTGTACCAAGTATAAGCATATCATCAACATACAAGCATACAATCACACATGCATCATTTACAAGCTTAGTATATACACACTTGTCAGATTCATTGATTCTAAAACCACTAGAGAACATTACATGATCAAAATTTTCATGCCATTTTTTAGGTGCTTGTTTCAATCCATACAAAGATTTTTTCAGTTTACAAACTTTGTTTTCACAACCTTTCACTACAAAGCCCTCAGGTTGTTCCATGTAAATTTCTTCGTCTAATTCACCATGTAGGAAAGCTGTCTTTACATCCATTTGATGTATATCTAGGTTATGAACCGCGACTATAGCAATTAACATCCTAATGGAAGTAATTCTCGTAACGGGTGAGTAAGTATCAAAGAAATCTACACCTTCCTTTTGTTTGTAGCCTTTGACTACTAACCTAGCCTTGTATTTTTGAATAGTTCCATCTGTGTTACGTTTCCTCCTAAAGATCCATTTACATCCTATGGCCTTACACCCTGGAGGTAAATCTACTATCTCCCATGTATCATTTTCTTTGATGGATTCCATTTCACTAATAGAAGACTCTTTCCACCACGGAGCTTCAGAAGAAGTCATGGCTTCTCTATAAGTCTGGGGATCAGACTCTGCTAATGTTATGAAGTCAGGTCCAAAAGAGGTATTGGTTATAGCTCTCTTACTCCTCCTAAGATCAAATTCTACTTCATCTTCCTCTAAAGGTAAAGTCTGACTGGTTTAAGGAACATCTAGGGGATCAACACCTCTCTTACGAGAGTCAAATTTTAAAGGAAAAATATTTTCAAAGGACACAACATCCCTAGACTCCATAATAGTATTCACACCAATTTCAGAAACATCAGAATTCACAACCATAAATCTATATGCAGGTGTATGCTCAGGATACCCTATGAAGACACAGTCAACAGTTTTGGGTCCTATCTTGGTTGCTTTAGGTTTAGGGATCTGAACCTTAGCCAAACACCCCCACACTTTAAAGTATGCTAAAGAAGGTTGTCTACCTTTCCACAATTCGTATGGAGTTTTGTCTGATCCTTTAAAAGGTACTCTGTTCAGGATATAGCAGGCTGAGAGGACAACTTCCCCCCACAAGTTCGAACATAGGAGTCCAACTCATGATAACTCAGAAAAAATAACATTTTTGACTGCCACCTCTTAAAGTCTTTTCCAGAAAACTTTGCAGGCCTTTCAACATCGTTTTTACCCATTGTTACAGACAGAAAACAGAAATATCATGTTAAGATTGTTGCGTCTATAACAATAAAACATTCAAGAAAGATGTTAGAATAAAAGGATTAATTTCTGGAAAGTAAATAGACACTCAATTGGACTGCAAACAGAGGACAGAGTCACGTGTTCAACACGCTGTCCTTAACACGATATTTGACCGGTACGCCTCAAGAATGAGTGATGCCTATACCCTGTGGTCAAGTTCGTATCCAGGATAAAACTTCCCGTTGCAAGCACTCTTAGCACTACATTATTTTCCCACTCTTACGACATCAACAACAATTGCGCACGGAATGAAAATAAAGGACCGCATATACCAAGAATGAGCTATGTATAAGATGATTTGTCTTTAGAGGGTAGAATCAATCCTTTTAGCCCAGATTTTATACCAAGAATAGCTACCAAAGGCGTATAAAAATATTTTCTTAACAAAGAATAACATACAAAGTCATTAACGACCATGCACCATAGTTCACAAAGGATGGTTGTAAACATTCAAGAATCCCATAGAAACGCGCACTACTGCCCATTCTTGAACTTCCTTCTTTGTGATTCACCAACAATATTCTTGTAAAATCTACAAATTATCTTATAAGAGTTATACTCCCAGAATCCAAGTGCCCAATCCCAAGAGAAGTGGAACAAGTGTGACGAAACGGAGCAAAACACTCAAAAACACTCAAAAACAAGAGACAGGACAAATACCTATCTTAACTCATACAAATTCAAGGTTTATCATCTCCATCTTGAAGATAATTCAAATAGTAAGAAAATGCAAAAAGAATGAGGTCATTCCGATTTCAGACGAAGAAGTTACGGCCAACACAAATTTACCGAATATCGACGTCAAGTATGCATACGGGTTTGAAAACGAATTTTCATATCCTGGAGCAGTATGCAAATGAGTATGCATACTTAAGCCCCTGTAATTTGATTTTAAATGATGTCATGCATACCTGGTAAGTGTACCATGTAGTCCAAACATCCCGAACTATTATTTTCAAACCTAAACATTTAAGAACCTTAAACACAGATCAAGTTAGGTAGAAATGAACGACAAGAAAGGTACATGGATCATTATAAGTACTCTAAGCAAATAAAAAAAAAAAACAAATCTTGCTCAAGTTTATAGACATACCTTTTTAGATGAATCCAGTTGAATTCTACAGCCTTACCGAACATAATCTGTGCGCCAAATTTTCGTGCTTCCCTCACCGTATTCATAGCAGGGGGAATTCCTTGGTGAGGATGCACTAACAACACACTCAAGTTGTGTTCAGGTGAGCAATGTCTTTCTCACCACAAGTGACTTTTGGATTATCATGAAAGAGATCGCTTTTAGAACCTTTCACATCCAAATCCATCTTTCCAAAGAACTCTTTAAGTTCCAGTATGATGGATACTGCCTTCTCCATAGTCATGGAATTTTCTTGGAGATCATTCCTTTTCACACTCAAAGCATCATTGAATTTCTTTGGAACCCAATTCTGAGTGTGTTTAGGAACAACTGAAACCTTCTTCCCATTACTCTCGTCAAGATTTCTCGAAAGAGGATTGGATTGACTATTCTTTTGCAAGTTAGTCTTTCTCCAACTGGGAACATCGGATCTTATCTTCGTCTTTAAGAAGTTATCCTTTTGATAACCATTACGGTTGTGAAAAGTATTCATATGACGTTTATGGGCAAATATAGGTTCAACATAGCACTGATTTCTTTGCCTAAGGGTTGGACAGTCACAACCTGTAACGTTAAGGGGATTAATCTTAACATATGATCTTGGTTTCACAACTTCTTGTGATGCCCAAACAAGAACATGATGAAGTTTCTCATTCCTTATACAGAAACGGCATCTTCTTTCCAGGTTACCTTTATTTCCGCAATAGTGGAAAACATAAGGAATGTTCTTACCTCGATCCGTGTGTGCTGACTTTGGAGATTGATATACTTTACTCTTTTGAACCTTAACTACCGGTGAAGGTATTTCACTTTTGCCATCAGTGGAAACTTTTTGTTGAGAAGAATCACTAGCCTTGACAAATTTTACCTCTTTGCTAGTACTTGGAGCATCTATTCCCTTATATCCCAATCCTCGTGTATCACGATGATTTTTACTTGCTCCTAACATAGTGGTTAATTTGCTTGAACTAGTATTGAACTTTTTCAAGTCATCTTCCAACATCTTGATTTTATCAAGAGAAGCAGCTAAATCATCCTCAAGGCGTTTTTCTCGAGCGGGATACATGCCTTCTCTATCATCAAAACTCGTTTGTTGAGAGTTAATCCTTTCTTCAGATTCTGCAAGTTTCTCTTCCAACAAAAACACTTTTGATAAAGATTATCACATTCAAGTGACTTCATACGTAGGTTTTCTTCAGAACCCTTGAGGATTGATTTGTTTGAACGATTCGAAACAAAACACCTGTGTAACATCTTCTTAATTTCTTGTTTGTGCGACAGAGATTATTCAGAAAAGGTGTGACATGATAAGTTGTCATCTTCTTCTTTTCCAACGAATTCAAAAGCTTAACATACTCCGAGACTTCCTCATCAACATCTCTATCAATATCTGAGTCACCTTCATCAGAAAGTTCATCCAATTGTTCTTCTAGAGAGTTTCCCAGTCATCCACAGTTTCTACATGTTTAGATATTAACTTAGATGTGATAGTTTTCTTAGGAGAATACAAGCTTTGCAAATCATCTGGTAATTTCCGAACTAGTACGTTATCAGAGATAGACTCGTCCATATAGTCAGATTGCTACAAACACAGACTTATTAGGTCTTTAATGTGTTTGCCTTCTCTGATACCAATTGAAAAAGCGGGGGTACAACAACCACATCGAATATTTCGATTAGCAATTTGTATGGACTAACTCTAATATACTTTCAAGAGAATCAACTAGACTCAATCTTAATTAAGTATATCAAAGAGTTATATCTCTCTTTCTTAATTCAATTCTTACTCAAGCAAATAGTAATATGCGAGTCTAATTGAATACAAGAGAAATCACTTGAACGGTACCAAAGACCAATGTTCAAGTATCAATCAATTTCAATCAACAACCAAAGGTCGTATTTCCAATTGATTGATTCTAACGCACAACCTGTGATATTTTAATTATATAAAAAATATAATGCGGAAAAGAAATAACGCATACACCAGAATTTTGTTAACGAGGAAACCGAAAATGCATAAAAACCCCGGGACCTAGTCCAGATTGAACACACACTGTATTAAAGTCGCTACAGACACTAGCCTACTACAAACTAACTTCGGTCTGGACTGTAGTTGAACCCCACTCAATCTCACACTGATCTAAGGTACAGTTATGTTCCTACACCCTCTGATCCCAGCAGGATGCTACGTACTTGATTCCCTTAGCTGATCTCACCCACAACTAAGAGTTGCTACGATCCAAAGTCGAAGACTTTAATAAACAAATTTATATCACACAGAAAAGTTTACGATAATAGATAAATCTGTCTCCCACAGAAATACCTACAAGTTTTTGTTCGGTCTTTTGATAAATCAAGGTGAACAGGAACCAACTGATAACCTGGACTTATATTCCCGAAGAACAGCCTAGTATTATCAATCATCTCACAATAATCTTAATCGACGCGGCGAAAGAAGATATTGTGGAATCACAAACAATGAGACGAAGATGTTTGTGATTAATTTTATATCTTGCCTATAAAAGATATTAATCTCAAGCCAATCTTTACGATTGTACTCGTACGATAGAATTAACAAGATCAGATCACACAACTACGAGAAAGTAGTATCGGTTTGGATTCACAATCCCAATGAAGTCTTTAAGTCGTTAACCTGGTTTTTAATAAGAAACCAAAGGTTAAAGGAGAATCGACTCTAGCTTATGCAACTAGTATCACACATGAGGTATGGGGATTAGGTTTCCCAGTTGCTAGAGTTCTCCCTTATATAGTCTTTCAAATCAGGGTTTGCAATCAATGTTAGCTTAGTAATAAAGCATTCAATATTCACCGTTAGATGAAAACCTGATTAGATTCAAGCTAATATCTTTCAACCGTTCGATCGAAAACTTAGCTTGTTACACACAAAAGAAATGCACGATTTTAGGTTTGTGTAACCGTACCCAAACATGTACATTCGTTGGTTCAACAATAGTTAACCAAATGGTTAGCCATATGATCACTTTTAGACCAACCATATTCTTATTCACCATAACTAGTTCAAATGACTCAAATGAACTAGTTAGAGAGTTTTTCAATTGCGAAGAAATCTTATGTAACTACACAAAACACAATTGAAACAAAAACGATTTGATTCACTCGAATCGATTCATGAAATTTATAGCCACGGTTTGCAATTTGCATTCCTTAGTTTAAATAAACATAAGTTCACAAAAGATCGTCTTTAGATATAACCAACTGAAGTTCGAAGACTAGGTTCGCGGACTTAAGTTCCCGGAAAGAGTTCACAAACTCCAGAAGAAATTCTCGGAAAGAGAACCTCCGCCAGTTCGTGGACTGGGTTCGCGGACTGAGTTCGTGGACTGAGTTCCCAGCTCTTGTTCCGTTTTTCCTGATCAACAAAGTACGCATACTTTGGTTCAAGGAATAAGGACTTATACATATATGTGTTGCCACACAATACTTATATCCAACAATGGTTATATAATCTGAACTCTCATTTCAATCATTGAAACATTCTTAGAGGACGTTATATAGTTTTTATTCAGACACTATTTTTCGTCAAAGCCATTTTCAAAGTGATTGAAATATAACATGACTTTCGTCACTAGGTAAAGATGAACTTGACCAATGCGAAAGCTTACCAACACATATTTCGAGAAATAGATAGGCGAGATAAACTCGGCTCGAAACAACAAATGTGTATAATCAAAGTCTATATAGCAAAACGACTTTTGTCTCAAGATAGGAGATAGAGTAGATAGACTTTTGAGTGATAGATAAGTTCAAGTCTCCACATAAATTTTAGTCGATGAAGTTCCACCAGTTCCTTGAGTAGTTCTTCGTCTTGTATGATGATTGCCATGGAGTTTTTGAGCTCAACTACACTTTCTATCCTAGTTCGAGACTTAGCTATAGTAGACTAGAAATCAAGACTTATAGTTTTGATCACTAACATTGACAAACATGCTTGAGATATCAACGCATGCGAGTTCGACCGAGCAGTGCTCTAACAAAATTTGTATCACACATAAAGTCTATGATAGGTAAATATGTCTCCCACAGATAGACCTTAGAGTTTTTGTTCCGTCTTTTGATAAATCAAGGTGAACTGGAACTAGTTGATAATCCGGACTTATATTCCCGAAGAACAACCTAGAAATATCAATCACCTCACAACAATATTAATCGTACGGTAGCGAAACAAGATGTTGCGGCATCACAAACGATGAGACGAAGCCCTATCGGAGATAAATCTCAAGTCAATTATTCAATTGAACTCGTACGATAGAAAATGGCAAGATCATAACGCTCAACTACAAGAGAAGAGTTTCGTCTGGTATCACAATCCCAATGAAGTCTTTCAGTCGTTAACCTCCAGGGTCTCGGGAAGAAACCTAAGGTTAATGGAGAATCGACTCTAACAAACCAACTAGTATCACACAGGAGGTGTGGGGATTAGTTTTTCCAGTTGGTAGATGTCTCCTTTATATAGTTTTCAAATCAGGGTTTGCAATCTAAGTTACCTTGGTAACAAAGCATTCAATATTCTCCGTTAGATGAAAAACCTGATTTCTCCAAGCTAATATCTTTCAACCGTTAGATCTAAACTTAGCTTTTCATACACAAATGAAATGTGTTCCATTTAGGTTTGAGTAACCGTACCTAAACGTGTACACTTGGTTGGTTCATAAATAGTTAACCTAGGTTAGACATATGAGTACTTTCATATCAATCATATTCATCTTCTTCGCAACTAGTTCAAATGACTTCAAAAGAACTAGTTGAAGAGTTTTTCAATTGCTTAGGTCTTTATACATAACACAATTAAAACAAAATCGGTTTCATTCACTTGAATCAATTCATGAACAATATATCCGTTGTTTGCAAAGATTGCATTCCTTATTGATTTATTGCTTTAAGTTCATGAACTTTCGATTTTAGAAATAACCAGCTTGGGTACGCGTACGGGTCCTGTACCTTAGCTATCAGATTTGAGTTTGGAAACTCAGCAGAAATTTTAGGTTCGAAAACTTCCGTGAGTACGCGTACCTAAGGTGATTGGTTTTCCGGTAAGTAAACTACAAACACCAACACAAATTTTCGGTTAGAAAACTTCCGCCAGTACGCGTACCCAACCTGTCTCCTTTACCAATGTCGTATGCACAAGTGTACACAATTGGTTTCCGGCACATGGATTTATACACTAATGTGCGAACACACTATACATGTTTATATCCATAGTTGGTTACATAATCTCAACTCTACGTTTCAATCATTGAAACATTCTTCTATAATGTTATAACAATCGTTATTCACGACTATCGTCATCAAAGCTATTTTCAAGATTGAAACGTCATCATAACTTTCGTCACGGATAAAGATGAAAAGTGGTTAAAGCGAAAGCTTACCAACACGTATTTTGAGAAAAAGATAGGCGAGTAAACTCGGCTCGAAATAGCAAATGTGTATGTATGAAAACTATCATACTTACACGACTTTGTCTCAAGAGTAGGAGATAAAGTAGATAGACTTTTGAATGATAGATAAGTTCAAGTCTCCACATACTTTTTAGTCGGATGAAGTTCCACTGGTTCTTGAGTAGTTTTTCTTCTTCGTAAGATGATCGCCATGGAGTCTGGAGCTCAACTACACTAACCTGTCCTAAACCGAGACTTAGATATAAGTAGTCTAGAAATCAAGACATATAGTTTTGACAACTAAATTTGACAAACATGCTTGAGATAGCAACGCATGCGAGTTCGACCGAGCAGTGCTCTAACAGTAACACTCAGTATTGGAGTATGCACTGTTTCGCTTTCGTTCATTCTAAAGAAAGAAACATCCCTCTTGGTGTATTCTTATTTTTTTCATTTTTCGTTCTTTCTAAATCATGTAACACCTAATGTTGGTGTGTTCTCATCCCTTGCGCTTTCTTTCTTTCGTTCTAAATTAGACAACACCCTGTCGTGGTGTGGTTTCATTTCTTTCACTTTATTATGTATATATTTAAGAAGATGTTCGCTCTCTCTCTCTCTTTTTTTTTTGAAAATTCGTTGCAATGCGGCTTACTATTAGGGTCATCCTTGTCATGGGCATGTATGAATTCAGATGTCTTTTCTTTTGAGTGTGGTGGTTTTGTCAACTCCTATGGGTGTTTATTCATGTTGGAGTGTAAGTATTTACTCTTATTGGGGTACTAAGGGTGTCTCACCTATTCTGAGATGTTTTAATCGTTTTAGAATGTATAGTATCACGGGTCTTCCACGACAAGAGTTTTAGATATGCTCCACGCCCTCATTAGTCAGAGGAGCTTCATGTTCATATGATGCGCGACCTCGTTTGTCAGAGGAGTTATATTCATATGCTCAATGCCTTTCCGATTGGCTTTTTAACTATTACGGTGTTTTCTTATTATTTTCGCTTGCTTTCGCTCTAAAGCAAGCAACACCCCGTCTTGGTGTATTCTCATCATTTTTTGTTTTATTTTGTTCCAAAATAAACCGCACCCAGAGTCTTGGTAGATTCTCATGCTTTCGCTTTCTTTCGTCAACACCACGTCTTGATCTCTTGTATATGCGTACAAGGATATTCTTCTTTTTTAGAATCGCGTTAGAGTGCAACTTATTATTGGTATGCTCGAGTATATAGTCCCCTCATTCTGGGGTATGTACTCACTCTGAGATCGATGTATGGTCTTTTCACCTTGTCAGGTTGTTCATTCATGTATGTTTAGGAAAATTCAAGTTATCCTTTATTTATTTATTTATTTATTTTTTTTGAAATAGGAGTCTGCTCATCTGAGAGCCCCGGTCCATCTCAGGGTTTTGCTTAGGGTTCTGCTCATCACAGAGTCTCATCCCATCTCAGGGTCTTTGCTTAGGATTCCGCTTATCTGAGAGCCCCTGCCCATCTTAGGATCTTTACTTAGGGTTTTGCTCATATGAGGGCCCCTGCCCATCGTAGGGTCTTTGTTTAGGGTTCTGCTCATCGGAGAGCCACTTCCCATCGTAGGGTCTTTGCTTAGGGTTATGCTCACCTGAGAGCCCATGCCCATCGTAGGGTCTTTGATTAGAGTTCTGCTCATCGGAGAGCCTCTGCCCATCGTAGGGTCTTTGTTTATGGTTCTGCTCATCGGAGAGCCCCTTCCCATCGTAGGGTCTTTGCTCAGGGTTCTGCTCATCGGAGAGCCCCTACCCATCGTAGGGTCGTTGTTTAGGGTTCTGTTCATCGGAGAGCCCCTTCCCATCGTAGGGTCTTTGCTCAGGGTTCTGCTTATCGGAGAGCCCCTGCTCATCGTAGGGTCTTTGCTTATGCTGGTGGCTGGGTGTTGCAAACACAAGGTTGTACATCAAAGGTATAACTTTCTTCAATATCCTTGGTTCTATGCTTCTCGTTGTGAAGCGCCTTTGTGCAGCTGTTATACTTACTTTGGAGAAATGGCGGAGGTACGTATTGGGGCTGAGTCCCTCCTTGGTCAGGTTGTGGTGAGGTGTGCTGGAGGGCATATAGGATATACGCCTCTTGTGGGTATCCTAGTGGGTGATTGACTTCGTCACTTTGACGTGCATCTTGTCTAGTAAGACTCTGCAGTTTATGATGCTGCTTTCGTAGGATGTCCATCTTGGTGACGAGTTAGTGAATGGTCTCCATAGTGGCATTGTATTGTCTCCACGTTGTTGAATGACTTCATCTTGTCTTTCTTCCTCTCCATATGATCTGTCGCCTCGAGGTGATGGAGTCAGTGCCAGGATGTGTGCCACCAACTTAATGCGATGTCGTTCAACCTATTGAAAGTCTAGCAGTGCTTGGTGCAGTTCTGTCAGTACATCTCGATCGGTGTGGTCAGTGAGCTCTGTGTTGAAATCATCTTGCGCCATGATAACCTCCTCGTCTTCTATTGGCCCAAGAGTGAACATTGCTAACATGTGAGCTGGGAACGGGTTATCCTTGATTGCGTTAGTCCCCAAGTCCATCTCTCCTTTCTTCAAACGGTTGTGAAAACGCCATTTTAGAGTGCGACATTCATTAGTATGGTGATCAACCTTTCGATGGAAAAAAACAACAATCTGCATGACGCATGTCTTGTTCTATAGGCTCTTTCGAAGTTGATGGCAGTTTGATGTCATTGTTGCGAATCCATTCTTTGGCTTCATCCTTTTTACCAGTCAAGGAGATTCATAGCTCTACTAACGGCAGCAGCTGCAGAGTCCTTCAAATCAACAATCTTTCCAACTGCAGTATCTTTGCCTTCGACAGCCTTCTCAGCAGTATAATCCTTTGCCTCTCTCGACTTGTCGGCTGCACTCCCAGCATAGTCCATCGCGGTGTCTACTGTAGCATACTTAGATAGACTAGCCTTTTCTGCCGCACTTCATGCATATAGATATAGTATACCATCGGATGACCTTATTTCCTCTATGAGGGAGAAAGAAAATGGAAAAACCCGCGTGTCTATGGTGGCATCCTTCGCCTGCCCAGCCTTCCCAGCAGCACTTCCTGCATATTCCTTTATCAGCAGCATATCCCGCATACTCCTTTGTGGTGTCCAATGTCGAATCTTTTGCCTGCCTTGCTTTATCAGCTGCATATCCAGTATATTCTTTGGTCTTATCTGTTCCACTTCCAGTATAATTTTTGGTTGTATCCACGGTCGCATCCTTGGCTTGTCTTGCCTTCTCAGCTGCAGCTCCAGCATACTCCTTGGACTCATCTGCGGCTCTGCCAGCATAATCATAGGTAGTGTCTACAGTCGCATCCTTTGCTTGTCTTGCCTTATCAGCTGCGGCCCCAACATACTCTTTGGTCGTACCAGCATCTCTTCCAGCATAATCATAGGTTGTGTTGACGGTCGCATCTTTTGCTTGCCTAGCCTTTTCAGCCGCACTTCCAGCGTAATCCTTGATGGTATCTGCATACTCCCTACTCCTCCTTTCAGCAACTTCTCTCGTCTGCCTTGCCTTATCAGCAGCACTGCCGGTGTATTCTCTGGCGGTATCGACCGTAGAGTCTTTCGCCTGTCTGGCTTTCTCAGCGACACTCCGATATATTCTTTTGTTCTCTCTCCCGCAGTATCTCTCATCTCCTTAGTTTTCTGTGCAACAGTAGCAATGTAGTCCTCACCATAACCAGAGCCCATAGGGATAACACTTTCATAGTACTCAACTACTAGCGAAACTGGTGGAAGATGCTACTCTCGTTGTGACTTGTTGAGGTAATGTTGTTGTGTGATGCGGAATAGAGTAGAGTGTACAAGCTCCTCTATGTGGAGTCGTTACAAGCACTTGAAGTGCATGCGGTGGTATTACCATTGCAGGCTTAATTCCTTCATTTAGGACCTCGATTCTTGCGGAGTATATCAATTGAATACAAACCCAAGTCTTCTAATCCAAAGCAGGTGTTGCAGAGCTTCTAGAAGCGCAGGCGCACTGACCAAGAGATGGAGAGTGCTCCTAGAAGCGCAGGCGCACTGACCAAGAGATGGAGAGTGCGCTGAGAGTAAGAGAATGCACTCGATGATGGAGCATACGGGCTGACCGAGAGCTGGGGAATGCGCTTTTGACACCTCATCTCGAGGTTGTGGAGTAAGTGCGGCAATACGTGCCATCATCTTGACACGTCGTCGTTCAGACTCCCGAAAGTCTTGTAATGCATGTTGTAGTTGTGTGATCACCTCACCATCAATGTTGTTAGTACGCGGTGTATCATCACCTTCAGTGGTAGCAGGAGGTTGTGTTTATGCCGTAGTCAATGTCCTATTTCTGAGATCAGAGGCCAGTGAAGTTGCCAATGTAAATATGATATTAATTCAAGAGGGAAACCTCTCAGTTTACACAAATGGATAGAGAATAACCCTGATCAAGAAAGTAGTACACTGCTATAGCTTACACGGAAATGGAAAAGTCATGAATGAATCTAAATCTCTCTCCTGAGGGGGTATTTATAGTATTCTGAAATTTTTTCAAATCTTCTAACATCGTACAGGTGTACGATGTTGACCTTTCAGATATTTTTGTACGTTGATCATGGTACACGTGTCCTTACTAGTGGCACATTTCTTTTGGCATCCGCTTAACGGATTCTGGGCAATCCCCTGGGATCCACTATTGCTAACTGTGTACGTATGGGTTCGAACCATTCCTCATTTGATCATAAACTTTCTCTCTTCTCATCATTATCGCATACCCCTTCATTGGAGCACGTTGGTCTTGAGTAGTAGAAGCATACTTCTTCCCTGTTCTTGAACTGGCGCACTCTCCAAGTCCATTTGACGTGAGTCTACTCCAATTCATATACAAGGCACACTCTCCTTTAGGTTCGAGATATGTCCCCCACTTTCCAAAGCACACTCTCCACGACGCACTCTCTAAGTCCATTTGACGTGTGTCTATTCCGATTCATATACAAGGCGCACTCTTCTTTAGGTTCGAGATATGTCCCCCATTTCCCAAGGCGCACTCTCTTCCTTGCCTTTGGAAGCACTCTCCACAGCGCACTTTCTGAGGCGCACTCTATAACTTTTCAAACGCGTGTTCCTTTGACACTTTCTTTGGTTCTATCCTAAATTCTCACTGGTTCATTTCTCTGAGCGCACCGCTTATCTTGGTCAAGGCGTGCTTATCTATTTAGTCATGGTTCTCATAATCCATTGCTCTAATGGTTTCCCTTTCTCGTTCTTCTTTCCAATTTCGGGGTATCTACAACTGTTTGTTCTTACAACTTATAGCCGTCATTCTTACTTGGTCACCCAACGGGTGGAAAACAACTAATGATTAACCCAAAAGAAGGAAATAAAACAGAAGGGAAAAATTACCCAAGCATGGGCTTTTGTAAATGGCCCATAGGCTAAGGTTCTTTCTAGTTACATGACAATACCCCCTCTTTTGACAGATCCTTGTTCTCAAGGATAAAGTTTGAGAACCGATAGTGAATGTGGCTGTAGCATCTTTTGAAGGAGCACCAACCCATTGGATAAGGAGTTGAAGGGTTGTGTTGTTGCCTCTGAGAATATGTCTGGAGTATAGAAATGCCACTAAAGTTACTATGAAGGAAGCAGAAGTATCAACTAATGGCAAGGTGGGTGCTGTTGTGGATGGGGAAAAACGATTTGCTGGTTTTTCAGGGAATTGGAGGGACGAGCGTGTTGTCGAGACTCCTAGACCGAGCAAACTGCTGAACCTCACACAGATGCACTGCAAACGGGGTGCTTAGATTCGAGAGATCAATCTATAGGACTCCGGCCTAAACCAAGTCAATGGCCGTTCCAGAGTCAATTCGGTAGCAAAGATGGAGATGGGTTGATCTGTAGGAGGGAAGCTAAGAATTGTGTGGGATCAATGATGATCAAGGATTGTGGATGTGTTGAAGGTTTCTGCAAATTGATGAACTGCTGAAGTTGAGTTCTGTGAATAAGTTTTTTAATCGATTTGTTTGACGGATGATGATTCCTTATCGGTTTTCCTCGATTTATACTTATTTATATTGCAAGAATGATGAACACCCTGATCCCTGTAAGTGTGACAGTTTCTTGAGTAAAAGAGTGGGAAAGTGGAAGATCGTGGTGAAACCAATTCGAGGTCGTGCGAAGACTTGGTTGATCATTCACCCACTACTTTGCTAACTCCTTCAACCATTGCACGACTTACTCACATTCTCTCATTGTGGATGTATCCACGTGTCGTAGGCCTCCAGACCAAAACCCTAAGTGATATCCCCCATTTGTGACGTGATTGATGTCTCACGAATCGTGGAGTCTGCATGACA
This sequence comes from Papaver somniferum, assembly GCF_003573695.1. Lineage (NCBI taxonomy): Eukaryota > Viridiplantae > Streptophyta > Magnoliopsida > Ranunculales > Papaveraceae > Papaver > Papaver somniferum. Next base: position 39,928,352 of record NC_039368.1, read on the forward strand.
GACGTGTGTTTTAGTCACGTTGACTGATTTAGACAGTCCAGGTTTTGTTGAATTGAGCATGAATGACGAATTTCTCAGTGGAACATTCGAGTAACTGAGCAAGTGTTGCTCGACGAATTACTGGATATTTATGGTTGGACCAATATTCGAGCAATTGAGCAAGTATTGCGAATTACTGAATATTGATAGTTGGGAAATTGAGCAAGTATTGCTCAATTCGACGAATTACTGAATATTGACAGTTGGATCAATATTCGAGCAATTGAGCAATTGCTCAATTCGACGGATTACTGAAAAATTACTGAATATTGATAATTGGATCAATATTCGAGCAACTGAGCAAGTATTGCTCATTTTTAGCAAATTACTGACAATTTACTGAATTTTGATGGATTGAGCAAGTATTGCTCAATTCAGCAAATTATTTAGGGATGCCGTGACCCAGTAAAAATATTAATTAAAAAATATTGGTAGATTACCAAATATTATATTTAATCCGCGTGTTTTTTGCTGGATCAACATAAATTTATTTAGTGTGTGAACATGCTCAGAATGATAATTTGTTGAGCGTTTGTTCGAAACCCTAAATTTTGATCGATTGCTCATTAATTGACGGATTGCTGAAAATAGGTCATGAGCCAGGAGGGGACCACACGGGACTATGGATGTCCATGTGATGGATATTTTCTCGAGTGAGCGTACACCTGGGTTCTGAGTCGACCGATTGGTGAAGGAATGACGATTAAATGTGGTTTCATCATTTACTGAAATAGTGCTCGATTGAGCATTAGGTGATCAAAACCTAATAATAGAAAAGTGAGGGACCTACCAAAGTGGCATGAGACCGTCCCTTGGTGGTCGTGGGACCGCTGATGGGCGTTTGCACAGATTCTAAGTTAATTGTGAAGAGTTTGGACCCAATATGAGCGATTGCGCAAATTAGGTCAAAAGTATGAAAATGTGTGGGACTGGCTTATTGCAAGCCTTGGGGCCGCCCTTGATCGGTCAAGGGAGCATGCCCGTGTCTCAGTTATGAGAGTTTCAGCATTTTCTGATGTGCGTTTGAGCAATATTTCAGGTTTTCAGAAGAGTTCGATCTTTGACTGAAATCCTCGTTTTTGATCGAATGAGCAAGTATGCTCGTTTGACCAATATTTTGAAAATATTAAAATAATAATATTTTAATATATTTTTCGTGAGTAGCCTTGTCGGTCATGTGACCATGTTGACTTTTGGCTTTTTCATGATTTGCACAATATTTGAGAAAATATGGAGAAACCATGATTTTTGCTAAAACTGGGGAGTTTCACAAGATGAGAAAAATAAAAATTTATGAAAGATTAGGGATTACAAGGTGTGGGACCGGCCACGTCTAGGGCACGGCCGGCCGGCTAAGTTTCCCGGTCCCGCAACACCTTTCCCTATTTTGTATTATTATTTTTTGTGAAACTACAAAAAATTGGGGAAACCATGAAAATATGGAGAAACCACGAGTTTTGCTCAAACAAGGAAAGTTGCTGTAATGGAGAAGTCTTCATGAGTTTATGAAAACAACAAAAATAAGGAAAAATAATGGAGGAAGCATGGGACTGGCCACGGCTAGGGCAAGGCCGACCGATTATTATTTTCTTTCTCCTGTTTTGTGCGGGATTCCTCATTTGTCCATATTTTGGATGCACGTTCGCGCATTTGGGTGCTCGTTCGTGCATCATTGTCGAGTACACTTGCACCATTTTATGGGGCTTACTCAGTGGTAGTCCAGATGCCCGATTGCTGAGTATTTATTACTAATTTATGAAATTCGGTGGAGAATGATTCATGAAATTGAGCAATAAAAGTGAGTAGTTTATTATTATCAACTCATAGGATCAGCTGTGGATTCGACCATGAATTCGTAATAACAATAAAATGGGTATTACCATTCCATGGGATCGTGGATTCGACCACAGAATCAGAGTAATAAGATAGGTGGTGATATTACCATTTCATGAGATCAGCGTGGATTCGACCATGAAATAGGAGTAATATCTATTACCATTTCATGAGATCAAGCTGTGGATTCAATCATGAAATCGGAGCAATACATTTATCTATTACCATTCCATAGAACCAGTCGTGAGTTTGACCATGGAATAAGAGCAATAAGATAAGATAGATTATTTTCTAGGAATCCAGTGGTGAATGTGACGGTAGAATTAATCTATTGCATAAGGGATACTAGCCAGTTAAAGCGTCATACCCATTCTGAGGTGCATAGTCAGGAAACAACGGATGTTTGCCGAAGTCCTGAAGACGTTATTGCTCTCAATATTACGGAGAACCGCCTGCGTCTATACACGGTCTCTCTACATAGTCAGGGAACAGTGAGTGTCACCGACGTCCTGAAGGCGTTATTTCTCTCAATCTTACGGATAACCGCCTAATCGTTCTTCTATGTATAGGGGGGGTCTCTCTCATGTAGTCAGGGAACAGTGAGTGTCACCGACATCCTGAAGGCGTTATTGCTCTCAATCTTATGGAGAACCGCCCAATTATGTAATCCTACATAGAGGTCATGATGAAATGCGAGGTATCGAACGCTCAGATAGTGGAGGCCTTCCGAAATGCATAATCATCATGGCTTCATAAAATATGAATCGTCACATGCCTGAAAGCCGTGTCAGAAACATGTATCATGATTTTACGGTTTTGACCTTTGTTAAAAATCCACCATCTACATTAAGTCCCCTGCTTAGTGGGGGAAATTCATGTTCCTCAGTAAGCATTAAATGGTGATTTTCATCCGCCGAGATCAGTGTTGAGCTCAGTTGCACAAAGGTATTATCAGAATCCTTAATTTACTCCAATGGTGTCATGTACGAGTAAATGTTTGGGTGAGGACCCTGACAGTGTGATAGAGTGTGATTCCGTGAGCACAGAGAGATGAAGCATCGCTGATTTGGTCGGTCAAAGGTCCAGTTTTGGTCGATTTAGGATTTATGGACCTAAGCCCAAAAAAGGAAACCCATGTTTTATTAGGTTTTGGAAATAAAATTGGTACAAAATGGAGGATTCCTCTCTTTTTTTTTAATTATATTGACCGACCAGTCTTCCCCACCCTCACGTCCGAGCAGAGCAGCAGAGGATAAGGAAAAAAAATCACGCCGGAATTTTCCAGTCGCCAGCGATTGACGACCGTCCGGCCAGAAACCGACCAGGTGCGTGAATATTTATTTTTTATGAGTTCATGAATCTTCCATGAGTTGTTCAAAACAAAATTCCATGTGTGCATGTACGCGTAGGTTTTATGAAATTTGTTTGTTTTGAAATACGTATGCACGTTCGTTTAATAGTTTAAGAAACGAGCAAAAATCCCTAATATGAAAGAGACACATATATTATTGAATAGACATGGTCTAGTTGCAGTAGAGAAAATTTTGTTTATGAGGGTTCATGAAAACCCAAATTTATTTTGAAAGAATGAACTTTCACAAGTACTTTTAGGAACGTAGGTTCGTTCGTAGTAGAAGCAGTAAATAACAATCTTTAGAGTTAAAGGAATTTTGAAAAGACCTGTAGTTCATGATAAAATTTATGTGTGAACTTTCAAAACTTCGTTTGGAACATGTATACTTTTACAAAAAATAGTAAAGACCCTCGTTTTATAGACGAATGCTCGTTTGAGCAAAAGTTTTTTTTTTATATGATTTACGTGAGTTATTACTCACAAATTTTTTTTTTTTAAATTATGTGACCTGTTCACATTTTGTTTTTAAAATAAAAATCAAACTTTGATTTACGGAAAATTGCTGAAAGCAAACAGTATTTGGTGAGTTCATTAACTCGTAGTGTACGCATGAGTTTGGTGATTCTAGTGTGTGTACACGTAAAAATCAGCGAATGTTAATATGGAAGGTTATATGGATCATTAATGGTTTCATGAAAAGTCAGGTGTTTGACTTTAAATTTTGATCGTTCTTGCAGGTTTGAAGAAGCGAGCAAGTTTTCAGAGTTTTACATTGTTATCGCTAAGCTCGCGAAATCGTAAATAGGTAAGAGTTGAGGATTACCATTTTTGTATAAGCTGATATGAAAGTCATGATTATTCCTTCACTTTAATTCCACTGATGAAATTTATGTGTAGATGTCACAGCAACTTTGTAAAGATGACTGATCACCAGGACATCGCTTCTGAAGATGCCTCTAGGGAAGAGTCTTCCAGAGAGGACGATTCCAGAGAGGATGCTTCTAGAGAGGATTTTTCTGGAGAGGATGCTTATGCTGATGTATCTTCCAGGAATGATGATTCTAGGGCTTCTAGGAGAAAGAAGGATAAAACCAAGAACATCCCAAATGCTAATGACGAGTTCTTCGTGTTTCAGTACAAACACGAAAGGCGTCCTCCAGGTTCCGCATTCCGGTTGCTCATAAATCCCAGAAGCACTACTCAGAACAAGCTGGTAACTCCTCAGGCGATAATTAGGTTCTGTTTGAGTGGGAATCACTATTTGGGTTCTCACGTGGAACTCAAATTTTCTCGAAAACCCATAGCGCATTTCTCCAGATGGGCACGTCATATTATGGGCTATAGTCATGTAAAAACTATGCTGGATCGTGCACAAGTGACACGAGGTATTCAAGCAACCGGGAATTTAGTGATCAATCACGACATACCAGGTATGATGGCTCTGCTTGACCGTCGGTGCATTCCTACTCACACATTCATATGAAGATGGGGATAATTCACCGTCACCTTGGAAGATGTAGTCGCTTTATTGCATCTCCCAGTTACTGATAATTTCCCTGAAGAGCTCTCAACGGAGGAAAATGTAATATCTTGTATTCTGGAAGCCAAAATTCAAGAGCTCAATGAGTCTCCCATAGTTTACTATGCTCGATGGCTGAAACACTGGTGGCCGAGAGACTTGATTCCTGAAGAACCTGATACTTTGAACATTGCTGCTCTCTTATGTTTGTGGCTCTTCCGAGACATACTTGAAGACAGTGGACATTTATTGAAGCCGTTTGTGATACCTTTTTCTATAAAAATGACTAAAGGTGAGAAACTTCCCATTGGTAGTTTGTTTCTGGGTTCACTGTTTGCTAATTTGGATTCTTTAGTCATGGATTCCAGCGTCTCCAATGGTTTCATGAAGATTGAGTCATATGCTAATATTGCATTCCTCCAAGCCTTAATGTGGGAGCACCTTGAGAAATATGCTCAAACTCCTCGTAGCGTCTTGCAAGGACCCAAGGTGGATTCCCATCATGTCATCCTTGAGAAAGATAGTGCTAGGATTATGCGCTGGTCTACAAAGCGACCACGGAAAAAGACATGTCTCGCCAGCATTTTAGACACTGAATCTGAGTTCAACTTTCGTCCATGGACGATAGTTCCTTTCTTCTTCTCGCAATTGATCACTTTCAATGATACTAAAGAGATTATCACTTTGAAATCCGGCACTGAATTGAGTGATGGAGAGAAATCTTTTATGCTGAGTTTTACTCCGGGTTACATAGTGTCAACGATGCAAGGAGAATTCCAGGTGGAAGAATATAATATCGACATAGCAGCTCGATAAATGGGTCTCGATCAGTGCACTCCAGGTCATTGAATGAATAAACCATTGATTGAGTATCTGAAGGCTCATTTGGATAACACACATATGTAAGGAAATGAGTATGTGTCTTCTTTTACCGACCGGTATATTTATGTAACTCCGGGTTATGCAGAATTCTGGAATCAGTAACTCGGACGCTTATATAATTTTGCAGTGGACGTCAAATCTCCGACACGAGTGTTTCCTTCTGCTGAAATACTCCTGGATCGCCCACGGTTGAAACTCTTTCCTGTGGTGATAAAAGGAAGACATCTCCAGAATCTTCACAAGTAGATATTTTCTTATGATTTTGGTAAAAGCATGATAATCGCACCTTTGATTGTTTCGATCAACTCATTGTAGGGCGGTCGTGCCGTGAGGCCTCGAATTCATGTAGATTTCTATGAATGGCAAGACAGTCCCCATGGTGGAGAAAGCAGGAGTAGGATGAATTATAGAATGATAGTAGTCTCCAGACGCTTCTTTGGTAAGTTGTTAGCACTTCCGTTGCAATTTTATCGTCCATGCAATTAGAATTTTAAAAGAATGCTGTTAATTTGTTTCAGAATTTTGCTTCATCGATTATTGATGGTCTTCGTCTTTCCTCCATACAAACAATTCAGGAATCCAACATCGATGGAGAGGTTGATGTGAGTATCCTTTCATGTAAATGATTTCAGCATTTCCTTGAATGAAATAATAATGACTATTGTTGATGGATCCAGGAGGAAATCATTATAGATAAGCAGCATGTTGATGAAGCACACTCCTCTTTGGGACGTGAGAATATGGAGAATTCCCGAAATCCCGAAACGAATGAAGATGACGGGGTTGCCAATGGAGATTCCGGCATTGACGAGCCTTCAAATGATTTAGAGACTCCTCTAGTAAGTATATATCCTGTAATTTCTTCATAGAAGTATGAATTTATTGATTTGTAAATGAATGAATAAGAATCCATGTAAATTTATGGACAACTTTGCCGAGATACGTCACCAGAAAATTTCAGACTTTGGATTTTACTAGAAACGCTGTAGAATCCTCGTGTGAAGTCAGATTTTCGCAGTCTACATATGTATCTTAAAGCCCAGGAAATTTCCAAACTTTAGTGAAGAAGATTTTTGAACTTTGAGCATGTTTAGGGCCTGAAAAAGGCGAAATAGTGAACTTGCAGGAGACCTTCAGAACTTTTTCAGATTGCATGTTGTCCGATGTTTTGGCCACATCTCCTAGCTCGTTCATCCGGTTCCTATGAAATTTTGATATGTTGTAGACAACATCCATACGAAGAGAATGGTATATGACCCAACCTTTAATTCATAATTTCTCTCAGTTATCCGTTGAATACAAGGCAGTGTAAAATTTCTTCAGCTGAGCTTGTTTGAAAACGTGTTTCATGACTTCTACACTATTTGCGCATTGCTTGGGTGCATAATAAGGAACTTAGATGATGTTGGTTCACTTACATTCTGTCTTTGATTTCCATGCTTGAATCATTCTAATCCCATGTAATCTTCACATAAGGTACCAAATATTGAAGTTGAGAATGATGGAATCAATGTTGATAATTCGAGCAATGTGGTGAATCGAAGCAGTGGCATCACCAGATCTGCACCTCCAGGTTATGAGAATATCGCTTCTGAAGCTGTGGAGGAAACTGAGATTCTAGTTGCTGTCGAAACCGAGTCAAGAACAGAAGAGAGTTCTGCACCTCCGGGTTATGAGAATATCGCTGCTAAAGCCATGGAGGAAACTGAGACTCCAGTTTTTTTCGAAACCGAGCCAAGAACAGAAGAGATTGTCCCAGAAGAAGATGTCGCAATGACAATAGAGGCTGCTCCAGTAGCTGAGAATCGTGTAGTAATACACGAATATCCCAATGCAGGGATTATTTGTGAACCTCCATTTGGTGCTTCACTCCCGTATCATGTATTTGTTGGTGGATTCAGCGTTCCCACTGGGTATGCCAGCATGTATGAGAAGTTGTGGAAGATGTATGGCCATATTGTCATTACAAGAGATTCTGAACGTAGCTACTTCTTGACAATGCAATTAGGAAACATATTGCGTGTTATAGACGATATACGAACCAACGCCAGAAATACTGTTACTCAAGATGTACTCTTTGATGGGGAGTACAACCTGGAGAATTCTGAGAGACTTGGCTTTAACTTGAAGTGGCTTCGTCAGAAGATCAACACCATCAAGGATGCAGTAGTGAAGAACATCCATTTTACAAGTGACTTCGTGATGGAGAAAATGACCAAGATTGTTGGGCTGACCAAAAAGCTTGAGTTGGAGAGAGCGGCTTTGCAAGTCTTGGAGAATGCTGAGCAGCAGAAATCATACTTTGATGGCTTTCTTTAGTTTTCTTTCGATAATATCCGAACATTGAACTTCTGAGAGATGTGATGTTTTATTTTGGTTTTGAATTTTTTATTGGTTTTGAATTCATGAGTGACTCAGGATTTTCTTTTGAATTTTGGATCTGATAGAGATTTTTTCTTAAATAAAGAACTTTGTTAAATTACTGAATTCAAATAATAGATGCAAGTATTGCAAACGTTTTGGAGGAATTGAAAATACATGTGAAAGAAAATCCTAAAAGCAAACCAAATATTTCTGTGTCTGGCAGGGAACGTCTGAATTGCCGAATACCTTAGACATCAAAAGCTTTGAGCCAATTCTCATGAATTAATGGTATGGTCCTGCCATCCATGTTGATTAGCTTGTAGTATCCTCCAATTATGGATCTTGCAACCATAAAAGGTCCTCCCAATTGGAGCTCCTTGAAGAATGGAGATCACGTTTAGCTTCCTTAAGAACTAAATCTCCTTCCTGAAATTTGTTAGGCTTGGTTGTACGTGCCTAGAATATCTTCTGCTGATTTGGGATTCCCCGAGCAGTGGAGTTCCATGGTTGTGGTACATGTGGACACTCGCGCAGAGGGAAGCATCTAGGATACTGTTTATCAAACTCGCTCATTATTCTGGAGATGACCGTGTTGGTGGAGTGCTGAATTTTGAGAGGTTCTGCATCTAACCACTTAGTGAAGTATTGCAGAAGTGAAACTAGCCACTCATGGTGATAGCTAGGTTTTGAGCAGAACTGAGTCCTCGAACTAGGGTAACATATTTGAAAGTTGGTAATACATATGCATCAGGGGGAATAAGACTTGCCTGAGTGCGAAACCTTCTGACGAATTCGTGAGCGCTTTCCCTAGGTTTTTGTGTGAGTTTTATCAAGGATTCGACTTTTCCCAAATGCTCGAACGGTTGGTCATCTTCCGAGTCAGAGCTTTCTTTCACGGAGAAATGTGCAGCTGAAGATGAAGATATCGCAACAACTTTTCCATCATGAGTCCATGCTCGCCCAAGGACCATGTCATATCCTGGATCCTCCTTAATTATGAAGAATTTAGTTTATGTCCAGATTGAATCATTCCTTATTTTGAGAATGATGTAACCGTAAGCATCCCTGGATATTCCTTCATGGTATCTGACTGAGATAGGTGCATGAGTTGCTTCTTGTCGAGTGATGCCATCAACTCTGAGAGTTTTCAAGGGGATGATGTTAACAGTAGTGCCAACGTCGACCAACGCTCTCTTGAATTCATTTCCTTTGAGATGGACTGTAGTGAGAAGTCCCCAGTCATACATCTCTTTGTCTGTTGCTGGAGGTTCAGGGAGCGTCTCCTGAATTGTTAGTCGTCTCACTGACACAATGTGGTTTAGTGCAGTAAACATGTCATCTCTTTGGGCCTTTGACAAGTACAACAACTCGCAGATATGCTTAATTAGGGATTGAACTGCTTCCTTGACCGGTTGCTCGGAGAGTGCAAACGTTCTAATCGGGAGAGGAATTCTGTGCACTCCTTCAGTTCCCAGTTCCCCTGAGTCGTCCTTTTCATTGAATATGTGCTTCAAAGTTCTGCAATCACTTGTTGGATGACTGACATACCTATGAAAATGGCAGTAGCGTGCATTTTCCATTTGTTCCTCAGTTGGTTCCTTTTTGACGGAAGGTAATTTGATTGCACCATCTTGAATCCATATTTCTAATAGTTGGATCACTTCTTCAATAGGAAAAGGAAAGTCAGGCGCTTCCTGATCGTTCTGTTGAGGCTGAACTGGTGGTTGCATGTTTCTGGTCTGGTTGTCCTTCCTTGGTGTTTTTGGAGAGTGAGACGCCGGAGGAGCATTCTTGTGTTGTTGTGCCTCAGATTTTATCTTGCTCCCTTCAGCAACATTCATGGAAGATTCAACGTTATACTGCATGTTGATCAAACACCTTTTGGTGCTGCTTCGAGCGTTCGGTTCCTCGACTTTGACAGTTTTTGTTCTTTCTAACAAAGCTGGAGCAGTGGTTGCTGATCTCTTGGCCGCTTCATGAAGTTCTGAAAAGGTTTGAAATCGGAGATTTTCCAATAAGGCTCTATAGATTAGAATCATTCCGTTGATACGCAAGTCCACCAGTTGTTGATCAGTAACATTAGGATCCTGACAATCCAAAGCTTGAATTATGAACTTCTTCACATAGTCGTTCGGATTTTTCAGTATTCTTCTGAGCCATCCTTCCTAAGTCGGAAAGGGTAACTTGCTCAGAAACAAAGAAGTATTTCCTGTAGAAAGCGTTAATCATTTCTCCCCAATTTGATATGCTCCCTGGTGCGATGTTGTTGTACCAAGTATATGCTCGACCCGTCAGGGATTTTGAAAACTCATTCAGACGGACAACATGGTTGTGTTCATGCTCTCCTAAGGCTTCCAAGAATCGGGAAACGTGTTCTCGAGCATTCCTCGTTCCATTGTAGAGTGTGAACGTTGGAGAAGTGTATCCCTTTGGGAGAGGGATTCTTTGCATAGCAGTAGGGTATGGAGGTTGATGACGGTGCACGGACGGTGTATGGCCCTTTCCCCGATTCTCCATAAAACGTTCCAGGTCCTCACGAGTGATTAAAAATCATCGGGTTCTGCAGCTTTGTGGGCCTCGTCATCGTCTTGGACTGGAATAACTTCAGGATCCGTGCTTGGAGATATTTCCTTTTATTTTACTTTCTCTTGAGTTTTGTCTGACATCTTATCAGTAAGAGTTTTGAGGTAGTTACATAGCTCCTTCTGAGTAGCAGCCATATCAGTTTGACTTTTGGCGAGAACTTCCTGGACTTTCATGAGATCGACGATAGTGGGTGGATTTTCTCTGACTTCCTCGGGATGTCGGCCAAAAAGAGTATGATTTTCGGCATTGGTTCGAGAAGGAGTACTGTCACCGCCATTGTTGGAAGCAGGAATGGTTTCTGGAATACCATTATTGTTGCTAGTGCTAGCGATGTTCGCATTAGGATTTGTAACTGAACCGGACTTGAGATCAACCATTTAGCGAAAATGTGAAATTTCAACTGAGAGATTAATCTCCCACTGTGGTCGCCAATCTGTGGATGGGGAAAAACGGTTGCTGGTTTTTCAGGGAATTGAAGGGACGAACGTGTTGTCGAGACTCCTAGACCGAGCAAACTGCTGAACCTCACACAGATGCACTGCAAAGGGAGTGCTTAGATTCGAGAGATCAATCTGTAGGACTCCGGCCTAAACCAAGTCAACGGTCGTTCCAGAGTCAATTCAGTCACAAAGAGGAAGATGAGTTGATCTATAGGAGGAAAGCTGAGACTTGTGTGGGATCAATGATGATCAAGGATTATGGATGTGTTGAAGGTTTCTGCAAATTGATGAACTTCTGAAGTTGAGTTCTGTGAATAAGTTTTTTAATCGAGTTGTTTGACGGATGATGATTCCTTATCGGTTTTCCTCGATTTATACTTATTTATATTGCAAGAATGATGAACACCCTGATCCTTTTAAGTGTGACGGTTTCTTGAGTAAAAGAGTGGGAAAGTGGAAGATCGTGGTGAAACCAATTCCAGGTCGTATGAAGACTTGGTTGATCATTCACCCACTACTTTGCTAACTCCTTCAATCGTTGCACGACTTACTCACATTCTCTCATTGTGGATGTATCCACGTGCCGTAGGCCTCCAGACCAAAACCCTAAGTGATATCCCCCATTTGTGACGTGATTGATGTCTCACTAATCATGGAGTCTGCATGACAGACGTGTGTTTAATTAGTCACGTTGACTGATTTAGACAGTCCAGGTTTTTTTGAATTGAGCATGAATGACGAATTTCTCAGTGGAACATTCGAGTAACTGAGCAAGTGTTACTCGACGAATTACTGGATATTGATGGTTGGACCAATATTCGAGCAATTGAGCAAGTACTGCGAATTACTGAATATTGATAGTTGGGCAATTGAGCAAGTATTGCTCAATTCGACGAATTACTGAATATTGACAGTTGGATCAAATATTCGAGCAATTGAGCAATTGCTCAATTCGACGGATTACTGAAAAATTACTGAATATTGATAATTGGATCAATATTCGAGCAACTGAGCAAGTATTGCTCATTTTAGCAAATTACTGATAATTTACTGAATTTTGATGGATTGAGCAAGTAATGCTCAATTCAGCAAATTATTTAGGGATGCCGTGACCAAGTAAAAATAATAATTAAAAAATATTGGTAGATTACCAAATATTATATAATTTATCCGCGTGTTGTTTGTTGGATCAACATAAATTTATTCAGTGTGTGAACATGCTCAGAATGATAATTTGTCGAGCGTTTGTTCGAAACCCAAATTTTGATCGATTGCTCATTAATTGACGGATTGATGAAAATAGGTCATGAGCCAAGGAGCGACCGACCACACGGGACTATGGACGTCCATGTGATGCATATTTGCTCGAGTGAGTGTATACCTGGGTCCTGAGTCGACCGGTTGGTGAAGGAATGACGATTAAATGTGGTTTCATCATTTACTGAAATAGTGCTCGATTGAGCATTAGGTGATAAAACCTAATTATATAAAAGTGAGGGACCGACCAAAGTGGCATGATACCGGCCCTTGGTGGTCGTGGGACCGCTGATGGGTGTTTGCACAAACTCTGAGTTAATTGTGAAGAGTTTGGACCCAATATGAGCGATTGTGCAAATTAAGTCAAAAGTGTGAAAATGTGTGGGAGCGACTTATTGCAAGCCTTGGGGCCGCCCTTGATCGGTCAAGGGAGCATTCCCGTGTTTCAATTATGAGAGTTTCAGTATTTTCTAATGTGTGTTTGAGCAATATTTCAGGTTTTCAGAAGAGTTTGATCTTTGACTGAAATCCTCGTTTTTTTGCTCGAATGAGTAGCCTAGTCGGTCATGTGACCATGTTGACTTTTGGCTTTTTCATGATTTGCACAATATTTGAGAAAATATGGAGAAACCATGATTTTTACTAAAACTGGGGAGTTTCACAAGATGAGAAAAATAACAATTTATGAAAGATTAGGGATTTCAAGGTGTGGACCGGCCACGGCTAGGGCATGGCCGGCCGGCTAAGTTTCCCGGTCCCGCAACACCTTTCCCTATTTTGTATTATTATTTTTTGTGAAACTACACAAAATTGGGGAAACCATGAAAATATGGAGAAACCACAAGTTTTGCTCAAACAAGGAAAGTTGTTGGAATGGAGAAATCTTCATGAGTTTATGAAAACAACAAAAATAAGGAAAAATAATGGAGGAAGCATGGGACCGGCCACGGCTAGGGCAAGATCGGCCGGCCGGTGGGCCCGGCCCATGGGCGCTTCTCCATTATTTTAATATTATTATTTTCTCTCTCCTGTTTTGTGCTGGATTCCTCATTTGTCCATATTTTGGATGCGCGTTCGCGCATTTGGGTGCTCGTTCGTGCATCATTGTCGAGTACACTTGCACCATTTTATGGGGCTTACTCAGTGGTAGTCCAGATGCCCGATTGCTGAGTATTTATTACTAATTTATGAAATTCGGTGGAGAATGATTCATGAAATTGAGCAATAAAAGTGAGTAGTTTATTATTATCAATTCATAGGATCAGCAATGGATTCGACCATGAATTCGGAATAACAATAAAATAGGTATTACCATTCCATGGGATCGTGGATTCGACCAGAGAACCGGAGTAATAAGATAGGTGGTGATATTACCATTTCATGAGATCAGCGTGGATTCGACCATGAAATAGGAGTAATATCTATTACCATTTCATGAGATCAAGCTGTGGATTCAATCATGAAATCGGAGCAGTACATTTATCTATTACCATTCCATATAACCAGTCGTGAGTTTGACCATGGAATAGGAGCAATAATATAAGATATATTATTTTCTAGGAATCCAGTGGTGAATGTCACGGTAGAATCAATCTATTGCAGAAGGGATACTAGCCAGTTAAAGCGTCATACCCATTATGAGGTGCATAGTCAGGAAACAGCAGATGTTTGCCGAAGTCGTGAAGACGTTATTGCTCTCAATCTTACGGAGAACCTCCTGGGTCTATACACGGTCTCTCTACATATTCAGGGAACAATGAGTGTCACCGATGTCCTGAACGCGTTATTGCTCTCAATCTTACGGAGAACCTCCCAATCGTTCTTCTATGTAGAGGGGGGTCTCTCTCATGTAGTCAGGGAACAGTGAGTGTCACCGACGTCCTGAAGGCGTTATTGCTCTCAATCTTACGGAGAACCGCCCAATTATGTTATTCTACATAGAGGGCATGATGAAATGCGAGGTATCGAACGTTCAGCTAGTGGAGGCCTTCCTAAATGCATAATCATCATGGCTTCGTAAAATTTGAATCGTCACATGCCTGAAAGCCGTGTCAGAAACATGTATCATGATTTTACGGTTTTGACCTTTGTTGAAAATCCACATCTACAGTTGTTGTAATATTTTGGCTTATCTTTTTCTTCAACTATGATACATGAAAAATTGGAATTTTATACTACACTGGAAGTTTGAGCTTGTAAGCCACAGTACCAATCCTCTGTAACATTTCAAATGGCCCAAAATATTTAGCAGACAATTTCATGTTAGTTCTCAGAGAAACAGAGGACTGTCTATAAGGTTCCAACTTTAAGAATACCAAATCTCCCACTGCAAAAGATCTGTTAGTTCTATGGGCATCTGAAAAGTGCTTCATCCTGTGTTGAGCTTTAGATAGATCCTCTTTGAGTGGTTGGAGCATATGGTCTCAGTCAAGAAGATAGTCATGTACAACAACAACTGAAGTGGTATCATGGACTGGAAATGCCAAATAGGGTTGAATATATCCATATAAAGCCTGAAATGGAGTCATCTTAAGGCTGGTGTGGTAGTTTGTGTTAAGCCAACATTCTGCCAAATCTAGCCAGTTGAGCCACAGTTTAGGAGTTGAACAAGTCATACATCTGAGGTATCGTTCAAGGCAAGCATTGTTCCTCTAAGTTTTCCCATCAGTTTGTGGGTGATATGAAGTACTGAGGTTTAACTGAGTGCCCAAAGATTTAAATAAATGTTGCTAAAAGGTACTGAGAAATACCTTGTCTCTGTCTGACACAATTGAGCTGGGAAGACCATGAAGCTTGAAAATATGGTGCATGAACTCCTTGGCCACATAAATTGCAGTGAATGGATGGCTTAAGGAAATGAAATGGTTGTACTTAGTCAGTCTTTCAACCGATAACACTTTTTCTGTAAGACATAGGAAAACCTTCAATAAAATCCATTGAAATGTGCTGCCAGGCTGTGTCTGGGATTGGTAAAGGTTGCAAAAGGGCAGCAGGTGAAGAATGCTCATTCTTGTTGCACTGAAAAATATCACATTGAGCAACAAATTGGAAGATGTCTTCTTTCATCTTTGGCCAATAAAAATAAGAGACAGATCTGTTATAAGCGCTTAACTTGCCAGAATGGCCACCAACTGCTGAGGAATGAACAAAATGCATAATTTGATCCCTAATCTGTGAGGCTGAGCCAACATAAATTCTTGACTTGTACCTGATAATGCCATTCTACAAGGAATACTGAGGGTGAACTGGTGAAATGACCAATTGAGAAATGAGCTTCTGAGCAGAAGTATCATCAGTATAACTGGAAATGATGTCTTGAGCCCATTGTGGTTGAGCCTCTGATAAGGATTGACAAGCAGAAAGAGTATGGTGAACTCTGGATAACGCATCAGCTGCTTTATTATCTAGCCCTTTTTATACTTGATAATATAGTTCAGACCCAAGAGTTTCATAAGCCATTTTTTTTGTAACACAGTGGTGATCCTCTGTTCCATGAAATACTTTAAGCTTTGGTGATCAGTGTGGATGATAAACTGGTGGTGAGACAAATAGTGGTTCCACTTTTGAACTTCCATAACAATGGCCAGTAGTTCTTTTTCATAAGTGGAGAAAGCTAGAGCTTGTGGTCCCAAGGGTTTGTTATAGAAAGCAATTGGTTGGCCAGATTACATTAAAACTGCTCCAACTCCTGTTAAACAAGCATCGGCCTCAAGAACAAATGGCTGAGAGAAATCAGGTAAGGCCAAAAATGGAGAAGATGTCATGGCATTTTTGAGAGATACAAAAGCCTGCAAAGCTGAGGGTGACCAAAAGAAAGAATCATTTCTAAGCATATCAGTTAAAGGTTTGTTGATGTTGCCATATCCTTTAATAAACCTCATGTAATAGCCAATCAAGCCTAGAAATCCTCTCAATTGCTTTAAGGTTGTTGGCGGGGGCATTGTTGCATTGGAGCAATTTTGTCAGGATCAACAGCCACTCCTTCAGGAGTAATCAAGTGGCACAAATAAGCCAGTTTGGATTGAGAAAAAAAACACTTGTTCTTGTTGGCAGACAAAGAATGTCGTCTTAATAATGTGAGAGTTTGAGCTAAATGCACTGCATGCTCTTCTAAGGATTTACTATAGATAAAAATGTCATCAAAGAACACTAGAATAATTAACTTTCTTAAGAATGGTTTAAAATGGTGTTCATAAGTGACTGAAATGTGGCAGGTGCATTTGTCAAACCAAATGGCATGACTCTACATTCATAACGACCTTGGTGAGTTCTAAATGCAGTCTTGTGGATATCAGTTATATTCATTAAAATTTAATAATAACCAGACTTAAGATCAATTTTTGTAAAAAGTATAGCACCATGCAATTCATCTAATAAATTATCAATCAAAGGAATTGGGAACTTATCTTTGATCGTGATGTCATTCAATTTTCTGTAATCAACACAAAATCTCCAAGAGCCATCCTTCTTCTTGAATAATAGTATTGGTGAAGCAAAAAGACTGTGGCTGTCCTGAATGAATCCAGCATCCAACATTTCTTGAATTAACTTTTCAACCACTGACTTTTATAGATGTGGACATCTATATGGCCTTTGAGAGATAGGTGCATAATTTTTCTTTAAGAGTATTTGGTGATCCAAAGCTCTTGGGGGAGGTAAAGATGTAGGAGGCTCAAAGACATATGAAAATGATTCTAACAATGTGAAATTAGGATGAATTGGTTCTAGTGGGGTAGTGGAAACAGAAAAGAACTAACCAATTATAGTTGGTGTATTGTTTTTCAAGAATTTCATAAAGGTATTACCACTAATCAAGTTAAAAGAAGGTAATGTAGAACTTCGTTGTAGAGTGATATGGTGGCCTTGATGAAAGAAGGTAAGCTTGAGTCAGCCAAATTGAATGTAATATCGCCAAGTTGTTTAAACCAGTCTACACCAAGAACCATGTCACAACCACCAAGTGGCAAAACTCTCAAATCTCCAATTGATAACCCTGTATGTGCCACTCCAATTGATTGCATACACCTTTACAGATAGTTGAATCCCCATTAGCAACTGTCACCAACATTTGTCCTGTGGACTCAATAGGGAGTTGTAATTTTTCAGCCAATTTAGCATCCACAAAACTATGTGTTCTACCAGTGTCCACCAGGATAAGTATATCATGAGAGTGAAGTTGACCAGTCACTCTTATAGTATTCTGAATTACTAATTCAGTTAAAGCATGTAAGGAGATTTCCATTGTAGATAACTCATGGAAGAAGGAGATGAAACATCCTCTTCAAGGTCTTCAACAGAATAAGGAGAAGCAATATCATATGAGGCTACTAACATGAACAATTGTTGAGTCTTGCACATATGACCCTGTTTATGTAATTCATCACAGTTATATCACAAACCTTTGTCTCTTCTCACCTTCATTTGAGATGGAGTGAGTCTTTTGATTGGAGGTGTGGTGGGTTCCAGTTTAGTAGGTGTAGGAGGAAGTGTAAAAAATGGTTTAGAGCTGGAAAAAGATGGTTTAGGTATAGTGGTAAGTGGTGCTAAAATTGGTTTGGAGGTGGATGCCAAATAATAAGTGGAAGGGGATTGAAATGGTCTAGAAAATGGTTTAGGATGTTTATGCTGAAAGTCAATAGAGGCTTGTTGCATTCTAGCCAAATAGAAGGCATCTGTATCAGAAGTAGGCTTGAACATTTGTACAAAACTACGAATCTCTTCCTTTAATCCACTGACAAAGCTCATAGTAAAGTAATCTTAAGAGAGACTGGGATTTTTATATTTCATTAAGGCCTTCAAAGACTCATAGCGCTCATGATACTCTTCAGCAGTGGTAATTTGAGACAATTTGTTAAAACTGCCTACATAATTATCATAAGCTACATCCTCAAAGCGACAACAAATATCAGATGAAAATTGAGACCAATTTATAAAAGGCTTACCCTATTGGTAATCTAAAAACCATGAGTCTTCCTTGCCATCAAAATGAATAGAAGCTAAATCTACTTTATGAAGTTCCCCAATTGAATTTAACTGGAAATATCTATTACATTTACGAATTCAGCCTCTAGGATTAGTACCATATAATCTTGGAAAATCGATTTTAGGGTGTCGAGAAAATTTACCAGACTGTGGAATTAAATCATGAGGGTTTGGTATATAAGCTTGCTCTGGCGTCTCCTGCGGAATTGGGGTTGTAGGAATACCCATCCGTTGACATAACAAGGTGATGATAGTGAGAGATTCTTTAACAGGAATCAGTTCACTAGATAATGACCGAACCTCAGAAGAGATGTTATCAACAGCCTCCTCTAAAGTCAGGAAACGATCTGAGTGAGCCTGCAACTGAGATGCATCCTCCTTTATTGCAGTAGCTTTATCAACACCTACGATCATAACTTCATGGAATCAGGATCGAGAATGGTTGATACCAAATGTCATGGAACATAATTGAATATCAAACTAACTACAATACCTTCTCTTCCTAACTTAAGGAAAGAGCCTAATAATTTGATTATCCTCACTGGTTTATTCTTACAGCTTAATGGCCAATAAATAGCCGCCATTCTTACTTGATCACCCAACGGGTGGAAAAAACTAATAATTAACCCTAAAGAAGGAAATAAAACAGAAGGGAAAAATTACCCAAGCATGGGCTTTTGTTCGCAAGTACAAGTAAAGGGACCATAGGCTAAGGTTCTTTCCAGTGAAATGACAGGTTTCCGTTAATCTGTATATAATACAGAGTTCAAGTCTCTATTTATATAGATAGAGGACTTGGTGTCCAAGGTGTTAGAGCACTGCTCGGTCGAACTGGCATGTGTTGCTATCTCAAGCATGTTTATCAATGTTAGTGATCAAAACTATAAGTCTTGATTTCTAGTCTACTATAGCTAAGTCTCGGACTAGGATAGAAAGTGTAGTTGAGCTCAAGGACTTCATGGCGATTCATCATACAAGTAGAAGAACTACTCAAGGAACCGGTGGAACTTCTCGACAAAAAGGTATGTGAAGACTTGAACTTATATATCACTCAAAAGTCTATCTACTCTATCTGCTACTCTTTGAGACAAGAAGTCGTATGCTATATATATAGACTTGGATTATACACATTTGGTATTTCGAGCCGAGTATACATCGCCTATCTATATCTCGAAATATTTGTTGGTAATCTTTTCACTTCGATCAAGTTTATCTTTACCATGTGACGAAATTCATGATATGTTTCAATCATCTTGAAAATTTCTTTGACGAGAAATGGTGTAACAACTATATAACGTCCTCTAAGAATGTTTCAATGATTGAAATGAGAGTTTAGATTACATAACCAATGGTGGACATAATAATTGTTGTGGAAACACATTTATGTATAAGTCCTATTCCTTGCACCAAAGTTTGCGAACTTTGTTGATCAAGAGAACCATAAGAATGGCGTGATCCAAGTCCGCGAACTCAGTCCGCGAACTGCCGAAGTTCTGAAACCCGAGAATTTCTGCTGGATTTGACAAACTACTTGCGTGCGCGAACTCAGTCTGCGAATCCAGTCCGCGAATCGGCGAAGTTCTCATACCCGAGAATTTCTGCTGGAGTTTGTAAACTCTTCCCGGTAACTTAAGTCCGCCAACCTAGTCTGCGAACTTGAGAATGTTATATATCTAAAGATGATTTCTGAACTTAAACTTAAAAAGACTAAGGAATGCAGTTTGCAAACCGTGGATATAAAATTTCATGAACCGATTCAAGTGAATCAAATCATCTTTGCTTCAATTGTGTCTTATGTTTTCCTTGCAATTGAACAAATCTATAACTAGTTCATCTTGAAGTCAGTTGAATTAGTTATGGTGAAGAAGAACATGGTTGATATGAAAGGCTCATATGGCTAACCATTTGGTTAACTATTTTTGAACCAACAAGTGCATACGTTTAGGTACGGTTAACAAACCTAGAAGCGTGCATTGTCAAGTGTATGTAACAAGCTAAGTTTTCGATCTAACGGTTGAGAAATATTAGCTTGAATCTAAATCAGGTTTTCGTCTAATAGTGGATATTGATTGCTTTGTTACCAAGGTAACTTAATTGCAAACCATGATTTGAAAGACTATAAAAAGGAGACATCTAGTATTTTGCAAAACTAATCCCCACACCTCATGTGTGATACTAGTTTGCATGCTAGAGTCGTTTCTCCTTTAACCTTTGGTTTTCTTCTTCTAAAACCAGGTTAACGACTTAAAGACTTCATTGAGATTGTGAAGCAAGACCGATACTACTTTTATCGTAGTTGTGTGATCTGATCTTGCATCTTTTATCGTACGAGTACAATCAGATTGATTGGCTTGAGATTAATATCCCCGATAGGCAAGATATTAAAAGTAATCACAAACATCTTCGTCTTATTGTTTGTGATTCCACAACATCTTGTTTCACTACCATACAATTAAGATTGTTGTGAGGTGATTGATAACTCTAGGATGTTCTTTGGGAATATAAGACCGGATTATCAATTGGTTCATGTTCACCTTGATTATTATCAAAAGACGGAACAAAACCTTTAGGGTTTATCTGTGGGAGACAGATTGATCCTTTGATAGACTTATCTGTGTGAGACAGATTTGTTTATTGTCAAATCCTACGATTTTTGGTTGTAGCAACTCTTAGTTGTGGGTGAGATCAGCTTAGGGAATCAAGTGCGCAGTATCCTGCTGGGATCAGAGGCGTGGGGAGTACAACTGTACCTTGGATCGGTGGGAGACTGATTGGGGTTCAACTACAGTCCAGTCCGAAGTTAGCTTGGAGTAGGCTAGTATCTGTAGCGGCTTAATAAAGTGTGTGTTCAATCTGGACTAGGTCCCGCGGTTTTTCTGCATTTGCGGTTTCCTCGTTAACAAAATTTCTGGTGACTGTGTTATTTCAATTTCCGCATTATATTGTTTTATATTTATAATTGAAATAATGCAGGTTGTGCGTTAGATCATCAATTGGAGTTATCCAACCTTTGGTTGTTGATTGTCATTGATTGATCCTTGGATATTGGTATTTGGTACCATCCAAGTTATTCCTTGTGTTTGATTAAGGACTCGCTGATTTATATTATCTCGAGTAAATCAAAACAAGAGAGAGATATTAACTCCTTGAGATACTTCTACTTAGATTGAGTCTAACTGTCTAGTTGATTTTCTAGAAATTATTTCGGAGTTAGTCCATATAGATTGCTAAGAGAAATATTGGTGGTGTTGTTAGACCCCCGCTTTTTCAATTGGTATCAGAGCGGGCAAACACGTTTAAGACCTTACAAGTCTGTGTTTGTTGCGATCTGACTCTATGGACAGAGGTGCTATCTCTAATAACGTACAAGTTCAGAAATTACCATATGATTCTAAAATCTTGGATTCACCTGAGAGAACTATCACATCTAAGTCAATATCTAAACATTCTTTTGATGTAAAAACTGTTGATTGTGAAACTCTCCTAGAAGAACAGTTGGATGAACTTTATGATGAAGGTGATTCAGATATTGATAGAGATGTTGATGAGGAAGTCTCAGAGTATGTTAAGTTTTTGGATTCGTGGAAGATGAAGAAGATTACAACTTCTCTCACCTCTTCTGACTCCTCTCTGTCGAGAAAACAAGAAATTGAGAAGATGTTACGCAGGTGTTTATTTTTCGAATCGTTCTAACGAATCGATCCTCAAGGATTATGAGGAAAACCTACGTATGAAGTCACTTGAATGTGATGATCTTTATCAAACATACTTTTTGTTGGAAGAGAAACTTGCAGAATCTGAAGCAAGGTTTAACTCTCAACAAATTAGTTTTGATGACATATAAAGTGCTTGTCTCGCTCGAGAAAAACGCCTTGAGGCTGATTTAGCTGCTGCTCTTGATAAAATCAAGATGTTGGAAGATGACTTGAAAAAGTTCAATACTAGTTCAAGCAAATTAACCACTATGCTAGGAGCAAGTAAAAATCATCCTGATACACGAGGATTGGGCTATAAGGGAATAGATGCTCCAAGTATTAGCAAAGAGGTAAAATTTGTCAAGGCTAGTGATTCTTCTCAACAAAAGGTTTCCACTGATGGAAAAAGTGAAATACCTTCACCGAAAATTAAGGTTCGAAAAGAGCAAAGAATATCAACCTCCAAAGTCAGCACATACGGATCGAGGTAAGAACATTCCTTATGTTTGCCACTATTGCGGAAATAAAGGTCACCTAGAAAGGAGATGTCGTTTTCGTATAAGGAATAAGAAACTTCATGATGTTCTTGTTTGGGAATCACAAGAAGTTGTGAAACCAAGATCATATGTTAAGGCTAATCCCCTTAACATTACAGGTTGTAACTTTCTAACCTTTAGGAAAAGGAATCGTTGCTGTGATAAACCTAGATTTTCCTATAAACGTTATACGAAAACTTTTCATAATCGTAATGGTTATCAAAAGGATAACTTCGTAAAGACGAAGACAAGATCCGATGATCCCAATTGGAGAAAGACTAACTTGCAAAAGAATTCCAATTCCCTTCCGAGAAATCTTGAAGAGAGTAATGAGAAGAAGATTCTGATTGTTCCTAAACGCACTCAGAAATGGGTACCAAAGAAATCTAATGATGCTTTGAGTCTGAAAAGGAATGATCTTCCAGAAAATTCCATGACTATGGAGAAGGCAGTATCCATGATGTTGAAACTTAACAAGTTTTTTTGGAAAAATGGAATTGGATGTGAAAGGCTATAAAAGTGATCCCTCTCATGATAATCCAAAGGTCAATTGTGGTGAACAAGACATTGTTCACCCCAACACAACTTGATTGTGTTGTAAGTGCATCCTCACCAAAGGAATGCCCTGCTATGTATACGGTGAGGGAAGCACGAAAATTGGGGCGCATAGATTATGTTCGATAAGGATGTAGAATTCAATTGGATTCATCAAAAAAGGTATGTCTATAAACTTGAGCAATATTTGTGCTTTTATTTGTTTAGAGAACTTATAATGATTCACGTACCTTTCTTATCGTTCTTTTCTACCTAACTTGATCTGTGTTTAAGGTTCTTAAACGTTTAGGTTTGAAAATAGTAGTTCGGGATGTTTGGAATTCATGGTACACCTACCAGATATGCATAACATCTTTTAAAATCAAAATCCAGGGGTTTAAGTTCGCGTACTTGAAAATTCGTTTGCAAACCCGTATGCATACTTGACGTCAATATTCGGTAACCTTGTTTTGGGCATATCTTCTTCGTACGAACTCGGAATGACCTCATTCTTTTTACATTCTCTTCCTCTTTGAATTCTCTTCAAAATGGAGGTGATAATTATTGAATTTGTATGAGTTAAGATTGGTATTTTTCCTGTCTCTTGTTTTTGAGTGTTTTGCTCCGTTTCGTTGCACTTGTTCCACTTCTCTTGGACTTGGGCACTTGGATTCGTGGATTAGTACTCTTCTAAGCTCATTTTTATCTTTTACAATAATGTTGTTGGTGAATCACAAAGAAGGAAGTTCAAGAATGGGCAGTAGTACGCATTACTATGGGATTCTTGAATATTCACAATCATTTTATGTGAACTATGGTGCATGGTCGTTAATGACTTTGTATGTTATTCTTTGAAAATCTTTTTATAAGCATTTGATAGCTATTCTTGGTATAAATCTGGGCGAAAAAGATTGATTCTACTCTCTATGGACAAATCATCTTATATGTGCATTACGAGTTTGTCTTGATGCCTAGGAAACTTCTTATGAGAATTTATTCTTGTTTTTGAGAAGGATTACTATTTTCTATTCCAACGTTTTCATCTTCATATTTTTAGATTTATTCGTTTAAATTCTAAAAACTGTTGGAGGATGATTTTTGCAGTATTAATCTTTATGATTTTATATGTTGCAATTTGTTATGGGATATGTGTGTTTACGTCCATGAACTTGATTGTCCCATACTTTGTCAAAAGTAAAGTCATTCGTTGTCAATATTCACGTATTGATAAAAGAATGAATAGACTTTTGACAAATACAAAAGTTACGCCTATATTGTCAATTATTGATGGAAGATAGGTTAAAATCTTTTTTTTCAAGGATTATGTCTATTGTGTGTCATTGTGCAAATGGTGATGGAAAATAGAATGAATCCTTGTGTATTCCGCAGTATTGATCATCCCTGATCCATATTTTATGGGTATACTGCAGTACTCCATAAGTGTTTTCTTGTGTTAAGTATATGGACGATTAAGCTAATCTTTCTCGAATGGTTAACTTAGTCGTAGCTCCATAAGTTTACTTATGTCGAGCATAATCAATTAAATTGATCACTTTTTGTGTTTAAATTTGATTGTGTATTCCAATTAAATTAATCATGGGTTTACTTGTGATTAATTTGATTGAGTTTTTGAATATAAAAATCATTCCTATGGTTTTGGTGTCCAATAAAATTCTTCTTTTCTTTTGAAATTAAGGTCGGTCTTGTTGTTCCTTAGGGAATGACATCAAATGGGGGAGAGTTATTTTGAACTTGTGCTTAATGGTCATATCTTGAGGGGTGTGCGGCTGTGGAATTTTAGAGGGGTTATCTTGTATCTTTAAACTCCTTGATGAATGCATTTAGTTTCGGCTTTATGATTGCATCTAAATTAGTTGGTATGTATTTTTTTCCTTTTGTCATGAAATGTCTCTCTCAGAAATTTCATTATGATCCCGTTCTTGTACTTTTGCCAATTTTATTGACAAAAAGGGGGAGAATTAATATGTAGTTCACACTACAAATATATATGGTTTTTGGATCATTGTGTAAGGGGGGGGGG